>NC_057863.1:277569017-278220802 GCF_019393635.1 Dromiciops gliroides | reverse complement strand
CATAAGAAGAAATCAAAGTTATCTACAATCATATGAAAAAATTCTCTAAATCATTATTGATTAGAGAAATGCAAATTAAAACAACTCTGTGGTACCACCTCACATCTATCAGAAATGACAAATGCTGAAGAGGCTGAGGGAAAATAGGTATACTAATGAACTGTAGGTGGAATAGTAAAGTAGCCTAACCATTCTGTAGAAAAATTGGAACTATGTCCAAAGGGCTATAAAACTGTGCATACACTTTGACCCAGTAATACCATTATTAGGTCTGTATACCAAAGAGATGAAGGAAAAGGAAAAGGACCCAGGTATACAAAAATGTTTATATACATTCTTTGTGTGGTGGCAAAGAATTAGGAATTGAGGGAATGCTCATCAACTGGGGAATTGCTGAACAAATAGTGGCATATGACTATGATGGGATACTATTGTGCTATAAGAAATGGTGAGGAGGGTGGTTTTAGAAAAACATGGCAAGACCTACATGAACTGATCATGCAAAGTAAAGTGAAAACTGGAAGATCATTGTGCACAGTAACAACAATGTTGTAATGACAACCAACTGTGAAAGACTTGGCTACTCTGACCAATACAATGATCCAAGACAATTCCAAAGGACTCATGATGCTATCCACCTCCAGAGAGAAAACTGATGAACTCTGAGTATAATCAAAGTATCATTTTCTAACTTTATATTTTGGGTTTTTTTTTTTTGCAATATGGCTAATATGGAAATGTTTTGCATAATTTCACATGTATAATTAATATCATATTGCTTGCCTTCTTATAGGGGAGGGATGGTAGTAAAGGAGAGAATTTGGAGTTTGAAATATAAAAGGAAAAGAATGTTCCAAATAAATAAATAATATATGGGGGGAGGGCGGTAACTGGATAGCTCTCCAAGTCACATACAGGCCATGGTTTTTATAGACAAAGAGGTAGTTCTCACTTAGGTGTGGCTGATTGGTTTCTCGTCTATGGTGAGATGCTGAGAATTAGCCAGTAACTCAAATAGAAAACTAGGCATGGATTTTGGAAATTCCCATAAAAGACAGGAAAAGGGGTAAGTACTATATAGGAAAGGGGGGCAGGTCCAGAGCAAAAGTGGCCTGCTGTAAGTGAGTCTTATGGGTTTCAAAGATGTACAAATGGTGCGTCGTTTTTTTAGGGGGAGGACAGGGGAAGCTATACTTTAAGGAACATACCTTATACATATAACCAATGGGCCAGCATTCCCAAAGGCTCTGAATTTACATAAACAAGATCCATATTTGAGGGTTTGCACTAAAAGATTAATCTTTCTCTTTTGATTCATATGCCCCCACCAAGAGTTTACTCTGAGAAATTTACAAATATGCTTCTAGGTTTCTACAAATGTAGGTTTTGTAATGGGGTCCTTAACTCCTGTAAAAGCACTCAAGATAATAATGCATATTGAGTAGAGGAAATTCTCTTTTTCTCTCCAGTGAGAATGTAAAAAATGCAAAGGACTCAGAGGTTCCCATAAGCAGATGCAAAAAACCCCAAAACATGTAGAGTACTCCCAGTATTAACCCTGAAGGAACTTAACAGGAGGTTGCCATCAGGGTAACATTCTGACCTTCCAGTAAAATTTTCCTCTCTAATATGTTCCTAAACAGCACCTTCTTGGCCTTGTAGTGCCATTCTGTTTCTATTCAGTTATCTACTGTTTTTATTAGTCTTCATCATACCAATTACTTAGAATGAAATTATGTAGTCTCCATTTAAGTCTGAATCCTTTCTTTAATGGTCTTTTATTGATTTCAGTAAAAGAGGTGCTTAATATTTTTTATTTGCTTATTTGATTTTTGTACCCTTGCACATGATTCATATTTACAAAGATGGCATATAATTGCAAGAGTTCTTTTATCTAGTTGTCCTGAGACTCTATTCAAGTCTGGAACTTGTTTATTTATTTTTTTGGTCAGATTTGTGTAGGTAGGTAAAGGTTCATTTAGGTTCTGATGGGGCACTTGATTTTTTTCATCCTATTATAAGTCATTCATCATCATATAGCCTCTTCCATTTGTTCAACTATATTTTCCTTTGTAGGTTTCTCTTGAACTTGTGTTTGAATTTCAAGGTTTCTATGTAGTGGCAGTATTTTTTATCGCAAGCATTTGAACATCTTCTTTTCCATTAAAAATTTCTTTGTTACCCTGAGATTATATTCAATTGGAGGGGATAAAATTTTCTTGCATGTAAGTTTTTATTTTTTGCCTTTTTGAATCTCATATTCCAAGATCTTTTCTCCTTTTAAGTTGTAATTGTCAAGTCTTATGTGATGCTGACTATATTTAAAATATTTCTTTCTGTTTGCTTGCAATATTTTTTTTTCTCTGATCTGGAACCTCTGGAGTTTGACTAGGACATTTCTGGGAAATTTTATTTGGGGATTTATTATAGCAACTCATCAGTGAGTTCTTTCTATTTTTTTCTTTCCCTGTAATTTACATAATACATACACACATATACACACATTTGAGAAACATTCATTTATAATATCTTAAAATATGATGTCCATGCTTTTTTTTGGTCATGGATTTCAAGAAGTCTGATGATTCTTGGATCATCTCTCCTTGACCTGTATTCCAAGTGATTTGTTTTTGAAAATAGATGCCTTTACATTTTCATCTATTTTTTTCAACCTGTCAGTGTTCTAATATTTCTTTCTTTTCTTTTTCTTTTTTTCTTTTGGCAGGCAATGAGGGTTAAGTGACTTGCCCAGGGTCACACAACTAGTAAGTGTCAAGTGTCTGAGGCCACATTTGAACTCAGGTCCTCCTGAATCCAAGGCTGGTGCTTTATCCACTGCACTACCTAGCTGCCCCCTGTCCTAATATTTCTTGTCTCATGTCATTGAATAATGTTTAGTCCATTCTAATTTTTAGGGGGTTCATTTCTTGAGTAATGTTCCTTCTGTTCCATGCTCTCTTTCCAAGTCCTCCTTCCTTAGTTTTCCTTTCATTTATAAGCTCTTCTTTTATTCCTTCCATTTACTCTTGTAGTTATAGTAAGCCAAGTTGTTTCCTTCTCTGCATTCTATTTTCTTCTGGGCTTTACTCTTGTATCATTCTTCATTTACATTTCTTCATAGTATTCAGTATCTTCTTCTGTTTACTCATGTTGCTATCCTAAGTTATTGACTTGGAATTTGATGCCTAGGACCATGTTCTACTCCTTCACATAGCTTAGGATGGAGTCCTGTCTTCTGACTTCTGTCCCTTGATGTATTTGCACTCTGAATTCTGGAAGGCTTCAGTGTTCCTAGTGAGAGTTTGCAGTTGGAGATCCCTTATCAGAGCATTTCATGATCTCTGTCTCCCTCTGAGTTTTCCTTGATTGACATTGTGTGTAGTCTTCCCCCAACCCAGGGCTTCTTTGATTGAGGTCATGGTCTTCTTTTATCCATGACTTCCTTGATCAGAGTGCTGAGTAGTTTTCTATTCTTTCTTGCATGGAACTTTCCCAGTTGAAGAGTTGTCTCTTCTATCCTTTCTGAGGCTTTCCCACTCTACTTCTTGTAGCTTTCCCCCTTTAAAAAAAGACAGTTAGGTGGAATGGTGAATAAAGAAGTATGCCTGGAATCAAGAAGACCAGAGTTTAAATCCAGCCTCAGGTACTTACTAACTGTGTGATCCTGGGCACTTAACTTCTGTTTACCCTTCTTCCCTCAAATGTAAAATTGGAATCATAACAGCTTCTACCTTGCATGGTTACTGTGAGGATCAAATGAGATAATATTTATAAAGTTCTTAGCACAGTGCTTAGAATACAATAAGTTCTATGCAAATGTTTATTCCCTTCCTTTCCTTTGTCTGGTGAGGGATCTACCTCAAGTTTTCAAATTCCTGGTGCTATGAAGGTTTCTGGTCTATTTATTTGTGTTCTTACTGACTTCTCTGGCAGGATTAATTTTCCAGTATTTATGGTTTCTTGATGCTGTGTGTGTGTGTGTGTGTGTGTGTGTGTGTGTGTAGTCCTGGACTGAGTGAAGGAGCATACAGACGTCTCTCTTTGGATTATTTTGGTTCCATCTAGCAATCTTTTGATGTCACTGCTGAAATAAAAGTGGAAGAATTGGGTTCCTGTGTGATCTACCATGCCACTAAGTTAGATAAAAAGTACCAGATGCATTCCATTAAAATTTAAAATTTTAATGTTTTTGTCATCCTTGTCTGTACTATTGTATGATATGATTATGGATTTGAGTCAGATTAAACTCTGAGGATGGGGTCTGGAAGGTACCCAGCCCTGACCCAGTATAGTTAGTTTAGAAGTTTATTGCTTGTCAAATTCTCACTGTCTCCTTTAAGTTTAATTGCCAATTATTTCTTTGACTTCCCAACATAGCCGAAGATAAATTTTAACCCTGTCATCCTTATCTTTAGAGACAGGGGCCTGGAGAGGGGAGTCAGTGGGAACTGTGAGATTTGAAACATCTGACTCTCACTCCCCTGTTTCCTTTTCCTTTGGTTTGACCTTGTTCCCCCTCCCCTTTTCCCCCTTGCTCCTGGAACACGTATGCATGTCTCCATACATTGATCATGAGCTGAACACGCACCTTGGATGAGACAGGATTGGATGTTAGATTGTGAGCTCATCCACCCTAGGTGTATGTGGGGACAGTCCTTTTCAAGATTACTATAAAAACCTAGAGGATTGGGCATATCTTTGCAAGACTTCAATGTGTAATTGGGTTTTGCCCATCCTCATGAGGATGTAATAAATCTGTCTCTGCTTGACTTGGTGGTCTCCTCGAGTTATTTGGGTAAACTGAGGCAGTTTGCTCCATACACCATTTTCTCCCCCATTAGACTGTGAGCTCCTTGAGAGCAGGGACTGTCATTTGCTTTTCTTTGTATCTTCAGTGCTTAGCCCAGTGCTGGCACATAATGTGTGCTTCATAAATATTTATTGGCTGAAATTTTAATCAGTTCCTCACATATATAGTAATTAAAAGCTTCATCAGAGAAACTTGATGTAACAATTTTAGCTGCAGTAAACATATACCCCTTTATAAAAATTATTTTTTCAATTGATGAAAATCCACCTTCTCTTCTTTCCACCCTCTGGGGGGAAAATTCCCACTGAAGGGGGAAAAAGGAAAATTAGCATTTTTAATCAACTACTATGTGTCAGGAACTATGCTAAGCACTTTACAAATATAATCTGTTTGGTCCTCACAATAACCCTGGGAGGTAGGTGCTCTTGTTATCCCCATTTTACCATTGAGGAAATTGAGGCAGACAGAGGTTCAGTAACTTGTCCAGGGTTACACAGCTTAGGAAAGGTCTGAGACTGGATTTGAACTCAGGTCTTCCTGACTCCAGGATCAGCATTCTATTCACTGGTCCACCTACCTCCCTCTAGGTGAAAAAGAAAGAAAAATGAAACACTCGTTACAAATGTGCATAGTCAAGCAACACAAATTCCCACATGGCCATGTCCAAATGTCATGAATTTAGCATGGAAAACATGGTTAGTATGTTTCATCATGAGTTGTCTGGAATCATCCATCATTCCACTGATCACGGTATCCAGCCCCCTCTTTATAAAGAAGAGAGTGGTGAGGGAGGAGTGGGCTCAGCAGCAGTGTTCTAAATGTCTGGTTCTGTTCCCCTTCTCCTGTTCTCTTTCCCTTATTCAGAGTCCAATCACAGGCTCTTATCCATTCTTTCTTTCCCTCTTCACACCTTTCTTCACAATCTACCTTGGAGTTTGATTTGATTAGGATTAATTAGTCCCCTGGTATACTCTCCTTTTTATTCTCTCCTCTCCATTCTCTCATTTTTCTCTGTTGAGTGAAATATATTTCTATTTTCTGGTCAAGTGAAATGTATGTCTGTATCTAACTCTGTGTGTGTGTATTCTTTCCTCCTTTGACAAGTATAGATAAAAAATAAGTTTCAAGTATCACCCATTGCTCCTATCCCCTCTCTCATTTGTACAATCTTTTACTTTCCCACAAATATTATGAGATGATCTCTGTAGCTTCCTCTTCCTTCCCCCACCCTTGTGTATCTCTTTCTCTTCTCTTTTTTTCTCCTTTTAAGATCACCAAGACATTAAAAAGAATAACACTTTTAGCACCCCCATGTTACTAGAATGCCCCTATGACCTCTAAGGTCACTAAAGCCTTTCTAATAAGTATTTGTAGTCAAGCAAAAGAAATTCCCACACTAGCCATGACTGAGAATGTATGTCTTATTTTCATCAAAAAATGTCATCATTTTCATCATGTCTCATCAAATGTGTGTGTGTGTGTGTGAAGAAGGATGGAAGGAAGGAAGGAAGGAAGGAAGGAAGGAAGGAAGGAAGGAAGGAAGGAAGGAAGGAAGGAAGGAAGGAAGGAAGGAAGGAAGGAAGGAAGGATGACAGGATATATACACACACAGAGCACTCTCAGCCAAGGGCTGAGAAATCACACAACTGCATATAAGTGCAGGGCTGTCTAGGGTTAGAATAGCATTCTGGACTGGTGACAGAAATGGATGGGCAGGGTTCAGGGAGAGTGGTCCACAAAAGGTCTTGTAACATTTCAGTTCTTGGTCCCTCAAGCTCAGGCTAGTTTGTTACCAGTAACTGCATTTGAAATGCTCATTGAAAGCCATTCTTGCTTGAGGGCTGTGAATGATGAAGTATGTGCTATGGATGCCACATTTTATTGAGTAGAAGCTCTGTGGCCTACTTCTCCTGGCTTGCTCATTCTCAGCCACAGGCAATGCACCTGCAGCTGTAGATCATGCAAAAACTGGCTGGGCTGGCACTGGGTAGTCTGTGAAAGTTCCTGAGTTTAGAGCTATGAAAATGGTGCACAAAGACCCAGAGGGAAGCTCCCAGCACTAAGGCTTATTAACATGTCAGAGCTGAAAAGCAGTGTGAGCTACTACAAAAGTGGCACATTACATAGATATAGAACAGCTTAGGGTTTTACATGAATGGGCAAAGAACTTGCTGCTGACCTTGGGGAACATAATTTTATTGAAAATGAATTCTTTGGACTTTAGTTTTACTATTTCTAATATCTGTTGCTAGACAGTTACCTCTCTAAGACCCTTTGTGTCTTTTGGTATTCTACTGTATGAGAGAGAGAGAAAGAGAAAATGAATCTGGCCTGCAGCCTGAACTTGTCTATCCAACAAATCTTGAGTTTATCTTTTCATGAACAGAAATGTGGTGTTGTCTTTTAATTCTCATTAAGTTTTTAAAAAATTCCTGAGGAGACCAGACTTAGTCTGGGTCTTTGACATGAAAACTAACCATGACAATGGGCATTCTGGTGAAGATTTCTGAACCTTCTAGAGGTCCTCTAGTCCTACCTATATCTGAGCAGGAATCCTCTCTGTAACATTCTTAGCGATCTCCATCATCTGCTTAAAGGACTCAGAGGCAAGAATGGGAGTGTGGGGATGTCTTACTTGTAGGCAACCCATTCCACTATTGGATTCACTCTATTTGTTAGATTCATTCTTTATATTGAACTAAAATCTCTCTGAAGCTTCAACCCATTGTCCCTAGTTCTGTCCTTTGGGGCCAAGCATAGGAAGGCTACTCTCTTTTCTACTAGACAGCTGTTTGTGAAATCAAGATTATAGATTTTATTTTTGTTGTTCTCCTTGAACTTGACATTCCTGCAAAGCACTATGGGTAGACCAGATATTGTTATCCTGAGGAAGTGTGAGAACTTGTCTTTCCCATGGGAAGCTTTGCTCTTTCTAGGCCAATCAATAGAGAACACCTTTCAACTTATAACCATGTCCAGTTATTTGTTCCAGGAATGTGCCAACTACAGTTTGGTCATTGTAACCCACTGACTCAAATCTGTAATTTCCCCATGTCTTTTCTGAATTTAGGAAAAATATATTTTAAAAAAACTTTAATAATTTCATAAGAGAACTTAGCCATGGTACCCATTAACACACACACACACATATATATATATACATACACTCATACATATATATGTACATAAATGTGTATGTATACTGTAGTTCTCTTGTAGCTGTGAGAATAAGGAATGTCTTTGAACAGACAAGAAATGTGTGATGTTTAAAATCTATATTGTGTGATCGCCTTAAATAAAAAAGCTTCAGCACCAGTCTTTGGGCATTAAACATTTATTAAAGCATACAGATATTTACAAGGAGTTCAGAAAGTTAAGAAAAAGAAGTCCTACCTAGCCTAGAGTTCCAGCCTGGTTGGGTTCTTCCTCAAGTCCTCCTCCACGAGCCTGCTTTAATCAGGAACTCTCTCCAGCAAACTGATTGTGGAAACTTTTTATAGGTCTGGAACAGAGGCGGGCCTTACGCACTGCTTCAAGCTGATTGGTTGGAGTCATCCAAATCCATTGGTTCTCAAGGTGTTCTCAAGGTGTGATTACAATCCAGTTAACTTGAAGTAGGCTAATCAGCAGTTAATCACTCTCACTTGATTCAATCAGTCTAGATTAATCTCCAGGTGGGTCTTTGAGTATCTGCTAAATCTCATTATTTCATCACAAATGCAAAGGATGCGATCAGTTCTTCAGTACATTTAAATGTTTGACAGCTACTATTAAAGAAAATTCAGGAAACAAATATCTACTTTGTATAAGGCACTGTGTTAGACAGTGAGGGCACAAAGACAAGAACAGAGCAGCTCTTAATAAGGATCTCATTCTCTCCTGGAGAGATATACTACACATACACAGTAAATGAAAAGTAATTTGAGGAGGCAAGGTAATAATTAGGGGTATGGTAAAGGCTTTGCTTATTAAATGATGTGGCAGAAGAGAAGAGGGAGGGCATTTCAGGGTATCATGACCACCACCATCATTGTTGTCATCAAGGCCATCATCGTCGTCGTCGTCAATAACAACAAGCATTTATTAAGCACTCACTGGGTACCAGGCACTGTGCTAAACACAGGGAATACAAAGGCAACAATGTGGTCCTAGCCCTCAAGACTCTCAGTCTAATGGTGATGACTACATCCAAACACCTATGAGCACTCTCCTCTCCTCTCCTCTCCTCTCCTCTCCTCTCCTCTCCTCTCCTCTCCTCTCCTCTCCTCTCCTCTCCTCTCCTCTCCTCTCCTCTCCTCTCCTCTCCTCTCCTCTCCTCTCCTCTCCTCTCCTCTCCTCTCCTCTCCTCTCCTCTCCTCTCCTCTCCTCTCCTCTCCTCTCCTCTCCTCTCCTCTCCTCTCCTCTCCTCTCCTCTCCTCTCCTCTCCTCTCCTCTCCTCTCCTCTCCTCCCCTCCCTCTCTCTCCCCCCACCCCCTGCATCTGTGTTTCTCACTGTCTCTCTCTCTCTCTCCACATTGTAAATAGGAAGCTATTTCAGAGGGAAGGCACTAGGAAGGGGGATTGTTTGGTGGTGGTGGTGGTGGAGAATAACCATAAAAGGTTTCTTGCAGAAGTTTGAGGTTTGAGCCATCTTAAAGAAAGCCACAGAAGCCAGGGAGGAGAGTTAAGGGGGAAGAGCATTCCAAGCATGAGGTTCAGTTAGGAGATGGAATGTTATGTGAGAAGAATAACAAGAAGGCCAGTGTGGTTGGATTGTAGAATGCAAAGAGGGAAGTCAAGTGTCAAAAAGACTGGAAAGGTAGGAAGGGATCCGGTCATAAAGGGCTTTAAAAGAGGCAGCTAGGTGGCACAGTGGATAGAGCACCAGCCCTGGAGTCAGGAGGACCTGAGTTCAAATCTCACCTCAGACACTTAACACTTACTCGCTGTGTGACCTTGGGCAAGTCACTTAACCCTAATTGCCTCACCAAAAAAATAAATAAATAAAAATAAAGGGCTTTAAAAGCCAAATAGAGTATATTATTGAGGAAGTTCTTCAGGTGGACCTCCTGTTGCAAACTTTTTGGAGAATGTGGACAAGAATTGCACAGGTGGGTAGGCATGGATTTGTAATTCTTTATCATTCTACAGAAGTCCCAAATTGAGAAGGTCAGAGATCCATTTGAGTATCACAGTCAAAGGTTTGTGAAAAAGATGAAGATATCAAAAAAATGTGAAGGATCCAAAATGATAAAACTAGAAATAGATGGACCAGAAAACTGAATCTCAGAAAAAAGAAACTGAACAGGAGCTAATGAACTGTCATGGAAAAAAATACCAGGATCAGATATGTTTGTGATTGAATGGTATTAAACATTTAAAGAACAAATATGCCTTTTATACTGTTTTCATAAATAGAGAAGGAAAGTACTTTAGGAAAGTCTTTGTATAAGACAAATAAACCCTGATATACAAATGAGTATAGGGATTAGGCAGAGAAAGAGAATTGTAGGCCAATAGCACCAAGTAATATTGATGTTAAAATATTAATAGTATTGAAAAAGATCTGAAAGCAACATATACAAAAATTATCCACTATTATCAAGTTGAATTTATACTAGGAGTTCAATAATTATTCAACATTAGGAAGACAACTAGCATGACAAATTACATTTATAAAAACAATGAAAATGTGATTACATAGATTCGGAAAATATCCTTAACAAAATCCAATACTCATGTTATTTTTTAAAATACTATAAATCATAAGAATCAAAGGATTTTTCCTTAGGCAGCAAAAGCATTTATTTGAAACCAAGATCCAACAATATTTATAATAGAGAAACATTATATACCATCTCATTAAGAAGAGGAGGAGGCAACTAGGTGGCTCAGTGGATAAAGCACCAGCTTTGAACTGAGTTCAAATCCAACCTCGGACACTTGACACTTACTAGCTGTGTGGTTCTGGGCAAGTCACTTAACCCTTATTGCCCTGCAAAAAGACAAAAAGAGGAAGAGGAGGAAAGCAAGGATGCCCACTACCATCAATATTATGTACTATAGTTATAAAAATTCTAGTTATTTGTAATAACACCAAGAAATTAAAGGGATATGAAAGCATTTTGTAGGGAGATTCTTTTTCAGATATCGATTTGACCAAGTTTCTGACAAATCTATCACAGCATGTGATATCTTAATGTAAATTGAAATTAAAACCATTGAATTAATTTAAATACTAACAAAAATAAAGTAAACCATTAAAAAGAAGAGGAAACCCAATTACTAGTATCAAAAATGAAAAAGAATTGACAAAAAGGAAGAAAAATAAAGGTTATTATTTTATCAAGCTGTGTGACCCCCAAACCCAACAACTAAAATGAAATAAATGAATATTTACAAAAATACAAAATATCCAGATTAACAGAACAAGAAATAGAGAATTAAAACAGAAGATTTTCAGGGGGAAAATTAAGCTGTAAATGAAATCTCCCCCCAAAACCCCCAAGACCAGATGGATTCACAAGTGAATTAAACATTTAAAGAAAAATGAATTCCAATATTATGGAATTATTTGTAAAAATAGGAAAAGAAGGGATCCTACCTAATTCTTTCAATGGTAGAAAAATAGCTTTCATATGTAAACCAAGAGAGTCAAAACAAAACAAACCAAAAAAAAAAAAAACCAAAACCCTATAGATCAATATCCTTAATGAACACTGATACAAAAATTTTAAATAAAATGTTAGAGGAACCACAAGATACCACAAAGTTTATACACAATGACCAGGATGGATTTATACCAGGAATTCAGGGTTGGCTTAATATTAGAACTATAAACTAAATTAACAACAAAATAAACCATTATGTACCAATAGATGCAGAAGCTTTTGACAAAACACACCACCAATTTCTATTAAGAACCCTAGAAAAACATGGGAATGAATGTATCTTTTTTAAACAGAATAAATAGCATATATCTAAAATTAAGGACCAGAATTATAATTGATGAAGATAAGTGAAACTCCTTTCCAATAATGTTAGGGCTGAAACAAAGGTGTCCATTGTCACTACTTCTATTTGACATAATACTACTAGAAATGTTGGCTATACAATAAGAAAAAAAATTTGAGGGAATAAGCATACATAAAGAAGAAGCAAAATTATCAATTTTTGCAAATGATATACTATACTTAAAGATCCCTGGAGACTCAAATAAAAATTAATTGAAATAATCATTTCCAAAAGTTGCAGGATGTAATGAATCCACACAAATAATCAACATTTCTGCATAATACAAATAAAATCCAGCAGGACAAGAGAGAAAGGGAAATTCCTTTTAAAATAACTATTGAAAATACAAAGTACCTTGAAATTTACCATTCAAGATACACAAAGAACTTTATAAATATAATTTCTTGTTGTTAAGATGTTTTTCAGTCATGTTGGACTCTCTGTGACCCCATTTGGGGTTTTCTTGGCAAAGATACTGAAGTGGTTTGACATTTCCTTTTCCAGCTCCTTGTACAGATGAAGAACTGAGGCAAGCTGGGTTAAGTGACATCCAGGGTCACATAGCTAATAAGTGTCTAAGGCCAAATTTGAATTCAGGAATGTGAGTCTTCCTGACTCTAGGCCCAGCATTCCATCCACTGCACCCCTAGAAGTCCTATAAATATAACTACAAAACACCATTTAGAGAAACACAGAGCTAAATAATTGGAGAAATATTAATTACTTATAGGTAGACAGAACCAATATAATAAAAATGTTAATATTATCTGTTCATTATTTTTTCAATATCATAGTAACCAAACTTCTAAAGTATTACTGTTCAGAACTAGAAAAAAATTAATTCATTCATCTAGAAACACAAAAGGTCAAAATTCTCAAGGGAAATAATGGGGGAAAAATGGAAACAAAGTGTGTGGGGGGGTGGCTATTAGCACTAGATCTCAAACTATGCTCCAAAGCAAGTATTCTCAAAACAACTTGATGTTGGCTAAAAAAAAAAATAGAACTTTCAGTGAACAAATTAATTATACGATATGCAGAAGAAAAAAATACTAGTAACTACTAGACTACTACTAAATATAGACCCCAGCTACTGGGATAAGGAGTCACAATTTGATTTTTTTTTAACTGCTGGAAAAATTGGACAATAATATGGAAGAAATTAGGTTTAGACCTATACCTCATACCTTATACCTAGATA
The DNA here is from genome assembly GCF_019393635.1 of Dromiciops gliroides. Lineage (NCBI taxonomy): Eukaryota > Metazoa > Chordata > Mammalia > Microbiotheria > Microbiotheriidae > Dromiciops > Dromiciops gliroides. The sequence goes on along the minus strand of NC_057863.1, from coordinate 278,207,798 downwards.
AAACTCCAGACAGACAAGCATAAATGTGACCTACAGATAATAGAAAGAAACAAGGAAGAATTTGTTTATCAGATATCTGGATAGGGAGAGAATTCAAGACAAAACAGGGGATAGAAAAAATTACAGAAAATAAAATGGATAACTTTAATTACATAAAATGCATTTTAGTAGTTGCATAAATAAATCTAACACAGCTAAAATTAAAAGAGAAACAATAAATTGGGGGAGGGAATCTTTGCAGCAAGTTTTTATGATAAAGTATAATTTCCAACACATATAAGAAACTGATCTAAATTTACAAGAATGAGAGCCATTCCCTCAATTGATAAATGGTCCAAGGATTGGAGCAGAAAGTTTTCAAGGGAAGGGAATAAGCATTTATATAGTGCCTGCTATATACCACAAATTGTACTGAGAGCTTTCCAAATATTGTCTGATTTGATCTGAGAAGAACCCAAGCTACCTATAGTCAGTCATCTGAAAAAATGCTCCACATCACTAATAATTAGAAGGATGCAAATCAAAACAATGAGATTGTCAAAGATGACCAAAAAGAAAAGAAAAGAAAAGAAAATGACAAAGATTAGGGGGGACTCTGGGAAAACAGGCACATTGATTCACTACTGGTAGAACTGTGAATGGATAAGTCCAACCATTCTGAAAAGAAAGATTAAATTATGCAAAAAAGTTACCAAATAGTATAAATCCAAGGACCTATTTTTTCAAAAATATTTAGCAGCAGGTTACAGGGGTGGAGTGGGGGGGGAAGACAGAGAGTTGTGTGTGTTGGTGCAAAAAAAAAAGCTGGAAACTAAGGGTGTGCCTATCAGTTGAAGAATGGCTGAGCAAATAATGACATAGAATGCTATGGGGTAATATTGTGCTCTAGGAAAGGAGGAAAAAAGTATTTTGAAGAAACATGGAAAGACTTGTATGAACTGATAGAGAGTGAAGTAAGCAGTACCAGAAAAAGTTTATGTATGCTATAATATCAGTATTATAAAAATGAATATTTTTGAAAGACAAAATTAGGAGTCAGTAAACTACAAAAATGATAAATGCCAATCATTTATTTGAAGCATTAGCTACATGTAACCTAAGGGTTTGCATGTGTGGAAGCACATTAAATCCTTTTCCCAACTTCCCTCATTTTCAAAATGTAACACAACATTGGCACCTTCACAAATGACCTGAGATGGAGGCACTGTGTGGAAGATGGTAGAGACCTGATCCCCAAGTCCCTTTCTTGGTGCCACAAGGCCTAAGGGGAAGGGGAAAGTATCCCTTCCCCCATTCAACTTAGTCCACTGCATCTATGCTATTGGTAAACAAGACTTTCACCCCTGGATGGCACCACAAACACATTAGTGGGGACTGATGAGCCATGGTTTTGGTCAATTTGAGGAAATGTTCCTTGTGTGTTTTTTGCTTTTTTGCTCCATCTCTTCTCCATTGCAGTCCCTTTCAAAGGTTCCCCCCACTGCAGAAGTGCAATCCTTACCTTGTATTAAAATCTCCTTCAGGAGAGAGGACAGTATTTGGACTATAATTCCCAAAAGTCTTTGCAGCTATTTTGAAACCTGTGCCTGACCTGAGGGAAATTGGTCCCAATGCATAAATGTCATACTGATCTTTCTTTCTTTCTTTCTTTCTTTCTTTCTTTCTTTCTTTCTTTCTTTCTTTCTTTCTTTCTTTCTTTCTTTCTTTCTCTCTCTCTCTCTTCCTTCCTTCCTTCCTTCCTTTCTTTTGCAGGGCAATGAGGGTTAAGCCACTTACCCAGGGTCACACAGCTTGTAAGTGTCAAGTGTCTGAGGCCGGATTTGAACTCAGGTCCTCCTGAATCCAGAGCTGGTACTTTATCCACTTTGCCACCTAGCTGCCCCCCTTTCTTTCTTTTTTTTCAACACCACATTCATTTCCCTAAAACTACCACTTCCCAACAGAACTCTCATAACAAATAAATACAGCTAAAAAAATCCCTAAACCCCATATTGGCTATGTCAGACAATGGATGCTTCATCCCACATCTATAGTCTATGACATCTATGCTGAGAGAAAGAAAAAAAAATCCTCCTTGTCAGTTTTCTGAAGTAAAGTTTTGTTGCTACAAATTTATTTATTGATTATTTTTATTTATGCAAATACTAAAAGGTTAAATGTAATGAAAATTATCCATTTTATTTTCTGTAATCTTTTCTATCCTTTTTTTTTGGTCATGAACTCTTCCCCATCCAGAGATTTGATAAGTAAACTCTTCCTTGTTTCTCTCTTTTATCTCTGGGTCACATTTATGCTGGTCCATTTGAAGCTTATTTAGGTATAAGGTGTGAGGTGCACCTGCTGTCCAGTTTTCCCAGTAGTTTTTATCAAATAGTGAGTTCTTATTCCAGTATATGGGGGCCACTAGTATTTTTTTCCTTCATTATATTGTATACTTAATCTCTTCACAGATGGATCTATTTTTTATACCTGTTCAGAATTGTTTTGAGAATTTCAGTTTTGTGGCATCGTTTGAGATCTAGTGCTGTTTCTTCTCTTGCCCCACCTTCTTTTTCCCACAGAATCCTGCTGTTTTTCAGTACTGTTTTCCTTTACATCATTATGGTCCTTATGTAAATGGTTCTCCTAGTTCTGATTGCTTCACTCTCATCATATCATACAAGTCTTCTCAAATGTTTCTGTATTCTTTATATTCATTGTTTCTTTAAATGTAACAACATCACATTACATTCAGAATACATTACCCAATCAATGGACCCACACTTTGCTTCCAGTTTTTTGCTATTGCAACATATTGCTATTAAGGTTTTTGTAAATATGGGACCTTTCCCTCTGTCACTGACATCTTTGGAGTATGTCAGTCCAATAGTGATTTCGGATTTAAAGGATAGGTATAGTTTAGAGGGAAGCTAGGTAGCATAGTGGATAGAGTGGAATCCAGAAGACCTGAGTCAAGCCTCAGGCATTTACTAGCTGTGTGACCCTGGACAAGTCATGTAACCTCTGCCTTTCTCAATTTCCTCAACTATGTAATAGAAATAATAATAGCATTTTCCTCCTGGAGTTGTAGTGAGAATCAAATGAGATAATGTAATAAAGGGCTTAGCACAGCACCCAGAATGTAGTAGAAGCTTAATAAGTGCTTGTTTTCTTCCTTCAACTTGAATTCTTAAAGGTAGGAACCTTGTTTTTGACTTACTTTGTATTCCCAGTGTTGTCATAGTGCCTGGCACACAGTAACATCACAATAAATGTTTTTTTAAACTACCATCATTCTCATTTTCTTCATTATTTTCTTTGAGATTTTTTAAACCTTTGTTCCATAAAATTAATTTAATTATTATTTCATCTAATTCTGTAAAGTAATTCTTTGATACTTTGTTTGACATGGTATTATCTGTGAATTAATTTAAATTGTAATTAATGTCATTTTTTATCTTATTGGTGGAAAACACTTTTCTCAAAATAAGTGTATTTGATTTTTATGGGGAAAAATAAGCACAGCTCAACTTAGAGATTTCAAAGAACACACATAATGCTAGTCTTCAAAATTGTGCTGACTCAGGAGGCAGCTAGGTGGTGAAGTGGATAAAGCACTGGCCCTTAATTCAGAAGGACATGAGTTCAAATTTGACCTCAGACACTTGACACTAGCTGTGTGACCCTGGGCAAGTCACTTAATCCTCATTGCCCCGCCCCCCCCCCCAAATTATGCCAACTCAGGATTAAGTTTAGATGACTTAGAATAAGTGTAAATAGTGATTGTTTTCTGTTCTGACCAGAAACTCTAAGACTCTTTCCCTCCCAGAACGATATTTTGTGAAGGTAAATTGAGCCATCTTTTGTCTCGATTCTTACCTAGCCCATAGTTACTGAATGGGTGTTGCCTCAAACTGAGACCTGGAAATTTAGACAAGTCAAGGCCACCCACTGTATCCTGGGCCATCACTAGTTGTCTTGATTTTGTCTTGCCATGGGACTTTGATGACTTTGGAAGAGAGAATGAGGCTGACAACTTTTGGAGTTCTGCCTCACTTAAATCCAATTCATGGGCAAGTCAAGAAATCTCCCTTATGATATCATTGGTCCTCTTTGAGAAAGAACAATAGCATGCTGACTCAGTGACCCATTGTTCCCAAACAATCAGTTTGTCAATCAGTGTTGGGGGAGGTATCCCTCAGTCTGACCTGATATTCTTCAGCAGGAAGTCATCTCCCTCCTGTTTGTACCTGGAAAACTGAGATTCAATGACACAACCATTTTTGCTGATGTAGACCTATCTGAATTGTCTTTATTTCATTACAAAAGTTATCAATAAAAGCTGACCCCATGTTGAAGCTATGGCTGATCTCCTGCCACCAGGCCATCAATGTGTTGCTACCTTGAGGTACTTTCATAAACTCTTTTAATACTCTTTGTCCTGAGTTTTGCCCCCTTAATCAGGGAGAAAGCTGAAACAAAGATTTTTCTTTTCAGTGCTAGTACACATCCAATCTGTTGACTTCTTACTAGGAAGCAATGTGCAGTACAATCATCAAGATAAGAATGAAATGAAACAAACTTAGTCATACCAGCTTAGAGTTCTTCAAGATTAACAAGGTGCCCCATATCAAAGTCACAAACTCTAAGGTAAGCTTCTGACAAACCCAGCATCATCAACCCACTCTCCCATGGAAATCCCCTTAGTGAATAGGCATAGGGTTAGTTCTTGCCTATTTGTCTTACATGAAAAGTGATGTTTTTTTGTATTTGGGATATAATAATCCATGCTTTAAAAGTCCATTTTGGGGGCAGCTAGGTGGTGCAGTGGATAAAGCACTGGCCCTGGAGTCAGGAGTACCTGAGTTCAAATCCGGCCTCAGACACTTAACACTTACTAGCTGTGTGACCCTGGGCAAGTCACTTAACCCCAATTGCCTCCCTAAAAAAAAAAAAAGTCCATTTTGGTTTCTTACTTTTTATTATTTCATAAGTGATTTTTACATTTTGTCCCAAAGAAATATCGCTATTTTAAAATTCTAAACATAAATGACCAGACCATTACAATTCCAAATTTATAGGATTTAGATCTAGAAGGGACCTCAAATGTATTCTAATCTAACTAGTTCATATTTTAAAAGTTTTATTGATGCTTTTTGTTTTTACCTCAGTTTTTCTTGGAAACACCAAAACTTACTCAAATGAACCCATCCCTTTTAACAAAGGAAAATGATTAAACAAATAACTTCAATACAGTGACCAGTTCTAAAAATGTATATAACATTCTCCCATCTTTCCTGGTAGAAGGGAAGTGTGTTTCATTATCTGTTTTTTGTAAACATTGTTGGTTTTTCATTTATTCAGAATTAATCTTCCTATTAGTTGTAGTTACTAGGGGCACCCCCTCCCAACTTGCAGGGTAACTATTCCAATGGACAACTATCTGTAAAGAATTGTTATTTGAGGTTTTTATGCCTTGGGGAGCACTGGCCTGGGGCTCTGCAAACCGCAAGATGCTCCACCCACTGGTTGTAGCCTTTGCCAGGGCTCCGGCACCTCATGTCATCACCACTCGCGGATGCCTACATGGGCCTGGCAAAATTTTAATGATTGGAAGCCTAGTGAGGGCAGTCATGTGACTGTCAGAGCGGCCATCCCATTGGCTGGGACTGTGTGGGGTGTATCTAGGTTTGGGGGAGGAGAACTGGGCATTCTAGGTGGAAGCTGGAAAGCGACAGGTGTTCTGCTGTGTATTTTCAGCTGATTCCTGAGCGGTGGTATTTTTTCAGGTATTATAATTTCCCTTTCCCCATTTTATTTCCTTTCCCTTGATCCTACTGATCCTGTTTGTGTTTTTTTTAAAAGTTCGTTCTTGTTAAAATAAATCTTGTTCTGTTTTGAGGGAGGCTGCCAGTCTCCTTCCTTGCCCCAATATTGCAGCGAGCCCCTTAGCTGGCACTCCCCAATTAAAAATTGGTCCCCATATATCCCATGTTCAAGGTACTCAGCCCTAAGATTATATTTACTACTTCCCATCCAGATTCCTTTAATAGTCGGATGGAGGGCACAAGTAGTTTAAAGCAAAGGCATTTAATGAAATGGCTAAAATAGTTTCTCCCATAAAACTGGGTCACACTCTTCCATAAATACAGAATACATCAGTGAGAAGAGTCGACACTGATAGAGAGTACACATTTAGAAGAACACAGGTGTAGGGAACATATTTGGCCAAGATGCAAATGTGGAGAGGCTACTCCTGTCTCCAATGCAGCATGGGTGTTGATGTCTTCTATCTCATTGTTCTTATAGCTGCCATTGGTCTAATGGTATCTGCTGGTTGTTTCTGCTTGTTAATTTGTCACTGGACTTGTAGTCTCTGCTGGACTTGTAGTCTAATTGCTTGTGCATGATGATACTCTGTTGGTGTCAGAGCCTCCCCCTCTGGATGCTGCTACAAATGGACTGACTCATAATCTCTGTGGGATGCTGTTCTGCAAGGCACTGCTCTTTTGGAGTTTATGATGATTAGCCAATATACTCCACAAATTTCAATCTTTGAAGGTTGATTTTTAAGCCCAGTGATGTTTATTTGCCCAATAACTAGTGAACAACTCTACAGTTTGTAGTCCCCTAATTTTCAAATTCTAAATCTTTCGTTATCCCATGTAGATGAATAGATAAGAAATCAGTGATAAAATGTTGTCTGGGAGCAAAGTCATTCATTGTCTCTACTCCCTCTAAACCTACATTCCTGATCTTTTTATAAGTAGTAGAGATAGCTGGTCCAAGGTTCAGAGGGGATAGTCTCTTACAAAGCCATCTTGTATATCGTACTTATTACACCTAGTGTATAAACTGTATCATGTTTATTTAACTTGATATTCATTCATACACATCTTCCTAGCCAATCCTCTTATTTTATGCTATTAATTCATCAAGTCAGAACCTACTATGTGCAATATGCTCTACTGGGTGATGGAATAAAATGCCAAACAACATAAACTTATATAAACATATACAAAATGCATATGAAATGGCAGTCTGGCTACTACTATATATACTAATTAATGTATAATTTTATATTATTATCTACATCCTACTATGTTGCTTCATTGTAACATGGAGGCAATCCTGGGTTTCTGAAGGCTATAACTAGATCCTGCCATGCCAGAAAGTTTCAACTTTGCAACAAACTGTGTCTGCTGATTGTGAATTAGCCTGGCTAAGAAAAGAGAAGTTCATCCCCAGAGCACTAGGTTTTATTAGGTAATGACTACTACAGCTACTGAAAACTCAGAAAAGCCAGTTCTTGCCATCAAAGTCCTTGGCACTGTCAAATGGTTCAACAGCAGAAACTGATATCATTTTATTAGGGAAAAGGACATTAAAGAAGAGGCATTGTCATTTGCTTTGACACTGTACCCTCAGAACTAGGAGACTTTTCATCTGACTTGCAGCTGAAATTTTCCACATGTGTTGTGTCCCCCATTAGAATATGACCTCCTTGAGAGCAGGGATTGTTGTATTTTTCTATTTCTATACCCAGGACTTAGCACAATGCTTTGCACATAGTAAGCATATAATAAATGCTTTATAAATGAATGAATAAAGCATTTATTAAGCATTATTAAGCATTCTTGGGCCATGACAACCCAAGAAATAAAGAAAAATATAGGATGGTGTTCAGTTCTATGTGACACCTTTTTGCTTCCTCAGTTATAGTGGTGGGGTGGCAGAAAAGTAGGGAGAGGGTGCTAAGAATCACATATTCAAATATATAAGAATGAGGACCATTTCCCAATAGATAAATGGTCAAAAGATATGAACAAGCAGTTCTCAAAGGAAGATACCTAAGCTATCAACAACCTTAATTCATTAATCAATAAACATTTATTAAGTGGCTACTATGTATCAGGCACTGTACTGAGATCTGGGAATACCAAATGAAGCAAAAGAAAGTTCTTGCCCTTAAGGAGCTTACAAGAAATTTAGTCCAATCTTATTATCAGCAATGTCCTTTGAGAGACTGAACTTTTAAAATCAGAACTTTAGAAAAAAGGGGAGAACTCTGGATCTCCCCCAATCATTAGTTATTAATAATCATTTCTCTCACACAGTATGTCCAAATGGCAAGTTTCAGAACTTCTTGTATGTAGTCACTGGGGGACAAGGGGAAGGAAAGGGAAGGGAGTAAATATTTATTAAGAACCTAATATGCAGGTCAGGTAGGTGGTACAGTGGATAGAGCATGGGCCCTGGAGTCAGGACAACCTGAGTTCAAATCCGGCCTCAGACACTTTACACTTACTAGCTGTATGACCTTGGGCAAGTAACTTAACCCTCATTACCCTGTACTAAGCACTTTTACAGATATTATATTATCTGATCCTTACAACAATCCTGGGAGGTAGTTGCTACCCTAGTTTATAGTTGAGGAGACTGAGGCAGACAGGTGACTTGCCCAAGGTCATATAGCTAATAAGTATCTAAGGCTGGATTTGAACTCAGGTCTTTATTACTTTAGGCCCTGAGCTCTATCTACTGAACCCTCCAGATGCTTCACTACAAGAGAAGAACAAATCAGGGATTATAGAAGGGGAGGAGATTCAAAGGGACCTAGAGCACAGAGTATAAGTGAAAGCAAATGACTGAATGGATGAACCATCATGAAAGCTAGAAAGTGACAAAACCAGGAGTGCTAAGTCTTAGTCGTGTTCTTTCACTACATCACATTTCTATAGGTGTAATAAATTCAGATTTCACATTTGAAACAAACATCATTTCAGTCATGATATACCATACTGAGAAGAACCACTGTTATCTGCAGCAAACAAGACATGACACCTCTGATGGTGGTTGTTCAGTTGTTTCAATAATGTCTGACTTTTCATGGCCCCATTTGGGGTTTTCTTGGCAAAGATACTGGAGTGGTCTGCCATTTCCTTCTCCAGCTCATTTTACAGATAGGGAAACTGAGGCAGATAGAGGTTAAGTGACTTGTCCAGTGTCACACAGCTAGTAAGTGTCTGAGGTTGGATTTGAACTCTGACTCCAGGTCCAGCACTCTAGCCACCTAGCTGACTCCTAAGATATGGGGGTAGGCACTTGTCATCACTGTCCTTAGCACATTGGTCATGCTGGGAAGGTGGAGCATGTTTGTGTGTAGAATCAGGTAATGGGGTGAACTGTAGACGATCATACAGTAAAATAAACAAAGCAATTTAATCCCTTGAGTAAGGAAAGGTGGTCATTTCAGCACAAAGGCAAGTAGGGCTCAGAGAGTCAAGAGAATACAAGGGATAAGCTGGAATAGTCTGACAGCACTGTAAGGTTGAAGGAATCAGGTGAGAGCCAGGTACTCAGAGGATAAACAAGGAGAAAGGTTGCATATGTGGTTCATTCTGGGCAGAGTACATTTAGTGGAAAAAATGACTCAAGGTAAAGTTACCAGAGGGCAAATTTGAAAGTAACCCTGGGACTTTAGACAAAGACCAACGTCCTAAGGGAAGCTAACTAAGGTTGGGGGAGGGAGAACAAGATGAGATTGGGGGAAGGGGAAAGGTTAGCAAGAGGAAATGACAAGGACAATTCCTGGTGCCCTTTGTAGCAACATTTGCATATTGGGTTAGGGTGGGGCAAGGGTATCCTGTCTTTGAGCCAGTTCTCACACACACACACACACACACACACACACACACACACACACACACTCTCTCTCTCTCTCTCTCTCTCTCTCTCTCTCTCTCCTCTCTAGATGTTATTATTGCTGCCCATCTGCCAAAGTTCAGAGGACAATTTCACAAACATGTTGCTTCTTCCTTCAACCATATTTCCATCATTCTCTGTCCACTATGGCTTGGCCACAGTTGGCAAGATGTGGTATAGGAAAATTATTGAAACCTTAACTTGGAAATCCATCAGCAAGAATCAGTGATTTTTGACAATGACTGATGAAACTGGCTTGGAGCAAATATTTTCAGTTGTTATTGTTGTGGTTTTTTAAAAAAATTGTAATCACCCTTTTTACAAAAAAAAAATAATAATGATAATGATTGATAATGATATGGGTAAGGATCTATGATTTCATTGGTGTAAGGAGTTTCCAGGTAGGAATTTCTTCTATCAATGCAGGTCAACACCTTTTCTACAACTTATAGTAGCAGGAACACTGAGGTTAAGTGTCTTGCATAGCATCATGTAGCTAGCATCAGTCAGAGAAGGGATAGTAACAACAACAATAATAATAGCTCATGGGGGCAGCTAGGTGGTGCAGTGGATAAAGCAGTGGCCCTGGATTCAGGAGGACCTGAGTTCAAATCTGGCCTCAGACACTTGATGCTTACTAGCTGTGTGACCCATGGCAAGTCACTTAACTCCCATTTCCCCGCAAAAAAAAAAAATAATAATAACAGCTTGTATTTATATAGTGCGTATTATGTGCCAGGCACTGTGCTAAGTGCTTCACAATTGTTATCTCATTTGGTCCTCACAACAAACCTGGAAGGTAGGTGCTATTATTATTATTCCCATTTTACAAATGAAGAAAATGAGGCAAGCAGGGGTTAAATGATTTTTCCAGGAACACACAACTACAGAGTGTTTGAGACCTGATTCAAACTCAAGATTTCCCAACTCCAGGCCTAGTGCTCTATCCACTGGACCACCTAACTTCCCCTAAAGTTGAGAGTTGATTTTCCCAAATCCCAAGGCTAGCTCTTTATACACTTTGCTTTGTTTTATAATAAACCAATAAATGAATAAGTGGATAGATGGATCAATGAATGAACAACAAATAAGTAAATGAGCAGATAAGTAAATAGATAGGTGAATGAATGAATTAATAAATAAATACACAAAACAATAAGTCCTCACATTATATTGCCCTTAAAGCCTTTTTCCTTATAAGAGCTTTGTGAGAGAGAAAGCACAAATACTATTATCCCTATTTTCCACATGTGGAAACTGAGTCTCGGAAAGGTTAAATGACTGGCCTATGATGACAAAGGTAAGTAGTGGAGGCATAATTGGAGTCTAGGTCTCTTCAGTCTAAATTTAATGCTCTTTCCACCACATGATATACATTCTTTTGGTATCTCATGGACTATTTCTGGTCACTTCCAAATTATTATTTTCTTAACCTTTCCATCTGGGATTTGTAGAAGAAAAATTCATCACTCTGTTTCTTTGGCACAAGTCTGTTAGAAACAAATTCATCAAATAAATTCTAAGCACAGTCACTTAGAGAGGGAGAAATCCAAAAAAGGCAGAGTTTCCCCATGCCTTTGAAAATCTCTCTGACAAGTCAATAAGTATTTACTTAGCACTTACTATGTGCCAGGATCTGTGCTAAGCACTGAGAAAACAAATACAAGCAGAAAGAAAGAAACTTATATTCTAATGGAAGAGGACAATATATAAAAGGAAGCTGAAAAGGGTTAGGGGGAGATATCCAGAGGAGAATATGGAGAAAGTTCAGAGCAAGGAGTAGAGCTTAGAGAGAAATGAAGAAAAGGCCAGTCTGGGTATTTTCCTTAAGATGGAGGTTCTGGAAGGAATTGGTCAATCAAAGGAAGGACCTAGAAGGAGAAATGAGAGAAATCTAAGGGTGGAGTGAACTTCCAAGGTAAAAAAAAAAGCTTCTAAATTAAGCCATTTTCTCCATACAATTTATGATTCGGTAACAAAGAAAAAAAAATATTGTTCAATAATAAAGGAAAAATCCAGCTGAGATTAAACTAGGGTGCAATGTTTAGGTTTCAGATTTTAAGTGACTTAAATAAAATATCTTAATTTTGGTGTACCCTAGAGAATCATTTTCCTAAAGTCATTTAATCTAGTAAAGTATCAAAAGAAAAGCAGTACTGATCTTAATTAGGTTAATCAAAGGGACTCCTGCTCTGCCCTTGTTTAGTCACCACCATGGGGCAGCTTTGTGACTCTGACTTGAGGATCTGAGTTCATATCTCATCTCAGACACTTACTAGCTGTGTGATCTTGGGCAAGTCACTTAACCCCAATTGCCTTAAACATCTCAGACCATCTCTAGTTGTCCTGATAAATATCTTGCCACTGGACTCAGATGGCTCTGGAGGAAAGAGTGACATTTGGTAACCTTGCACAGCCCTCCCTCCCTCAAATCCAATTCACTGCAAGTCATGACATCACCCCGATGTCATGGTCCTCTTTGAGAATGAAGGACAAAGAAACAAAAAACAACCACCATAATGAAACTAATCATCACACAGAATAGAACTTTGCCCTGAACTTTCCCTAAGAAACTGGTTAGGACTTTGAAGAAAGATATTTTAATAAAATAAAGATATCTGAATAAAGACAAGAGTTCAGAATAGGAAACTTTAAATATTGCAAAGTTTTATTTCATGCAGATGAGTCCAAGGGAATTGAGATTGAAATAATATTATTTCTTAATATTTTTCTAAAGAGGAAATCAGGTGAGGGGGAGAGACGCTTTGTATGCTTCCACATTCTCCCTTTTTGTATTCAGTACAAACCAGTCTGAGGTCTTATCTATGTTCATTAACTCTGGTATCTCCTCCTGTACCCATAATCAGAAACAAGATACATTACTATAAATGGCTCATTATAAATATGAAAATTTTAACATTTTACTCTGATGTAGCAAATGTAACAAAACAATACGATGAAGAGAACTATTCCGGATACCATAATTGTCTACAAAGTGGCATGTTAGGGTTGAAGGATTACTCTGAATATATGGCAAGTTATATGGGTAGGGGTACAGAAAGCAAGGCAGTTGGTGGAGATACAAATCTAGATACAAATTCAACTAGAATTGAGCCTCCAGTCCTTCAATTTCCTCTACAGAGCCAAAAAGTTATTAGGATTTTTGAAATTCTCTGGAATGATGGTAGTCTATTGGCAATTGGAACTCAAAAATAGCATTATTCTGTTGGGCACCTAGGTAGTGGATAGTCTGATTCCCTTAGTCAAAGTTATTACAAATGGATATTCCAGCTGTGTGACCCTGGGCAAGTCGCTTAACCCTCATTGCCCTGACCCCCCAAAAAAACAAAACAAAACAAAAACAAAGCAATATTTTTAATATATATTGAGTGTTCCAAAATTAGCTGCAGCTCATCTTCAGAGTATACTTTATATTCTTTGATCAACCTCCACAAATCTTATCATGCATTGCAACTGCATCATTTCTAATTTTCGTGCACACTTGAACTGGATGATTACAAAAGTCAGACAGCTTCACTGACTCCCTGTTTCAATACTAAATATCTGGTGTTATTCCATAAATACTAATGAGTTGAGTAGGCTCTCTCAGAGGCTTGATATGCCATATATCACTATAATCAACTCTGTCCTACATGAATCCTTTCCAGTATCCTTGTGTCAGGGCACAGACTCCCTTAATGGGTCCACAGGCACAGACAGTACATTGAGAATGACTCCAATTCCAACCAGAGAAATTCTAGATAAAACTCTAGGGCCATGGACTAGCAGGGATTCCTCATTTATCATGGACATCGTCAGGACAATATTGGTGAGTGAAGTTAGTATACATTGTTCACAGCTAGCCATTTAAGGAATTTCTGACCCTCAGAACATATACTGTTCCATTGAAACATTTCAGCCTGTAGGACAATCTCATTAATGAGAAGAGAATTTTCATTGGGTTGCCTTGTGTAAAAATGATGTGTAGTTCTCCCAAACACACCTGGAGCTGATTCATTTTGGCTTCTGTCCTTAGGAGAATATCCTAATGTACCAACTATTGATCTCTTTCTAGGTCTTTAGGTACATTATAGATGGGGAATGCAGTGTTGACCTCATCCTGAAGGCAACCAATCAAATATTGCTCATTTCTCTTAGGTAGTAAGCCCTAGGGACTAATAAAGGCTCTAAGTTATATCAGTCAGGTACCTTGCCCTTGTAGAGTAATGAGATTACTAAGAAGCTACAAGTTGTTAAAGAATCTTTCACATAGCATTTACAATCATCTACCTTCTTTCTCAATTTTTTAAGATATTAAAATAAGATAAAAATATGGTCCTATCCCATTTGGATCAACATTACCAGGTATCAAGGCTATCTCTATTCCCTTACAAAATGCAATCATATCAAAATAAAGAGAAGTATGGTCATCACTAGTAACAATCTGCATATTGATCATTATAAACACTTTATATATTGAGGGAATTGTGGGAATTGAGTCAATCACATTGACTAGATTTTGTGACCCAATTCTGAATCTAACTCAGTGCCCTTTCTATTCAATTATAGGTCTAGTCCAATAACTGTCTTGTGAGAAGACTTTATTCAATTGTTAAAAGGAACCATAGACAATGAAGTAATATCAGTACTAAACATATATGCACCAAATGGCATAGCATTCAAATTCTTAAAGGAAAAATTTAATTCATTCCTGGAGTAAATAAACAGTAAAAATATAATAAAGGGTGACCTCAACCTTCTCCCCTCAGAGCTAGATAAATTTAATTATACAATAAGCAAGAAGTCAAGGAAATGAATAGAATCTTAGAAAAGTTAAATACAATAGACCTCTGGAGAAAACTGAATGGGAATAGAAAGGAATATACCTTTTTCTCAGCTGTACGTGGTATCTTCACAAAAATTGATTATGTATTAGGACATAAAAACCTCACAACCAAATGCAGAAAAGCAAAAATATGAAATGTGCTCTTTTGGGGCCATAATGCAATAAAATTACATTTAATAAAGGGCCATAGAAGTACAGATTAAAACCTAATTGGAGGGGGCAGCTAGATGGCGCAGTGGTTAAAGCGCTGGCCCTGGATTCAGGAGTACCTGAGTTCGAATCCAGCTTCAGACACTTGACACTTACTAGCTGTGTGACCCTGGGCAGGTTGCTTAGCCCCCATTGCCTAGCCAAAAAAACAAAACAAAACAAAACCCAAAAAAACCTGATTGGAGAAGATGGCGGAGAGGAAGCAGCAAGCTGCCTGAACTCTCCTTCTGTTCCCTCAAAAAGAACATTAAATCAAGCCTCTGGACAGATTCTGAAACTACAGAACCTGCAAAGAGACAGAGAAACACAGTCTTCCAACCAGAGATAATTTAGAAGACTTCAGGAAAAGGTCGGTCTGACTTGGGCAAAAGGGAGGCCCAGCACAGGGCAGCAGCCCAGCGCCGTGGGGGTCTGGGCAAGTCAGCAGGAGCTGCAGGCCACAGCCGAACAACTGAGGCCCCTGGAACCTGGCTCAAAAATCTGGTGGCCAAGAAGGACAGTGGAAAAACTTACCTGCACCGGCTGGGAGGGCAGGCTGCCAGCTGTAGGACCACGAACAGGACAGACAGGATCAGGCACCTGGCCGAGCACACTCAGACAGGAAGTGCAGGGGGGCAAACTGAACACACTATAAAGGCCTCAGAGTAAAAAGCTGGTCACACAGCACCTATATCCCTGCACAAGAAGCCCAAAACAGGGACCCTGGTGCCCCCAGAGCAGACCTCAACTTAAAAAATAAATAAATAAGCTGAAATAATGAGTAAGAAGCAAAAAAGAGCCCTCTCCATTGAGAGCTTCTGTATCAATAGGGAAGAAGCCAACACAAACTCAGATGAGGACAATGCCCTCAAATCGCCTACATGTGAAGCCTCACGAGGGAAGGGGAATTGGTCTCAAGAACAAAAAGCCTTCCTGGAAGAACTCAAAAAGGATTTAAAAAATCAATTGAGGGGCAGCTAGGTGGTGCAGTGGATAGAGCACCGGCCCTGGATTCAGGAGGACCTGAGTTTAAATCCGGCCTCAGACACTTAACACTTACTAGCTGTGTGACCCTGGGCAAGTCACTTAACCTCAATTGCCTCACTAAAACAAAAAATCAATTGAGAGAGGTAGAAGAAAAAAATGGGGAGAGAAATGAAAGCAAAACAAGAAAACTATGAAAAAAGAATCAGCAGCTTGGAAAAGGAAGCACAAAGATTGACTGGCCAAATGGGGGGGGAAAGTGCATAATTTCACTGAAGAAAACAATGCCTTAAAAAATTCAATTGGCCAAATGGAAAAAAAAGGTGCATAATCTCACTGAAGAAAACAATGCCTTAAAAATTAAAATTGGACAGTTGGAAGATAAGGAATCCATGAAACACCAGGAATCAGTCAAGTAGAATCAAAAGAATGAAAAAATAGAAGAAAATGCAAAATACGTCATTGGAAAGACAACGGATCTGGAAAACAGATCGAGGAGAGACAATTTGAGAATCATTGGACTGCCTGAAAGCCCTGACCAGAAAAAGAATCTAGACACCATATTCCAGGAAATTATTAAGGAGAACTGCCCTGATATCATAGAATCAGAGGATAAAATCATCATTGAAAGAATCCACCAATCACCTCCTGAAAGAGACCCCAAAAGGAAAACTCCAAGGAATATTGTAGCCAAATTCCAGAATTATCAGGTGAAGGAGAAAATACTCCAAGCAGCCAGAAAGAATCAATTTAAATATCATGGAGCCACAGTCAGGATTGCTCAGGACCTGGCAGCTTCAACATTAAAGGACCGCAAGGCTTGGAATATGATATTCCAGAAGGCAAAGGAGCTTGGATTGCAGCCAAGAATCTATTAACCAGCAAAAATGTGCATCCTCTTTCAGGGGAAAAGATGGACATTCAATGACATTGGGGACTTTCAATCTTTCCTGGTGAAAAGACCAGAACTGAATAGAAAATTTGATCTTAACATACAAGACTCAAGAGAACTTTAAAAAGGTAAACAGAGGGGAAAAAAAGGTTACACAATTAGGTTAAATTGTTTATATCCCTACACGGGAAGATAATACTCATAACTCTTAAGAACTATAAATGTATTTGGGCAGAGAGAAGGAGTTTACACAGAGGGTATAAATATAAATTGTTTTTGATGTAATGATACGAAAAAAATTAAGGGGTTAAAAAGGGAGTCTATGGGGAGGAGAGGAAAGGGGAGGTGGAATGGAATGAATTATATCATATGAAGAGGTGAAAAAAAACCTATTACAATAGAGGGAAAGAAAGGAAGGGTGAACATTGTTTCAACCCTACTCTCATCAGATTTGATTCAAAGAGGGAATAACATATACGTTCATTGGGATAAAGACACTTAGCTCATTCTTTAGGGAAGCAAAAGGGGAAGGAAGAGGGGGGACTGATAGAAGGGAGGACAAAAGCAAGGAAGAAAAGGGTAAAGAAAAGAGAGGGGGTGATAAAAAGGGAGGGCAGATTGGGGGAGGCAGGAGTAAGAAGTAAAACATCAGTGAGGAGGAATAGGGTGAAAGAAGGGGGTAAAAGTACAAAGGGGGTAAATAGAATGGAGGGGAATAGACAGTCAGTAATAATAACTGTGAATGTGAAAGAGATGAACTCTGCTATAAAAGAGAAGCAAATTGCAGAGTGGATTAAAAACCAGAATCCTACAATATGCTGTTTACAAGAAACACATTTGAAGCAGAGAGATACACACAGAGTAAAGGTAAAAGGCTGGAGCAGAATATATTATGTTTCAGCTAAAGTAAAAAAAAGCAGGAGTAGCAATCCTTATCTCAGACAAAGTACAGGCAAAAATAGATCTCATTAAAAGAGATAAGGAAGGAAATTACATCTTGCTAAAAGGTACTATAGATAATGAAGTAATATCAATATTAAATATGTATGCGCCAAGTGGTATAGCATCCAAGTTCTTAAAGGAGAAGTTAAATGAGTTATAAGAGGAATTAGACAGTAATACTATACTAGTGGGGGATCTGAATCTCCCCCTCTCAGAATTAGATAAATCTAGCCAAAAAATAAATAAGAAAGAGGTGAATAGATTACAAGAAAAGTTAGACATGATAGATGTCTGGAGAAAATTGAATGGGGATAGAAAGGAACATACCTTTTTCTCAGCAGTACATGGCACATTTTCTTTTTTTCTTTTTTTTTTTTTTAATTGAGGCAATTGGGGTTAAGTGACTTGCCCAGGGTCACACACCTAGTAAGTGTTAAGTGTCTGAGCCCAGATGTGAACTCAGGTACTCCTGACTCCAGGGCCAGTGCTCTATCCACTGTACCACCTAGTTGCCCCACATGGCACATTTTCAAAAATTGACCATGTATTAGGGCACAAAAACATCATAGTCAAATGTAGAAAGGCAGAAATAGTAAATGCATCCTTCTAAGATCATGATGCAATAAAAATTACATGTAAGAAAGAGTCAGGGAAAAGTAGAATGAAAATCAATTGGAAACTAAATAATATCATTCTAAAGAATGAATGGGCCAAACAACAAATCATAGAAACAATCAATAACTATATCCAAGAGAATGACAATAATGAGACAACATACCAAAATCTATGGGATGCAGCCAAAGCAGTGCTTAGGGGAAAATTTATAGCTCTAAATGCTTACATGAATAAAAAAGAGAAAGAAGAGATTAATAAACCGGGCATGCAACTTAAAAAGCTAGAAAAAGAATAAATTAGAAATCCCCAATTAGATACTAAACTAGAGATCTTGATAATTAAAGGAGAAATTAATAAGACTGAAAGCAAAAAAACTATAGAATTAATCAATAAAACTTAGAGCTGGTTTTATGAAAAAACCAATAAAATAGATAAAATATTGGTTAATTTGATTAAAAAAAAAGAAAGAAGAAAACCAAATTATGAGTATCAAAAATGAAAAGGGTGATGTTACCACCAATGAAGTGGAAATTAAATTAATAATTAGGAATTATTTTGCCCAACTGTATGCCAATAAATTTGACAATCTAAATGAAATGGATGAATATTTACAAAAATACAAACTTCCCAGGATAACTGAAGAGAAAATAAAATCCTTAAATAAACCCATATTTGAAAAAGAAATGGAACAAGCCATTAATGAACTCCCTAAGAAAAAACCCCCAGGGCCAGATGGGTTTACAGGTGAATTTTACCAAACATTTAAAGAACAATTAATTCCAATATTATACAAATTATTTGGAAAAATAGGTGAAGAAGGAGTTCTACCAAATTTGTTTTATGACACAAATATGGTGGTGATACTAAAACCAGGCAAAGCAAAAACAGAAAGAAAATTATAGACCAATTTCCCTAATGAATATTGATGCTAAAATCTTAAATAAGATATTAGCAAGGAGATTGCAGCAAGTGATCACCAGGATAATACACTATGACCAGGTGGGATTTATACCAGGAATGCAGGGCTGGTTCAACATTGGGAAAACTATTAACATAATCAACCACATCAATAAGAAAACCAAACAAAATCATATGATTATCTCAATAGATGCAGAGAAAGCTTTTGACAAAATACAACACCTATTTCTAATAAAAACACTAGATAGTTTAGGAATAGGTGGAGCTTTCCTTAAAATAATAAACAGTAGGGGGCAGCTAGGTGGCACAGTGGATAAAGCACCGGCCCTGGAATCAGGAGTTCCTGAGTTAAAATCCGGCCTCAGACACTAGACACTTACTAGCTGTGTGACCCTGGACAAGTCACTTAACCCCCATTGCCCCGCAAAAAAATAAGGAAATAAATAAAAATAAAATAAACAGTATCTACCTAAAGCCATCAGTAAGTATTATATGCAACAGAGATAAATTAGAAGCCTTCCCAATAAGATCAGGGGTGAAACAGGGATGTCCATTATCACCCCTATTATTTAATATTGTACTAGAAATGTTAGCTTTAGCAATCAGAGAAGAAAAAGGAATTAAAGGAATTAGAATAGGCAAGGAGGAAACAAAACTGTCACTCTTTGCAGATGATATGATGGTATACTTAAAGAATCCTAGAGAATCAACTCAAAAATTATTTGAAACAATTAACAACTTTAGCAAAGTAGCAGGATATAAAATAAATCCACATAAATCATCAGCATTTCTATACATGACCAACAAAGTCCAGCAGCAAGAGATAGAAAGAGAAATTCCATTTAAAGTAATGGTAGATAATATAAAATACTTGGGAGTCTACTTGCCAAGACAAACCCAGGAACTCTATGAACACAACTACCAAACACTCTTCACACAAATCAAATCAGATCTAAATAATTGGAAAGATATCAATTGCTCATGGATAGGCTGAGCTAATATAGTAAAAAATGACAATACTACCCAAATTAATTTACTTATTCAGTGCCATACCAATCAGACGACCTAAAATTATTTTATAGAGCTAGAAAAAATAATAACAAAATTCATCTGGAAAAACAAAAAATCAAGAATATCCAGGGAAATAATGAAAAAAAAATTCACAGGAAGGTGGGTTAGCGGTACCAAACCTGGAGCTTTACTAGAAAGCGACAGTCATCAAAACTATCTGGTACTGGCTAAAAAATAGAGTGGTAGATCAATGGAATAGGCTAGGCTCAGGAAATGCAGTAGTAAATGACACTAGTAATGTAATGTTTGATAAACCCAAAGGCTCCAGCTTCTGGGATAGGAACTCAGTATTTGACAAAAACTACTGGGAAAACTGGGAGATAGTATGGCAGAAATTAGGCATAGACAAACATCTTACACCTTATACTAAAATAAGGTCAAAATGGATACATGATTTAGACATAAGAGGTGATACCATAGGTAAATTAGGAGAGAAAGGAATAGTATACCTATCAGACCTTTGGAAAGGAAAATAGTTTATGACCAAACAAGAGATAGAGTATATTATAAAATGCAAAATGGATGATTTTGATTACATTAAATTAAAAATTTTTTTGTACAAACAGAAACAATGCATCCAAAATTAGAAGGGAGGCAGAAAGCTGGGAAACAATTTTTATGGCCAGTACTTTTGATAAAGGCCTCATTTCTAAAATATATAGGGAACTAAATCAAACTTATAAGAATCCAAGTCATTCCCCAATTGAGAAATGGTCAAAGGATATGAACAGGCAGTTTTCTGATGAAGAAACCAAAGCTATCTATTCCCATATGAAAAATGCTCTAAATCTCTAATGATTAGAGAGATGCAAATTAAAACAACTCTGAGGTACCACCTGACACCTATCAGATTGGCTAAAATTACAAAAAAGGAAAATAATAAATGTTGGAGAAGCTGTGGAAAAATTGGAATACTAACGCATTGTTGGTGGAGCTGTGAACTGATCCAACCATTCTGGAGAGCAATCTGGATTTATGCCCAAAGGGCAATAAAGCTGTGCATACCCTTTGACCCAGCAATACCACTTTTGGGTCTTTTGCCCAAAGAAATCACAGAAAGGGGAAAGGGACCCACATGTACAAAAATATTTATAGCTGCTTTTTATGTGGTGACAAAGAATTGGAAGTTGAGGGAATGCCCATTAATTGGGGAATGGCTGGACAAGTTGTGGTATATGAATACAATGGAATACTATTGTGCTGTAAGAAATGATGAGCAGGAGGAGTTCAGAGAAACCTGGAGGGTCTTGCGTGGGCTGATGATGAGTGAGATAAGCAGAACCAGAAGAACATCGTACACAATATCATCAACATTGAGTGTTGATCTACGGTGATGGACTATATTCTTCTCATAAATGCAATGGTACAGAAGAGTTCCAGTGAACTCATGATAGAAGAGGATCTCCGAATCCAGGAAAAAAAAAAGAAAGAACTGTGGAGTAGATGCTGAATGAACCATACTATTTCTTTTGTTTTTGTTGCTGATGTTTTTCTATTTTGAGGTTTTTCGTCATTGCTTTGATTTTTCTCTTATAACATGACTAATGCAGAAATATGTTTAATGTTATTATGTGTATATATATATATATATATATACACATAATATATATAACCTATATCAGATTACCTGCTGTCTAGGGGAGGGGGGAGGGAGGGGAGGGAGGGAGGGAGAAAAATCTGAAATTGGAAAGCTTATATAAACAAAAGTTGAGAACTATCTTTACATGTAATAGGGAAAAAAATACTTTATTAATTAAAAAAAAACTAATTGGAAACTAAATAA
Source organism: Dromiciops gliroides (assembly GCF_019393635.1). Classification (NCBI taxonomy): domain Eukaryota; kingdom Metazoa; phylum Chordata; class Mammalia; order Microbiotheria; family Microbiotheriidae; genus Dromiciops; species Dromiciops gliroides. The sequence goes on along the minus strand of NC_057863.1, from coordinate 278,185,874 downwards.
TCTAATCCTAAAGAATGAATGGGTCAAAGAACATAATTTCATTAAAGAGAATGACAACAATGAGATAACAGTCCAAAATTTGTGGGTTGCAGACAGAGCAGTGCTTAGGGAAAAATTCACATCTCTAAATGTGTACACCAATAAAAGAAAGAGCACATCAATGAATTGGGTATGCAACTAAAAATACTAGAAAAAGGTAAAATTTCAATCCCCAATTAAACACCAAAATGAGAATCCTAAAAATCAGAGGAGAGATTAATAAAATTGAAAGTAAAAGAAACAATTGAACTAATAAATAAAATAGGAGCAGGTTTTATTTTTAAAAATAAAATAGATAAAACACTGGTTAATGTGATTTAAAAAAGAAAGAGGAAACCTGGTATCAAAAAAGAAAAGGGTGAATGTACCACCAATGACAATGAAATTAAAGCAATTATTAAGAGTTGTTTTGCCCAATTATATTCCAGTAAAACTAAGTAAAATGGATGAATATTTACAAAAATGTAAACTGCCCAGATTAACAGGAGAAATAGAATACTTAAACAAGCCTATATTACAAAAAGAAATTGAATAGGCCATCAATGAGCTCCCTAAGAAAAAATTGCCAGGATTAGATGCATTCACAAGTGAAATCTACCATACATTTAATGAAAGATTAATTCTAATACTATATATACAATCTGAAAAAATAGGTAAAAAAAGAATTCTATCAGATCTTTTTATGACAAAAATATGTTTTTAATACCTTAAAAAGGAAGAGCAAAAACAGAGAAAGAAAATTAGAGACCAATTTCCTTAATGAATATAGAAGCAAAAAATTTAAATAAAATACTAGCAAGGAGATTACAACACTATATTGCAAGAAACATACAGTATGACCAGGTGTGATTTATACCAAGAATGTAGGGCTGGTTCAATATTAGGAAAACTATCAGCATAACTGACCATTACAATAACAATAACAACAACAACCATATGACTATATCAGTAGATGCAAAAAAAGCCTCTGACAAAATACAATATCCATTTCTATCAAAAACACTAGAAAAGGGGGCAGCTAGGTGGCACAGTGGATAAAGCACTGGCCCTGGATTCAGGAATACCTAAGTTCAAATCCAGCCTCAGACACTTGACACTTACTAGCTGTGTGACCCTGGTCAAGTCACTTAATTCTCATTGCCCCGCCAAAAAACAAAACAAAACAAAAAAACACAAAAAACCACCACACACACACAAAACCACTAGAAAGCATATGAATCAATGGAACCTGTCTTAAAATAATAAGTAGTATCTATTTAAAACCAAGAGCAAGCATTATCTGTAATGTGAATACACCTGAAGCCCTCCCAGTAAAATCATTATCATTACTATTATTCAATATTGTACTATAAATGCTAATTATAGCAATAAGAAAAAGAAACTGAAGGAATAAAAATAGGCAATGAGGAAACAAAACTATCACTCTTTGCCAATGATGTAATGGTACACCTAAAGAACCCTAAATAATAATAAAAAAAAAACTAGCTGAAATAATTAACTTCAGCAGAGTTACAGGATAAAAAATAAACTCACATAAATCATCAGCATTTCTATATACTACCAAAAAAAACCCAGCAGGAAGAAATAGAAAGAGAAATTCCATTTAAAATAAATTGCAGACAACATAAAATGCTTGGAAATTCACCTACCAAGACAAACCCAGGGATTATATTAATACAATTACAAAACACTTTTCACACAAATAAAGACAGAAATAATTGGGAAAATATTAATTGCTCATGGGTTGGCCAAGCCAATATGACAAAAACTACAATTCTAGCTAAGTTAATTCACCAAACTACCAAAGAATTATTGTATATAAGGTAGAAAAAATAGTGACAAATTTAAACTAGAAGAACAAAAGGTCAAGAATATCAAGGGAATCAATGTAAGAAAATGTTAAGGGAGGCAGCTTAGCAGTTGCAGATTTCAAACTACATTACAAAACTGCTGCTGTCTAGTCATTTCAGATTCTTCATGACCCTATATGGGGTTTTCTTGGCAGAGATACTGGAATGATTTGCCATTTCCTTCTCCAGCTCATTTTATAGATGAGGAAACTGAAGCAAATAGGGTTAAGTGACTTGCCCAGGGTCACACAATTAGTCAGTGTCTGGGGCTGGGTTTAAACTCATGAAGATGTTTTCCTGATTCCAAGCCCAGTACTCTATCCACTGCACTACCAAGTTGTCCTTTATTACACAACAGTAATCATCAAAACAATCTGGTACTAGCTAAAAAATAGTGATGGATCAGTAGAACAGATTATGTATATATTACATAGTAATAAATGACCATTGTAATCTCATGTTTGAAAAACTCAAAGCTATGGAATAACTTAAGCCTTCTGTCCATAAATTGCTTGACCATTTTAGGAGGATAGATTCAGATTGTACTTCTGAGAAAACCCCTTTACAAAAGCTTCATGCAGTCTACAAAGCCACAACAATTTATTCTTAGATCTCACATACTGGAATCTTCCAATTCTATGAGAGGGGATTGAATCCAGTGGCCTGAGGCATTACCAGGCCCTATCGCTGGACATCTTATTAGAGAAAAGATTGATGTCATTTGAATAGGTTACATCACTGTCCATCATAGGTTTCTAGATAACAATCAAATTTGAAATTCGATGGACAGTTTATTTTGTACTTGGATTACATCCCAAATATTCCTAGTCCTTTTGAACTTGACTGTTTTCAGACTATGATCTCTGATAGGATTTCCAATTTTCCAGTTGTATAATTTACCAAATCCACATTAACTCTTCACATACAGGAGTTTATGCGTTCAAATATTTATGACAATCACTGACCAGAGGAGGAGCAATATGCCTCCCAGGCAGATGTTTCTACTCTGTGATATAACTCTAATTCATAAGTATTCAGTTTGGCTCAAAAACCATCATGGTATTCAGATCAAAGAGAATTTAAACTCCTAATGTTACACATTCATTAGAACCTAGGTATCATTCTCAAAACACTAATATATTTCCAAAAAGTGTAATGTAAGACAAATATTAACGAGGCACAAAAAATATAGCATAGTTTTAAAAATTACACCATAAAAAACCTTGTTGCTTCTCTAATAACATTAATCTTGTTTAACACACCTCCAAATTATTTACATAGAAAAACATTCCATGCACACATCTCCCAATTCTGGCCTCTTATGTCCCTTGCATTCAGCAACTAGCATAGAGTAGTTATCACTTAACATCAATGTCACATGATTGCTATCCAGAGCATGAATCAACTCTGCCATGAATAATATTTTCCCTAAGTAATTTATCAAACCAATATAAATTCATGTTTTAATCTGTTGAATGCTAAAAGTTGTTTTATGATTCTAGCTATTCTTCCAAATGCACAAGGATACCAGCAACCATGATATTGAAGTTTGAAAATCTTTAGAGAGCTCAAATTTAACTCCAATTTCCTAGGAAGGAATTGTCTCTTTGGTGACAGCCTCCTATCCCAGATACTTTCTAAAAGATAGTTTTCCTGTAGTCAATTCCATTTTTGCTGGTCCAACCTTTTCTAATCCATTCTAGATATTTTTCAATTGTCTTTTTGACTCTGAAACTCTATCTGAATTTCTTGTGAATCCAATAGACATTTTTACCAGTAGTGTGAATTGTTTTCCTCTTGTTGGTAAAGTATCCCATATTTATAACAAACATTTCTCCAAGTAGAGTTCATAGCTCTACAAGCATGGCAATATCATTGTATTTCCTTGTCATACTTTTATCTCAGTGAAGTCTTAAAAAGTTATTTAAACTTGTACTGCAATTTTCAGCACTGAGCTTTTTTTTTTTCTCTTGTCTCTTTGGCTATTTTGTGTTAGACCTTTACTGGAGATTCCTATAGCTAACACATAAATGAGAAGCTTAGATTGTCCCCTGTTTAAGCAAAGGTCATTGATTCTATCTTCTTGACACAAGAGAAAATGTTAAGCCACCAATCTAGCCTCTAGCTCAGTTAGTGCTTGCTGTATACATTATTGGGCAGCTGGGTGGTATAGAATGCCAGGCCTGTAGTCAGGAAGACTCATCTTCCTGAGTCCAGATCTTGCCTCAGACACTTGCTAGGGTGACCCTATTTACCTTAGTTTTCTCATCTGTAAAATGACCTGGAGAAGCAAATGGCAAAAACAAACAAACAAACAAAAAACCCAACCCAACCCCACCACTCCAGTACTTTACCAAGCAAACCCCAAATGGGGTTATGAAGAGTCAGACATGATTGAATAATAACAATCATGCATTATCATTTTTAAAAAAATATATTTTCTAATATTAAGAACATCTCTATCAATTTATTGTATTTTAATCAAGGTTCAAGACAATACTGTGCTAATTTAAATTGCTCTTTAATTTCTTTTAATTCTCTTCCCCCCTGACTGATTAACCTAGATTAATTGTTGCAAATCACAGAATTGCATCTCTCTTTGTAATAATTCAATTTTCACTTTCCTTTTAGTGTGCTATAGTTCATTTCTTAACCTTATACTTCTCTTTCTAAATTGTGGTTTCCAGTTGTTCCAATTTTGTTGTGAGACCTAGTTTTCTCTCTCTCCACTGGATCTATGCTTTTTGAAAATTAGCACAATTTTTCTTTTTTTGCAACTCAGCTTCATTAAATAACTCCTCCTGGGTGATCACAGATGAAACCAGGTTTAACAGCACTGTTTCTTCTTTTTCCATGTGATATATAGATATAGATATATGTGTGTATATATATATGTGTGTGTATGTGTATGTATATATATATGTTGTTGTTTTTTTCAATTTGGTTTCTTACATAAGAACCTGTAACTGCCTAGTCTTTTCTAATTGCCTTTGGGATACTTTTTTTTTTCTAATTAACTAGGCAATGATTCTGCCAATCATGCAGAAAAGACTACTGTGATCAAGCAAAATAATCTTTTCTTGCCCTCCCCCCCCCAATATTGCCCTTTCATAATGTAAGGGTATGCCCCTTTTAGACTTTAGCAAAGCTTAAGGGCATAAAGTTCAAAGACAAACACTAACATGTAAAGGTGAAGCCATTTCAGGCATAAATGAAGCATTCCACAACTTTTAGGGTGTGAGGAGGCTTTGAAAACTGTTTGAAGAGGAAAAGATCATGCCCTCAGGGCAGACTGTCTCACTCTTCATCCTAGTCACTCACTTGCACAGGGCCCAATAAGTACTGAGGTGGTTACTCTAAATTAGAGTGAGATCCCTCACTGAGGGAACCCAGCTCTGAATCAGGAAGAATTCTGCAGAGCAAGGGAATCTATCTCTTTTCTAACCCTTGTCTGAGAGATGATGAATCTCAGATTGAAGGCCCTAAGGGAACAGAATTTATAAGACTTCTGCCAAATTTAGGCTAAGGGTCTTTGCCCTTTCTGAAAGAAAGGCTGAAAAGAACACTGTAACACCCCAGCTGAAAGAATATAGTAACACCAAGCTAAGCCAGAGGCTGGAGATGGTAGAGACAGCAGCTGCTTACTGAACAGTGAGCTCAGAGAGTCCAATGAATCAACCTATGTAGTCCAGACACCACACTCTGTGGGGAGCTAACCCAGCAGTCAAATAAACTGACAAGATCTGGGCAGTAAAGGTGCCATACTATGCAAAGAGTAAACCCAGCTGAGCCACCTGTTTAGCTGAGATGCTGTGCTTTGTGAAGAGCCAGTCCAGTATAATGGAAAGTAGAGCAACTCATCCTTCACCAACACTAATGTCATGACCCGAAGGGATTCTCATGAGGACTCTCCAGAGAAAGAAAGGATATCAAGACCCTGTTGTACTACAGTTGTGAGTTACCTTAGCCAGACATGTTTGCTATCATTATGCTTTTGTCATGGGGAGAAAATGGGGTAGGGGGGTTGGGTTAGGGGTTGGGGTTGTTAGGAATTCCTCTTCAAAGAATTACACCCTCGGGACAGCTAGATGGCGCAGTGGTAAAGCACCGGCCCTGGATTCAGGAGTACCTGAGTTCAAATCCAGCCTCAGACACTTAACACTTACTAGCTGTGTGACCCTGGGCAAGTCACTTAACCCCAATTGCCTCACTAAAAAAAAAAAAAAGAATTACACCCTCTTGCACACAAAAGCAGTTAAAATAAGATGGTAGTTTATTTAGGGGCAAGGGAAGGGAAGGGGAGGGAAACCAAGAGAAATCCTTGGACTTCTCATGGGGAGAGAGGTATGGCACAAAATATGTGGCTTTGAGATACCAATCTCCTCGAGCAGGAGACTGGCAGGTACTTTTATAGAGGACTGATGGGGGGGGGAGGTGACCATTTGACTGTGGAAAGTTCCTTTAGTGAGGGAGGACCATCCCCCACAGGTGGTGACTGGAGGAATTGGGTGAGGGGTGGCTACAGGTCTCTCAAGCCATCTCTCTCTTCTGGACACAAAGGCAGCAGCCACACCCAAATTTATCTCCCCAGGGGTAAGGGAGACCAGAATGAAGGGTGGAGGTCCCAAAGCTAGCTCAGTCCCATCTGGTTCCACTTGTCTCTCTAGGCGTATCTGTCCTCTGGTTTAGCTTCTCAAGGACAAAATTCTTTGATGTGCCTCAGAAAACTTCTGGTGTACTCTGGGCCCCATGGCACTTTGAATTTGTGACAGCTCTCCCCTTTCCTTGCCCAACTCTGTTATGTCTTTGTGGGAGAGGGTACACCACATTATTGGGGAAAATACTTTATAACTACTCTTCTTGTTATACTATTTAAATACGTTTTCTAAACTCATGTTTCTCCCTTATTATATAAGTGGTAAATTTCTTCCTCAGGGAAGAAAGTGAAAACAAAAGACTTTGTGCTAAGAAAAACAAAACAAAACACAAACCTCAATGTAATTGGGGGAAGGTCATTATGGGGCAGGGGGCAGAACTTGAGCTCAGGCATTCCATTTTTAATTTTTTTAAATGGGTGTGGGGGCAGTTAGGTGATACAGTGGATAGAGCACCAGCCCTGGATTCAGGAGGACCTGAGTTCAAATCTAGCCTCAGACACTTGACACTTAACAGCTGTGTGACCCTAGGCAAGTTACTTAATCCCAATTGCCTCACAAAAAAAAAAAAGAAAAAGAAAAAGAAAAAAAAGGGTGTGTGTAGGCCTTAGCTGCTTATAGCAGTAAAGGACCTAAGGGTAGTGAAATAAATAAAAAGTCCCTCCTCCCCAGCTGTCTCCCCCAAGGAAAAGATCTCAATTATGTCTATTTTACCACAGTAGGGTCAATTTGGAACTTAACAGAAAATTAATGAAAAGGCCTCTATTTCATCTCTCTCCTCTTCCTAAGGAATGGACTTCAGCTAAGGATGATCACAAAAGGGAGGAATCATGTTGCCCATCATTAATGAGAAAGCATGGGTTAAAAGAAGGGATCCTAACTTAATCTGACCTCTTAGAAAAGGGGGAGCCCAGCCTAAAGAACGACCTCTGAGGCAAAGGAAAGGTTCTCAACTTGATCTGATCCCCATAGTCAGGAAGACCTAGAACTCAACGCCTAAGGCTTCAGCAACAAAAACAAGTAAACAAAACAATAAGGGAGTTTTATGATGCCAGGGATAATTAAGACACAAGCATAGGATAGGAGAACAACTCAAAAACACCTTAATGAAAACCAAAAAGAAAAAAAAAACCTTGTAGGTAGAATTCTTTGACGAAATCATACAAAGGGGTTTTGTTTTTGTTTTGTTTTGTTTTTGCGGGGCAATGAGGGTTAAGTGACTTGCCCAGGGTCACACAGCTAGTAAGTGTTAAGTGTCTGAGGCTGGATTTGAACTCAGGTCCTCCTGAATCCAAGGCCAGTGCTTTATCCATTGCACCACCTAGCTGTCCCTCTAGGAGTTTTAAAATTATATTATAAAGGAGATGAGAACTATAGAGGAGAAACTTGGAAAAAGAACTAACAGCTTAATACAAGAGGTACAAAACCTACCCTAGTAAAAAATTCCTTAAAAATTAGGATGAACCAAACAGAAGTCAATGACATCAGGAGACAAGAAGAATTATTAAAACAAAGTCTAAAGTTTGGGAAAATAAAGGAAACTGTAATTTCCCCCCTCAGAGTGTACTGACTAATTGATAATGGGAAGCATTCTGGTGGGGACTTGTAAGAGTTAAGAACATTCACTCACAGTATTACCTCCAGAACCCAAAGTAGTAGTCATTCCCCTGGAAAGCAAACCTGGCAGTGCCAGTGACACAGTTCAGGGAATGATTTCTCATCATTTCTCACAGCACAGTAATATTCCATCACAATCATAAACCACAACTTATTAAGTAATTTCCCAATTCATGGGCATTTCCTCACTTTCCACTTATTTGCCACCCCAAAGAGAGTTGCTATAAATATTTTAGTAGGTATAGGTTCTTTTTTCCTTTTACCCTGATAACCTTGGGAAATAGTATTAACCCTTAATACTATTGCTGAGTCAAAGGGTAGATACACAGTTTTATAACTCTTGGGGCATAATTCCACATTGCTCTCCAGAATGGTTGGATCAGTTCACAATTGCACCAACAATGTACTAGTTTCCTTATTTTTTCCACATCCCCTCCAAGATTTGTCATTTTTGCCAATCTGATAAGTGTGCAATGGCACCTCAGAGTTGTTTTAAATTGCATTTCTCTAGTCAATAATGACTTAGAACATTTTTTCATATGATTATACATAGTTTTGATTTCTTCTTCCAAAAAATGCCTATTCATATCCTTTAGCCATTTATCAGTTGGGCAATAACTTGGCCAGGAAACTTCTTAGAGGTTTTTCTTCTCCTTACTGAGTTTTTTTTTTAAATCTCTTAATGCTGACTTCAGTTCCATTAGGAATTGAATAACATTTTGCTGAATAGATTGAAACATAAACAAAAAACCAGGAAATAGACATGTTTTGCTGGCAAATCACTCCGTTCACTCAACCAAAAACCTATTGAATGCATTCTGTTATTTTAGATGAAAAGATTTTTCCTTAGAAAATTCTTCAGCTTGATATACTAATTCAGTTCGCCTAAGAATTAAAAGTTTCATTTTTAGAATGGGCAAGTATGAAATAGAGGCCCTTCCTATAACCAAGAAATTTCTATATGCTTTGTTCACCACTGACATTCCTCCAACCTTTTCCAAAATTGGACATCCGATTCTGACCTCACCTGAGTAATAGGGAACTTCCCTCAAAATCCACTGACTTACAGGAGTCTGATTCATCCATACATGGAATCAGGCTTTATTTCTTGTTTGGTTGGTTTTTTTTCAACTTAATAGGATTTCCCCCAGTTATATGTAAAGATAGTTTTCAACAATTTAAAATACGATTTTGAGTTCCAAATTTTTCTCCCTTCCTCCCTTCTCTACCCCCTCCCCAAGACAGAAAGCAATCTGATATAGGTTATATACGTCCAATCACATTAAACATATTTCTGCATTAGTCATGATGTGAAAATAGAATCAGAACAAAAGGGGCAAACCTCAAAAAAGTAGAAATAGTGTGGTTCAATCTGCGTTCAGATTTCACAGTTCTTTTTTCTGGATGTGGATAGCATTTTTCATCATGAGTCCTTTGGAAATGTCTTAGATCATTCATTGTATTGCTGAGAAGAGTTAAGTCTATCATAGTTGATTATCTCACAGTGTTGCTGTTACTGTGTACAATGTTCTTCTGGTTTTGCTCACTTCACTCAGCATCAGTCCACTTAAGTCTTTCCAGGTTTTTCTAAAATCTGGCTACTCATCATTTCTTTTCTTTTCTTTTTTAAAAATTTTTTGTGGGGCAATTGGGGTTAAGTGACTTGCCCAGGGTCACACAGCTAGTAAGTGTTAAGTGTCTGAGGCTGGATTTGAACTCAGGTCCTCCTGAATCCAGGGCCGGTGCTCTATCCACAGTATTCCATCACTATCATATACCACAACTTGTTTAGCCATTCCCCAATTGATGGGCATTCCTTTGATTTCCAATTCTTTGCTATCACAAAGAGAGCTGCTATAAATGTTTTTGTACAAGTGGGTCCTTTTCCCTTTTTTTAAAAAAAATCTCTTTGGGATACAGACCTAGTAGTGGCATTACTTGGTCAAAGGGTATGCACAGCCCCATCCAGCTTTATTTCTTAATGATTTGAAGAGCCTGGTTCGAGGCTTCTCTGCCTGGCAAAAACCTGGTGGTGAATTCAAGCTTCAAATGAATTACAAGGAATCTATTTTTCTTCCCTGTAGCAATTCTGGTGGCTTGGATTTATACAGTGTTTCCTAGCTCTTTGTCTAGGCAGTCTAATATCCATGAATAGTTTACCATGTATCTAAACACAGAACAAGTCCACTCATACTAAACAAGCCTAATATCTCTTAGTTTCACAATTTGAGGGACATAAAGTGGTTACAAAGAAGAACATGAACAGAAACAAGAACAAACACTTCTTACTGTATCTAACAGACTGGGCCTTTTTCTTCAATGGTCAGATTCCAAAAGTCTAAATAAATGAAGAAGGAGCAAGATCTAGCAGCTCTACTAAGAAAAACAAAAAATGAAGGTTCATTTTTCTTTATATTGATTTTTTTTGGTGGGGCAATGAGGGTTAAGTGACTTGCCCAGGGTCACACAGCTAGTAAATGTCAAGTGTCTGAGGCCGGATTTGAACTCAGGTCCTCCTGAATCCAGGACCAGTGCTTTATCCACTGTGCCACCTAGCTGCCCCCTATATTGATTTTTTAATGTGACCCCTTGCCTCTTATTTGGAGAGTAGCCTGGTGGTGCAGTGGATCGAGTGCCAGGCCTAGAGTTAGGAAGACATCTTCCTGAGTTTAAATCTGGCCTCAGACACTTGTTAGTTGGGTGACCCTGGACAAATCACTTAAACCTGTTTGCCTCAGTTTCCTCATCTGTAATATGAGCTGGAGAAGGAAATGGCAAACCATTCCAATATCTCTGCCAAGAAAACCCCAAATGGGGTCACAAAGAAACAGATGCAACTGGAAAATGACTGAACACTACCTCTCATTTAATTGGCCATGAAGTTTTTTAGATCAGACGTCCTGAGCCATGTTAGTTCCTATCAAGTATTAGAATCCACATCACAGTATCATTTAGCTATTGAAGAAAAACTCAGGATTCTGCTTGTTTGGTTGAAGTCTATCAGAAATAAATTTATTCATTAAATTCTAAACCCAGTAGCCTATGGAGGAAGAGTTCTCCTTTGCCACCGTGGTAAAATAAAGGGATGATTGGAGATGGGCTACACCTGACCTGCCCTGAGTGATGTATGCTGCTGATGTCAGCAGGGGAATGAATATCCACAGGCAGTTTGAATGACCTCCCTTTTGGGGGAGGGAGAGTAAATGCTTGCTGAGGGAAGCTTGGTCTCCTGGTGGTTTTGTGCTGTGGGCTTTGGCTGAACAGCTGTCTCCCATTGAAACTATGGACCCCCCCCACCCGTGAGTTAATAAAATGATTCCAGCCCTTTAAATTAGCTGAGCTGGGGATTGAGCTGAGTTTGGGGATTGTATAGGCTTTTGTTAGAGTTAGGGGGATTATCCATTTTCCTCTTTCCTTATTCCCTTGTCCTTGACTTTATTAATTTCACCTTTGCTGTGCATTTTATTCCCATTAATAAAACCTGATTTGTTTGTGGAAAAGAGGATGTTAAGCTCCTTTCTTATTGGCTTGGGAGAAATATCTAAGAAGGCAGTTCAGAGGGGAGGAAGTTTTGGACCTAGAGGTCCCTCATTATTTTTCTTTCTTTCTTTCTTTCTTTCTTTCTTTCTTTCTTTCTTTCTTTCTTTTTTTTGGTGAGGCAATTGGGGTTAAGTGACTTGCCCAGGGTCACACAGCTAGTAAGTGTCAAGTGTCTGAGGCTAGATTTGAACTCAGGTCCTCCTGAATCCAGGGCTGGTGCTTTATCCACTGTGCCACCTAGCTGCCCCCCTCATTATTTTCTGAACTCCAATATTATGGCAAGCCACCCAATTAATTCTCCACATATTAAATTTGGCTCCTACACCACTGAGAACTTCATTGATCCAAGTCATTTTCTCCCTATAATTTATAGGGTTCAAGATTACAATTGTTTAGTGACTTTAACTGAACAATAGTAATTTTGGTGCACTCTAAAGAATCATCTTCCTAAAACCATTGAATTAGGTAAAGGTACTGTTCTTACTTGAATTAATCAAAGAATCTTCTGGCTTCTTTAGTCCTCACTTTAATTCTATAATCAGACAGAAGAAAATTCCTTCTTGAACTTCTGGCAGTTTCACTTTAGAAACTGATTAGGATTTTGAATAAGGATGTTAAAAAGGATTTCAGACTAGGACTGATTAAGTCTTGCCATGGTTTATTTAATGCAGATGAGTTCAAAAGGACTTTAGGCTTAATATTATTCCTAAATAAGGAATTCATAAATAATATTATTCCTAAGTAAGGAATGGGCCAGGGGGTGGGCAGAAGTTTAAGTGTTTCCATAGTATAGTACTATTAACAGACTATTATTGCTGTCTAAGGAACAGTGTATCTATATTCAGGGAGACTTAATCACCAGTATGTGGGCTCCAATATTTGGCCATAATAACCTATGAAACAAAGAAAAATACAAATTTTTCTTCAGTTCTGTCTGACTTTCCACTTCTGTGGTGACAGTGTCAGAGTAGTTGACGAGAAGACAAAGAATGTTAAAATCACCATTTTAAAACTATGCATAAGCATTAATAGAGTTGGAGGTACTCTAAATATGAAATCTTTGTCCAGTGACCAATAACACATGGCCATGCTGTTAGAAAAACTGAATCATATTCATTTTGACATAAATAAAAGCAGAATACAAAAAGCAGCTGCAGTTAAATGGAAGGATGACTCACAGGTTTTCCTTAGAGAAGCCAAAAAAAAAGTTTGTGGAATTGGTTTGTTGCATGCAAAGGCAACAAGAAATATCATTACAAAGGAAACTAGGTCATCTCATATTGCAGAGCTCATCATAAGCATTTGCCAAAAATCCCCCAAAAACCATACTCCTAAAACTACCGTTAGGTACCATCATCTTTTGCAAAGGATGATGGTGATGATGATGATAGCATTTATAGGGTTCGTATGTACCAGGCATTGTGAGGATTTCATTTAAAAATTGACAAGCCCTTGAAAATTAAATCAACATATACTTATGCAAAGGCTAAAGAGACATATAAGGACCATTTCAGGGAATGTGCACCCAGAGCTTCCCTGGAAATTTCCAGGAATTCCAAGAAGAGTGAATCATTGTTTGGACCTTTTGGGGAAGACATATCCTGGCTGCCTGAAATCTTGAATTAGAACTTGTTGGAACGTATGAAAACCTAAGTGATCCCTTGATTATCTCTTCCCACAACACTTTCCTCCCTGTGATTGGGGGTGGAGGAAGTGGGGGGTTGGGTGGAGGTATTTGTGCTGAATCAGTTAAGAGAAGAAAACTACCAGAGGGTGTTCCTTTGTCTGGGACCATTCCATGTGATAAGTGGTGCACTCTGTCTCTAGACTACAGTGAAGTGGTGTGGGAGGATGGGTGATATTCATCTGCCCACACCACAGCTAGTGCCCATGTGGAGCATGGATTTTACTAGGTAAGCTTATACCTAGACTCCTTTCCACTTTGTGTTTCCTTACCTAGATCTAGTGAGAAGAGCAGTTGGTTGCAAAGTTGACTGAAGAAGCAAAGTGTGAAGGGGAGAGCTGGGGTGAAATGGAAACTAATTAGTAATCTTATAAACTGCTTTGTATTCTGATAAAGTTTGAGTATCATCAACCTCTTAACAAATTGTAACCACAGTTATAAATTGTAACTAAATTCAGTTTTTAAAAGATGTTTGGCAATGCACGCTGAGTAGCTTCTGTTTAGCATTCCTTTTATGTGTAAGAATAAATTACCTGTCCCATGCCTGATTCCTAATATACACTGAATATCTTTTTTTTTAACTACCCCTCCCATGGAGGAATCTTGGACATGGCAAGAATAAAATAAAATGACAAAAAAATTGATTACATTTTAACATGCATGAGAGGAAGGCGATCTCTGCTTAATAATTTTCCAGAACTCAGTAGCAAAGTGTCAAAGGCTCTTTTACTTCTTTCTCACAAGAAAAGGCACCTTGAGCAGTGATTCAGTGTCCAGCAGGCGAGTGCAAAGAATGGGAGCACATAGGCTCTTTTTATCCTGTTCCCCTAACACATGTTAAGTCTCTCCCTCATTCACCATAGGCTGGTTACTAGAAAGTTACAATCTGGTCCCGAAATCTAGCTAATTAAAAGGCACATTTAGAAAATCTACTTACATAATTATTCAATGTCTTAATATCCAATCAATTTAGAATGTTTCTCAGTTCATTGGTTTTGCACACCCTCCTTCCATCTAAGTCCTCCTCCACTGGGATTGTCTTATGTTACCATGTCCTGATGTTATCTAGGGGAAGTTACACTTGACCCAAGCTCTAGTCTCTAAACTTAAACCTCTTCCTTTTTGAGAGGAGTCCAGAGCCTATTCTCACAATGCAGGAAATGACTGGTTACTGTCATAGATCATTTCCTAATTGGTCATCCATGTATAATCAGACCTCTGACTTTTTACAGAAAATAACAAAATCGATACCAAATCAGAAGAAAGAATAGAAATTGCCTTGTAAATGAGTCAAATTCCATCTGATCTAGTTAGATAAGCCATTGATTCTGTAAAATGGGAAATAGATAAAAGAACATATATTGACTCAGACTATTACCATTACCTAAAACAATTAAAATGTATTCACATTTAATTCAGTTTTTGTAAACATTTATTGAGTGCATACTATGTTCAAAGTTCTTATATAAAGTTTGGAGATACACACACACACACACACACAAAGAAATAATCTATACCTCCAAGGATCTTCCCAGTGAAGTGAGGAAAAAGGGAACAACATGGTTTTTATAAAAAAATAGCTACCCAAATAATCATATTATACATTTATTGTTGAAGTACATAAACCTTGCAAATAAATAAGGAAATTAAAAATGCTCAACACTGGGGGCGGTTAGGTGACGCAGTGCACTGGCCCTGGATTCAAGAGTACCTGGGTTCAAATTTGGCCTCAGACACTTGACACTAGCTGTGTGACCCTGGGCAAGTCACTTAACCCTCATTGCCCTGCCAAAAAAAAATGCTCAACACTTTATTTATAATTGAAAGGGGATGACAACTGTTTGTTGTTGTATGTCACTATGTTTTTAAAGGAAGACTTCTGAATACTCCTAATTAATAATAATCAGAGAAATATAAATTTAAATGATGCTAAGTAAGTAAATCACACATATTAAGTTACTAAATATGCTAAAATATGGGAAAACATTGCTGGTGGGCCTGCAAAACTAATTCACTGTTTTTGGAGCTATGAATTGGTTTGACCACAATGGAAAACAACTTGGTTATTTAGAGTATTTTTTTTTACTATGGTTGTTTTCTATGCAAAATTTGGGGTTTTTTTCTTTTATTATTATCCTTACTATGTCCTAAAGACAATTTTTAAAAATTGAATCTCTTCTCAGAGTTCTGAAGTGCTATTTTTTAGTAATATTTGACAACCTTGGCTCCCATTGTCTGAAGGCCAGGTACGTTATTACATCCCCCCCCCCCCTTGTACCCTTAAGGGGAATTTAGAGACTTCTGAGCTTTCTGCCAATGTTTCCATCTTATCACCTATGATGTTCTCTCAAGTGTAGGGCAGGTCATCTACACTCCACTTCCATTTAGTCACCAAAAAGTCAGATTATCTTTTACAAAGGAATATTTGCTTCAAAAGGAAGAATAACAAATATACAAATACAACATGTGGGAGACATCATTCCCTCTCCTCTCCTATACACTTTAGTCTTTGGGGAGGGGAAGGAGATTTAGGCTCATTGTTTAGTTCAGTTCCTATACAGCACAGTTTCAAGTTCCAATTCCAACCCCACCCCCCTCCCCAATCCCTTGGACCTAAGTCCCAGGCATCCTCCCTTCTCTATGCTTCCTTGGTAGACTGGGTGGCTTCAGCACCTACCTGGAATCCTGGCTCCAAGTTCACCATAGCTCAAATTCCTGGTTCCAGTGGGAATTGCTGCCAGCACCTGAAATTGAGGACAAATGACATAGAACAGAAACAGAAATCCCAGTTCCATTTCTCAGAGCCAATGGATAAAAAGGAGAGCAGAAGAAGGAAGTTCTTCCGCCCATATTCAGTTCATATTTCCCATGCTATGGATGAATTGTGGTCTTCATTCTCTGTACCACTGTCCCAGTCTGGCAGTTTTTAGAGGCACAGTCTCTTCTGGATATACAGCCAGTCAAAGGAAGTTATTCCCACCCACATGGTAGCAGAATACAGGATGCAGGGTACCTCTATGGTTGATCAGAGTGTGCTCTGAGCCCCATTAAAATTACTTTACAAAGATCAGCAAATTTTCTGAGTTTTGTACACATTCTTAAGGGTTATTAAATTTGCTATTAAAACATACTCCCATGAGCCATGAGGTAAAATTACATTAAAACATGGAAAATATTGGTTTCTTTCATGACAAGTTGATGATTATATCAATAGTTCTACAAGAACTAGTTTAGCATAATAATTTTATGAATAGTTTCAACACCTGAATATTGACAAGATCTATAGTGTAACATGGGAATGAGACAAGGAGTAGGTTGGGTAAAAAATGAATTAAGAGGATAAAATAATGAAAATAGGTGCTAACCAATGCCCCTTCCAGACAGAGCTCTGTCTGAAGACAATATAGCTGAGAAGATGCTAGTAGCTATGTGTAAGACAAAGAAAGACAAAGGCTGGGTATTATAAAAGATAATGATCTTTAAGATAGAGTAGGGATTGTTAGTTAAGTTGTGAAAAGATCCAACCATTCTGGAGAGCAATTTGGAACTATGCTCAAAGGGCTATAGAACTGTGCATACCCTTTGATCCAGCAATACCACTGCTAGGTTTATGTCCCAAAGACATCCCCAAAAAGAGGAAAAGACCTATTTGTACAAAAATATTTATAGCAGCTCTTTTTGTGGTGGCTAAGAATTGGAAATCAAAGGAATGCCCATCAATTGGGGAATGACTAAACAAGCTGTGCTATGTGATAGTGATGGAATATTATTGTGCCATAAGATATGACAAGGAGGATGATTTCAGAAAGGCCTGGAAAGATTTATATGAACTGATATATAATGAAGTGAGCAGAACCAGGAGAACAATGTACACAGAGACAGCAATATTGTTTGATGAAGAACTGTGAATGATTTAACTATTCTCAATAATACAATGATTCAAGACAATCCCAAAGCACTATTGAAAGATACTATCCACCTCCAAAGAAAGAACTGATTTTGATTGAACACAGACTGAAGCATGCTATTTTTCACCTTTTTTTGGTGAGGCAATTGAGGTTAAGTGACTTGCCCAGGGTCACACAGCCAGTAAGTGTCAAGTGTCTGAAGCCAGATTTGAACTCAGGTCCTCTTGACTCCAGGGCCAGTGCTCTATCCACTGCACCACCTAGCTGCCCCTATTTTTCATTTTCTTTCTTTTTTTTCTTTTATTCAAGTTTTCTTGTACAAAATGACTAATATGGTAATGTTTTATATAATCATACATGTATAGCCCATATATGATTGCTTACTTCCTCAGGGAGGGGAGGGAGGGAAGAAGGGATAAAAATTGGAACTCAAAAATATAAATAGAAATGTTTATTATTTTTAAAAATAAAATATATATACTTCTAAAGATAGAGTGGAGAAATATAGTAATAAAATCTGCAAGCTCCTACTTGCAAAAACTGATGAGTTTCCTCTCTGTGACTTCTTTGGTGGGACTGTGATAGCAAGTCATATGGTGGAGGAAAACACATCAGATTTGCTGGGTATTAAAGAGCCAGAGACACAATGGAAAATATTAGTCAGAGAGGACGGAGATCATTATGAGAGCATGTGGTCATCAGTGAGATAGGGCCAATACTAGATGCCATCCTACTTGCAAAAACCGTGTTATTTTGGGAGAGACAAGCAGTGTTCCACATTCCTGCCAGCATCACCATGAGCCATCATTCAATCAAAATACATGACTTTCTTTTGCCCACACAACTGGCTCCTTTCATGTCCATATCAGTAAGCCTCATGAAAAGACATTCATTAGCATCTGCTTTTGAAAATATTTAAATTAAAACCGTGGCAAAATACCAAAGTAAGTTGATATTAATGTACCTGGTACAGGTCTATCTTTTTCTACATCAGCCCCCCAGCAGTGGGGAAGAAAATCCCCCGGAAGCTCATACCTCTTCACTTCCTGCCACATGTAGGCAAGAGTGTTCACCCAGGGCTTTTCACTTACAAACTTTTGCTCCTCCCCACCAACCCTACCATGTTCTTCACCTGCACCCCACCTCCATGATGTATCAACTCCACATTGATGCCTATCGGAACTCAGGGCACTATGCTTGTCTCTCTGAAAGTAATACAATCTGCAGAAGAAGAATGGCATATAGTGTTGGATCTATTCCCAGGGAGCCATGTCTCTACTTCCCACTCTCTAGTTCTTCTTTTTGTGTGGTTATTAGGTATATATTTCTGTTGCAAGAGTTGGTTTGGCATATACCCAATGGAGTGCTAAGCCTTGACTACTCTTGGGGAAACAACTCAGCACTGAAGGCTCCAAAAGCTTTGAGATGATGAAGCAATCCCATTATTAGACTCTAAGAAGAAAGAACCATTGACTCAGTAGACTTTAAAAATAGAATGTCTGCCTTCTGTCTCTTGTCTCTTCCCATCAGCTAAGCAGAGCAGGTCTCTCTGAACGTCTCCATAGAGGCAACAGAAGGAAGGTTGGTACTTTCCCCTGACCCCAAGTGGACTGAAAACACATGGCAGCTAAAGCCATATGTGAGGAGGTTTTTTTGGACCTGAGTCTGGACCCTGGATGTCATTTCTGTTTTATTTCTTTCCTAAGTATAGGTGACTAAATGACAATCCTGAGATGAATGTGTTCAACCTTGGAGGCAATCTTGAAGGTGTTCTCTCACTCAAGGAAAATGGCAAACCAGGCTCTTTCCTCCACCACTATAGTAGCTACAGGGGGTTCATTTCAAAGTGCAACTGGTTCTGAATGAGGAATCCAGTAACTCTCTGGAGCTAACCATCTTTCCTGATTTCTTCTTGGTCACCTATGATCATGGGGGAAAAAACAGAAAAAAAAAAAAAGCAGCAAAAGATCCAAGGCCCAGGCTCTAGCTCACTTAAACAGCAACTTTGGTCAAGTTTTTTATAAATGCCAGAGCAGAGTGGATTATATGCCCACTGTTTAGTATAGTGACCAGCATATAGTAGGAGCTTAATAAATGTTTGTTGATTAATTATGTATTGATTTAGAGAGTTTTAATTCTCTTTCTTCTTCCTTGTCCTTAACATTATTCCTTTGAAATGTCAACAAATACTTATTAACTATGTATAGCACGTTTACTGGGCTCATTTCCCCCAACCCTAACCAACACAGACAAATCAGGTCCCAGAGAGTGGCTACTTCATTTCCTTAAGGCTCTAAAGGTAGCCTTGAGGGACTGGGGAAGTGCATGTCTAATGCCATAGCTCCTGAGGTCCTAGTGGTGTCCTCCCCACCATGATAATTAGTTCATATCAGTTGGTGGACTATATTTAATTAGCATTTAGAAAGGGGTACTTTCTAAAGTCGTAAGAACCATTGTTACAAAACAACTCCCCACAGTTTATGATATCTTCCCCAGAAGTATATGTAGAGTCCAGGTTAGCTAGGGAGATGAGTGGATAGTGCAGGATCTGGAGTCAGGAAGACCTGAGTTCAAAATCTGACCTGACACTTACTAGCTGTGTGATCCTGGGCAAGTCACTTCACCTCTGTTTACTTTAATCCACTAGAGAAGGAAATGGCAAACCAGTATTCTTACCAAGAAAAACCCATGGACCATAGGGTCCACAGAGTCACAAAGAATTGGACACAACTGAACAATAACAACAACAACAATAACAACAACAAACATTAGAGAGCACAAGTAGAAAATGAGAAACTCACAGTTCCTAGAAGTGACTTTGCTGCAGTTCTCAAGATGTTCATCTTAAGTGTGGTTTAGTTCTTTTTCCTAGGATCTTTACAGAACTTTGAATCTGCTTTCTTCATCAAGTCAATTTGTCCTTGGCTCCCAATACAGATACTGCTATCAGTCATTTTGAGATATTGGCTGCAGAGGATATAAAGACAAAATGAAATGGTTCTTCCCCTCAAGGAATCATTCCATTCTAATGGAAGAAAAGCTAAGATGTAGAGCTATCAGAACATTAAAAATATACACAGGGGCAGCTAGGTGACACAGTGGATAGAGCACTGGCCCCGGAGTCAGGAGGACCTGAGTTCAAATCCGACCTCAGACACTTGACACTTACTAGCTGTGTGACCCTGCGCAAGTCTCTTAACCCCAATTTCCTCGCCCCCCCAAATATATATATACTTTTTAGGTACCTGGAAATCATATCAATCAGTAATACACACACACACATATACATATACACACACATACACACACAATAAATGCAGGTAATTTAGGAGAGGATACTAATAACTAGGATCAGGAAAAGCCTCGGGTAGGATGCAGCACTTACACTGAGCATGGGATGAAACTAAAGGTCTTAAGAGGTGGAGGTAAAGAGAGAATGAATTCTAAATGTGGTGGGCAACCCTGGCAAAAGCATGGAAACAGGAGATGGAATGTTATATGTGAGGAAAAAGAAAAAAAATGGTTTGGCTAGACCAAAGACTGTAAAAGGGAGTACTTTGTAATAAGACTGGAAAAGTATCTGGGAGACAGGTTGTAAATAGGAGTTTGGATATGATATTAGAGGTAACAAGGAGCCACTAGCATTTATGGTAACATGGTCTAACCTATGTTGTAGAAATATTTGATAGTTACACAGAAGATTGATGGAAGAAAGGATAGAAAATATTTTTCCTCTTCCCGCCCCCAACAATGTCTTTTCCCCCTCTCTTTAGTCTCCATTCCACCCCCCTCTCATTTACTGATTATGCCATATAAAAACTGAGCATATTGGATCATCGCACAAGTGGCACTCAGAGTTGGAGAAGTGGTTGATTTCTTTAGGAGACTGTTGGTGTTGCAGTAGAGTAGCATGCTTGTACCCATGCTCACTGAGTCCCATATGTCAGGCATATGTCGGGACCTTAAATTTAGAGCTAGAAAGGACCACTGAAGCAATGAAATCTAGCCCTGTCATTTTATAGATATGAAAACTGAGCCCTAGAGATATTAACTTCTAGTGTTCCTAGTAGTGACTTATCTGAGATCACACAAATAGTAAGAGGCAGTGGCAGGATTTTAATCCAAGTCCTCTGACCCCCAAAACTAGCACTATGTCCACTACACTAAATTGCCATCCCAACTATGCCTCCCCCTCTGACAAAGGCAGAACACAAATGTAAATCTGTCTATGGCCAGAGTTGTCTAACTCCTTTTTGTGCAGTAGGCCCCACAGTGGCTAAAATCAATAGGATACATTTGCTTGCAGCCCTGCACTACAAATAATAAAAATATTGATGGGGAAGGAAGTGAAGTGTTTAAAATGATTGTTTTTTCCTATTTTTGTTTCAAGTTTCAACCACCCACCCAGTTCTAGAGTCTTCTGATTTGAACCATAAAGATTACAAACAATTATCCAAGAAATGTATGTATATATGTATGTATATGTGTGTGTATATGCACATATACATATGTATGTATATGGTGACCAGCAAATTTTATAATGGGAAAACCTAAGACCTTATCCCTCCTTACCTCTTCTCCAACAGAAGGCAACCACCACCAACCCTACTATCACCCCGCCCCTCCAAAATAAGATGGTTCCATATGGTGAGCAAAGAAAACCAAGGAAATAAACCCTGTAACCTGGATTATTTATTTGTTTCTAAGAATGCTGTGGGCTGTTAGGCTATTATGGCCTAGTAGCTCTAGGGAAAAAGAAAATTTGAATTTTTAAAATGAGTGAATGAGTGTGTATGTAGCAGAAGGAGTATAATATTTTGAGATGTGGAGTAGTATAAGATTACCATCTGCACAAAAAATAATTCATACTTTTTAGGTACCTGGAAATCATATCAATCAGTAACTAACTGCAAACTAAATAATTCTTAGAAGGGGAAGAAACCCCAAACTTTTTAACTGCCCCAAGTTTAAAGTTGATGGGGAACACTGAATAAAAATGTATGAAAATCCCTTAATGCTAATGTTACTGTTAGTGGTTAAATATAAGAAAAGGATCTTCAAGTAAGATGGGCTTATGATATTCAGTTCTCTTGAGATACTAGTTGTAGCTGGTATCTGAGCCCTGGCTTTGGAATCTTAAGCAATCTTCTTGTCCTCAAATAAATGTTTCTTACCAGATCCTGTCCTGACAATGTCCCTAAGTTTTTTTCTAAGCCCTGAACATATTACCTATAGAAGGGGGACTTTTTTTTCCCCACTTTCTGATTTTTTTTTTCTATACTTGAGTTTGGCAGCTAGAGCATTGTGTTTGCTCCGCTTGGGTCAGAGGCTCCATCCTAACAAAAAGAATCACAGGACATTCAGGGGGACTTCTGGCTTATTACCCCCACAAAATTAATTTGGCAACAAAGTAATCTTGGGTACCCCAGTATGCAGTCACCAACTCTCCTTACAAGCATATAAATTCACAAGTCTCAAAGCATTACTTGCAAGGGAAACAAACACAAATAATATCAGAACACAGAGAAAGTAAATGGCTTCCTACATAGTCTTAGTGACTTATAGTATTGCCTGGGTAGGAGTCTAACGTGGGATACATAGAGGTTAATCCTACACAGTAATGGTACTCTGGCTATCTGTAGAGTCTTGCTTTCCCTGTAATTTATGCCTCCTGGGAGGAAGGAAACAAGTATTTATTAAGTACCTGCTATGTGCCAGGCACTATGCTAAGTACTTTACAGATATTATCTCATTTGAGCCTTACAACAAACATGGGAGGGAGGTGCTATTATGATTCCCATTTTACAACTGAGGAAATTGAGGCAGAGACTCAGGGTCACCTGGCTAGCCTCTGAGGCCAGATTTGAACTCAAGTCTTCATGACTCCTAGCCCAGGGCTCTATCCACTGTGCCACCTAGCTGCCCAGTAAATCTTAGATGTTGTTGGTCATTTCTCCCAATCATGCTACCTTTTCATCTTCCTGCATTGTTCTAAGACTTCATGCTTTTTCCAGTTCTCTTTATCTCCCAGCAGATATTACCAGTTTCTATTCCATGCTGCTGGTCTTTTCTGAAAGTTAGTGGAACATTTGCTTTTCTTTGGTCCTATGGTACTTGTCTCATTGGTATAATTTAAAATTTTTTAAAAAATAATTTTATAAACATCTTCTATTTTTATATTATTTATATTCAATTAAAATATATGTCCCTATATATGTATGTGTGTCTGTCTATCTATCTATCTATCTATCTATCTATCTATCTATCTATCTATCTATCTATCTACCATCTATCAATCTATCATCTATCTATCTATCTCCCTTGCTCCTCCTGGTTCACATCAGCAATAAGATAGAGGACTAGGGGCAGCTAGGTGGCACAGTGGATAGAGCACCAGCCCTGGAGTCAGGAGTACCTGAGTTCAAATCTGATCTCAGACACTTAACACTTACTAGCTGTGTGACTCTGGGCAAGTCACTTAACCCCAATTGCCTCACTAAAAAAAAAAAAAGATAGAGAACTAGACATTTTCTCTGATCCTCTAGACCTCTCAAATTTCTTCAAGATAGAAATTATGTGCCAGAGATAAAGTAATTTCATATTTCTCTATGGTCTAGGACACCAACAACTCAAAGAAGGTAAAAACCTCCATGAATTAATGCCTAACTCTCGCACATTAATACCCTGCCCCCACCACCCATTAGATTCCTGGAAGAAGAACTGCATAAGCCAACCCATGGGCTTACAACACATTTAAACTCCACCCCTAACCCAGAGTGATTGGGGGGGGGGCTATAATTGAGAGAGTGGTAACAAAAGGAAAGGGGCAAGACATGAGTTCAAGCTTGTAATGGTGCTCAATTCTCCACTCCCTCCTCATCCTAGTGCCACAGAGATCCAAACTCCAAGCAGCAGAAATTTGTATAAGCCAAAGCTTCTTAAACTGAAAGTCATATGTAACTGAATGTGAGGGTTGTGAAAAATTTGGCAGTAAATATTTTATTTGTATACCTATTTTATATACTGATATACTTGAGGTCACATAAAAATTTCTTGGGTGAAAAGGGGTCACAAGTGAAAAAAACTAAAAAGATTTTTAAAAAGGACAAATGGAAAAAGTTTAAGAAGCCCTAATCTAAACTACAATAGCAGCAGTGTGACAACAATGTGCTAGTGGGCCAGAATAATGAGGAATAGAGGCAATGGAGTAGGAATAGAGAGGTGGGATTGTAGCAGTTCACCATGCCTGAGGGAAATAACCCAATATCTAGCTAGGATCAGTTTTGTCCTCTGGAACAGATCCAGATGCTAGGAAAACCACCACCAGAGGGGAAGGAGTCAGAAAATGAGCAACAGGAGGAAATGAGGAGAAAAGACTAAAATTATAAAGAATTCAGAAGAAAGCAAATTCAAAGACCTTGAGTTAGAAGGAGATAAACCAATAGGAAAGGCATTAGCCAAAGAAGTAAATGTGGCCTCTAGATCTAGAAAGTGAACTCAGGCATCTATGAATAAATAGTACAAAATAAAGGAAAAATTTTCAACCCTTGATGAGGCAGAGGACGTTGTGAATTTTGAAGATAGCATGGAACCACAACACACTGTTCTAAAGTTGCTTAAAAAGAAATGAGAATTGTGAGTGCAGAATGTATGATATACATGGAGAAATAATTGGCAGAATAGAAAATTTGAATTTGCAATGGCAAGTCTCACCAAAGAAACAAGAGAGAACAACTGATTGGAAAAGCTAGTACATAGAAAAGAAGGGAAATTTGGAAGAAGAGAAGCAAAAAAAAACCCCCAATAACATTAAAAGAAAGCATATTCTCCATACAAACAAAATTTATTAATGTCAAAGATAAGCTGCACAGAGATGGCTTGAAAGAAAAAATGAATAGATACTCTCAATCTACCCCTTCATAAACTGGGATGTCCATAAGTATTAGACACACATAATTTTGGACTTTTGATTGATTGGTTGTGCTGATCTTTCCTCTTTTTTCTTTAAAGTACTGTTTGTTACATGGGATGGCTCTCTGGAGGACAGAGGGGGAGGGATACAGGAGAAAACTATGATAATATAAAAAGCAAAATATATAAAGTGAAACTTAAAAAAAAAAAAGAAATGACAGGATTTGATCCCTGATCAGATATGGAGGGTGAGAGAATGAGGAGAGAAAAATAACACCTAAGCTGCAGCATACCCAACTAAGAGGATGGTATTACCCTCATTAGCACTGGTTCCTTTAAGCATATAATAGTTTTCTAGATAATCTCTAAAACTATCTCCAGGGTTTAGCTATTTAAAACCCTGCAAAGGCAGGGTCAATTCATGTTTGTCTAATGCTTTTGCTACCTTCTGAGCATAGAGAGAGGAATTCATGCTTCCTAAAGAAATAATGGGGTATAATACCTTGCTAAAACCTTAAAACTTTATCATGTGTAATTATGTGATATCACATGTAATTATGTGATATCACATGTAATTCTCTTATGCTTGGGAGGGGTGGAGAACCAAATGTCCACTTTTTACAAAATGCAGAAAGAATACTTCCTACAGTGAAATCAGCACTGACTGAGGGCCTAGGATCCCCTGACCTCCTCAAACTCACGAGGCTGTCTCCAAGCCTAGACACTTCCATTTTAGGATCATTGCTCAGTTACCTGTGATCAGGCAAAGAAACACAAACCTTAGAAGCAACTGTAGTCCCAGGCTAAAGCTCACTTAGTTGAGCCCCTGTTATAGTTGCCACATTGCAGGAATGGCAGGCACTCCAAAAGGAGTAGTGCAACTTGTCCCAGTGAATTTCTCCTTTTTATCCTAGACCTAACGCAAGATCCCTACCCCATCTGAGTTCACATTCTTCACAACACTTCTAAACATGTAGACCCCCCCCCCAGATGTGGTGCCACTGCTGCTCCCACCCCGTGGGACAACCAGACCCTAAGATTTTACAATTCTTTGTTCTCTAACTTTAGAAAACCTCTGTTGACTCAGCAGAGAAAAGAAGGGAAATTTTGGGGAGTGGGAATAAGCCTTTAGGGCTTGAATTATGTAGTTTGTTCTTATCTGAGAGAATCATGCTCTACAGGTTAACTGTTAACTCAGCAGGAAAAAGGAAGGAATGGTGGAGATGGGGGTGGGGAGGAGAAGCCCCGAGGACTTGAATAATGTATCCTGCCTTCTGAGGAGGACACATCATTCCTCTCAGTAGAGAAGGTAACATTTGTTTCACCCCAATGGAAAGTCCTTGAGTTACATAATGCCAACTGGAGAGTTGAACAAGAAAGATCTAGAAGGTGGGGTCACTCCTTTTTAAAATTCTATTGAGTTAGTGTCCAATATTCAATCAATCAATAAACAATAATTTGTTAAATGCCTATTATATATAGCAAGCACTCTGCTAAACTCAGGACATAGAAAGGCAAAAGAGAGTCCCTCCTCTCAAGGAGTTTACTATCTAATGGGATAAACAATATCCAAATATGGGAAAAACAATATCCTAATAAATATATACAAAACAAGCTCTATAAAGGATTACTTCATAATTTCAAAGTGCTGAGTCCCTCTTTTAGGGTTAAGTTAGATGTGATCCTAGAGTTTCCAGAAGTCACCAGTGAAGCTCCTTCACACACTTAATGGGGTGGGCCCATTAGGCTCATTTCTACATGGGAAGCAAACTGTTCTGTACCTGAAATGCAATCCTTTCTCATCCAAGACTCTAAGAACCCTTATCTTCTTTCCAGGTTAAGATAGGGTTTCTCCTCTACCATGAATGAAGCCTTCTGTGATGTACCCAGGAGCTAGAGTTTTCTCCTTCCTCAAATAACTTCTTATCAGATTTATCTGTTCATATTGTATTCCCAAATAGACTATAAGCTCATTGTGGGCAGGACAAGTCCCATTTTTTTTTCTTCCTCACAACTAGCAGATAATGCCCTACACATAGTAGGCACTTAATACATGTTTGTTCTATATCAGGGGCCTGGAAAATGGGAACTCCATCTTTAGAATATTCCCAGCATACTCCACCTATGGCCTGGCTGGGGTACCTACTTCTGGAAAATCATGATGATATGTATCTGCTCCATAATTTTCAGCATGTGTAGACATTCTATTGGAGCAGATAGGTGTCATGGTGAATAGAGTACTGGGCCTGAAGTCAGGAAAACCTGAGTTCAAATGTGACCTCAGACATTTACTAACTTTTGACCCTTGGCAAGTCACTTAATCCTGTGTTGCTCAGTTTCCTCATCTGTAAAATGAGCTGGAGAAGAAAATGGCAAATCACTCTAGTATCTTTCCCAAGAAATCCCCCAATGGGGTCACCAAAAGTCAGATACAATGGAAATGACTGAAAAACAACAAGAAGACATTCTATAACTGGTTCCAGTCATTTAATCATATGGTGAAGAGATGGAATTTTGATTAGCTTCTGGGCCTGACCTGGGGATATAGTCAAAAGGCATTAACCAATCTAAGCCAGCCTCTTTCTTCTTCCTGCCTGGCTGATTTTTGATTAAGGAAGAAGAGCTTCTATGAACTTCCTAGTGGGGTAGAGCCTGAGGCTCTCTCTCTCACCCAGAACAACCAGAAAGCCAAGAGTACATCTTGCTGTTACTGAGAGGGATGGCAGCAGGGGCATTGCCAGCTTCCAGTTTTGCCACTCCTCACCAGGGATAAGCAGGAATCCTATGAATATGGTCCTTTATTCTCTACCCCTTTGCATGTGTTTTTTCTTGCAGTTAGATGAAGGACCTTGTAAGCTTTGAAAGGTCAAGCTAGTGAGCCACCAGAGACCTAGAAGCTAGAATCCATGCCAGATTTTGCAGACAGCCCAAGGCAGTAAGGAGAGAAGTCCTGGGCAACCAGTTTGACCCAATATAGATCAAAGGCATCCAGGTTGAAACTATAACAATTAGTCTATCTGTTGTCTTGAGTTCAGAAGTGAACTTGGTGAGACAAATCCTATATAGAAATTGATTTAGGATGAGCCTACTATCCCTGGGTGCCTAGATTCTATAGAGAGAGTGTGCCTTCACATGTTGAGGGAAATGTTTATCCTTCCATAGTTGCTTTAATGTCTCAGTAAATATCCTTTTGTATAAGATAATTGTGTTAATTGGCTATATAAAACCAGGGCTATAATTATTGGTGATTGATATTAGGGTGAAGCACTGAAATGGGGACTTAGGCTGGTAATGTTAGAGAATCATCCCCATCCCTCAGGGATACCCTTGAGGTATCTCTGAGTCTGAGATTTCACCTTGCTTGAGAACCCATCTCATAATCAATACTTCTAGTGGGTACTGGGACAAGGGTCCTAAGAGGTAATGTTACCATAGTTGAACTGAATGTGATGGAGTTGTTTTAAAACTTCTCTGCCTGAAGTTGTGACATGATTTTTGTGACCATAATTCCCATGATCTTTTTTTATCACGATTAATAATAGTTTTCCTGCCTGAAGTGAATTATTATATGTGTGCATACACACATATGGGTATACATACATATATACACATCTGAATATACATATGTGTGCATAAACAAATGCATATATGTGTATGTATATGACTGTATATATGTATGTATGTATATAGTACTCTCTCCTAAAAAGGAAAAAAGAAAGAAAAACAAAAGGAAAGGAGAAAAGGGGAGATGGAAGAGAGGGAAAGGGAGAAGAGAGGGAGGGGAACTGAAAGAGAAGAAGGAGAAGATGAAGGAGGAGGAAGAAGAAGGAAGGAAAAAGGAAGGAAGGAAAGGAAGGAAGGAAGGAAGGAAGGAAGGAAGGAAGGAAGGAAGGGAGGAGAGAAGGAGCCCAAAGGCAAGAGGAAAGGGATTGAGAAAAGAAAGCAGGTGACAAAGAACAAAACATTTTTATCCTAATTTTACAAGATAAATATGACAGTTGTGTTTTCAAAATGGTTTTTGTAATTAGTTTTTTAAACACTTAGAACATAACCAAATAAAACTACAGCCACAAGAACATCCAATTCAAAATGTACATCTTTTATGATTATTCACATTGAAAGAAAAGAGAGTTACTCTTACCTAGGTAATCCAACAACTACCTTGGTTATATAACAAACTACTTTGAAAGATTCTTCAATATTATGCAGCTTTAGAGGTTTTATCTGAAGTGTACAGCCAAAGAGTTCATAGTTAAATACATTAATAAAAGGTGCAAGCTCCTTTTTCTTCCCTTTCTCCCCACAAACCACATATACTCAGCTACTTTAGAAGGTAGCCCTGTCACCCAGCCACCAGAAGAAAAAGAAGAAGAAGAAGAAGAGGAAGAGGAAGAGGAGGAGGAGGAGGAGAAAGGAAGGAAGAAAAAAAAGAAAAGCTAGGAGAAAAAACAAAGAGACCTCAGGTCTCATACCTCATGAATTCCTTTCTGATCTAAGCTCTATAGCATGCAGCAATGAAAGAAGCTTGAAATTCAGTCTTCTGATTATACATGTAGTCAGAACAAGTGTCTTAGTCCTTTGTTCTTTAAAAATCAAGACAGTTCATTCATCTTCTCTTTTTCATTTTTGCTCAAAGCATATTTCACCTAGTCCCCTTGAATGTACCCTACGCTTTTTCCAATGACCTGTCACTTAAGCAAATAAAAGATGGCTGCAATCCTGTTTTCTCTAATTAAAGATTATTTGACTTTCCCTATATCCTTTTTTGACTCTGACTTAATGAAGCTCAAAGAGCAGTAAAATTTTATTTCCACCAAGCAAATATCAATTTCCAACCTACTTCTTCTCAAGTCAGCTACAAAAAAATTCTTTTATTCTTACTCATGACCAATATATAACATAGTTCCTGCAATATTTGTGTTCATAGTAGATGGTAGGAATAAAAATGTTGTGAGAAAGTACACTGCATATATTTTGGCATTGTTTTCCCCTGGAGATAGTCAACAAAATTTATTGAGTATTCAGTAGGCTTAGAGGCTATATAGGAAGTAGCATATAGAATCAAAGAGGAGGTAAGTTTTGATTAATTGTTTCTACCAACTTTACTCCTAAGGCAAATGTTTCTTAAATTGAAAACCTTTCTAGATTCAAAACTATTTGACTTCCCTTCCCCCCACCCCCCCGCCCCCCATGTTTCAAGCTCAAGTTTCCACAAATCTTATGGTAACCTGTGGCCTAAAACCAAAATTCTGAGCTAATGTAGACTGGGTTCAATCTTGAAGCTTTCTCTAATTGATTCACGTGTTCCTACTCAGATCTTCCCTTAGCAACATCAGACTTTGCGTCATTTTGTTCCCAAGTTTTTTCTGGGAAATCTCAGAATGTTGCTCATTTCTGTTTCCCTCAAAAATTAGTAAAGGCTCCCATACAACCACAGAGCCTAAGAAAACATTAACTATAGGACACTTTATTTAACCCTACCAAAAATGAAAAATAACTATACTTGAGTTCATGAACAGTCAAGATAACTTTCCTTCTACATCTAGTGATCCCCCATCTCCGGAAATCTATAGGGACCTCCACATTTATAGTATTATTCTGGATAGGGACACACAGTTACCCACTGACACACAGACACACAGAGTAGGAATACAATTGGACTATCAGTCTTCCCTTCCCACACAAATCACAGTACAAGAGCAAGGAGTGAGTTTTCTCTTTCTCTTGGTGACTTTTCTCTGTTTAGCATCTTCATAACCTAGCCCCTCCCTACCTTTCCAGACTTCTTCCACCTTATAATCCCCCACATACTCTACAACTCAGTGGCACTGACTTCTTTGCTGTTCCTTGAACTAGACATTCCATCTCCTGACTCTTGCCATTTTCACTGTCTCCAATGCATGACATACTCTCCCTTCTCATCTCTGCCTCTTGGCTTCCTTGGCTTGCTTCAAGTCCCAACTAAAATCCCACCTTCTACCAAGAGCATTTCCTAGTGTCCCTTGATGCTATAGCCTTCTTTCTATTGTATATCCCATGTAGCAAAGAACATTGATATGAGACTCTCTTCTTAATGATGATGAGGCAAGGGTGGAGTTGGGAGGGAGTGGAAGAGATCAAACCTTCAGTTCCCTTTGGGACTCTTGAAGTTTCAAGTGCTCTTTGGAACTCTAAAATGTGAGTTACTTTGGGTGCTTCTGGCTTCCAGCTTTGAGAGAAAAGATGGAAATGGCCAATTCCTCTTCAGATTGCTGAGAGGAAATTGAAGTCTCCATCTTGTCCCTATTCCCAGCTAGCTACAGTAGAAATTTCAGGGAGTTTTCCCTTGGGTGAGATCCAGAACTCTCTTTCCTGAGTTGAATCATCTCACTTCCAAGAGGAAAGCTCCTTTACTCTGTATTGTAGCGTATATATCCTTCTCTAATTTATGTTTTGCTACTGATTTGAATAAATGCATTTTCTTTGCTATTTGCTACGTTTGTTCATTGTGAAACTGGCATTTGGTGGGAAAGGAGGTCAAGCCTTGGATATAAGGCTTAGGGTCCTCATTCCTCCCAATAATGATGACAAAATGATCGCAAGTTAGATGGAATCCAATAACATTACCTAGACAAATGGTA
This sequence comes from Dromiciops gliroides, assembly GCF_019393635.1. NCBI lineage: Eukaryota > Metazoa > Chordata > Mammalia > Microbiotheria > Microbiotheriidae > Dromiciops > Dromiciops gliroides. The sequence goes on along the minus strand of NC_057863.1, from coordinate 278,154,050 downwards.
TTTAAGGGAGCAGAGAGATACAATTCTAGCCCAGTACCCCCTCTCTCGAAGGAAAGCTGGCCCCAGCTTCTCCTCCCAGTAGGAATGGAAGGTTCCATCAGAGAAGAGGCCAGAGGCATCTCTTTTAGCTCTCTTAGAGTCACATGACAACAGCCTTTGCCACAGATGAGCATCCATCTACACATGGAACTTTCTCCTTACTGTTGGTTATCTCCTATTTGTCCTGTATATAGCTTGTTTGTACATAGTTATCCTCATCTCTGGCTCCCACTTGATCCAAGAACCTCTTGATCCAATTATTTCAGGCATATCTTGGTCTATCCACAACTGTTGCTAGCTTAAAGTCCTATATCTAATAGCTTGAGCCAGAATTTCTCATTCCTCCACTGGTGGTTCAGGGCCACATGGATCAGCCTAGAGTACGTGGATCAACCACATAACTACACAGGCTTCATTCCAAGAAATCAAGTCTAGGACCCCCTAGCTCTTGTTCTCTCTGTTTCCCTTTATCCCTGCATTCCCTTTGTTTGTTTGTTTGTTTGTTTTTTAGTGAGGCAATTGGGGTTAGGTGACTTGCCCAGGGTCACACAGCTAGTAAGTATTAAGTGTCTGAGGCCGGATTTGAACTCAGGTACTCCTGACTCCAGGGCCGGTGCTCTATCCACTGTGCCACCTAGCTGCCCCCCCTGCATTCCCTTTGAAAGATCAGTTCTAAAAGTGGAGCTCAGGTGCATGAGCTGACCAGCAATCATCTGATTTCTTTTTTAAATTAATTATTTGTTTTAATTTTATGGAACCAAACAAGCATTTCCACAACATACTATAAAAAATTGCATATGAAACTGCAAATCTATTACATACAACTTACTATTCCTTTTAAATATATAATAAAGTTATAGTGTAAATTTCTCCCTTTTTCTTTCCTTCCCCACTCCTGCCCTAAAGATGGATACCATTACACACAAATAGGTGTGTGCATGTGTATTTGTACATATGTGTATATCTAAAATTATTCTATATCTATCAGATTTTTTTCCTCTAGATGCAGATAAAGTCTTTCTTCATAGTCCTTTATAGTTAATTTGGGTAATTATAATAGTCAAAATGACTTATACACTCAAAGTGATCCTTAAAACAATATTGCTGGGGGCAGCTAGGTGGCACAGTGGATAAAGCACTGGACCTGTGTTCAGGAAGACCTGAGTTCAAATCCAGCCTCAGACACTTGACACTTACTAGCTGTGTGACCTTGGGCAAGTCACTTAACCCTCACTGCCCTGCAAAACAAAACAAAACAATATTTCTGTTACCGTATACAATGTTCTCTTGATTCTGCTTATTTCACCCTTCATTATTTCATGCAAGTCTTTCTATGTTTTTCTAAGCTCATTGAGCTTAAAATTTCTTATAGCATAGTAGTATTCCATCACAATTATATACCACAATTTGTTCAGTCATTCCCCAATTGATGGGCATCTCTGCAGTTTTCAGTTCTTTGCCACCACAAAGAGAGCTGCTATAAACATTTTAGAACATATAGGTTCTTTTCCTTTTTTCCTAATCATCTTTGGAAATAGATCTAGTAGTGGTACTGCTGGGTCAAAGGGTATAGGCAGTTTAACACCTCTTTGGGCATAATTCCAGATTCTTCTTCAAAATTATTGGATTCAAAGGGAAGCTAGGTGGCACAGTGGATAGAGCAACAGCCCTGGATTCAGGAGGAACTGAGTTCAAATTTGGCCTCAGACACTTAACAGTTACTAGCTGTGTGATCCTGGGCAAGTCACTTAACCACAATTGCCTCACACACACAAAAAAAGATTGGATTCACAACTCCACCAACAATGAATAGTATTCCAATTTTTCCACATCCCTTCCAGCATTTGTCACTTTCCCCTTTACTAGTTTTAACCAATCTGATATGTGTGAAATGATATCTCAAGGTTGTCTTAATTTGCATTTCTCTAATTAATTATGATTTAGATATTTTTTTCATTTTATTATAAATTCCTTTGATTTCTTCATTGGAAAACTGACTGCTCATAAGCTTTGACAATTTATCAGTTGGGGAATGATTCATATTCTTATAGATTTGACAAAGTATATATTTAAGATATGATACCTTTATCTGAGAAACTATCCATAAAAATTCCCTCCCCACAATTTTCTGTTGTCCTTCTGATTTTGGTTACATTTGTTTTATTTGTGCAAAGCCTTTTTAATTTAATATAATTTAAATTATCTATTTTACACCTAACTCTGCTCTCTATCTCTTATTTATTCATAAATTGTTCAATTATCCCTAAACCTGATAAGTAATATCTAATTTCTTTAAGAGTTTTTTAAATGAACAGAAATCTATTTTTTTCTTCCACCTACTTCTCCACTGTATAAAAAGAGAAACAAATCCTTGTCATAAACATGAAAAGCCAAGCAAAATGATTTCCCTCATTGGTCTTGTTAAAAAATATTTCTTATTCCGCATCCTAAATCCTTCACCTTTCTGTCAGCAAGAAAATAACATGCTTTATCAACAGTAATCTGGAATCAGTTTTCTTTAATACAGTATTAAATCAGCCCAAGTAAAGGAATTTAAACTTTATCAAGAGTTAACCGTGTCAAGGGAATTTCATACCTTTTAAAGGAGATATTGATGCCAAAACAAAGTCTTCACTAATGTGAGCCATGGGGACTCAAGACAATTCCCTGGATGCAACCACACATTGGTGAGGTCATCTTTAAATAGAAAGTACAATGGTATAGAGCGTAATGAAATGGGTATGACCAGGTATTATCTTTGGTTCTCACTGAACTTTCCTGGGACCTTTGTTCTTTCACTGACTAGCACTACAAACATTATATGATAACGATGAGGTTAAAAAAATCAGATCATACATGCAAAGGTATACAAAAGGCAAACAAAACTTTAACTACTTTGTAAGCAAGCTCTCACATGTGATTCCTCTGGGGAATTCAACTATGTATGAGATGTGTTAGCAATAGACAGAGACCTATAATAAGTTATATCCCTTTTCAGATTGATTTTATGCAGATTTTGTTTTGTTTAATAACATTTATTGATAGTGGAAGGTATCAACACAAATTTGAATTTTTACTGCTAGTCTTTAATAGACTTTCATTTTTAAGATGCATTTCTGAAAGAATTTGCAGACAGATATTCTACCTATAATTGGTTTTGCCTCTAAAAATAAAAGAAAAAAACATCTCTGAAAAACAAAATGATACTGCTAAACTGGGATTTCAAATTAATCATTGGTTCATATAAGTGGTTTAAGATGTCATTAGAAATGCCTTGATAACATTGGAGTTTTCATTCACAAATGTATATCATCTTTTCTCTACTTCCTGGGTCCTCTTTTGCTTATGAGAGGACAGTCATGACTCTGTTTATTTTCAGATGGTTATCAGTGTTTGCAATGATCATATTAGTCAGTGCTTCTGTAGCCTGTTTCTCTGTTGGAAAACATTTCTGCAATTTCCTAAAGTATAACTGATTTTTTCAAAAGATAATGTTAGAAATTACTAATATGGTAATGTTTTACATAATCGAACATGTATAACCCATATCTGATTGCTTACCACCTCAGGCAGGGGGAGGGGATGGAGGGAAGGAGGGATAAAAATTGGAACCCCAAACTATTTTTATTTATAGTCCGAGAGACAGAGACAGAAACACACAGAGAAGACAGAAACAGAGAGATCTTTTTTTAGCGATTTAAATAAAATTTAATTAATATGTTGTTTTTATGTCACCTACATTCCTTTAGGCTCTACCCTCTCTCAGAGATCAATCTTTTTTTTTTAATTTAATGAGATCAATCTTTTATAACAAAGAATTTTTAAAAGAGAAAAAAAATTAGCCAAACTAATCCACATTTTTTTAAAAAGGCTGACATTATATACAATGTTCTATACTTCTGGTCCCCCATGTTTGCAAAGAAGAGGGGGAAAGTGTCTTTTCATATTCCTTCTCTGGGGGCAACCTATTATAATTTCACAGCATTCAGTTTCACTTGTTTTGTTCTTTTCATATACATTGTTGTAGTCATTGTCTCATCTACCTGGTTCTTTGCTTTAGGTCATATAAGTCTTTGCATGTGTCTCTTTATTCTTCATGTTTGTGATTTTTTTGTAGGAAAGTAATATTCCATTACATTCCTATACCATGATTTGTGATATCTTTTAAACTGATTAATGTAGCCTCTTTGCTAATATTTGACTCAATCAATTTTGCATTTATATTCACTAATAATATAGGTATATTTCTTTCTCTGTTTTGTCTCTCCCTGTTTAAGCTATCAAGACCATATTTCCATTATAGGAGGAATTTGGTAGGATTCCTTCTTTTTCCATTTTCATAAACAGTTCTGTGGGCACATAATCAGGTGAAATAGTTCCCAATGATTTCCTTTATTTCTTCTTCATGGACTGTGAGTTCTCCTTTTTCATTTTGATATTGTAAACTTGGTTTTCCTCAATATTTTTATTTAGTCATTTATTTTCCCCAAATTACATGTAAAAACAATTTTAATATGCATTTTCAAAACTTTGAGTTCCAAATTCACTCCCTTCCTCCTTCTCCCTCTCCCCCATTAAGGCAGGCAATGGGGCAGCTAGGTGGTACAGTAGATAAAGTACTGGCCCTGGATTCAGGAGAACCTGAGTTCAATTCAGACACGATGCTTACTAGCTGTGTGACCCTGGACAAGTAACATAACCCTCATTGCCCTGCAAAAAAAACAAAAAAAAAGTATTTTGCTTCTGACCACTCCCTCCTTCAATCTGTCATCCCTTCTATCACTCCTCCCCCCTTCTCATCCCCTTCCCCTCCTACTTTCCTGCAGGATAAGACAGGCTTCTATACCCAATTGAGTGTGTATGTTATTCCCTCTTTGAGCCAATTCTGATGAGAGTAAGGTTCACTCATTCCCCCTCACATCCCCCATCTTCCCCTCCACTGTAAAAGCTTTTTCTTTCTTCTTTTATATAAAATAATTTACTTCATACAACCTCTCTCTTTCCTGTTCTCCTAGTGCATTCCTCTCTCACCCCTTAATTTTATTTTTTCAGATATCATCCCCTTATATTCAACTCACACCCATGCCCTCTGTCTAAATATACTCCTCCCAACTGCCCTAATAATGAGAAAATTCTTAAGAGTTAAAAGTAGCATCTTCCCATGTGGGAATATAAATAGTTTAACCTTATTAAGTCCCTTATGAGTTACTTTTCCTCTTTACCTTTTTATGCCTCTTGATTCTTGTATTTGAAAGTCCAGCTCTGGTCTTTTCACCAAGAATGCATGAAAGTGGGGCAGCTAGGTGGCACAGTGGATAGAACACTGGCCCTGGATTCAGGAGGATCTGAGTTCAAATCCGGCCTCAGACCCTTGACACTTATGAGCTGTGTGACCCTGGGCAAGTCACTTAACCCCATTTGCCTCACCAAAACACAAAAACAAAAAAGAATGCATTAAAGTCCTCTCTCATTGAATGTCCACTTTTTCCTTGAAGGACTATACTCAGTTTTTTCTGGGTAGGTGATTCTTGGTTGTAATCCCAGTTTCTTTGCTCTCAGGAATATCATATTCCAAGTCCTTCAGTCCTTTCATATAGAAGCTACTAAATCTTGTGTGATCCTAACTGTGGCTCCATGGTATTTGAATTGATTCTTTTTAGCTGCTTGCAAAATTTCCTTCTTGACCTGGGAGCTCCAGAATTGGGCTATAATACTCCTGGGAGTTTTCATTTTGGGATCTCTCTCAGGAGGTTATTGGTGTATTCTTTCTATTTCTATTTTACCCTCTGGTTCTAGAATATCAAGGCAGTTTTCCTTGATAATTTCTTTTTTTTTTTTTTTTGCAGGCAATTGGGGTTAAGTGACGTGCCCAGGGTCACACAGCTAGTAAGTGTTAAGTGTCTGAGGCCGGATTTGAACTCAGGTCCTCCTGAATCCAGGCCCGGTGCTTTATCCACTGGGCCATCTAGATGCCCCGATAATTTCTTAAAAGATGATGTCTATGCTTTTTTTAATTGTGGATTTCAGGTAGTCCAAAAATTTTTAATTCTCTCTCCTGGATCTATTTTCCTGGTCAGTTTTTCCCCCAGTGAGATATGTCTCATTGTCTTCTATTTTTTTCATTCTTTTGGTTTTGTTTCATTGTTTCTTGATTTCCTATAAGGTCATTAGCTTTCATTTGCTCAATTCTAACTTTTAAGGAATTATTTTCTTCAGTGAGCTTTTGTACCTCCTTTCCCATTTAGCCAATTCTACTTTTTAAGGAGGTTTTTTCTTCTATGAATTTTTGTGCCTCCTTTCCCATTTGGCCAATTCTACTTTCTAATGAGTCAGTGATTTTTTTGTGCTTCTTTTTCCATTTGGCCAATTCTGCTTTTCAAGGCATTCTTCTCCTCATTTGGCTTTTTGTACCACTTCTATCAGTTTGCCTAGTCTGATTTTTTTTTTTTTTTTTTTTAGTAAGGCAATTGGGGTTAAGTGACTTGCCCAGGGTCACACAGCTAGTAAGTGTTAAGTGTCTGAGGCTGGATTTGAACTCAGGTACTCCTGACTCCAGGGCCGGTGCTCTATCCACTATGCCATCTAGCTGCCCCTTCTAGTCTGTTTTTTAAGGTGTTTTTTTTTTTCAGTATTTTTTTGTGTGTGTTTCCTTTACCAAGCTGTTAATTCTTTTTTCATGATTTTCTTTTATCACTCATTTATTTTTCCAATTTTCCTCTACCTCTCTTACTTTGTTTTCAAAATTCTTTTTGAGTTCTTCCATGGCCTGAAACCAATTCATATTTTTCTTGGAGTCTTTAAATGTAGGAGCTTTGGCTTTGTTATCTTTCTTTGAGTGTGTGCTTTGATCTTACTTGTTACCATAGTAACTTCATCTGGTCAGGATTTTTTCTGTTTGCTCATTTTCCCAATCTATTTCTTGACTTTTTTTTAAGCAAAAGAATTTCCTTAAATAGTATACCAAGGACAGTAGTTGCCAGACATTTTCCCCCAGACCAGAAGTGTACTTTTCAACAAATATATAGGGGCAGCTAGGTGGCGCAGTGGATGGAGCACTGGCCCTGGAGTCAGGAGGACCTGAGTTCAAATCCGGCCTCAGACACTTAACACTTAACTAGCTTCATGACCCTGGGCAAGTCACTTAACCCCAATTGCCTCACCAAAAAAAAACAAACAAAAAAAAAACCAACAACAACAACAACAACAAAAACAAATATATAGAGTCCATAAGAAGAAAAGAGCAAGAATACAAAGTACAGTGATAGTGAGGTAAATGTAGAGGGAATACGCATGGCCAAAACAACTAACAACTATGGAAATTCTGGAGTTCTATGTCCTTTTTTTTCTCCAGATGTCTTTACAAAGTTCACTGAGTATCAGTGATCGATGAATCTCAGTCTTGGCTGGATGAGTCAATGTGCTTCAGGACTGGGTCAAACAGGTCACTTGGCTACTCTGCTGAATGCTTGCTATTCTTGGTTGCTGCTAAGCTGGTTAGTTTTTCTGGCCACTGTGTCAGGGTGTTGCTTTTGGGTCACTCTATATAGGTAGCTCCATCTCCCAATTCCAACCATTTTTTTTGTGGGGGGATGAGGGTTTGTTGTTGTTGTTGTTGTTGTTGTTTAGAAATAATATGGTTCAATCTGCGTCTAGATTCCACAGTTATTTTTTTCTGGATGTGGAGAACATTTTCCATCATGAGTCTTTTGGAACTATCTTGAACCATTGTATTGCTGAGAAGAGTTAAGTCCGTCACATTCGATCAACACACAATGTTGTTTTGACACTGTGTACAATGTTCTCCTGGTTCTGATCATCTCACTCAGCATCAGTTCATGTGAGTCCTCCCAGATTTCTCTGAAATCCACTTGCTTATTTCTTCACATTGGTTTTTTTAAAACTTTGTGTTCTAAATTTTCTTCCTTCCTCTTTCCTCACCCCTCCCTATGGAATCAAGCAATTCAATAAAAGTCATACATGTGGAGTTATGCCAAGCATCTTCACATTAGTCAAGTTGTGAAAGAAAATAGAATAACTTTACAAAGAGGAACTAACAAATAAAATTATACTTCAATCTGTATTCAAATACCATCAGTTCTTCCTCTGTTGATGGTTTGCATTTTTCATACAGCCTTCTGATATCATCCTGCTCATTATTTCTTTCACAGTTACTATTACTAACTATATTACCCTCCCTCCTATTCCCTCCCCTTGATATTTACTCCATTTTTTTATCTTCTTTCACCCTATCCCTCTTCAAAAGTATTTTGCTTTTTACTGCCCCCTGCCCCAATCTGCCCTCCCTTCCTTCACTTCTCTCCCCCTTTTTCCCCTTCCCCTCCCACTTTCCTTCAGGGAAAAATATATTACTATACCCTCTTGAGTGTTTGTTATTCCCTCTGAACCAATTCTGATGAAAGTAAGGCTCACTCAGTCCCCCACTCCTTTCACATTTTCCCCTCCACTCCTTAAGCCTTTTCTTATTTCTTTTATATGAGCTTTTTTACACCCTTATACCTCTCCCTTTCCCTTTCTTCCAGTGCATTTCTCTTACCCCTTAACTTTATTTTAAAGATTTCATCATGGGTCTGCTAGGTGATCCACTTGACAAAGTACCAGTTCTGGATCCAGGAGACCCTGAGCCCAAATCCAGCCCCAGACATAAGCAACCCTATCTTGCCTGCCCCACAAAAAACAGGGACAATTGCTTTACAGATATCATCCCTTCATATTCAATTCACACCTGTGGCCTCTGTCTATGTATATTTCTTTTAGCTGCCCTAATACTGAGAGTTCTTATGATTTGGAAGTATTATCTTCTCAAGTAAGAATTTAAACAATTTAACATTTTAATGTCCCTCATGATTTCTTTCTCCTGTTTACCTTTTTATGCTTCTCTAGGGTCTTGTATTTGAAAGTCAAATTTTCTATTCAGTTCAGGTCTTTTCATCACAAATGCCTGGAGATCCTCTTTTTCATTGAAGTCCCATTTTTTCCCCTGAAACATTACAATCAGTTTTGCTGGGTAGGTTATTTTAGGTTGTAGTCCCAGTTCCTTTGCCCTCCAGAATATCATATTCCATGCCCTCTGGTCCTTGAATGTAGAAGCTGCTAAATCCTGTGGCTCCACAGTGTGTGAATTCCTCTTTTCTAGCTGCTTGTAATATTTTCTCCTTGACCTGGGATCTCTGGAGTGTGGCTATAATATTCCTGGAAGTTTTCCTTTTGGGATCTCTTTCTGGAGGTGATTGGTGGAGTCTTTCAAGTTCTATTTTAACCTCTGCATCTAGAATATCAGGGCAAATTTCTCTTACCAATTTCTTGGAAGATGATGTCTTGGCTCTTATTTTGGTCATGGTTTTCAGGTACACCAATGATTTTCAAATTATCTCTCCTGGATCTATTTTCCAGATCAGCTGTTTTTCCAAGGAGATATTTCATATTGCCCTCTATTTTTTTCATTCAATTGGATTTGTTTTACTGTGTCTTGGTTTCTCATAAAGTCACTAGCTTACATTTGTTCAATCCTAATTCTTTTTTTTATTAAATCCTAATTCTTAGGAAATTATTTTCTTCAGCAAGTTTTTCTATCGCCTTTCCCATTTGACTTTTCAAGCTGTTGACTTTTTTCTCATGACTCTCCTGCATCACTCTCATTTCTCTTTCCATTCTTTCCTCCCTCTCTCTAAACATTCCTTTTATCTCTCCTACTTTCTCTTCAAAGTCCCCTTTGAGCATTTCCAAGGTCTGAGACCAATTCATATTTTTCTTGGAAGCTTTGGATGCTGGAGCTTTGACTTCATTATTATTCTCTTCTGAGGGTGTATTCTGGTCTATCTTTTCCCCAAAGAAGCTCTCTATCATCTGATGTTTTCTTTGCCCACTCATCTCAAGCAGGAAGTAGATGTTTGATTGAAATCTGATTCTTTTGCTTGACTTGTAACTCCCTCCTACAGTGGGGCCCTACTTCCAAGCTATACTGTCCCAAGCTTCAGAGGGTCCCAGGTGTTTCAGTTTGAGGGAGGGCAGGTTTTTCTCTTGCCTGGCCTGTTCTCTGGTAAGAAGATAACCTCAAGCCAACTTACTAATTAACTAACCAGCAAAACTTTCTGTGCTGTGGTTCTTAGCTTCCGACAAGCCTTTGCCCCTCCCCCAACTCGGCCTCCCACCTCTCAGGATTTCTTCCTGGTTCCCCGCTGGGGTGGGACAGCTGAATTCCTCCCTAGGTCCCACTGACACCTCTGAACTCTCCCCCCCCCCCACCCAAGTCCCCTCCACCCTGCCCCGGCCAGTCATTCAGCCCTCTCACCTGACTGCAAGTTCAGTTCCAGAAGATGCTGGTGCTGTAGCTGATTCAGAGGGTCAGGGAGTGGGGGGTAAGTTCCTCTGGCACAGTGTGTCTGGGGTCTGTGTTGGCATGATCACGAGGTTGGACTCTACTCACAGTCCAGCATGGCCCCCTTTAATCTGTCTATGGCTGGAAAATAATCTCAGCCCATCTTTTTGTGGGTTTTTCTACTCCAGGGGTTCCTTTATTGCTGTTTTGGGGGTAATTGTATCAGGAGCTCTGGATGTTTAATGTCTTTCCTCTGCCATCTTGGCTCAGCCCCCTATTTCTTGACTTTTAACTCTTTGTTAAAGTAGGATTCTACTTCAAGGGTGAAGGGCACACTGTCCCAAGCTTCGAGAGTTTTATGTAGCTGTTTTCAGAAATACTTCTAGCGGGGCAGCTAGGTGGCACAGTGGATAAAGCATCAGCCCTGGATTCAGGAGTACCTGAGTTCAAATCCGGCCTCAGACACTTGATACTTACTAGCTGTGTCACCCTGGGCAAGCCACTTAACCCCCATTGCCCCGTAATAATAATAATAATAATAATAATAATAATAATAATAATAATAATAGAAAGAAATACTTCTAGGGACCTGTAAGTTTTCAGTTCTTCCAAGGTGGTATGATCTAAGGAGAGGTGTGTTTATTATCTTCTGGCCTGTGAGACACCACAACTACTCTTTTTTGCCCTGGAATTGTGACAAGGGTCCTGCTCCTCTGTGGATGCAAGTATAGTGCTTCTATTTGACTTGGGACTGCCATCCAGGACTATAACTTGGATCCAAATATGGGTAAAGCAACAGAGTCCTGACTCAGTGCTACCAAAGAGACCCCTGTAATTTCCTTATGACCTGTTGTTAAACCTCCTTAGCATCTATGGACTGAGAGGTCTGGAAGTAGCTACTACAAGTGCTGATTCAGTGACTCCCAAGGTCTGCTCCTGCTTTGCTTGGTCCTGGTCTGTGCTGGTGTGGCCTGCACTGGACTGTGCTCCACTTTCACCCAGACATGACAGACCTTTCCTATCAAACTTCTAAGTTGCCTTTGGCTGGAAAATTATTCCCCCCTGTCCTTTTGTGGGTTCTGGTGCTCCAGAAATTGTCTTATCACATTATTTAAAGGTATTTATAGGGGTTTCTGGGAGAGCTCAGGTGAGACACTGCATTTTCTCTGCCCCTCTCCTCAATAATTGTAAAAATAATATTAGCGAATGGTTTTTTCTATTTTATTCATTTTAAAGAGGAAATGAGTACAAATTTAGTTATCAGTTCAATGTGAAGAAGGGGAGTTTACTTTGAATTTTGTTCATTTCTTTTTTTTTTTTTTTTTTAGTGAGGCAATTGGGGTTAAGTGACTTGCCCAGGGTCACACAGCTAGTAAGTGTTAAGTATCTGAGGCCAGGTTTGAACTCAGGTACTCCTGACTCCAAGGCCGGTGCTCTATCCACTGCACCATCTAGCTGCCCCCATTTCTTTTTTGAATTTAAAAAAGTTTTTGAGTGGTATTGGAGGGTTTTTAATAGTTTTTTAAAAAAAACTTTCTGGTTTTTTCTTTACTTGAATACCCAATTCATTGATCTGTCTTCTCCCCTACCCCCATCTCTCTCTCTCTCTCTCAAATGTTTAATGATATAAAATTCCCCCTAACAACTACTTTGCCTACATCACAAAAGTTTGGTATGCTATCTCATTGCTGTTATTTTCTTTGATGAAATTATGCATTATTGCTGACGTGTTTTTTGGTCCATCTCTTCTTTATGATTAAATTATTTAGTCTTAAATTAAGTTTGAATCCTTCCTTTGAAGATTTTTTACCTAATATAATTGCTATTTTATTGTAGTCAATAAAGGAAGTACTTATTATTTCTGCTTTTCCCTCTTTATGAGATTTTTATGCCCTAGAACATAGTCAATTTTGATAAATGTACCATGTAGAGCTGAAAAAATGTGTATTTCTTTCTATTTCCATTTAGTAACATCATAAATTTGTCCAAACTAATTTTTATCTAAGAGGACTGGGCTTTTTAGTCTAAATCTCCTTGTTCAATTACATTTTCATATAAGTACAAAGGTGTTATGCCATTTGGTTTCTACACATTATATAATTCCACTGTCTATAGTACATTTAAATATTTTTTCAATTCTTTTTTTTTGTGGGGCAATGAGGGTTAAATGATTCACCCAAGGTCACACACCTAGTAAGTGTCAAGTGTCTGAGGCCAGATTTGAACTCAGGTTCTCCTGAATCCAGGCCCAGTGCTTCATCCACTGTACCATCTAGCTGCACCAGTACATTTAAACATAATATTGTTTCTCTATCTTTTGCCATGCCTATTTTTTCTCTTATCTTGACTAAGATCATGATTGCTTCCCTATTTAAAAAACAAAATTTCCTGAAGTATAATAAATTTTACTCATTTTAACTTTGTGTGAAGCCTTATGTTTCAACTCTATTTCTTTTAATCACATTATTGAATTCTACTTTCTATTGCATTTTTGCTATCATCTCCCATTTTCCAGATAGGTTTATATCATTCACATTCATGATTATGATTGTTAATCACATGTTTCCCTACATTATATCTTCATACTTTTCTATCTCTTTGTTTTCCTTTTATCTCTTTTTTATAGAAGAAGATGGTGGAAAGGAAGAAATGTGATAAACATTATTAATTCATCATTAAAGTGGTTTGAAGGTATTCCTCTGTTTCTCTTTTTTTCCCCTTGCCCACTTGATCATTCTCTCTCTCTTTCCTTTTAATTCTATTTGTATGATACATTCTCTGACTAGTTTTTATAAATGACTTCTTGAACTAATATATCTAGACTTTTTAATTTTAAAATTATTTCTACTTGACCTCTTTTCTAGGTTAGTTGCTTTCGGTAGTAGACATCTTACCTTTTCTTCAACTTTTTAAACCTTTGGCTTTTGCTCTAATATTTCTCATTGTCGTGAAGTCATCAAGTTCTTTTCGATTCAGCCCAGATTTCAGGGGGGTCCATTAATTGGGTAAAGTTTTCTATATTCTGTCTTAAGCTTTTTAATTCTCCTTCCAATCCTTAATCTAGGGTTCATATCTTAATCCTAATTTCATTTTTTCGCCTGATTTCATAAAACTTTTTTTTTGCTTCCGTTCTTCCAGGTACTCTGGTTAGAAGGAAATTTCTCTCTCTCTGCATTGGGTATGTGAAGCTTTGAAGTATAGTTACTTGACAGTGATTAATATTATTTATAAAAACAAAGTAAGCATTTGAAACAAAGAAAGGTAAACAGACTTTTCCATGCCCAGACAAAAAGGTTTGAAGCTACTGCAAAGGAGTTCAAAGGGAGAAGAGAGATACAAGATAACCATCTAAAAGTCTGCTGTCTTCCTCAACCCCCTACCCCAAAGTGATTTCCTCTCAAATGTTGGGTTCTTCCTCCATTGCTGGCCTGAACCGATGAATTCTTGATTGTTGGATATGGCACATCCCTTTGAGTGAGTCATTCCTAGATGTTATGACTGGTAGGGAGGAAGAAAAGGAAAATCCCTCCTTACCTCCCTTTATAGGTCACATCCACAAAGCACTTCTACTTGTCCTCCCTCTCAACTCTCTGGAACTCGTGTTTTAAAGTGGCAGAGAGTAGGTAATTTGTTTGCTCAGACAATCATGTTATTCTTTTATTACACAATTAGAGAAGTGTCCATATTTTGTAAAGGGGTTGTAGGAAAACTCCTTATCACCTCCTTCACATATATATGTAACAGTATTCCATTTTCCGAATCATATTATGGTAAACCAGAATCATATTAATATTTTCTGTCCACAAACTGTAATTGTTGTTGTTGTTGTTCAGTTGTTTCACTTGTGTCCGACTCTTCGTGGCCCTATTTGGGATTTTCTTGGCAAGAATACTGGACTGGTTGGTTTGCTATTTCCTGCTTCAGTTCTTTTTTTAAAAAATTTTTAATTAAAAAAAATTTTTTTTACAGTTGAGGAACTGAGGCAAACTGGGTTAAGTGACTTGTCCAGAGTCACAAAACTACTAAGTGCCTGAAGACAGATTTAAACTCAGGAAGACTCTTCCTAACTTCAGGCCCAGCACTCTATCCACTATGCCACCTAGCTTGCCCCACCATCAATTGTAAACCAGTCACATAATTAGGAGGTGATGGCACTGATAACTACCACAAGGTAACTGATGATGACTTAAATATCTTACCTTCTTCATTTTTTCAGTTTCTAGAAAGAAGCCAAATCATAACAATTGAATAATAACAGTCAGTGTTTTGAAACCTCCAGTATCCAAATACCACTTTTTTGATCCAGGTTCCAAGCCTGAAAGATCATAGCACTGGGGAGAGAATCAGATAACTAGCTAGCTTAAAAGCTAGTCGCTCAGATGCTACGAAATTTGTGAATTAGATAATAATCATGGAAAGAGACACCTATGTTAATTGTACAAAATGCTCTCATATCTTAATTTTAAAATATTTCTTAATGCAATTAGTTATAATTAATACATAGAGTCTTGAATACCAGGTAGCATAAGGTAAATTTTCAAAGGAAAGGTTTTATGAAAATCTAAATAGTAATAACAATTTCTTTGAAAAAAAAGACAAGCAAGCGCAGCCTATAGTTGTCAGGGAAGAACCTGATCCAATAAGAACAAAATGACAAGAGTAAAAAGTAGCAGCAAAAAGAGAATTTAGAGATATGAGAATAGCCACTTTACCACTTGTAACTTAGAATTTATTTTTCTTGCTACTTCACAATTCAGAAGCCTAGATAAAGCAGTAATCTCCCTTTGAATGTAGGTCAAGTGAACATTGGCGAAGGTACTAGACAAGTATGGGAAAGGTTTTATACTCTTGGATAAGAATCTGCAACATCATTTCCTACACAGTCCAGCAACCACTCCACCAAACCGAATATCCCTTCCTCCACCCTTTAAGTATAGGGCCAGTTTTACCCATAGGTGGAAGAAGTGATTGCTTAGTTGTTGTGTCTTTAAGGGGAGAGGTAAAATATCCCTCCAAAAATCTCATCTCATAATGCTTCAGTTCCTTCCATCAATTAGAGATTTAACAAAAGTTCTCTTTTAAAATGCAAATATTTTGGCATGGTTAAGGGATATGTCAGTCATTTATACTTTAGCATGAATCTGTTTAAGCAGATTGCTTTATTAAACTAAGATTATGAATAGTAGTTTTGTTAGCAGGAAAATGGTACCACAACTGGGAAGGCAGAGGAATTGATCTGTAGAATTGGAAGATAGTAACTGCTGCCAAAGTTCTAAGAACATCCGCTTTTGTCCTACTCTGAGGTTACCTGCTGGGTATAAGCAAAAAGCAGGGAGAGCCAAGTTTGGGAATTGGTATTAAATTGACCCATTATATTGTGACAGCTGATCTGTATGTTGTAGAGAAAGGAGTCAGACAATCTAGAAAACCAAGTAAGATGTCTTTTGTGGAAGAACCAAGTCGATCTGGAGTCTGATTATCTGGGTGACTTCCCTTATCTGTCTTTGTTTCTGTTCTCTTTTATTTTATGTATCCCTGGATATTATCTTATTTATTGGGCTATGCTATAAATTGCTTGAAACCTTGGGCACAAAATACACAAAAATAACTGCTAAATTACAAAGTCACTGACAGCTACATCTTTTGAGAATCTCTTCTGAGCTCTTTATCAATCATGACTTGCCAGACAAAGGTCTTGATACCAGAACAAAAGGGTCAAGGCATTAAGATGTATGTTTGAGAATGAGGCACTTGGAGGGAGGGTAAGATCAACTGGGGCATTAAAGGAAAATGGCTTTGAGCAGCCCAAAGAGCAACATAACAGTGCATCATACTTGAGAAGTAAAAAGAGAGATATTGGGAATTCATCTGTCCTCAGGTAGAATAGCAAAGTAATATCTTAAATGATCTTTGTGTCCTTGATCTCTTTGCACCCTTTGAACCTTTTATCTATCCTCTTCTCCTAGATAAGCTCCTTTCTGAATTCGTGTGACAATATTGTGTTGGTTCTTATATTTGTCTGACTGCTCCTTGGTTTCCTTTGCTGATTTATAATCTATGTCACACCCCCTGTGAATGTACCCCTAAGCCTAAGCAGAGGCTGACTTCTCTTTTTTTCTCTATACTTCTTCCATTTAGTGATCTCATCAGTGCCCGTGGGTTTAATTATCATCTCTATGCAGATGACTTCTAAACATTTATCAGTAATGGGGCCTTGGATCATATCCAGATTGCCTAACATGAAGGCACCCTATTTGTCTCCATTTCCCTACCATAGGTAGGAGTAGCTTCCTCTGATTGATTTTGTAACCAGAACAGGATGTGTCTTCAAAACTAGCCAGACTGGAACAGTTTTTCTCCCTTTCCTCTGCGGTCTTTCCTGCTGCATCCAGAGGGTGAAGAACACAGTTCACCCATAGCTCAGGTGCCATGAACTGAACTAGTGAGTGGGGTAAGGACCTGTTTCTCCTGCTCTCCCTTTTACTTCTTGGCTTCCAAAAATGGGCTAGCAGATGTATTTCTATTTTGTTTTATTTATTCTTATTAGTGTCTAGGTGCCAGCAGCAATCTTTACCAGACCATGGAATTCAAGCCATGAAGACCTTGGATTCAGAACTCTATGTGAGGTGTTGTAGTCAGCAAGGCAGGCAAAGAAGCCAGGGAGCCTGAGTCTTGAGTCTGAGAGTGGGAGTGGGGTGGGGGGTGCAGACAGAGTTGGATATGGAATTTGGGTCTGTGTTCTATAGGAATTGAACTGAACTGTGACTCTGTAAACTGTTAAATGGCTCAATGGAACTGAGGTACAGGGGACCCCACTTCTACAATCAGGGTAATGCTACTAGTAGGGGTGGGAGCAATAAGCCTACACATTCTCAGACCCCCTTAAGTGTACTGGAAAATCCTGAGGGGGGGGTAATATGTAACACACCTGGCCTTAAGGCAGTGAGGAAAAGGGTAGTCAATGTTATGTTCATGCATACATATGCACACACATATGTGTTATATATGTATCTTTAATCTCTTTCCTGAGTTACATTCCCACATCATAAATTGCCTATTAGACATTTCTATCTGGATGTCCTCTAAACATCTCAAATTCAATCTGTTTCAAACAGAACTCATTAAATCTT
The DNA here is from genome assembly GCF_019393635.1 of Dromiciops gliroides. NCBI lineage: Eukaryota > Metazoa > Chordata > Mammalia > Microbiotheria > Microbiotheriidae > Dromiciops > Dromiciops gliroides. Next base: position 278,136,545 of record NC_057863.1, on the reverse strand, counting down.
TCCCCCAAAGCCATCCCTCTTCCTTATTCCCATTGAGGGTATCACCATTCTCCCAGGTTTGTAACCTCAATGTTATTCTCAAATCTTCACTCATCCTCACTCCAGATATCCACTTACCCAATTTATCCTTATCCTAAGCTGCCTCCCACCAAAGCAAAGTGGGAAAGGGGCAGCCCTGTGCTGAAGACCGAATATGAAGGGTGACATTACTCTTGATTGGCAGAAAGAGTATTGAGCTCCATGTTTCAAAGCCGCATATGTGGAGGACACTCCATGAATGGAAGAGAGAAAGATTCTTAGAAGCTACAGACACCTAGGGAAAACCAGATCTTCAACATGTCCCTAATTTATAGCTTGCTTCCCTAGAAACTTTGGAGAGATGATCTCCTCTTAGGTGAGATTGGTCCCACTCCCTTAGTCCAAGATGAGACCTTATTTTACACCCAACTAAAGAACTCACTCATTCTTGTATAGTATTTGGTATCTCCTACTCTGTATAACTACTTAAATTTAGGTTTCCTTTGTTGCTTGAATAAATGAATTCATTCACTATTTGCTATATATGATGGTATTTTGTATAGCTGTTTAGTGGGAAGGAGCTAAACTGGCAAGTGTAAACTGAAGGCTGTCTTCCCCCTTAATGGTAATCTAGATTACTGCTTGCTTTATACTGAACTTAAGATTCTTAGACTAGACATATAGCTAGATAAAATATAGATATAAAACAGATAATCTAATGGCATGAAGATATAATTCTAGCCTGATATGCCTCACAAAACCTGGAGAAAAGAGCACCCAGCTCATGAGATCTGATTGCTCTTGCCCCCAGTTAGTATTCAGGTGGTTCAGGCACTGTCCTTAGTTCTCCTCCTCTCCATAGAAGTCTATCAGACAAAGACCAGATCTATCCATGCCGCCCATATCTATACATTTAAACAATGGCTGATGTGGGCACATATATCTGACCCTACATTTTCCACACATATTTCTTGTATACATTCCCTTCTGTTCACTCACACAGTCACCGTATTAGTTCAGTCCATTGTCTCTTGCCTAGACTATTGCAATAATCTCCTATTTGTTCACCATACCAATTCATCTGCAACATATCTGCCAAAGTACTTTTACTAAAGTGCAAGTATTATAATGTTACACACACGCAGGTTCAACAAGCTCTTGTGGCTCTTTATTTCCTATATTATCAAATATAAATTCCTTTCTTAGGCTTTTAAAGTTCTTCCCAATTTGATTCCTCCGTTATGTTCAAGTATTCTTACACATTTCTCTGGTCTTCACACTCTTCATTGCAGCAGATACTATTTCACTTATTTATTTATTTAATTATGGCAGGGCAATAAGGGTCACACAGCTAGTCAGTGTCAAGTATCTGAGGTTGGATTTGAACTCAGGTCCTCCTGAATCCAAGGCCAGTGCTTTATCTACTGCCCCACCTAGCTTCCCCCTATTTCACTTATTATTTTATTTGCACAACGTGACATCTTTCATCCTCACGTCTTTTTATTGGCTGTCCCCCTTACCTGGAATGCATTTCTGATTCACCTCTGACCTTTGAAATACCTAGTTTCCTTCAAAACTCAGGTGCCACTTTCTACATGAAGCTTTCCTGATTCCTCCTCCTCTGTTACCCCACCCCTATAACCATCCCATATTCATTTTATAGATATTATTATATAAATATATGTATTGATGTTATTCTCCCCTCCTCCCCATTAGAACGTAAGATCTTTGAGGTGAGGTACTATTTCATTCTTGTTTTTGTATCTCTAGTGCATAGCGTAGTGCCTGGTGCATATTAAATGCTTAATAAATGCTTGTTGATTAGTTGATTGATTGATACTGCCTATAGTATAAAATACAAAACCCCTAGCCTGGGATTTAAGGCTCTCAAAAATCAGCATCAAACTTACCTTTCAAGCTTGATCGCAGTCTACCTCCTCTTCATATACTTTCTCTTTTTTTTTTTTTTTTTTGGTGAGGCAATTGGGGTTACATGACTTACCCAGGGTCACACAGCTAGTAAGTGTGTCAAGTGATTGAGGTCGGATTTGAACTCATGTCCTCCTGAATCCAGGACCAGTGCTCTATCTACTGCACCACCTAGCTGACCTCTCTTCATATACCTTTAACTATATTGTAACCAAATTGGACTGTTCTATATAGTCATCTTGGCTTTCCCTTTTTCTTTTTTCCTTTGCTTATACAATGCTCCACACCTAAAATTTTTCAATCAGTTTTCCCTTTCCCACCAATCTCCATATATTGAAGTGCCTCCCTTCCTTTGAGGACCAAGTCAGGTACTATTTTCTCCATAAAGTCTAGTAAAGACTTCACAGTTGAAAGTAATCTATCCTACTTAAATTTCCCACTGAACCTTGTTCAGTTGTTTCAGTGGCCAACTCTTCATGATCCTATTTGGGGTTTTCTTGGCAAAGTTATTGGAGTGGTTTGCTATTTTCATCTCCAGTTCATTTTACATGTAAGGAAACTGAGGCAAACAGGGTTAAGTGACTTGCCTAGGGTCACACAGTTATTGCCAGATTTAAACTCAGAAAGATGAGTCTTCCTGACTTCAGGCCCAGCAGTCTATCCACTGCATCACCAGCTGTCCCTCAACAAAAACAACAAAGCTGAAAGTAATCTTTTTCTACTTAAATTTCTCAATGAACTTTTCCTGGGTTTCTCCTTTGAATTTATTATGCTTTTATTACATCTTTGCTATTTGTGTATATGTATTTCCTCCAACATTATATAACCCTCCCACTCCCATTGTCAGGCTGATTTACCAGAGGGCATCTGAGTCGACTTGACCATAAGTGGTCTAGGGGTAATGCAAGGGTTGGGAATTCCAGTATTGTACTACTCAATCCTCTATCCAGTGTGCCTCCCAATATTGTTTAGCCAGTTGATATAACGTCAATATCAATTAACCAATTAATTTCAATGGACTTTTACAAAATAACCTTTACTGAGAAGGTAAAGCAAAGGGTAAAATTTATTAAAAAAAAAAAAAAAGCATTCCCTCAAATTGGGAGGCAAACTCTTACCTCTGTACTTACCTGCTCCCTGGAGAGAGAATTCAAATTTAAAGGGATTGGTACAAAATACCAACCTTCTGCTTGTAGCATGGCTGATGGAACAAATTGCTCCCTTGCTTGTAAGACACTGGGTCTTATCTGCTAAGTTCATTAACCACTGAAATGAGTTATGCAATCTGCTCTTTAGGGCTGGCTCCTCACCAGACTTGGATGGGAGGGTTACTGGCAGACTGCTTCTGACTCTGGTTAATGAACTTGTGATGGTCCTTCTGATCTTTCAAATTTTACCAGGGCATAACCTGGTCTATTTGACCTCTGGATACCTGCTCACCTAAGCTCAGGAAATAATAGACACAAAAAGAATAGACACCATGTGCTCAGGGACACAAGGCACTGGGTGAGAGGAAATGGTCATTTGATCTTTCCCTCCTCCAGTGACTCAGTAGTTTTTCCTAGTTATTGGAAAACCACCAGGGAAGCAAGTTCATGTGAGCCTTTGTACAGATGCTCAGTTCTGGCTCAACAGACAATTAAAAGTCTTGTCATCACTGTGCAATATGCTGACAGAGTATGGTCAGAGGATATTTATGCCCACTCGACAGTGGGGGAAAGGACCCTTCTATTTTCCACCCCCAGAAATGGGCTCACTAAAGTTCTACATGTTGCATTGACAAGAAGCAGAGAATATTGCACATGAAATCTGAAATCTTTCATCATATAACCCCATAGCAAGGGCATATCTGTGCATGCCATAAAGACTAGGCACTTATTGGCTGCTCCCCCATAACAGTTAGACTGTAAAGTCCCTGAGAATAGAGCTTTGCCATAACCATTTCTAAATACCAATAGCTAGCACAGTGTTTTTGCACATGGTGGGCGTTTAACAAATGTTTGTATTGAGTTGAAATATAATGAGCTCAATACAAACATTTGTTAAAAACCCATCATGTGCAAAACACACACACACACACACACACACACACACACACACACACACATATATATGGTGAGGAGAATCAAAGACAAACCATCTACTATGAAATTTTGTCTAGGACACCTATAGCCCAATCATCGCTAGACACTGATCATGTACTTCCATCCATTTTGATGCCACTCTTTCTAAAAGAGCTAGAATTGACAAAAGGGTGGGAAACCAAGAAAGCAAATCATAATTGTTGCCATAGTAAGGGAATAGCAGCTTTCTTCGATGTTAATTACAAACTGTCAATAAACTTCTGAAAGTCCATCTCCTATTACCAAGCACTTCCTGAGATGGTTACACTCTTTGGAACTGATTGTAAGGGGTCTCCAGGCAGTAGTAACAATAATCAAGTCTTGGAGTATTCATTCTTCAAATGGTAGGAGGGTATTTCAATTAAAGGGAAATAAGGCATCAGTCACAGTAAGATAAGTTTGAGTCTTCAAAGAAAAAAATTCAAACCAAGTTTTGGGCATATTAAAGACTATCTCTGCACTTGATGCTAACCATTCTACTAGTGTTTGACCCCTTCTTGAGTACTTTCAGTGGTCCCCTAATGCTTCTAGCATAAATACAACTGCTTTAACCATGCATTTAAAAACTTTCACAATATGGCTATAGCCTCCTAGGCATTTCATGTCATTCTACTCCACACACTTAATATTTCAGCCAAACTATATTATTTGCTACAGTGTTCCTAAAATTCCATCTCCATCCATGCCTAGAATTCCATATCCTGTTTATATTCTTTTGTGCAATCTGACTTGTATGCCTAGAATACATTCCCTCCTCACCTCTGCTTCTTACAATCCTCAGAACCTCTTCAAGGTTTAATTCCGGTACCATCTCCTATAGGAAATCTTTCCAATTTCTCAAGCTGTCAAAATTCTCTGTGTCTTTGTTTCTGTCTCTCTCTTTTCTCAAAGTATGTTGTGTTTACTTACAAAAAACCTATCATTTCACCAGCATGGTGCAATATTTCCCAGTTAATGATTCTTGAACTCCTTCAGGGTTTTGTGATGTTTAAAATCTTAATTGTGGTCGCCAAAAATTAAAAGGCTTCAGTACCAGTCTTTGGGCATTAAACATTTATTAGAACATACAGATATTTACAAAGAGTTCAGAAGGTTATGAAAAAGAAGTCCTACCTAGCCTAGAGTTCCAGCTTGGTTGGGTTCTTCCTGAAGTCCTCCTCCACAAGCCTGTTTTAAAATCTCCAGGTGGGTCTTTGAGTATCTGCTAAATCCCCTTATCTCATCACATTCCCCCCTTTGTTTCTTCTAGGAACAGGTGTTCCTAGATGAAACAGTAAAAAAATAATTAAGTCTTTGTAAGTCTTTTCTCAGTTCTCTTGTCTTCTTGGAGTGGTAAGATGTCATCAGGAGGATTTTTTGTTAGAGCTATGAGAGGTTTAGTAAGGATTCTGACCATGCCATCAGACTTAGCGAAAGAAAAAGAAAACTTTTAGAAGGGAGAGAGGAAGAAACTGGACTGTGTCCAGCAATTGTGGTCTATATAGTTGCCATCATAAGCAAACCATAGACTAGTGAAAGAAAAAGAAAACTTTTAGAAGGGAGAGAGGAAGAAACTGGACTGTGTCCAGCAATACCTTCCGGATGAGGTAGTTATACAATCTATGAAAAAACGAAAAAAGCAAAGGGAAAATGAGAAATTCAATCATATCTTGCCCTTTTTTGGGGGGGGGCATTAAACATTTATTAGAACATACAGATATTTACAAAGAGTTCAGAAGGTTATGAAAAAGAAGTCCTACCTAGCCTAGAGTTCCAGCTTGGTTGGGTTCTTCCTGAAGTCCTCCTCCACAAGCCTGCTTTAAAATCTCCAGGTGGGTCTTTGAGTATCTGCTAAATCCCATTATTTCATCACAGTTTTCAATGATGGTCCTAGAGGTTTGTGCTAAAAATAATTCTTTAAGTTAAATTAAGCAATAAATAATTGGTTATGAATATTATGAGTAATATATTAAATTATCCTGGAGTTCACAGAATATTTTTTTGTTGCTGAAAGGAATTCATAGAAAAAAGTGTTTGGAAGCTCTGGTACAATGTGCAATCCTGTAAGGATACCTTTTCTACAACTTAAAAATCTTAGAGAATTACTCCAAAGAGGTCAAAGGCAGAAGGAAAAAATCCATATGTACAAAAATATTAATAGAGACATTGGCGGGGGGGAGTTGAAACAAAGAATAGGAAACAGAGTATCCATCAAATATGAGATAGCTAGAGAAATTATAGCATATAAACATAATAAAAACTATTGTGCCATAAGAAACAATATGAATAATTTAGAGAAACTTGAGAAGACTTATGTTAACTGATAAAGTTAAGGGAACTGAGTAGATAATGTTCATAACCACCACAATAATATAAAAGGGAAAAAATTGTAAAACATCACATCTCTGGTTGGTGTGGTGTTCAAATGACTTCAGGGGGGCTGATGGGAAAATATATCTATATATCTCCCTCTATCAACAGACATCTGGTAGATGGCTGGTACAAAATGAGGCATATGTTATCAATCATGTCCACTATGTGTGTTTTGTTTAAATATGTTTTTGTTAAAGGGGGAGTTTTATTGGATGGTCAGTTTTATTGGAAGGTCATTAGGAAATGATAGCATTTTTTTAAAAAAAAATCAGCAAAACAGGTGGAAACATTTATAAATAAATGTTATGGTGTAGTAGATAGAGTACTGGGCCTGCAGTCAAGAAGACCTGAGTTTAAATATAGCCTCAGACATGGGGCAGCTAGGTGGCGCAGTGGATAAAGCATGGGCCCTGGATTCAGAAGGATCTGAGTTCAAATCTGTCTGACCTCAGACACTTGACACTAGCTGTGTGATCCTGGGCAAGTCAATTAACCCCCATTGCCCCGCAAATAAATAAATAAATATAGTCTCAGACACTAGCTGTATGACCTTAGGTCATTAATAAATAAATGTTATGGTGTAGTAGATAGAGTACTGGGCCTGCAGTCAAGAAGACCTGAGTTTAAATATAGCCTCAGACATGGGGCAGCTAGGTGGCACAGTGGATAAAACACGGGCCCTGGATTCAGAAGGATCTGAGTTCAAATCTGTCTGACCTCAGACACTTGACACTAGCTGTGTGATCCTGGGCAAGTCAATTAACCCCCATTGCCCCGCAAATAAATAAATAAATATAGTCTCAGACACTAGCTGTATGACCTCTGTTATTCTCAGTTTCTTCAACTGTAAAATGGGAAAAGCAATAGCACCTACATTCCATAGGATTAAATGAAATAATACCTATAAAGCACTTAGTGTCTGGAACACAGCAAGCACTGTTTGAGCTAGTTATTATTGATGTTGTTATGCTTTCAATAGAATATAAGTTTGGTAGGGACTACTGTTAACTTTGTCTTTGTATCTGGTGGCTTGCATTTAGTAGGTGCTTAATAAATGCTTATTGAAATTAATGCACTTTTCTTCCTGAACAAAGAGCTCCCTTTTAGGCTATTTTCTTTTCAAAACCACAACAACTTGAGTGAGGTCTCATCTATAGGATCTTCCATTTGTGAAATCTGACCAAAATCCCCCACTAAATTATTTTGAAAACCCTCAACCTGGTGGTTTAGAAAATAATAATGTTAAGCAGTCTCTTGCATCCCATATTTACAATTTGAATTAACAATGAAAAACATACTCAAACGATTTCTCATGCTTACTGTGGTCATTAAGGATTTAAGTTTTCCTCAGTTTCATTCCCCCACCTAGATTACAGATTGCATGATTAGAATCCATCCCTGCCCTACTTTTATCTGTACACGTGGAAACAAAATTTAAATCATCCTGCAAAAAGCATGTTACTGAAAATGCCTAGCCCATCCTTTACCCCACAGCACAGATGGAAGAAGCAGGAAAAGGCTTTTAAGTAAAAGCTAAACTAAACACAAAAAGAACAATAGAAAACACAGTGAGCTGCTCACTCCATGCCCATTTTGTCAGTCAGTCTTTTGTAGCTACAAGGCCCAAACTGTTGGATCGGTTTGAAGGAACAAAACAGGGGAGACTGTCAGCCAAGGTCTCCTGTCATCTTAGTGGCATAAGTTTCACACTCCGGTGAATGTGAGGTATAAATGAGCTCTCAAACCAAAAAGGAAGCTTTTATGTTTCCCTTCTCTTCATACTTTTAGCTCACTTCTTGCAAAGAATGCACAAATACAACATATTGTCAGGCATCCATTTCTTAAATGGGACTCCACCTCTGATGATGCAAGAGTTAATGAGGGATGGAAATAGTGTGCAATATAAAAGAGTGTTCTCTGAAATCTTATTCTATAAACTAGTAATTTGTATACTTTTTGAAGTCCTGGAGCCTTCACATTAAAAAAAATCCATGGGGGGCAGCTAGATGGCGCAGTGGATAGAGCACCGGCCCTGGAGTCAGGAGTACCTGAGTTCAAATCCGGCCTCAGACACTTAACACTTACTAGCTGTGTGACCCTGGGTAAGTCACTTAACCCCAATTGCCCCGCAAAAAAAAAAATCCATGGATATTTAATCAACTAGAAAAAATTTAAATATGTTTATAATAAATGGTTTGTCTTGGACCAGACGTGTGATGTCATTGAAATACAGAGTTTTCAGTGAGGAACTTCCTCTACTAATGCCAATAATTAGTTTCTTTGCAACTTATAGTCTTGATAATTGCTTAGAGTCCTGAGAATTTAAGTGACTTTCCAGGTTAAAAGCTACACAAACAGTATGTGTCAGAGGCAGGATTTAAAGCCTTTTGGACACTGAGACAATTTTCTATCCACTACACCATGTTGCTTCTGGTAGTAAAGAAATGCTGATTTAGCTATTAATTCAAAATATAATTATCGATGCCTATTATGTGTGAGGTAAAATGAGTAAAAGAGTCACTCCCCTCCTGTAGCTTGTAAGCAACAATTCATGTTAAAAAAGGGTATTTGAAATAACTCAACAATAATTTTAAAAATAAATAAAAGACTAGTGATATAGAGTATGGAGGCTATAGGGGCTTTGAAGACTATTGTAATGAAATTCATCTTTTCTGTATTCATTACCAAGTCCATGAAACAAATGTAATACATTTATAACTGTAAATAACAATACTAATTCACTTTCTTTTTCAATCCTCAGCTACCTTAGGAAACAAACGCAAAATTATAGGAAGAAGGTAAAAGTTTAATTTGTTGATAGGAGAAGGAAAAAGAGATTGAGAGACTTTTGGAAACATGACTGAATAAGAGCTCCCCTTGATCATTTCAAAACAGTTATAAATGCACCAAATAAACTAAAAGAGGGCAAAGAAATTCCTAACAGAAAAAATAAGCTGAAGTTTGTCCAGAGAAAAAAGAAATTAACAAACAACAAGAGCTTTCAGAATAATAATGACATAATGAATAATTATCTTAGGATAATCCTAAAATAAAAAGAATATTAGAAGAAATCTCAAAAAAAAGAAAGAAAAAGATTAATTCTGAAATAACTGTAACTAGAACCCTAGAAAAAAGAATTGCAGAGACATAAGAACTCAAGAGTCATTGAAAAGCCTAATGAAAAAATTTTAAGGAAGAAAAATTAGATTTCTTAATTTAAAAAAAATCTCTGAACATTAGTCAATGGCTTAGAATAGAAGCTGGAAAACCTTAAAACAGTGGACACCCTGGAATATAAAATGGAGGGAGGGAAATTTAAACATATAATGATATAATACAAATTATTGATCAAAGTCAAATGAAAATCATATTAGAAGAACACATGTCTATAAACAAATATAATGTGACTTCAATGGCCAGACTCAAGGAGATAATATAAGAATTTTTGGCTTTCCATAAAAATATTGACCAGAAGTATGGGAAATAGAGGACAAAGTACAGATAGAATCCATAGGAAGCCTATGAAAAGGAACTCCAGGTGTAGCCCACCCAATAATGTAGCCATCAAGTTCCAGAGTTTTCAAATCCAAGAGATAAATATTACAGCTTGCCAAAAACTTTAAAAAAGAGCATCAAAACTACTGACCAGCAATAAGGAATGAAATGTAATTTTGGACTATGATATACTAAAAAGCAAAGGAGAATGACTTCCACCCAAAGAAAATATCCTACAAAGGTAAGCATAATCCTATAAGGTAACAATGGACTTTTAGAAGAATTGATGAGTCATAACATTTATTTTGAGAAAATCATAGTTGGGTAGAATAACTGAGATGTAAATATAGTTCACATTTCAATGTAAACTTAAAAAAATTTTAGGGTGCTCTGGACCTGCAATTTTGTTGGTATATAGGGAGTTTCCAGTGAGGAAACTCTATCAATGCAAATAAACAATAATGCTGCAATTTATAGTCTGTGAGAGTTACTGGACATACTTAGAGGTTGTGATTTGTCCAGCATCACCCAAAGCCAATATGTGTTAGGGGCAAGGCCTAACCCACAGCTGTATCTTCTTTAAAAGAAGCCTTTCTTAAAAAGAGGTTTAAAAAATTTTAAAAATATCTGAATATCTCCAAAGGGCTAAGTTATGGTTCAAAGCTTATGTACTGAAAGGAGGAGGCAAAGAAAAAACAAATGTTCATGATATAATCCTGTAGGGTTCACTTGCCCAAATCACACTGGCAGTGGTAGGATGGCTAGAAGAGAAGATGGTTGCTACTACTTTCTAGGTTCAAGGGATAACCTTGTGAGTGGCTATCCTCCTGCTAGCTCACAAGCCTCTATCAGTATGCTTCCCTGTAAAACTCAATCAGTAGATGATTCAGTTATTTAGCAAAAGCATCTAATCAAACACATAGGAAGAATACCAATTACAAAGCAATTTCCTAACCCCAGAGATGTACTCTCCAGGGATCCTCTATCCCTCTATAGAAACTTCCCACAAATTCAGAAGGTGGAGAGTATGTTTGAACTTAAAATACAGTGGTAGTGAGGTATACCTTTGGGGAACACACATGTACATGACAACTCACAACTCCATTTTGATGACTTTTCTCTCTCCTTAGGGTCCTCATGAAATTTGTTGTGGGGTGGGGCTTTGGTGATGAAAAAGTCATTCTACAGTCCAGGTTGGCTGGTTCTATGGAGTGCAAAATGTCTCTGCTAGATGAATGGCTCAGTTGGACTTGTCCCTTTTACTGTTTAGTGTCTCAGGCCAATCCTCTGTAGTCACATTGGTCCTCTCACCAGGCTCAGTTACTGTTGATCTGGGCCAGGTTGGATTAGGCAGATTGCTTAGCTGCTGTGTTCTCAATGGTCAATTCGCTGGACTCTCTTGGCTCACTCTTGCAAAGGTAGCTGAAATCTCTTCCACCTTCAACCACTGGCTGGCTATGTGGTACTGTGCTCTCATCAGATGGAGTGTTATCGTGTGCCATCTGCCTGTCTCTGTCTCTGTCTCTGTCTCTGTCTCTGTCTCTGTCTCTCTCAGAGGCAGCTAGGTAGCTTGATATATAGATCTGGGCCTTGAGTAAAAAAAGCCTGAATTCAAATCCAGCTTCAGATACTCACTAGCTGGGTGACCTTGGACAAGTTACTTAACCTATGCCTCAACTGTAAAATGGAGATAACACTAGCACCTACTTCCCAGGGATGTTGTGAAGATCAAATGAGATATTTATAAAGTACTCAGCACAGTGTTTGGCACATAGTAGGTACTATATAAATGCTGATTCATTTTCCCCTTTCCCTACCTCTCCCCTTTTTTTAGCTAGAATACTACAGATCTCTTTCAGCTTGGTAATGACCCTTAGATTAGAATCAGCAGAAGCATTTGCCTTTTGGGTCCTTCAGATACTCAATTCAAATGTTTGTCACTTCCAGGAAGGAAATGGGAGAGCTCCTTTCTCTCCCATTTGATAATCCTTCCTTGCTTAAAAACTTCCTTCAGGACGCCCCTTTTACTAGGGTAGTAAGATTCACTTCATTCATTTCTGCCACTCATACTTTTTTGGCAATCACATAGATGAGTGGGTAGGGACAAAGAAATAAAGTCAATTTGTGCCCTAAGAAGCAAGTTCATTGCCCACTGGCTTCTTCATAAGCAACTGAGCTATTCGAAGATCAGACTCTGCCTTTAGTCATGAAGCTCTCTTTATCTACAGATCTATTTCTATTGCTCTCCTTTAGCCATCCAGACCTTCAGCTTTTGATGAAGTCTCTCCTGGGCACCCCCTCTTACTATGATATATGAGCTTTTTTGTTGTTGGCTTCTCCTATTTCTTATTTCTGATCCATAGTTTTCAACACATTTCTTGCCATCTTCACCTATCCCCACTGTTGTGTTAAAGTCACCAAGTATCAAAGCATATGTTGATTTAATTTGAGGGTCTTCATGAGCTCTTTGTAGAATTTTTCTACCTTTTCATCCTCTGCAAAGGATGTTGGTTCATGACATGGAATTATTTTCATGGTGATTATTTTTTTTTTTGCAAATAACATCTCATGAAAAGATATTTCTTCTTGTCTTTGGAAATAGAAAAAAATTATCTTCATAAAATTCTTTATTTGTCTCTCTGAGGAGAACCTGTGACTCATCCTTCCATTTAATCCCAACTTCTTTCTTTTGCTTTAACCTCAAAGAGACTGGGGCAGCTAGGTGAAGCAGTGGATAAAGCACCAGCCCTGGATTCAAAAGGACCTAAGTCCAATCCAACCTCAGGCACTTGACACAGACTAGCTGTGTGACCCTAGGCAAGTCACTTAACTAACCCTCATTGCCCCTCAAAAAAATAAACAAACAAACAAATAGATGGATAGACAGACAAATAAACAAGTAAGCAAATAAATTAATGAATGAATGGATAAATAAATGGATAGATAGATAGAAAGAGATAGATAGATAGATAGATAGATAGATAGATAGATAGATAGATAGATAGATAGATAGATAGATAGATAGTAAATAAACAGATTGTCTTCAATGAGATTGTCAAGATTGTTGGGATCCAGTTCCTCCCATAATATGTCTACTTCCTGGTCAACAAACAAGGATCTCACATTTAGACTACAGTGTCTATGTAGTCTAATAACTAGACAAAAACTTCCTCCTCCTTTTTTGCTACTCTGGTCCTCTCATAAATCCCTCTGCTTCTGCAGTAATTCTGGCAGAGTTTTCTTGATGCAGTTTCCCTGACTCCCTGACACAGCTTCCTCCCCCCCCCCAAACAAATGGATTGGCTACAGCTTCCCTGGGTAACTTTCTGGTCATGGGGTACAAAAGGCCCCAGCAACATGTAGTAGGGCCTCTCAGACATGCTGAGTAACCAAGACCACATGAATCACCATACCCTGATGACTTATTAACCAGACACAGTTCCCAGATGGAGGCTAGAAAAGGTTGTATCCAGAAAAGCTTAGTGTTGCTGTATCATTGTTGTATATTCTCACTGTGTTTGGGCCAAGTACATTTCCTTCTTTGTTAAACATTCAGTGACTTGTGAGCACCTCATTTCTTTTTTTTGTTGTTGCTGTTTGTTTGTTTTTGTGGGGCAATGGGGATTAAGTGACTTGCCCATGGTCACACAGCTAGTACATGTCAAGTGTCTGAGGCTAGATTTGAACTCAGATCCTCCTGAATCCAGGGCTGGCGCTTTATCCACTGTGCCGCCTAGCTGCCCCGTGAGCACCTCATTTCATCCCAAGGTTGAACTTGAACTAAGAAGGTGCTGGCTTTAGATCCATGCCTGTAATAGGACTGCATAGAACTAAGGCCCCCTTTTTGTGTTGTTCTTGGTTTCATGGGTTGTCATGGCCAAAGAATTCATCACCAGTGGTTAGTCTACTAGTAAGGAGCCTGTCCATAATTATCTAGGCTAGTTCTAAAAAAACTCAGATTCATTCTATTGGCAAGACCATACTTTGGGCTTTTTTAGTATGGTAAAGCTACTGGAATTACTTTAAGGATGACCTCTGTGCCATGATAAGGGCAGGTATCGGAGTAAGATATTGTGGAGGTGCTGGAGATATAAAAACAAAAACAAACTACCTGGAGCCTCAAGAAGTTTATCTTCTACCTAGGGAAGTTATGGCATCTCCTCTTTAGGAGTTCATTTAAAATTGGAGAGATTCTCAGATATCTAGAATGGGTTAAAGTGCTCTGCCTTATACTCTTTAAAGGCCCTTATACTGCTGTTTGCATGATGGTTTTATTGCTCCATTTACTTCACAAAAGACACAATATGGGTCTTGGTTGAGTTCTGTAGGGCTTTGATTAATGGAATTAAATTAAATTAACAAAACAGCTAAATTAATAGCATAGCTGTTACCTCTGCAGTTGAACTTTGAGCTGTTATCATGTAAGCTGGACTTTTGCTAAGGAAAAATGAACCTTTCTAGTGCTGGCTGAACAAGCAAATTCTATTCCTCTCCCACAAGCTACAAGGAGGATAATATATGACATGGGGGTGAATGAATAGGCTGGTTGGTAAGAGGTGCCTTAAGAATATGCTTTTCATGTCCTTGCATCTAACACTATGGAACTATTTTGTAATTTATTTTCATTTTGTCAAAAAACACGAGCTATTGGCCTCTTTGCCAAGAAGCAGTGATGTACTGACAGAGGAGGAACAAATATAAAGCAGAATTGGTTGCTGGCTCAGCTGTTTATAAGAGCTTTCTGCCTTACCAATGACTTGGAAAAAAGGGTTTAACGGGAATGATTGAGAAGGAATTATCATTGATAATGTGGCACTGTGATTCATTTTTATTACAAAAGGCTGGATCCAATAGCCTTTAGCTATACGTATCACCATTAGTAGGAGGTCAAGGTTATGGATGACCAGAGTTGGTCCCTAGCATAAACAGGATAATGGAAATAAGTCAAATGCTTGTTAAAATCCAATAATTGTCCTCTTTTAAATTTTTTCTCACATTTCTAAAGGAAAGTTGCTTGAAACATATAGTCATCCTGAATTCTACTTAGCCTTGGTCCCTGGGAACCATCTTTGAAAAAGAGCATGGAGTTGCCTACTTACGAATTTGAGAGCCTCCTTCCTCCTTTTATCCTGCCCCTCTTCCTTTATTCTTCCTTTGAATGAGACTTGCCATTAATGAGGGCAGGTTTGAGTTTTGGGGGATTTGGGGGGGGGTTGCCATGGGAGGTATGAAAAGTTTAGCCTGGATCCATTCTGTTGGAAGAATATTTCTGAACTTTACTGCCCCATGCCAAACTGATTGCTGTTAGGACTGCTTGACTCTTGTTTTTGTTCAATCATTATAGTTATATCCAACTCTTCTTGACCCCATTTGAGGTTTTCTTGGAAAAGAGTGGTTTGCCATTTCCTTCTCCAGCTCATTTTAAAGATGAGAAAACTGAAGCAAACAGGGTTAAGTGACTTGCTCATGGTCACACAGCTAATAAACACCTGAGGCTGAATTTGAACTCAGTTCTCCTTGACTCCAGGCCTGATGCTCTATCCACTATACCACCTATCTGCCCATACTCTCCTGACTTCTACTGACCTAGTAATTGTGGAGGCAGAGGAAAGTAAATGTTATATAAATATCTTTAACCTTGAAGTTTATTTTTAAAAAATTCTTAATTAACCAAATTGATTTTAAAATGTAATTTTGCTTCAACAGCACATATAGTAAAAATTGGAAAGATACAGAGAAGATTAGCATGGCCCCTGCGCAAGGATAACATGCAAATTCATGAAAAAAAATGTTATTCTATGAACCATAAACACTTATTACACTTTAACCCTTAAACCTGAGTAGTTGGACTAGACCTCCCATACTGATGCTTCATGTTTTCAAAATTAATTAAATAATGATCTTAAAGATAGTGGAGTAATAGCTTCCA
The DNA here is from genome assembly GCF_019393635.1 of Dromiciops gliroides. NCBI lineage: Eukaryota > Metazoa > Chordata > Mammalia > Microbiotheria > Microbiotheriidae > Dromiciops > Dromiciops gliroides. The sequence goes on along the minus strand of NC_057863.1, from coordinate 278,120,699 downwards.
ACAGCTCAAAACTATTCCCCAGACAAAGTTTCACCTTAATAGGTGGTAATCTATCCATCTCTAGCTATACTTATAGACATAGGAATGCTTTGTGTTGGTTGCCAGGGTTTGCTTCATGCACATGAATTTGAGATAGCAAGAGCTCAATCCCAAAGGATAAAGTCATTCCATTCATTTAGAATGCAATCTGATTTTAGAAATACATTCAATTTGCTTCCTCCACCAACCCCATCACCAGCAACAACTTTGACCTGTCATACAACCACTTTCCCAAACTGGTGTGGCCTGAAATTTCCAACCTTAAAGTCATTCTTTTAGATTAAATAATCAAATGTATCAAAAAGTACACTAGTAAGAAGCACATTCCTCTGAAGGAAGAATAGGGCTTTGAGTGACTTCTCTATTTTTCCTATTAACATATTATTGTGGATTGGAATAGATAAATCAATGAAAGCATTCATTGAATACTTACCAGTGTTTATGTGCCAGGCACTGTGTTAAGGGCTAGGAATAGCTCTGTTGGTCACCTTGGAAAGTTCACCTTGGAAGGTCCACTGATGGTTCAGGAAGAAAAAGAGTTGGCTTATATGCCAGGATCTCAAAGAATAAGCAGAATACCCTACTGAGGTCAAAATCAAAAGCATTTACATATGGAGTAGGCAGAAAATTGCAAACAGCAGTACAGAATAATAGCTTCAAAGCCAAGGAGATAGGAGGCGGATATGCCCAGTGTAGGATCAGGAAAACACAGTATTGGCAAATGGCAATGGCAATTGCAATGTTTCTGCCAGAAGCAACCTCCTTCCTGGTGTTTGCATGCTAGCCATGCCTTCTCACTGAGCTGTATCCTACCCAGTGCAGGCCCAGACATACAGAAAAATGATCCTAAGGAGATGAAGCACAAAGCAAGATAATTTCATTTGTTGCTCAGGAAGAAACCTGGTAATATCACCTGGAGTAGCCAGGAGACAGCATACAATGGGAACTGGGAAGGACAGGTGGGGTCACCTAAAAGAGAAGAGATTGAACTTCTGAGGGATAACAATGGTATGCCAAAGATGGAGCAGACCAAAGGAAATAGAAGTGTCAGAATGGGGAAAGTGGAATTTAAGGTAACTTTCTGGTTTTATTTTGTTTTGTTTTGTTTTGTTTTTGTGGGGCAATGAGGGCTAAGTGACTTGCCCAAGGTCACACAGCTAGTAAGTAAGGTCGTATTTGAACTCAGGTCCTCCTGAATCCAGAGCTAGTGCATTATCCACTGTACCACCTAGCTGCCCCCAAAGGTAACTTCCTATGCAGTTTAAATAGGATATCCCTACTGATTACATTCCAGTCACAGACATAGAGTGTATGAATAACTCTTGGTTCTTGAACAATGAATTAATGAATTATACCCTTAAAAGACAATGTAGTTATACTTCCATTAAAAGAGTTTATTTTCAGATTTCATAAATGTGGTCATATTTATGAACTTCTCAGCAGTGTGAGATTTGAATTACTCAGCTACAGAATTTTCATTTTATGGATGAGGAAACTGAGGTCCAAAGAGCTTAAGTTACTTTACCATATTATTTTACAGGTTTTTAGTTTTGCTCTGCCACAATGCAGTGAAGAATAATCAACCTTTGTTGTAGTTATTAAAACCCTCAAAATAACAGAACTAAAGGGAAATCGATACTCCAGAATAAAATCCATAATCTTTGACAACCTGTTTATGCCTCTGGATCCACCAAGTCTGACCACTTTTCTGGGTATATCTAAATAAATAAGTTTTTGATTTGGTTTAGTTATAAACTAAAAATGTAATGGGCTGGCTATTAATCAGCATGTTCTTAGCTGAGTTGAAACTTTCTGTGATCTTGTAGCTTTTTTGTGGCTATTTTCCAAATAAAAACAAAGTCATGGCTGCCATTTTGTCACTACAATATAAGAATGCATAGCACAGAATTTACATCTTAATGCCGAATTCAGTTTTGGAGTAGTTCACAATGTAAAGACATTCTACAGTCACACTCTGCTCTTCCCCCACCTTCCCTGCCTGGCCACAGCTCAGGAAGGCAAAGGAATCTTAGAATTAGCTTTATCAATTACAAACAAAAACTTTCTGTTCATACACACAAGGACAATGTTTGACAGACACATAAATGCACATCAGACACACATCAACAAACCGACAACTGTGAGATAGTGCTCCCAAGAGTTCTGTAATCTGAGCCAAATCACTCATGGAGAAGGGCGCATATACTCAGGTTGTCCCACCCCCAGTGGGAACATCCCATAGTGGGAGCAAGGGAATGGGGGTGGGGGGCAGGTGGAGGTGCTGGCAGTGCCGGCAAAGTAAGTGAGTGAGGAGCATACGGGAGCCCACTCCAGGTGTGGGAGGGATGTGGCAGCAGTGCGTGGGGGGCACAGGGGAGGTATGGAATGATTGGTCTTGAGGTCTGCTGCTGGGCAAAGAGGAGAAGAAATTGGAGCTTCAGGCACAGAGCTGTAGGAAGGGGATTGATGAGGGGGAGGAGAAGTTGCAGCAGGGCAGAGAGGAAAGGAGAGAGTGAGGAAAGAAGGGGGAGATGAAGTTTCAGACAGAATTCCAGAAAAACCAGTCAGTCCCACAGACCCTATAGGACTATGGCTTCCTGACGACAGAAGGAAATCATCTAAGGGATCAGTGGAATCCTGAGGAGTTTTCTTTTTGTTGTCATTCGTCATTGTTCCTTCAACTCTGAGTTCTGGTTTAAGGCTATGAAAGCCAGTATGTACAAGATCTCTGTCCATCTTCCCTTGTGCCTGCAGAATAAGTCCAATTGCAAAATAGTATTATAATTTAGGGTCCCATTTAATGGCAAAACTTCTAGGGATTCCAACTGATACTGCAGCCAGGTAGTGTTACAATAAAAGATCATGCACTTCTTTTTCAGGTCTGTAAGGTCAAATATAGCCTAATTGTTCAGGATGCACCCCAAAGAGGAATCCCTTGGAATATTCTCTCCCTGCCCCATGCCTAAGATGAGTAGAGCTGGCTAGGCTGCTACCCAGATATCCTGCCACCCAGATATCATCCCTGCATCCAAGGAGATATTGAAGCCAAGAGTTCAAACACTGGTTGGGGCATCCCCCAACACTCTGATCTGAATAACAGGTGTAGCCTTTCACAAGAGAAATGCCACTTCCTTGGTGCTAAAGACTAGCCTCCCTTCCCTTCAGGGGCCACCCACAAGGGAAAGGAGTCAGGTGTGAGGGAGAAAATATGTAGGAGTCTTACCTCAGGGTGATGTGGTGATAAGAAAGAGGAATATTCCATCTCCTGGGTTTCAGCCCCAAAATATGTCACAGGTGACTTGGTTCTTGGATATCCTCAAAGAATTAAACTTGCACATATTCCAATCATGGATAGAGTAAAGTTTTTATTTAACACAAGGAAATGTGGGCAGGAGAAGAAGTTTAAGACATAACCTCTCTAAACCAGAGAGAAGGCAATGCCTTTGTAGGAGGTAGATGAGGGGACTGGAAAGTTACAGCTTTTGGGGGGCAGAGGATACTTAAAACAATTGGTAAAAATGTCACATTCCTGAGCTCTGAGATCTTGGGGGGACATTTGGTATCACAATCCTAACCCCTAGGGTTATCACAATCCTGACCCCTGGCATTACAGCTGTCTCCTGGTTCTAGTCAGGTAGTAAACACACCTGGTTACCATTTGGTTTCCTGCTATTAACTTTTATGGCCCCTTAATTCCTTGATATGTCTCCCCTATTATTTAGTTGATCAATCAGTTTGTTTCTCACAGGAAGAGCCCCCTCTGATTGATCCTAGGCCCACTACAATTTCTCTTTCCACTTGAAGGAGATAAGGGAGTTGAAGTAAGTCACGAAGTACCACAGATTGTGGCATCAGCATAAGTTGCATAAGATACATAAATAACTTAAGAGTCTATAAATCCAGTCACCCTAATGCTCTTAAGAACTCTGATCAACTCAATGACCAACCATGATTCCAGAGGATTCATTGTGAAACATGCTACATACCTCCTGACAGAGAGGATATGGACTCAGGATGCAAATGGGGAAGCATATATATTTTTAACATGGCCAATGAATGTATTTGTTTTTCTTAATTATTCATATTTTACAAGGTTTTTTCCCCCTTTTTTCAATGGTAAGGGAGAAGTGGAAGGGAAGGAAAATAGATTTTGGCTAAAAAATTAAATTTAAAAAACTTAACCAAGTCAATGATTAAGTCAGCATTTTTATTGTTGCTATGAATTCCACTTGGCATTGGGAATGTGGGGGAGGGAGCTGTAGAATTCTGGGGCTCAATTTAATTAGCACAAGGTGAACATGCAAATTATGAAACAAATAAAAGTATAAAATGACTCAGATCTTTTCCCCTAGTGATGTTAACAAATCTGAAAAATTCAGTAAAAAGTGTTAAAAATCACACCATTTGGGGGCAGCTGGGTGGCGAAGTGGATAGAGCACCAACCCTGGAGTCAGGAGGACCTGAGTTCAAATCCGACCTCAATCACTTGACACTTACTAGCTGTGTGACCCTGGGCAAGTCACTTAACCCCAATTGCCTCACCAAAAAAACCCCACACCATTTCAACACAGACTGTTAATATTCTCTATTGTATTACCACCATTGTATTCACAGTCTGTTAATATTTACTGTTGGTATTACCAATGAATTGTCTTTATCCGATAACCAGTGAGGTGAAGAAACTGAACCTTGATCATATTGACATTCTTGCATAAATCTTCTCTCAAAGGTCCTCATAACACACAGTTTAGGTCTAGCTTGTAGCTCCTGTCCAGAAAATTGACACTGAACACCCACTTGATGGTTGACAACTGCTCCCCTCACAAAATACACAGTCTGAAGAATTTTTAAAAGGGAAGTGTTACTGCAAGGTAGAAGAAAACAAAATAGAATTGTAAGAAAATAGACAATTGGGGGCGGCTAGGTGGCGCAGTGGATAAAGCACCGGCCCTGAATTCAGGAGTTCCTGAGTTCAAATCCAGCCTCAGACACTTGACACTTACTAGCTGTGTGACCTTGGGCAAGTCACTTAACCCCCACTGCCCTGGAAAAAAAAAAAAGAAAATAGACAATTTCCGATCAGCCAGCTGACAACAAGTATCTCTATAGAGTCTCAGTTATTTACAGTTGCAAGCAGGCAGTTTCCTACTCCTGCTGCTCCCAGGAATTATCATCATCGAAGATTCTAATAGGCTTCCAACAGGAGGTTTTAAGCCCAAACCTGCTACCAGGCAAGTCTTATTCTGTTGTTGAGCGTGGTCTATGCCACCAAAGAAGGAGAAGCCTCTAGGGTTTTCTTTTTCTAGCAGCTGCCTAACAGCTCAGGTGACAAAGTACCACATTTGGGACTCTTAACTGAGTCCAGGCCCCTTTATACTACACTATGTCTAGCCTCAAAAAAAATCTTTACCGAGGAACAGGACCCTGTTCCTCTTTCACTTTGAGAAACCTTGTCATCAGCTCCAGATTCAGATCCAGATATTCTTTCTCCCTCTGATACCCAAGAATGGCATCTTCCAAATGACAAGCAGGATGATTTCAGAAAGGCCTGGAAAGACTTGTATGAACTGATGTATAGTGAAGTGAACAGAACCAATAGAACATTGTGCATAGAGATAGCAATATTGTTTGATGAAGAACTGTGAAAGACTTAAACTATTCTCAACAATACAATGATCCAAGACAATCCCAAAGGACTACTGATGAAGCATACTATCCACCTCCAAAGAAAGAACTGATATTGATGGAACATAGACTGAAGCATGCTATTTTTCACTTTCTGTCATTTTTTTCTTTTATTCAAGTTTTCTTGTACAAAATTACTAATGTGGTAGTGTTTTACATAATTGTACATGTATAACCCATATCTGATAGCTTATCACCTCAGGAAAGGGGGAGGGAGAGGAGGGATAAAAATTGGAAATCAAAACTATAAATAAAAATGCTTGTTACTTTAAAATAAAGAATGGCATCTTCCCCACCCCTAACTTGAGAGAGTCCCTTCCACTTGTTCAGGAACCAATAAAACTGCCTAAATAAGCCTGGATGATTTCTCTTAAATTACAAAAAAGCTCTCTTAGGAAACCAGATGCGGTTATTCAAATCCTCCTACCTTGTACTGCCTCAAGGGAGACCATTTATCTTTTTGTTATCGTCTTGAATAAATACTTTCTTGATGCTCTTTTTTATATGGCTATAATTTCCCAAAGACTCCCCTCTCCCCACACAGAACCCAACCTTATAACAAAAAAATACAGTTAATTCAAACAAATCAATGTTTTCCATGCCTGACCATGTATACCTAAAATTCCACACCTCTAGTCTAATGTCTTTGTACTGAAAGTGAAGAAGCATAGTTTATTGTGAGTCCTCTGAAGCCACAACTGGTCATAGAATGGATTCTGATGTTTTTCCACATTCTTTTCCTTTACATTACTGTGGCCATCGGTACAATTCATTTTTGAAAAGGCACAAAGGAAAAATGTCCTGGTACTGATTACAATGAAAACTGGAAGATTTAAAGAAATAACAATGGAATAGAAAGGCATTTTACAGAATCTTCCTCAAAGAAGTAAGTGCAGGTGACAGAATTGGTTTTATTTTTCATTAAATGGTAAGAAGGATCATCATTTCATGAGATACTCTGCCATCTTATCCCACAGTATTTTCAGTGAACATAAGCTAACAAACCACTGTGAAGATAATGGCAGCTCATGTACCAAGCATTTGTCCCCATGGGAGTTCAGATACAAGGGCTAAGTATCCAGAAAGACACAGGTGAGTGGCATTAAAAACCCATTAAGAGCCCATTAAGTGAGTACATCTTTCATTGCCCTGGCTCCAAGTTCCCAATGTTTCTGATTCTCTAAGTTCCTAGCCTCACTGGTATATTGACCTATAATCTGCATATCCACTTTTCAGTCTAATGTTAATGATCTGCCTCAATTTGAGGATTATGGTTATCACCCTGCTCTTCACATTTCTATTTAACCTGCTGATGTCTCTGTGTGAAAACCTCCATTTTCTTTTACCATAATTAGTTGAAATAATTCACAAAGTACTGTGGACTGTGGTATCAATATCAGAAGATATATTGATAACTTGTAAAAACCCTAAAAATCAATTCAACCTCATACCCCCAAATATTAAAGCATACAGAGGGTGCAAAAATATTGCCATAATGACAAATCCAAAAGAGCTCACAAAAACTTAACCTTCTTGCTAAATAGAAATGGTAGGCAATGGTGATGCTGGTATGACAGAAGCTCTCCCTGGATGGTGCTCAGAGCTGTCCCTCCTGATGCTGCTTCAGCGCTTGGTCATGTTGGGAATAAAAATGAGCCAATCATATGTCTAACTTAGCCCAGAAGGCTATGATCTCTTTGAAATGATGAAGTAATCCCCTCATTGGCTTCTGAACAAGAGGAGCTCATGACTCAGTGGAATCTTAAAGTGAAAAGGCAGCTTCCATCACAGTTTCTTCCTTCAGTCCTTGAGATGACATCATATAACTCTTAGCCTTCCATTGAGGTGTGGGAAAGGAATGGATCTTTAACCTAACATCATAGCAAAGGGGTTCCACTCATAAGTTCACCTCTTAGTCTGGATAAGTCTATTTTGAGACTGATCTTCAATAGCTTCCTCAGTGAAGGAAATAAAAAGCAGAAAAGGCGTCCAGGGGCCTATGAACAGTCACTTAGTTGAATCTTCTGCTGAACACGTGGCCACAGTCACCTTAACATGGGGTAGAAAAGATCCAGGGCAGCTAGGTGGTGCAGTGGATAAAGCACCAGCCCTGGATTCAGGAGTACCTGAGTTCAGATCCGGCCTCAGACACTTTACACTTACTAGCTGTGTGACCCTGGGCAAGTCACTTAACCCACATTGCCCCACCAAAAAAAAAAAAAAACCCAAAACAAAAAAAAAAAAAAAGAAAAGAAAAGATCCAGTCCTTTCTTACCCCTCATTGGAAGGCTCAAAGTTGCATGATGCCAATTAGAGAAATAAAGGAAGAGACCTAGATGGAAGCTGTCTCTTCTTTTAAAAGCCCACTGAGTCATCAGTCCCCCTGATTCAACAGTCAATGAACAAATAACTTCATAATTCCAAAGAACCCACGTCTTTCAGGTCTGAGTCAGACGCATAGATATGCCATCTTCAACATGCCCAGAAGTTGAGCCAGCAGAAGAAGTTGGTCAGAATAAAGAAGGGCAACTCTGAACAGGTTGTATGGAACAGCTCTTGTTACACCAGTTTAGGATACAACTGATAAGGAATGGATTTTCCTTCCAGCTCAGCAAATATAATCACAAATAACAAAGTGTTAATCAATTAACAAGATGTTAACATCCATAGATCCTCTTAGGAAATATGAACACCTTTCTCTGAGAAAACCAGAATGGGTAGTGATTATGTAGCCTGAAAGTGGGTCATAGCTCAGCATGATTTAAGTAGCTAAGCCTTGGAGAAAGTTGGAAAGTTTAGTTGAGTGAAGACCAGAAGATATCTGTGGAAGAGACACCTGGGGGTATATAGGAAATAAGATTTCTTTTTTCTTCTCTCCACCCCATCTAGCAGCAGAACTACTAGCCTCTCCACCCAGTAGTAAGAAAGTCAGTTCAAGAGAGTTCAAAGCATCATTTGAAGAGCCACATACTCCTGAAAGACAGACATGTGAAGAGGCAGTCATTCAAGGCAGCTTTGAGAACCACAACTTCTAACAATAGAAAAGGAAGCTGGCTAAAGACTCAAGCGAGAGTTAACCCTGGAACTCAAGAGATAAACTTCAGATTGAGGCAGACTCTGGGACCTCAGCTAAGCAACCCACCCAACAGAGATGTTATGCCAAGTGGGAAGCTTTGTAATCACTTTATCAGAGAGAACAGATTTCCAGACCCCCAATTAGTGGAGCTGTGAGTCATCTTATTACCATTGTGATATGGTTGTGCCCATTCTTCCTAAGGGAACCATTTTTATTAATGGGAGACTGTAAGCTAGGATTATGAAGAAAAGGTTTTTGTAGTTACTGTTTTCTCATTACCCCATTCTAGTAAATGTCTTTGCTAATAGCTAATTGTGTCTACAGGATAACTGTTAGTAGGAAACAGCCAGTAGGGGTTCATAATCTTAAGATTGGATACACACATGGTAATGCTAGAATTCAAGCTGGTAACCATCCAACGTGAACCCCAATGCATGAGTGTCAAGCTGGGAGAATATCTAGGAAGGTGTGCAAATACAACCTATTTGCAAAACATTATGGATGAAAAGGACAGAACTTATATAAGAGCAAATAGGTTGATGAGAGAGCCAGCTAAACCAAATAATCCCAAGAACATTTCTAAGTGACACTAGAAGGAGAGCGACAAAAACATGCAAAATTAGATGGATCTCCTAGCACTTGTATTTGTGATCTATACTCATGGAGAACAGCAAAGTATGACATTTGGACTCTACAACCTATAGACTTGATGAACTCATTGAATATGCTGTGATAAAATAGAAATAGTTCTCAAGGAGAATTATCAGCCTGACAGAGGAATGCACTTTGGAGGCAACACACTCTTTTAAAACACTGGGAATGATTTATAAGATATCTTTTCTTTTTTTTTTTTCTTTTTTTTTTTTCAGGGCAATGGGGGTTAAGTGACTTGCCCAGGGTCACACAGCTAGTAAGTGTCTGAGGCTGGGTTTGAACTCAGGTCCTTCTGAATCCAAGGCTGGTGCCTTATCCACTGTGCCACCTAGCTGTCCCCCGATTTATAAGATATCTTAAAAGGGGGAAGATTCCAAAAGAGTGAGGAAATCCAGAATGCTTAAAATTTTTTTAAGTGAATGAGAAAACTTTAGCAGCTAGTGACCCATAAGCTTGTTTTGTTATTTCTATAAAAAATATTTATGAGGATGACTTAGCACACCATATTATTTCAAATAATGGCCACACTCTCCCTCGAACTTATGAATCTTGAATGTGATATATAAGTTATTTTTCAATTTTTTTTCCTTCAGAAACCTAATTTGAAGGGCAAGGCACTGCCTCTTAGATGCACACTCTGTTTACTGAAAGAAACAGGAAAAGGAAATTCTGTGTGAAATATGAAGGAAAAACAGTATGAAGAAATACAAGCAGTTCTCAGGGAACCTGAGAGAAAAAAACAGTCTCTCAGATAAAAGTGTTTGAGGAGACATACAGAGCATCTGAGAAGACCAGGGTGAAAAACATGCCACTCAATAGCAAGAGTAATAATTAATTGTGGACATGCTTGTAGTGTATTGTTTCTGAGCATCTAATATAAGTGTGACTATTTTCAAGACTTTGAAGCTTATTGTTGAGAAGCTTCATATCAAGAATTGTTTTGAGACAATTGTATAAATAGCTATTTGTGTGACATGAATAGATAGTAGTGAGCTATCTGGCAAATATGGATTTGGGGCTTTTCGACCTAAGTTGAACATGAGTCACTACATATGAGAAGGACCAGATTTGAGGCATTAGCAGAAAGAATAAAAAGTTGGAGATCAGAAACCAGATCAGGAATCATGGACCAAAGAGTCTGTGGACAGAAGAAAGATCAGAGAAACCAACATGAGAAGCTGCTTACAGAAACCAAGACATCAGAAGACAAAACCCCAAAACAACTAGAGTTAAGAGGCTGACAGAACCTGAAATCAGCTGACTAGAGGCTCTGCTGTCCATGAAGGAAGCCGATCTGATCAAAGGAATGTTCTGCTATTTGAAAGCACTGATTGGAAGAAAGACAAATCCTCTGCCATAGCTGAAGATTTGGTTGGGGTAAGGCTGCTTCTTTTTTCTCTAGTGACAGATATAGCTTAAAAAGAGGAGAAATCCCTTTAAGACATGATTATATTCCTCATTGCCTCTATGATTCAAGAGGAGTACATTCTTTAAAACCTAGAGAGAGCCTAGCTTGAATTGTTTTGCTGATCCCAGGATTAAAAGGAACTTTTTTCACAGAAAAAAAAAATGTCATACTGCCTCAGTACCTAGCCAAGGAAGCAAACCTAGGAAGCTCTGTGGACCCCATCCTTAAGGCTGCTGTTAACTAAAAAAGCTTAATACAAATTCATCAGTCAAAACATAGAAAAAAAACAGCTTTTTCCAGCAGAACAGTAAGGCTCAGAAAAGGAGATGACATGCTAGAGTCTGCTGCCTAAGAAACCACAGGCATCTAGCCCTGCAATCCAGAGTTGTTAGTTGTCCTAGGCATATAGATTTCTTTATTCATATGCCTTCCTGCTAGGATTATGTGTATTCCTACTCTTCCCCAAAAAACACTGTGTGCATTGGTATGACGCAGATTTATGGGTACACTGTTAGAATCTAATTGTTCTTGATTCTGTCTGATACTGAGTAAATATTATTGTTGTTGTTTTCCTTCTCATTTAGTAATTTTTCATGTTTATGAGTTTTAGAGTTAATGACATCATTGTATTTGTATAAATGGGAAGCACACTAGTTGGGGCTCAGAAACTACAGTTGTATTTCATGGTTACTCATGAGAATAAGTTGTAACTATAAAACTGGCCATGTCCAACACCCCTCTGGGAAACTTGTCAGTCTGGGTACAAATCAGGGTGAGTGAACCAGCCCAGAGGAAAAGTGGGAGGGGAAGAAGTATGGGTACATCATGCTTTGCCCCTCTATACTGATCACATAAAGATGTAGCCTATGGGGGCAGCTAGGTGGCGCAGTGGATAAAGCACTGGCCCTGAATTCAGGAGGACCTGAGTTCAAATCTGACCTCAGATACTTGACACTGTGACCCTGGGCAAATCACTTAACCCTCATTGCCCCACCCTGCAAAAATGTAGCCTATATTCAATCATAGGCTGCCTATACCCAAACCAATATGACAATATGACATGTATACATGGTTACAGATAAGATCCAAACTAAGGTTTGCACTAATATTAGCCAAATGAAGTCAGGATTATTTCTAGAGATCTAAATAATTTTTATTTTTGTGAAGAACAGGGACAACTGATAGCAAATATGAACATTGTTATAATCAGCAAATCATTTGTGAAGTTTTACCAAATTATGGCATTCCTTTTTCAGAGAATGACTCCCACAGAGTTCTAACATACAGTATCTAATATATTTCAAACAGTAGACATTTTTGAGAGGGCTGCCACCATGAGTCATCATGACGCAATCTGGCTAGACTTGGCAAATTCCGTCTTTTCAAATTTAGCCACATTCAAGAATTTATTGCTCCAGTGCTCTATATTTGGGTTCTGTGGGCTGGGTTGTTTTTTGTTTTATTTTGTTTTGTTTTATTATGAGGGAACCCATGTATGAGCACTGACAGGATTTGGGAAATGAATTATTGGTGAAAAAGCCTTCATGGGCTTGAGAAGTGCTGCCAAAAAAATTTTATTTCCATGTTGCATATAGCACTGATTATAACTTATTATGAAAATATAAATCATAGTCTGCTGAAAAACATGACATTTGTTCAGCATACTCTACCAGCTTCAGAACACTGAAGGTGTCTAGTGAGCGAAGGGGTCTAGTGAAGGGGTAAGGGGATGATAGAATAGATAGGCTTGAAAAGACTAAGGGTGAGAAGAAGACAAAGGAAGGTGAAGCTTAAGTCATGTTTTAGTCAGAAGAATGTTAATTACTTCTTTGGCAAGTAAAAACTGTAAGCTATTAAATTTGCTTAACAGGACCTAAGTGAGCACTTACTCTCTAGAGTTGAAACACAACTTGGAATTCTCTCATTTAAGATTAGGGGTCCCTTTATTTTTGTCTTTTCTTCATTCCTTTCCTGACCCAAAAAGTTCCATAAGGCTGATAAGTTCTGGAGCCTCTGATGGAGTGAAAATATATCCATATATGTGAGTGTATATATATATATGTGTGTGTGTGTGTGTGTGTATATATGTATATATATGTGTGTGTATATGTATATATATATCTGTATATATATATTATATGTATATGAGTAAGTATATATTCATCTGGAATGAACATACACATACACTTATACACATATACATACACACACATACACATATAGATATACATGCACATTCACACATTATATGTGAGTGTATACACACAAATATATACAAAAACCAGAAAATATACATAGACCAACAATACATACGGGAGGAATGACATGATTTCCCTTCCCCTACCTCTCTTGATACAGCCAAAGTAAATCAAGAATGTAATTAGAAAATATAAAGGAGGGGGGCAGCTAGGTGGATAAAGCACTGGCCTTGGATTCAGGAGTACCTGAGTTCAAATCTGGCCTCAGATACTTGACACTTAACTAGCTATGTGACCTTGGGCAAGTCACTTAACCCTCATTGCCCTGCAAAAAAAAAAAGAAAGAAAGAAAGAAAAAGAAAATATAAAGGAGGTGTTAAGGAGTTTGCCAATAACCCCACAACAATGTGTGAAGCTCCATAATCAACTTCTGAGTGAAGCTAATGGACATTACACGGGAAACATCTAGAGAAAAGAGAAATGCCACTTCCCTGCAGCCTATACAAAAAAAGCAATCCATGTAGCAGTGCAAGTTGGAGGCAGTTGTAAAGTTGAGAGTAGCAGGGTGAGGGGGGATTCTTTTCTCTCTTTCCCCTTACCCCTCTTCAGAGTTACTGTACTAGTAGGATACATAGTATTCAGAGGAGAGCAGAGACACACTTCAGGCAGACATGGATTCAGAAAAAAGCAACCTGAGGAAGGAAGCAACTTCAATGGGCATGATCCCTGTCAGCAAAGAAGAAAGCTAGATGTGGACCCATGAAAGGAGCAGACTCACAGGGTTAAACCCAGAGTCCAAGGTAGCAGCTGCCCTCTGGACACCAAAGCTACTAATCAATTAATAAACATTTATTAAGTGCCTACTGTGACAGACTTTGTGCTAAGCACTTGGGATACAAAAATAGGTAAAAGATAGTCCTTGCTCTCAAGGGGCTTACAATCTAATGAGGAGACAACTTGGCAAATAGATATATACAAAGCAATCTATATACAGGATACAAAGTAAATTAACAGAGGGAAGGCACTGGAATTGGGAGGGTTTAGGGAAGGCTTCCAAGTACAATGTGGGATTTTAATTAGGACTTAAAGGAAGTCAGTTCAGGCATGAGGGACAGCAAGAGAAAAAGCCCAGAACAGAGAAATTGGGCAAGTAAATTAACTTGTGTCTGCCTTAGTTTCCTCATCTGTCAAATGAAGGTAATAATAGAATTATCTCCAGGGCCATTGTGAGGATAAGATCATATAATGTTTGTAAAGTGCCTAGTAAACCTTAAAATGCTATATAAATGTTACCTATTATTATAGTCCTGTCTGCTACTAGAATTGTATTAAGCCTGCTTTCAATGAATCTATAGAGGAAGAATTTTATATCCTAATACTTTTGTTCAACTACAAAATGCTCCAACTACAAATTGTATCTACTTGTGCAACTGCTCACAGATTATTACATATAAAAGAAAAATAGCAGGAGAATGGCTTGCCCCAGAACTATTTCTATCTGAACCTCATTGAAAAAGATGACAATAAAATGACATATAACAGCCATAAGCCATGTGGATTTGTTTATAGAAACACAAGGTTTTATAATAATTTTTCAAAATAAGGTCGTTGCCATTAGAAATTCAAAAAGGTTATCCTTAGGGAAGCCAGACTTATTTGATCAGATCATATTATTCTGTGAAATAGTGGAAGCTGTGTTACATAGAAGCAGGTAAACAGCACTATGGATCGAGTCCTGGACTTTGGAAGAGCTAATTCAAATTTAGTCTCAGATATTTACTAGCTATGTGATCCTGGGCAAATCACTACCTCTTTCCTCTTCAGTAAAATAGGGATAATTATAACACCTAACTCCCAATATAGACCACAAAATATCCTGGATAATTCAACCCATAAAATTTTACCAGACATGAAACTATCACAAACTGAACTAGGATTGTTGTGAGGACAAAAATTAGGTAATATTTTTTAAAGCACTCTGAAAACCTTAAGGGGCTATATAAATGCTAGCTATGATGATGATGATGCTTACAAAAATTTGCTCTTTACTATATACCTAGAAAGACCATGATCAGGTGGCTAGAACTTTACACCAAAAATTGTATATCTTTTTTAAACAAATAGGCTACAAATTCTAGAACGACAAATACTGACCTCAAAATAATCTTGAAGGGTTCAACCAATCAACTATATGGGGAGGAGGGAAGGACAGGAATGAGCATTTACATAATACTTACTGTGTGCCAGACAAATATCATCTCACTTGATCCTCACAACAATCCTGTAAAGTCAGTGCTATTATTATTCCCATTTTACCACTGAGAAAACTGAAGCAAAGAGGTTAAGTGACTTCCTCAGGGTTACAAAACAAGAAAGTATACAAAGCCAGATTTGAACTTGGGTCTATCCTGACTCTATGGCCAGTATTCTTTCTACTACACCACCTAGCTGCCTCTGCACTGGGCCTCTTTACTACCACTGTATGGGAGCTACAGCGTAATGACAAATAGAATCGTTGTCCACACAACTACTAAGATATAATACTTTTAGGTGAGGTGACTTAACAAATGTCACACATCGAATAAGTGGCAGAGCTGGTATCTAAGCTGGGGAAGCATATTGAAAACTGAATAATACTTTTAAGAAGCACTAACATACCTTATACTTATAATCTCTAAGCTACATGGAAAAGAAAAATGTCAAAATATAGAGATGTAAGGGAAGAAACTAAAACCATGTGGGAGCACGAAACAGTCCATGTCAGCTCTATCTGCTGCTGGAATTGTCCCAAAGATGCTTTCAATGAGCATGAAAAAGATAAATTTACGTCCTGATTTTTTTATTGCATCAAGAAAAAGCAGTCATTTTATCTACCTGTGTAATAGTCCAAAGAACACTAAATGTGAGAGAATAACAGCAGGATACCAATGTCCTTGGTCCATTTCCATCTGAACCCCATCAAGAAAAGATAAGAAGCATAAGATAATATAATAAACGGTCTACATTTCTAAGGCACTTATCTTGATGGAAACCAAGATTCCACGCCACTTTCTGCCAATGTCTATGCCATGAGTATAATTTCCCTCATTTCTAGGTTCTCTTTATGTGTCATCTTCTCCATTAGAATGTAAGCTCATTGAAGGCAGGGACTGTGTTGATTGTATTTGCATACTCAGTGCTAACTTAGCACAGTGCCTGGCACATAGTAAGTGCTTAACAAATGCTTTATCAACATAGCTACCTCCCTCCTTCCCTTCCCGCTCTGGAAGATATAAGATCTCATTGTGCTTATTGTTTGTGGATTTGGTAGAATAATATGCTGCCTTAAAGGTTCCCTTCAAACAAGGTGTATCTCATCCATATACAAAAATCATTCAATATTCCTTAAAAAATGCAACAAAGATAACTTTTTTTACAACCCTCTAACCATAAATATTAGGCAAAGATTAAAACAGGGAGATGCATGTTTACTAAAAGTGTTCATCACTGTCATGGGGGAGAGCCAGTGTAAAGTTCAAATTCAAAAGAGATTCCTTTTGGAAATTGAACTCCTACATAAGCTTTTGTTTATAGATCATGCTGGTTACAAGTCTCTAAACATTGCAGAGCCCCCTGGAAGTGATCTTTCAAACATTTTTCCATTTTGTACACTAACAGCACTCCTTTTGAATATGTTGCTGTAGCCTCTTTACTAACATTTTATCCTATATTTTTGTATCAATGTTCATCAGAGATATTGGTTTATACTTTTCATTCTGTTTTATTTATATATTTATTTATTTATATATAAGGACAATATTTATCTCATGGGAGTAGTTTAATATTATCCCTTCTTCCTTTATTTGCAAACAATTTATGTAATATTGTAATTACTTGTTCTTTGAATGTTTGATAGCATTTCTTTATAAATCTATCCAATAAAGAGGGTTTTTTCTCCTTTGAGAATTTCTTTATAGCTTGTTTAATTTCTAAGATTAAATTATTTAAACTTTTTGTTTCTTGATCTATTAGTCTAAATATTTTACTTTTGATAAATATTTATCCTTTATTATTTATCAGCTTACTTAGCATATAACTATATAAAATAATTCCTAATAATTTCCTTTATTTCTTCATTTTTAATAATTTTTTTATTTTTTAAATTCATAATTTAATCAGATTAGCTAGTGTTTTATCTACTTTCTTAGTTGGTTCTTTATTAATTAGTTTAATTTTTTCTTTTTTATTTCAGCTTTGATTTTTCAAGACATCTATTTTTGTGTTTGGTTGCATTTTTGGTTTGTAGCTTTTCTGGCTATTTTTTAAAAGTTGTATATCAGGGGGCAGCTAGGTGGCGCAGTGGATAGAGCACCAGCCCTGGAGTCAGGAGTACCTGAGTTCAAATCCGGCCTCAGACACTTAACACTTACTAGCTGTGTGACCCTGGGCAAGTCACTTAACCCCAATTGCCTCCCCCCCCAAAAAAAATCTTTTATATCTTTTTTTCAATGAGGAAAGTGTGTATATATATATATATATACATATATGTGGACATACACATATATATTTCCTCTTAAAAATTGCTTCTGCTGCCTTCCAAAACTTTTAGTATATTATCTCATTGTTATCATTTTCTTTGATAAACTATTGTGTCTAGTGTATGAGGATTTGACATATTCCTAGCCTACCTAAAGTGGCAGACGCTTCTGGGAAAAAAAGAGAACTGATGTGCATGCATGCATTCTGCATTGGCCTGTTACTTGTTTGGGAGCAGCCATTTTCCATTGGCGGAGTAACCAGAGCAGTCTGCATCTTTAAATCTACCTGACTAAACACAGTTTCTCTTTCCTGAATTCAGGTCTATGGGGATATACTCATTCACTCATAGCAGGTGACACTACAGGGAGGAAGGGACAATGGGACTACCTACTTCCCTCAGACAATATTGCCCCCTCCCTACCTCAAAAAACAACAACAACAACAACAACAACAAAACAGGCTTCAGGCTTTGGTCTTCTCTCATTTGTCCTTTCCAGCTCTACTTTCAAAGAGTCAAATCCTTCATCACGGAGCTTATGCCGTGTGGATTTTGGAACCCAGGATTTTAGGCCAGATGTTGTAGCCAGCACACCAGGGAACCACGAGAAGCCAGGGTACTCGAATGCTAGACTTATTGGGATGCTAGGCCATAGGGGCTTTGGGTTTGAATTTGGTGGGATCAATGCTAGGTAGGAACTGAATTAACTGTAAACTTAAACTTTCTCCCCTCTCCAGAGACTAAGGTGGTATGGGGGGGATTATGACACCAAGATGTTGGGGAAAATTTTTATATGTTTGTTCTTGCCATGTCTTTGAAAGAAACATTCCTTTGTAAAACCTAATCTTATGTTGTCATTAAATGGAATTGTGGTGATAGTCAATGATCTCTTAAAAAGAGAACACAGTCTATGATACTTTGAACCAACAGCAGGTGAATGGAGGTTTCCCTAACCACCTTAGGATACTAGAGAACCCCAGGGAGAAATGTAACAGACCTGTTTCTCAAAGAATGGGGGACTAGAGTTCATTTATGTTATACTATGATTTGTCTTTTGACCTACCAATTCTTAGGGATTAAATTACTTAGTCTTTGTTTAAGATAGAATCCTCTCTTCAAATGATCTTTTTTTTTTTTTTTTGTGAGGCAATTGGGGTTAAGTGACTTGCCCAGGGTCACACAGCTAGTAAGTGTTAAGTGTCTGAGGCCAGATTTGAACTCAGGTACTCCTGACTCCAGGGCCGGTGCTCTATCCACTGCGCCATCTAGCTGCCCCTCAAATGATCTTTATTGATAATATTTTATTGTGTAGTTGTCTATAAGAATGTTTTATGTTTCTGCTTTTCTGCATTTGTTTAAAGTTTTTATGACAAAAACATGGTCAATTTTTGTGACGGTGGCATGGACAGCTAAAAAATATGTATAATCTATTCTATTCATATTCACTGATAGTCAGAGATATATCTTATATAACTTTTTTAGAATTCTATTCAGGTCTTTATTTCTTTTTCATCTTTTTTATTAGATTTATCTAGGTCTAAAGGAGGAATATCAAAGTCCTGAATTATTATAGAACTTTCTGAGGTCTATTTCTCCCTGCAATTCAGTTAACTTTTATTTAAGTACTTATATGCTATGGATTTGGGACATACACAGGATGTTCCAAAAGGTTTGGGGCAGTTTTAAGCTATTAAGTTTATTAAAAGTAAAGCTATTGGGGCAGCTAGATGGCGCAGTGGATAGAGCACCGGCCCTGGAGTCAGGAGTACCTGAGTTCAAATCCGGCCTCAGACACTTAACACTTACTAGCTGTGTGACCCTGGGCAAGTCACTTAACCCCAAATGCCTCACTAAAAAAAAAAAAAAAAGTAAAGCTATTAAGCTTAAAACTGCCCTAAGACCTTTAGAACACTGTATAATAAACACAGATATTATTTCATTTTTATGGTATTTTAAGCATAATTAATTTTTCTTATATATCTCTTTTAACCATTTTTTTTACTGTTGCTTTAAATGAAATGATTGTTGATTTTTTGTTTTGTTGTTGTTGTTTTTTGTGGGGCAATGAGGCTTAAGTGACTTGCCCAGGGTCACATAGCTGGTGAGTGTCAAGTGTCTGAGGCTGGATTTGAACTCAGGTCCTCCTGAATCCAGGGCTGGTGCTTTATCCACTGTTTCACCTAGTTGTTCTGGTTCTGTCATTTAAAAAAAAAAATTCATTTGAAGTATAATAATTTCTGCCCTAGACGTTCATTTTAACTCTCTGTTAATCTTTATGTTTCAAGTATATATTTTTTTGCTTTTTTTTTTGGTGGGGCAATGAGGGTTAAGTGACTTGCCCAGGGTCACTGTCAAGTGTCTGAGGCCGGATTTGAACTCAGGTTCTCCTGAATCCAGGGCAGGTGCTTTATCCACTGCTCCACCTAGCTGCCCCTCAAGTATATCTATATATCTATATATATGTATATATATATAGATAGATATCTATATACCTATAGATATCTATCTATATATATTTTAGTAAGGCAATTGGGGTTAAGTGACTTGCCCAGGGTCACACAGCTAGTAAGTGTTAAGTGTCTGAGGCCGAATTTGAACTCAGGTACTCCTGACTCCAGGGCCGGTGCTCTATCCACTGCGCCACCTAGCTGCCCCCCTCAAGTATATTTTTAAAAGCAGAATTGTCAGATTTTGCTTTCTAATCCATTCTGTTTTATGGATAAACTCATTGCATTCACATTTGTTATACTGTTAATTTAATATTTCTTTTTATCACCATCTTCTTATACCATCCCTCTTTTATCTCACTGCCACCCTTTCTGCAAAGAAGAGGTAGAGAAAGATAATCTTATCAGCACTAGTTATCTACAATTGAATAAATCTATTTCCATGCCTCTGCCCTTCCTCTGTGTACCATGCCCAGACTCTGATCTCTAATTCTTATACTTTCTCTCTTAGTACCCTCTTTATTATAAACTTTCCAAAATTATTTTGTTTTGCTTGTGACTATTCTCCCCCTAAATCTGTACTATGCCTTAAATTTCCCTCTTCCCTTTACCTGCCCCTGCTTGTTTCTTTATTGAGTTTAGTATATTACTAAACTCAAAACCAAACTCTGTTTGTGTTCAGCCTCCCTTTGATCTCCCTACAGTAAAAGCCTGACAATGTTAATCACCTATTCAATCAACTCCAGTGGTTTCCTGTTGCCCCTAGGATAAAATCCTCCTTAAATCCTTATAAAGTCCTCCATAACCTCCATAACCTGGACCCTTCCTACTTTCTCAGTCTTTGTATACCTTTCATCCCTCCACGCACTCTGCCATCTGTGACACTGGCCTCCTTGCTACACTTGAAACACAACACTCTTAATCTCCTCGACTGAGTATTTTCACTAGTTTCCCACCTACTTTCCTAATCTCTATTTATTAGCTTCCCTGAGTTCCTTCAAGTTTCACCTAATGTCTCACCTTCCACAAGAGGCCTTTTCCTGATTCCCTTTAATTCTAGTGCCTTTCCTTTGTTGAACACTTCCAATTTGTCTTTATATATCTTGTTTATATATAGTTGTTTATATGTTGTCTCCTACTTGGACTTTTTAGCTCCTTGACTTCAAGAACTGTCTTTGTCACCAGCATTTAACACAGTGTCTAGAATATGGTAGGTACTGAATAAATTCTGACTGACTTCCTGGCTGACTTTAACCTATCCTTTTCCCTCAATATTTGTCTATTCTTCTCACTTACTTCAATTATGTGGGGGAAAAAATCCTCTCCATTTTTCCTCATTCTTTCCCTAACATATTTCTTTTTTCTTGTCCTTTTCTTTCTCCTCTTAAAACCATTAAAATACCTAGTGTTTGCATATTACTTACCCTCTGTGACACTTTAAGATACTGGGATTCCAAAAGAAAGTTTTTCTCTCTTATCAGAATGAAATCATTTCACCATCATTTAGTCCCTTCCAAGGGTTCAACTGTTTCTGGGTATCAGTTTTTGTTGTTGTTTTGCATTTCTGGGTTTGTATTTGTTGTTGAGCCATTTCAGTAATGTCCAACTCTTTATGACACTATTTGAGGTTTTCTGGGCAAAGATACTAGAGTAGTTTGCTATTTCCTTTTCCAGCTCATTTTATAATTAAAGAACTTTCCTAGGGTCATACAGCTAGTAAGCAATCTGAGGCCGATTTTGAACTCACATAGATGAGTCTTGCTGATTCACGCACAGTGCTCTATCCACTGTGCCACCTAGCTACTGGCTTTGGGTTTAGCTCTAGTCTATTCATCAAGAATGTCTGAGGGGGGCAACTAGGTGATGAAGTAGATAAAGCACTGGCCCTGGATTCAGGAGGACCTGAGTTCAAAGCCGACCTCAGACACTTGATACTTACTAGATGTATGACCCTGGGCAAGTCACTTAACCCTCATTGCCCCGTTTCCCCCACCCCCCCAAAAAAGTCTGAAAATTCTTTATCCTATTTAAGATCTATTTTCTCTTTTGGGACTGCACTCAATTTTTCAGGGTAAGCCATTCACAGTTTTAAGACATGGAACATCATATTTTAAGGCCTTCTCTCCTTGAAAAATCTCCTTCTCTCCTGGTTTTAATGGCCAATTCTTGTGTAGTCCTGATTGTAGTTTCTTAGTACTAGAACTTTTTCTTTCTTGTTGCCTGCACTCATTTTTCTTTGATTTGGAAGTTCTGTATTTTGGATATGACATTCTTGGATAGTTTAACATTGCAGTTTCTTTAAGGAAGTGAGCAAAAGATTATGTTTTCATTAGCCTCTCTGGTTCTAATATATCTAAGCAGTTTTATTAATAACTTGAAATTTGCTATACAAGATATTTTTTTTGTTTTTGTTTTTGTTTTTTGTTTTTGTTTTTTGTTGAGGCAATTGGGGTTAAGTGACTTGCCCAGGGTCACACAGCTAGTAAGTGTTAAATGTCTGAGGCTGGATTTGAACTCAGGTCCTCCTGAATCCAAGGCCGGTGCTCTATCCACTGCACCACCTAACTGCCCCTATACAAGATATTTTAATCATAGTTTTTAGGGAATCTGATAATTCCTATGTTGTTTCTCCTCAATCTCTTTTTCAGGTCATTTCTGATAGTACATATTTTATATTTTATTTTATTTTTCCAGTATGTCTATTATAATATTTCTTGTTTCTTGGAGCCCTGGAGTTCTGATTGTTTTATTCTATTTTTCAGAGTCTTCTGTGGGGGTAACATTCTCTATCTTTTCTTCCAAGTTATTTATTCTCCTGCCAGTTTTTTTCCACCAGAGCAGAGATAAAAAAATTATACATGATACTATTTTAAGTTATTATAAAGACATAAGAAGACAATGTAATCGCTCATCTTTACACAATTTTTATGAGAATAGGCTCTGTAAATATTGAGCTTATCCTTGATAAAAATACATGAAAAGAATGTGTAGGAATTCACAACCTATTTTCTATAACTAGTCACATCTTCATAGTGACACAAATGACTAAGTATAGAATAAGATAACATCCTGTTTTGTCTATTGCTCATTGATTACAGGGAACCATTTCACTCAGTAGAACACAACATATCCTCAAAGACTCTGCTGAGACAAAGTGCTTCCTACACAGGTTAAGGGCAGGTAGGTGGCACAGTGGATAGAATGCCAGGCTTAAAGTCAGAAAGACTCATCTTCCTGAGTTCAAATCTGGCCTCAGATACTTAATAGCTGTATGACCCTAGCAAGTTACTTAACCCTGTTTGCCTCAGTTTCCTCATCTGTAAAATGAGTTGGAGAAGGAAATGGCAAACTACTCCAGTATTTCTGCCAAGAAAACCCCAAATGGGGTCACAAAGAGTCAGATATGACTGAACAACACGCAGTTTAAGATCAGAGAAGATTCCATAATAGATAAGGCATATCAAGCAAGGAATAGAATAGGAAAATATATACTTACCACAGGCATTTATGAATATCAGGATGTCAGGGAAGATGCCTTGTGTAAACCCAAACAGAAAAGAGAACAATTTTCAACATCAAACTCTAGATTCAAGTTCTCTTAAATTCATTTATTTGTGGATGACATCAAGCCATAAAACACTACACAGTGCTTCCTCAATGAGCACCACAAAATTCTTAAAAGAGATTAGTCTAGGGGGCAGCTAGGTGGCACAGTGGATAAAGCACTGGTCCTGGATTCAGGAGGACCTGAGTTCAAATCCGACCTCAGACACTTGAGGGTCACTGTGTGACCCTGGGAAAGTCACTTAACCCTCATTGCCCCACCCAAAAAAAAAAAAAAGAGATTAGTCTATAATAAGACTATAGTCATGATCCCCAAGGTCTGATGATGAAGCATACTACTACAATCCTGCCAGAGAGGTGCGAATGAGATGTGCATTTCTGAACAGAGTCAAAGTGGGGATATATTTTGCTTTACTCTATGTATTCAACATAAAGGTTTTGTTTGTTTTTCAGTTTGAAGAATGGTAGCCAGAGTTAGCCCCCAAAAGAAAAAGACAAGTAATCATAAAAGTAGCTAGCATTTAGATAGTGCTTTGATATTTATGAAGCGCTTTTTACAAATTTTAAAAATTTGAATCTCATAGCAATCCTGTGTTGCACATGGCATTATTATCCCCATTTTATAGATGAGTCAACTAAAGTCAAGAGAAGATAAATGATTTGCTATAGAATCACACAGCTAGTTGAGTACCTGAAGCAAGATTTGAAATCAGATCTCATTGAAACATTTTTTAAATGCACAGAAAAACCCCCCAAAACAAACAGGAAAGGGAATAGTAGGAAGCACAGACAAGCAGGATAGCTTGAAAAAATAACATGCTAAATTTATTATATCTTTAAAAGACACATAAGCTATATATAATGATACTGATTTGTAGCTTCATGTACAATCTATTCTACTTTTTACATAGGAAGGCACATCTTATTTGAGTTTTAAGTTTAGAATTTTAAAAATTCAGGAGAAAAGATATGTGGAAGACTCACACAATAAGAAGGCATGAAGGGATTGCTATACTCACCAGTAGAAGAGATTAATACACATTAATTGAATAAGAGACTTGTAAAGTACATTAATAAATTATTGTTTAGTCATTCATGTCTAACTCTGTGACTCCATGGACAATAGCACACCAGTCCCTTCCATCCTCCACTATCTCTCTCTCTCTCTCTCTTTTTTTTGGTGTGAGGCAATTGGGGTTAAGTGACTTGCCCAGGGTCACACAGCTAGTAAGTATTAAGTGTCTGAGGCTGGATTTGAACTCAGGTCTTCCTGACTCCAGGGCCGGTGCTCTGTCCACTGTGTCACTTAGCTGCCCCCTCCACTATCTCTCAAAGGCTGTCCAAGTTCATGTTCATTGTTTCATGATACTATCTATACGTCTCATTCTCTGCCATCCCCTTTTCCTTTTTCTTTCAGTCTTTCCCAGCATCATGGTCTTTTCCAATGAGTCCCATCTTCTCATTATGTGGTCAAAGTATTTAAGTTTCAGTTTCAGTATTTATCCTTCCAGTGAATAGCCTGAATTAATTTCTTTAAGTATTGACTAATTTTATCTTCTTGTTGTCCCAGGGTTTCTCCAAAGTCTTCTCTAGCACCCCAATCTGAAAGCATTGATTCTGAGGCAGCTTTCCTTATATTCCAACTCTCACAAGCAGTCATACATTGCTACTAGAAAAACCATAGCTTTGATTATATGGACCTTTGTTGGCAAGGTGATGTCTCTGTCCAGATTTGCCATAGCTTTTCCTCTAAGAAGCAAGCATTATTTAATTTCATGGCTACAGTCACCATCTGAAGTGATCTTTGAGCCCAAGAATATAAAATCTGACACTGCTTCCATTTCTTCTCCCTCTATTTGTGAGGAAGTGATGGGATGAGTTGCCAAGATCTTAGTATTTTTTTTAATGTAAGCTTCAAGCTTGCTTAAGATGATCATATACATTTAAAAAAATAAATAAATAAAGGGGGCAGTTAGGTGGCGCAATGACTAAAGCACTGGCCCTGGATTCAGGAGTACCTGAGTTCAAATCCAGATTCAGACACTTACACTAGCTGTGTGACCCTGGGCAAGTCACTTAACCCCCCATTGCCCTGCAAAAAAAAAAAAGAAGAAGAAGAAGAAAGAAAGAAAGAAGCATTATGTTCATCTTTTTGGTTTTTAGAATAACTTATCCTAAACTGAATAACATGAATAAAACCTTACAATCCAAACTATTTGCAGTGCTAAAAAAAATTGTAAATTAACAAGATAAAATTTTTTTTTAAGTTATTCACATTGGAAAAAGAAAGTGGATGAGAATATAATTAGGAATGCAACTGGTTGGACAACTCAACGAATTACTCCATTATATATATTTATATTTTACATACTATATATATATATATATCTTTATATATATACACATAGATATGTTATATTACATTATATATCTTGTATAGGTGCTAGAGATAGCCAATGAGTTGGGTACCAAATTAAATAGGAAGAAGAGATGGGGTTGAATTATGCTTGAGAAACTTTGCAGTGCTTTTAATAACTCCCAATCTGCTCACTGGTACAAACATTAAAATATCTCTTCCTGCATCCATCATTTATATTCTATCTACTAATACTTTTCTGTTCCAATCTTCTGTAGTGATTGGGGGGGTCAGATGTTGCTCTACCCCTGTCTCTTGCTGTGGGGCTTGGCTGCTTTTCTGTTTTTCTTCTAACCATAGTATGACAAGTATTAGGTTTCCTCTTATGGTAGTTTCCACCAGAACTAGGTAGAGCAAATATTACTGATCCACTTTCACTAGTACTAACAATAACTCATATTTCCACATTGAAGTCCTAAAGAAAGGAAGTTTGTTGGTTGTTGTTTTTTTAATTTCAGAAAATACATAGTGGTAAATGCAATTTGGGTATTCCATAAGCTGGATTTAAAAGCATGGGTTTGGGGGCAGCTAGGTGGTGCAGTGGATAAAGCACCCACCCTGGATTCAAGAGGACCTGAGTTCAAATGTGACCTCAGACATTTGACACTTACTAGCTGTATGAATGGTGAATCCATTCAACAAATATTTATTAAGTAATTAATGCATGTAGCATCATGTTGTGATATTTTTTAATTCATTTAAAGATATTTTCAGTAATAAGATTAGAGTGTATTCAATAGTTATTAGTTAAATATTATCAACTATGCACTGTTTCTGTAATTTTAGAGAAATGGATTTTTAAAATAGGGAAGTCTTTTTTCCTTGAATACCTTGCACGAAGGCCTCAAATATTAATCATAAAATGTACAGCATATATGCAACAAAAGACAATTATTGTTTCAAGTTTGTCCTTTAGGGTCTTATTTGTATTATCCTGGACTACACAAATGTGAAGTACATACTGCTGCTCTCCTTTTTACAGTTATTTCATTAAACCCAAGCCCATTCATTCTTCTATTAACATTACATATATTACATTACCCTATGTAAACTTCTGAAAAGAAATTTCAAATTGAATCAGAGAAAAGGGGATGTTCTCTACCTATGTTAAGTTATTAATAATTCTGGGTAGCTATGTCAGCAAAACAGAGTAAATGCTTGTGTGTGACCTTTATTCTCAAAAGAATCACTGCATTTTACAATAATTGATTTTATAGTATATAGCAATAAAAATCTGTGAAACACTGAAGTCATCTCTAATTTTGGATAGATAACATCCATAGGGAATAGGGATTTTTTTTTATTTTGCATAATGATTTATTTAGAACTTTCAAACAGTACTTAGTAATGGCCATGCTATTGGGCTGAGAAGAAAGGAATGGGAAATTGTTTGGTTAAAAAAAATAAAAAAAGGTGATGGGGGGCAGCTAGTGGTGCAGTGGATAAAGCACCAGCCCTGGATTCAGGAGGACCTGAGTTCAAATCCGGCCTCAGACACTTGACACTTACTAGCTTTGTGACCCTGGGCAAGTCACTTAACCCTCATTGCCCCGCCCCCCCCAATAAAATAAAATAAAAAGTGGCAATGTCTAAGGAAATCACAATGTAGAAGACATTTCTAGGATTTAAAAATTACTCTTGTAAATTTATAAAGGATTATACTTCTGTTGCTAAACCACTGAATGATAATACTAATAGATGTATAATTGAAAAGAGTCAAAAAACAAGCTTAGAAAAGATGAACAAACTTTTTTAAGAACAAGCTTGTTCAATTATTTCACATCAGTCTTGGCTTATGCAGTTCTAGACAAGCCTTTTGTTCCACATACAGCTTCTTGCTTGGAAGGCTTAGAAGCAGAATTGTACCAAGAGAATGATTGTCATAACAAACCAATTGCCTACACCAGCAGAGGACTTAGTGACATTGAAGCTTACTATCCTGTACATAGGACTCCTGTATAGAATCTTTAGCTTTGAAGTGGGCTATCATCAAAGAACTCTAAGATTCTGTATATGAGGTTAAATTTCAAGTGTGGACTGACAATAGTCCACTGACATATTCTGACTAGTGCCAAAGTGGATACTGTTTGCCAAGAATGGGAAACAGCATTGACTAATTGTGAATTCAGTGTATATTATAGACCAGGGAAACCACATAGAAGCTGTCTCAAAGAAATAAAAAACATAAGTATCTATAAGGAAGAATTAAAAGCTACATATGGTATCTATCAACATTTCACTGGGAGTGTAGCTGAGAGTTTGGCACCTTGTATAGACAGCAAAGTAGCAGTATATGTGAACCTTGTATCATTCAATCACCTTTTCGCTTCACTGGTCTGTGGATGATCAGTGGAGAGGGCAGATGGCTGGTGAAGGACTTTGAGAAGTAATACAAACTAAGAAGTTGAAGCAATGATGCCTAAACGCTTGAAGTGACACTACCTAGAAAAGCCACCTCTGTTGAGGCCATAACAGAAGTTGCCGGTTGTACAATGGCACCTTCCGCAGGATTGTCAACATTGGCACACATGGGATTAGGAAGCAGTTGGTATTACCCAGAGCTTACTGGTTTATGGCCATGAAAGTTCTACATGATGACTCCAGATATTTGGGTCAATGACCCTGGAGCTCGTAAGGAATAGATTTTACTGGCTTAAGATGACTCCAAATGTCAGTAAGAAGTATGAGACTTGTGAAAAAACTATACCTATTCTTGCTGCATACTTAAATCAGATTAGAGAATTATCTTTAAAAAAGTATAAAATTCCCAAACTAACAAGACCATCAAATAGAAATCTTAAATAATTCAATTTCAGAAAAGGAAATAGAACTAGCTATAAAGAAACTACAGGGGCAGCTAGATGGTACAGTAGATAGAGCACCAGCCCTGGATTCAGGAGTATCTGAGTTCAAACTTCAGCTCAGATACTTGACACTTACTAGCTGTGTGACCCTGGGCAAGTCACTTAACCCCCATTGCCTGGCCAAAAAATAAAAGTTAAAAAAAATTTTAATTAAAAAAAAATTTAATTAAAAAAAAAAGAAACTACCAAAGGGGAAAACTCCATGGTCCTTATGACATAAAATTTTAAAGTACAATTAATCTCATACCTGACAAATATTCTTAAAAATTAAGAAAAGTATCAAACTTTTTTATGAGACAGAGCCTAATACTTAAATGAGGGAAACATAAAGCAAAGTAAAAGAATGATGACAATTTCATTCATGAATATGATTCCAAAATTTTAAGAACTAAAATTTTATACTAAATTTTGTAAAAGTACTATAGAAATTTATTTTCAAAAGTTATTCATTATGACCTATTTAGAGTTATACCAGGAAAGCAAATGTTGTTCAACACTAAATAAACTATCAACATAACTTAAAAATATAAAACCAAAAACATGCAACAATGCATAATTATCCCAATAGAAACTTTAAAATTCCTTGACAAATTAAAACACACATCTATGCTAAAAACTCTATAATGCCTAACCATGGAAGAATCTTTTTGGTATGATAAAAAGCATCTATATAAAACCAAAAGTAAACATTATATGAAACAAGGAAACATTAGTAGGCTTCCCAATAAATCCAGGAGTAAGCAAGAATGTCCATTTTCCTCCATTATTTGACATAAGTGTTCTAGAAATACTAGCAATATCAAGAAAACGATATTAAGGCCAATAAAGATAGGCAAAGCTAAGATAAAAGTGTCCTATATCTTGTTGATCACATGATAATTTTCTTAGAAAACCCTAGGGGAATCAATAAAGAAACTTTGGGAAGTTACAGGCTACAAAATCAATATACAAAAATTCAATAGTATTTTAAAACAACAACAATAGCAAAATCAAGAGATAATAATAGAAAGAAAGGCCCAATTAAAACGACTATAAAACGCATAAAATATTTTGGAGTCAATCAGTCAGACAATAAGATTTATAAAATGTCCCTACCATGTGATAGGTGGCTGAGTATACAAAGAAAAGCAAAAGATAGTCCTCCACCATAACGAGCTTACAATCGACAGTCCCAAACACCAAAGCATGCCTAGTGTTTATATTGATAAGTTACAAAGTCCTCCCTTAAAGAAATAAAAAGCAACTTAAATAGCCAGAGGAATATCAAGTATATATGGCTGGGCCCATGATGATATACTAAATATAATGTATAATAAAAGTGACAATAATACTAAAATCAATGAACAGATTTAGTGCTACCAAAGGGATAATTTATATAGCTAGACAAAAGAATCATAAAATTCATTTGGAGGGTAACAATCTAGAATATCAAGGAAATGATGAAAAAAAAGTGGAAATGAAGGGAAAATAGCATCAAGGACCCCAAATTATATTATGATTCATTCATCAAGGACCATTTGATATTAGCTAAAAACAGACATGTTGATCAAATGGAACAGACTAGACAAAGAAGAATAAAAATAATTTAACTCGCAAATATCAAAGAGAGAATTCCCTATTTAAGTTTCCTATTTAGTCTGGATAAATTAAGCTTATATACCTTATCACAATGAATTCAAAATGGACAAATGACCTAAATATTAAAGATTATTCCATTAAATTTTAGAAGAGACACATTATATAACTTCCATACTTATGGGGAGAGATAAATAAGCAAACGAAGGAGAGAGGCAACTACAAAAAATAAATAAATAAATTGGAGTGTATTAATTGAAAAGCTCTTATACAGACAAAATCAAGGATAAGAAGGGAAATGGTTGCTTTGGAAAATATTTATGTTAATTATCTTTGATAAGGGTTTGATATGCAAGAAATAATAGAAATATGAAATAGAAATAATAGAAATAGACATTTGAAACCAAAAACTATTCCCCAAGAGAAGGGCTCAAAGAAGAGGAACAAATATTCTCAAAAGAAGAATTTCAAACCATAATCAATCAGATGAAAGAATGCTCCAAATCACTAACAATAAAAGAACTATAAATCTGTGAAATTCTGATTCACAAACAGAAATTTGGTGACAATGACAAAAGAGATGAATAGTTGACACTGGAGGAGTTATGGAAAGAGAGGCACACTAATAATGCATTGTTGGCAAGATCATAAATTAGAATTATGCAAATAAATTGATTAAAATAGCCATACTCTTTGACTCAGAGATTTCCCTGCTAGGCATATGCCCCCAAGGAGGTCAGTGACAAAAATTAAGGCTTAATATACAACAATATATTTATGGCCACACTTTTTGTAGGAGTAAAAAACTGGAAGCAAAGTAGGGGAATGACTGAACATACAGTCACACATGAATGTAGAGGAATATTACTGCACTGTAAGAATCACCAAATATGATGAATATAGAGAAGAATGGAAATACTTAAAATGAATTGATGCAAAGTGGAATAAGCAAAACCAAGTAAACAATATACACAAAGTCTACAGCAATGCCAATGGAAGGAACAAGAACCATAAACTAATGAAAGCTGAATGTTGTAAAATGACAATAACTAGAGTTGTCCCAAGAGAAAATGTTTTAGAAGATTCCCTGAGGTGGGGAACACTGTATATAACATCAAGTCTTTTCCCATGTGTTGACTGATTTTGCCAAATTTGTTTTTTTTATTTTATACTTTAAAAAATTGTTATAAAGCATGACTGTCTGGAAAAAGGAACAGGAAAAGATATGAGGGAAATGTGGATGATGTAAAGACAAAAGATTTAAATTGATATCTATTTCTTCTTTTTTAAAATGTTAGCTACTTAGGGGCAGCTAGGTGGCACAGTGGATAGAGCACTGGCCCTGGAGTCAGCAGGACCCGAGTTCAAATCCAACCTCAGACACTTAACACTTGCTAGCTTTGTGACCCTGGGCAAGTCGCTTAACCCCAATTGCCTCACCAAAAATTAAAATAAAATTTTAAAAAAATGTTAGCTACTTAACAGGGACCATTTCATTTTTCTATGTGTATCTTCAGTGCTAAGCATAGTATTTTGTACATAGTAAGTGCATACCGGCTTTGGAGGGTGCACTGATAACCTAAATTGAGATATACATGTGAGAGTCAGTAGAGACCCCTGTGGAAGAAGACATTCTGTTCCTCACATGGGTAGGAGCAGCCTTTTTGCTTTGGCTGTGTAACCAGAATGGGTTGTTGTTTAAAAAAAACAAAAAACAAAAACAGCAAACTGGGACAGTTGTATTCTCTCACTGTCCAGGGGTATCCAGGGGCAAAGGTCTTAAATCACCTGTGGATTAGCACAATGCATTAAATTGTATGGGGAGAAGGTGTATCTTCTGTCTCTCCTTTTAGGCCCTATGGTCCTGAGAAATAGGTTTGAGGTTTTGGTCTCTTTCATTTGTTCTTTTAGGTCATATGGGGAAAAAGGATTGACATTGGGTGGCGGGGGGTCAGGGTGGGGGGGAGTGGAGACAGTGAATCTTCAGACCCAGGAGCTCAAACCACTGTGACCTTGAAGACAAGTTTCTAGGCTGCTAGCTCAGCAAAGAAACCCTAAAAAGTCAGGGTCTCACAATACATGTTCAGGGAGGGCTTTGGACTTGGAACTTAGTGAAACTGCTATTATATTGGAACTGAAGTTGTGAATCTGATGCTCTTCTCCTCCTCAGACTGTGTTGGTGATAGGGGTGGAATGGAGCTTCCCAAGTGCTAAGAGGGAATGTTCTCACTATACCTTTGAAGTAAATATTTCTTTATTTAAAAAGCTAATCTGCTAAGTGGCTCAGTGGAGTTCTGGGGATCCCTAAAATTGGGGAAACACAACCAGTGGGGTCTCTAGCCAATGGCAGAGACTAGATTCCTCCCCAACCCCTTTTAGGGTATTAGAGAACACAGGGTGGGGGAAGGATAAGCAGTGTTACATAAGTGCTTTAATAAATAAAATTCATTTATTCATCATTCATCCATTTGTTCATTGTTCCCAAGGCAGGGTTTGACGGAAAAACCATTTCTCCTAGGAACAGAACCAAGAATATAGACTAGAAAGAAATCACACTGCAAGGGAGAGGCTGGAAAAGAGTGGCATTTCCACACATAGATGGGGGGCCCAGAAAGAAGGAATAACCCATTCCCAGGGGCACCAGCACAAATCCTACCCCATACAACTGTAAGAAACTCAATCATCATGTGCTTAGTAAGGGATTTTCCCATTTTTCTCCTAGGTCTTATGGCCACTCTGAAATCTATCCTTTAAGTTAGGAAAAATTGGCATTTTTTGAATACCTGCGTGTTGAACTCTTAGTATTGATAATGCTAGAACAGGTACACATAATAAGATTGCAATCTGAATATTCATGATTATAGACTATAAAACCACATTCTGCCTATCTGACAAGTACAAAATGTGGTTTTTATAAATTCAAGAAAATAAAAGGAAGAAAAAGGGAGTCACATTTTAGTCAGATAAGAAACTATGACAAAGTTGCATAATAATATATGATTATAAAGATCATTAGGAAATAAGGAATAATGTTTACAAAACATTCCTGAACTACTACTGCTCAGGAAAGATCTATGCCTCTGGCATAAATTCTATTAGTGAAAATTGTGGGTGACAAATGCTGGAGCCACAATAGAGCTATAGCACCCACAAATCAATGAAAGAATCCTTCTACTTAATTGATCTTCTCTGCATACGACAGCAGTCATATGCCACATGTCTGAAACTTCCCATTTCTCATTCCAGAAAGTCCTTACACAGAACTGTCAATGAAGAGGCCATCACACAGCTGTGGGAATTGCCATTTGCTAGTGTAGCCCTTGTTTCAAGGAAGATCACCAGCCCCTCCAGAAGGTCTTGCCATGGAGGCTTGGTGGACCAAAAGTGTGTGTCTACCTATGAGCAGACATTACCCACCTCTCCCCAAGTTCCCATGTCCTTTAAGGGATTTTTTGCAGTGGAGGGGAAGTCATGGGGGAAAGCAGACATAGGAGATCTCTAGGAGTTCAAGTGGAGCTGTGTCTGTGCTGACTAGGACTATTTCCTTTTGACTAGTATGTGCAAATGGAGAAAGCATTAGGGCATTGGCAATGAGAAGTCTAAATGTGAACTACAACACTAATGACCTCAAACTGAGAACTGCAGGAGATGGTGACCAGATGTGGGCATGGAGGGAGAGAATGCATGGAACCAGTACACTGTGGAGTCAGTGAGTCACACACACCCAGTTCACAAGACCTCCCCCTTCCTTCTTCTGGAGTGGGGAAGCCATTCCCCATTTACTTGTTTTATCATTCACTTCCTGTTTCTTTTCAGATATGATTGGAAGAGGGATGTGGATGGGAGAAAAACATTTGTGTCCCCTCAGCAGCAGGCCAATTAACCTGCATTGGACACATTTCTTTAACTGTTGATTCTCATTTCTGAATATTTGAAACTTATTTTAAAATTAGATTTAAAAATTCATTTTTCTAGCTGTGAATGCATAGAACGGGACTGAAAAAAGGCAAATCAAAACTTGATGGGGAAAGTTTGGGTTTTTTCCTCTCCAGTACAGGCTGGGAGAGTTTCTTATTAATTAATTTACATATATACACAAGTGAGGGTGTGTGGATGTGTGTAAGATATCACACTGGACCCTTTTTCTTTTCAACATGAAAAGAATAAATGACGATCAAGAGAATGAGCCTAAATGTACTTGCCAAGGCAGTTGGTTTGGTACTGTTTTTGCCTTAGGACAAATCCTAGGCATTGAAGGACCTGAAGCTGTTAAGTTTTGTTGGGTCATGAGGTCCCTTGGTACATACACATTCTATAGAGCCCATTTCTTATGGGCCCTACTCCACTCAAAACAACACCCCCTCCCACAAACATGGACATTTAATCTGTAAAGTTCCAGGCCTTCCCTTGAGGACATAAAAGTTTCAGTACAAGGGAGGGACCAGTGGTCACTCAGTGCTATATTCCTGTACTGGAATGCCTCCTGGATAGGTGTGTTTGTGTGTGTGTGGGGGTTTTTTGCTTCCGAATAATGGGGTAGTGGAAACATGCCCAGATTGCCCAACAAGCGCTACCCTGCTTCTCTGTGTGGGCCAGAGTAGCTTCCTTTGATTGTCTATGATGTCAGAATAAGATGCAATTTTAAAACTGCTAGACTGAAACAACCTCTCTCCTTAATTGAGTTCTTTCCTTCTGAGACCAGAAAATGATGATCACACACAGTTCACCCATAGAAAGGGGCCATGAACCAAAGTGGGAGGAAGGAAAAAGACAACAATCCCTTCCCCTTTTACCCCCAAAGCTCTGAGAAATGTGCCAGGAGGTGTTTGTCTCTGTTCTGCTTCCCTTTGTCTTCAGGTTCAGGTGCAGGCAGCAATCCCCACTGGGCCCCAGAGCTGGAGCCATGGTAACCTTAGAGCCAGGATTCTAGGTGAGATGTTGTAGTCAGCTAGCTGGCAGCAGCGCTAAAGAAGCCAGGGTGCCTAGGACTCAAAACCCAAGAGGGGCTTTCGGACTTGGAACTTGGGATTGTGAGCTATAGGAACTGAATTGAAGTATGAAACCTAATTTCCTTCTCCTCCCCAAAGCACTGAGATAGTATAGAGCGGGGTATTAAGCCCCATGCTCTGGGGCAGAAGTGTACACTGGTTTTTAAGAAGTAAATATTCCTTTGTAAAAGCTAATCTGACTATTAGTGGTTAAATGGAACTGGTGTAGTGGGGCCTACAATGAGGGGAACACCACAGATAGGGGCTAGAGCACAGCAGAGAACCTAGATACCCCAAAAGCCTTTAAGCCTCTGACCACACCTGGCCTTCAGAACTAGGGAACCAAATAGCTCATCGTCCTTCAAGGTTAAATCAGCCTTAGTACCACATCTCACAAGTACCCTCTGCCCCTCTTATTGGACCTTCTTATTGGAGATTGGAGCCATGAGCTCCAAAGCCTATTTTTAAGGAGGGGGCCCAGAATGGCCATTTCATTTCCCACCAGCTTCACTACTTTTGGAGCTCTGTGAGGTATTTACTTCTGCCTGTGTGTGTGTCTGACACACTACACACACACACACACACACACACAGCATCACTGCAGCTATATACTTCAGAGTTGAGAATTCTTGGGCCTGGTAGCTTACGTAATGGAGGTAGCTATCTCCTGAGTCTTTGTAGCCTTATAACAGACTTTGATTAAAACTATAACCTTGAGTGTCTCACATGGTCATTTTCTAAACCTCTAGTCTAGAGATGGACCTGCAAGGGAATATCAGCAAATTGGTTTACATCTCTGATATGTATCCCACATCATGAACTAAATTGAATATCAATCTGATGTATGCTTTAGAGTAGACTTTATATGATAACCAGCATACTTTATAATCCTTGGATACCATGTCAGTCTTGCAGTTAAATAGTGGTCAATTTGGTCTCAAATAATGTACCAGTTTACCCTCACCTGATTTAATATACATTAAAAAATGAGCTTACTAGCTGTGTGACCCTGGGCAAGTCACTTAACCCTCATTGCCCTGCAAAAAACAAACAAAACAAACCAAAAAAAAGAGAGAGAGGAAGAGTAAAAAACAAACAAAAACCTGGATTTTTGACATGGATAGAACTTCCATCTTCTCAGATAATTCCTCTGTAATTTATAGTCTTATCAAGTTGTCCAAGAGGTTAAGTGATTTGCCCACAATCACACAGTAAATATTAGTTAGGTATGAGCCCTGGTCATTTTGACTCCAAGTTGAGTAGGCTAGACACTATGCCATATTGCTTTACAATATGGATTATGTTTTTTCCTAAATTAGCAACAGTATATTCTCACAGGTATATTGATTTACAGTTGGAAGTTACCTTAAAGTTCTTCTAGTCCTAGGGCAGCTAGGTGGGACAGTGGATAGAGCACCGGCCCTGGATTCAGGAGGACCTGAGTTCAAATCCGGCCTCAGACCCTTGACACTTACTAGC
Organism: Dromiciops gliroides; assembly: GCF_019393635.1. NCBI lineage: Eukaryota > Metazoa > Chordata > Mammalia > Microbiotheria > Microbiotheriidae > Dromiciops > Dromiciops gliroides. Next base: position 278,083,790 of record NC_057863.1, on the reverse strand, counting down.
TGTGTCACTTAACCCCAATTGCCTCACCCCCCCCCCAAAAAAAAAGTTCATGTAGTCCAACCTCCTTTTACTTATGAGAAAAATGAGGTCCAAAAAGTTTAAATGATGTGTCCAAAATCACACAGGTAGTAAGTGAGAGAGCTTGGCTTTGAACCCGCATCTTATGGTTCCCAATCCAATATTCTTCCCATTGATAGAATCTGACATCATTCTAGAACAATTTAAAAGTTATTTTTGTCTTTAAAATAAAAATTTTTTTAGATAAAAAATTTAACAGATAGTCAATACAATTGAATTGATTTAAATGAAATAAATAGGACAATATGATATTTTAAATCCACAACAATATCCATTAATTGAGAAATGGATACATTAATTAGTGTATGTAAATGTAATAGAATATTACTGTGTTATAAGATATGATGAATATGATGAATATGTATAAGATGACAAATATGAAGAATTCAGGGAAATGTGGAAGGATGTATGAACTGATGCAAGGTGAAGTAAGCACAGCCTACATACACACACATATACATACACAATAACTATAAAAATATAAATGGAAAGACAAAATTAAAGCTGAGTATTGTATAATTATAATGATGACCAAGTTTGATCCTAAAAAATAGAGGGGAAAATGTATCTAATATGTGGTCACCTTACTCCTGTCTCAAGTGTAGGGAAAATTAGCTAGGGTTTACTTATAAATTAGAAGCTTTAGCACCAGTTTTGGGCATTAAGCATATATTAAAGTATAGCAGGTATTAGCAAAAAGAGAATACCTGGGTCAGAAAGATAGGAAAGCCTAGCTGGGATCTATGGGAGAGTGAAGAGAAAAATAGCCACCTTCACCTAAGAGTCTCGGGCCAAAAAGAGGAAGTTCCTGTGCCTGTCAGAGAAGAAGCTACCTACGGGTTGGAAGAGAGGCAGTGCCTACACACTGCTCCAAACTAATTGGTTGGTAGCATTCAAGTCCATTGATTCACTGGACTTGAGGGTGGTCCCATGTTTTGTTTTGGTTTTTTGCAGGGTAATGAAGGTTAAATGACTTGCCCAGGGTCACACAGCTAGTAAGTGTCAAGTGTCTGAGGCTGGATTGGAACTCAGGTCCTCCTGAATCCAGGGCCAGCGCTTTATCCACTATGACACCTAGCTGCCCCTGGGGTGGTCCCGTGTTGAGGTCAAAGTCCTCAGTCTCTGAGAACACACCCTCTTCAGGGTCAGGCAGGTGTGGTTTCAATCAAGTCAACTTCAAGTATGTTAATCAGCAAAGTCAATCAATTCTCAGTCAATACAATCAGTCCAAATCAATCTCAGCTGGGGCCTTTGGGCATTGGCAAAGCCCATTATTTTCTTACAAGTGTCAGACTCTTTGTGACCCTGTGTACCATATGGTCTATGGGGTTTTCTTGGCAAAGATACTAAAATGGTTTGCCATTTCCTTCTCCAGTGGAATAAAGCAAAAAAAAAAAAAAAAAAAAAAAAGCTCAAGTCATTTGCCCACACAGCTAGTAAATGTTTGAGGTTAGATTTGAACTCAGGTCTTCCTAACTCCAGGCCCAGAGGTCTATCCACTGAGTCATTCTAGAAGTACCTATCTCAAATCTCTTCTCCAAGCTATCTGTAGTTTCCTCAATAACTCCTAATATAATTACCATTCTGCTTGTCTTTCTCTGGACACTTGCTCGTTTGTCATTTTTTCCCTTCAAATGCAGTGTCCAAATCTGTGCCCATATTGGATACAATACTCCAAATATTCCAAGTGTGGTCTCAGTGGGATAAAGTACAGTTACTTCCTTTGACCTGGATGCTTCAACCTTACTGGTCTTACAACCTTCCTAGTTACTACTGGCCATTTTAAGAAGCATAGTACACTGCTAGCTAATCAGCTTTTCACTGGAACAATTCTCAGTTGAAGTCTCCTCCTTCCTGTCCAGATGGCTACACTTGAAGCGATACCCTTTCCTCCTTGTCACATACTAACCAACCTGTTAACACTGGCTTTAATTTCCTTTTTCCTCCTTGGAATGTTATTCGTCCCAGATTATTTCATTCCTTCTCTACAGTGTAAACCAAGGATCAAGCCTACTTGTATAAGACTGTTCACTGGTGGAAAATTATTACTTCATGCTCATCAATAAGGAAAATCTTATGAAAATTAGCTTGAGCCCTGGGTTACAACAGGAGCTCTCCTGTGGCCAGCAGGTAAGAATATGAGAAAAAGAGCAGTGTCGACTTTCAGGAAACCTGCTGCTGAGGTGGTGGCCATTGAAAATAGGCTACTTAAAATCAAGTAGCATAAGGCAGCTGGTTTTTATAAAGCGAGGCAGTGTCACACTGCAGCAAGAGGATGAATAGAAAGAGACTAAGACAGTCGCCATCTCAGAACGATGCACAGAACAAGTGGTAGGAAGGACTTTGACCAAACTTGGAGTTTTTCACTTGTGGAGGTAGCAGGATTCTCCCTGACTCTCTCTGAAGAGAAGCTGGTTATAATGATTAAAGTGTAAATGTAAAAAATATTGCTACTTCTACTAAATTCAGTACAGATTGGGGAAGGGAGGGAGTAGGCTTGATTTGAGAGTGGTTTATGTTAAAAAGAAATAAAGAAAGAAAACAAAGTAGTGCCTGCCCTAAATATGGTCTAGGACAAAAAGCTCTTCATTAGGAGTCAAAAAGAACTGGGTTCTAACTTCATCTAATTCCATCACTCGCTTCTCTGTACATTTAGGACACTTTTGTGTAAATGAGGGGCTCTTCGGCACCTCAGGATCTCTTCTGGGACAAGAAACCTGATGGTAGCCCATGATGCACAGAACCATCTTTCACAAGGATTTTCCAATTTGATCGTTGGAGCACGATAGATTCCCAGTCCCATCCAATATCCTCTCAAAGTAGACCTTTCTCTGAGATGACAGACTTTGATGTGGACCCTAAGGTTATTACTTTTTCTTGCGTCTACCTACTCAAGGCCAAACACATTTCAAGCTTTGTGTGAAGTGTCAAAGTTATATTCATTCCACAGTTATATGTCATTCATTTCATTACAGGTTTATTGAATAGTAAAATACCCTGCTCTGGGAAAAGAAGAGTAAATCTCAACAGGGACCAGAAAATACCACACTTCTCAGTGACATCACTAAGAAGTGGACATGACTGAAAACAACTGCTAAACAACAATATAATGTTTAATATGTGGTTTTCTAAGTCAATATGTGGTATCAAGGATCCTTATGTATGGTCAGTGGTCCTGTTTTCTTTTGTGAGTTTAGCACCACTGTTCCAGGCAACACTCTAAGATTAAGAGCTATGAAGAAGGAGATGACCCACATTGTGGGAGGATGTTTCCTCACTCCAGAGTTTCCTGTAAAATAGAGATCACAGGTCCAGTCCCCTATCCATATACTTAGCTTGCTGTTGTCGATGTTTTGCCGTCAGATGTTTTGACTCTTTGTGACCCCATTTGGAGTTTACTTGGCAAAGATAGTGGAGTGGTTTGCCATTCACTTCTCCAGCTCCATTTTACAGGTGAGGAAACTAAGGCAAACAGGGGCAACTGACTTGCTTTTGGGGGGGCAGGGCAATGGGGATTAAGTGACTTGCCCAGGGTCACACAGTAGTAAGTGTCAGTGTCTGAGGCTAGATTTGAACTCAGGCACCTCCTGAATCAGGGCCGGTGCTCTATCCACTGCGCCACCTAGTTGCCCCTAAAATTATTATATTATTGTTGTTATTATTATTATTATTATTTTTGGCGAGGCAATGAGGGTTAAGTGACTTGCCCAGAGTCACACAGCCAGATTTGAACCCAAGAAAGATGAGTCTCCCTGATTCCAGGCTATCCACTGTACCACCTAGTTGCCTCCATACACTTAGCATTATGTGTCAAAATTCCAGATAAATGATCATAGTCACTGATTTTTCTAGTGCCTTTGATACAACAGTAGCCACATTGGTATCTTAAAAGGCAATTGCATGCTTTATTTATACATCTATCGATCTATTTATTAGCCACAGGGACCAATAGAAAACAGAAGCAACAGAAAAGCTAAGGCACTTGCTAAGAACAGTGTGGTTTTCTTGAGCAAAGACTTTGAGCCAACTGAATCCAAGCAGCAGTCACAAGCAGTACCACACTCTGCAGAGCTCTTTTCCACCCCTACCCCCCAAACCAAAGAATAGTGGTTCTGTGTGCCTGCTGTGAAAAGGTCTATTATTTGTGCATCAGTCTTTTCGATTGTGCCCTTATACATATAAATTATTACCTTTAGTAGGTGTACTATAGTAAATGATCACCCTGAAATACCCCAATCAACAATTTACCATTAAATCTCCAATCAAACAATGAAGAAGCATTAAGGTAACTGAAAGGAAATAAACTATTATATTCTATGAAATATTTTATAGCATAACCTGTTTTGGGGACAGAGACTTGTGGGAGAGAGTAAACTGATGCAAGGAAAATGCCCAAACTCCCAACCTTTCCCCTTATCCCCCACCCCCACCCCTGTCTAGCCACTTTTTGTTAAGGGGGACTTGTGGAGCAATCAAAGCAAGCAGGAAGAAGAGACCATCACAAGTGCAAAGTGAGAGGGAAAGCAGATATGATCAGAAGCACCAGGTGAGTGTGGAACCATCACAAGCAGATAAATAGCCAAATGAACACCTCAGGCAGTAAATGAGTTGGGTCCACTACAAAAAATGGAGAAGGGGCAGCTAGGTGGTGCAGTGGATAGAGCACTGGCCCTGGAGTCAGGAGGACCTGAGTTCAAATCCAGTCTCAGACACTGAACACTTACTAGCTGTGTGACCTTGGGCAAGTCACTTAACTCCAATTGTCTCACTAAAAAAAATAAATAAATAAACAAAAGATGGAGAAGACAATAGCTTGATGAGAGATACATATTTTCCCTTGCTCTCTTTCTCTTTTTCCAGAGTGGAGTGAATGTTCCTGTAGGTTCTTTGCTCACTTTAACTTCTTTGCTTCATTCTAAGCTAGAGAAAACTTAACCTTGGTTTTTTTTTGGTTTTGGTGTTGTTGTTGCTGTTTTGTTTTAAATGAGCACTTTGTTTCTAAATCTGTAACTGCAACCAAAAAAAAAAATGTCCAACATATCTGACTTGATGTTTGCTTTACTGTTTGTTCCTAAGTATAAAGGAAGTGGGGAGAGAGAAAGCATTCCCTGTTTGAAGACAGAAGGCTAGCTAGTCAATGGAAGTTGATCTTGGGATCTAGAACTAGTTTAGAGCAATTGGGCAAAGTGAATGGAATATAAGATGCCTACTTTAATTACTTCCTCTCAACGGTTTGTAGTTGGCATATCAACCATTAGTATTTAGATTCATACAATTTTGAACTGGAAGGGATCCATAATCATATAGCTCAATTCTCTTATCTTACAGGTGAAGAAACTGAGATCAAGAAATATGAAGTAATTTGCCCAAGATCCTAGGTGGTAAGAGTAAGGATTTAAATAAAATTTCTTTAATTCAGGCCTTTAAAAACACTTAAGGAGGTTTGTGATTTTTTTAAAAATAGACTTTCACATGATATAAAAGACCTAAGCCAGAATATTCAGGAGCATTGAAGAATGTTGGTGGCATGGTAGGAGATTGTTCTCCCTGCAAAAGTTCAAATGCAGTACTAGACTAGAGTGCCTCCCATATAAAGGTCATCCCTTGCACTATATTTTTCAATGACCATTTGTTTTATATAAAAAATTCCCTAGGAACCAGAATCACTGTTGTTGTTCAGTTGTTATCCAACTCTTCCTGACCCCATTCAGGGTTTTCTTGGTAAAGATACTGTAGAGTGGTTTGTCATTTCCTTTTCCAGCTCATTTTACATTTAAGGAAACTGAGGCAAACAGGGTTGGGTGACTTGCCCAGGGTCACATAGCTAGCCCATATTTGAGGCTGGATTTGAACTCAGGAAGATAAGTCTTCCTGACTTCAGGCCTAGCACTCTATCAGCTGGGCTACCTAGCTGCCCATGTCCTGCCCATATAATTTCCAGGATGGTTCTGTTCATGAGAAACATGATGATTCTGCAATCTGATGTATTCTTTCCACTTGATACCTAGGCAATGTTTCCCAAGATTTTCCAATTTTCTCTGATGGGCTGTAAGTTTGATTATGGGCAATTGGGCAAAATCAGAATTTTGCCTAGGGCAAAGACCCCAATGCACACAAATTCTGAAGGTGTTGACATACTAACACTCAGCAGAAAAAAAAAAGATGAGTTTAGCACCTAGTGAGAAATAATATTTAAAATAGGAAGCTACCAGGTAAGCTCCACCCTGGCCCCACCCATCTACTTGCTACTTCCTGTGTCTTCTCCAATAGTGGCATTACTGTATCCCTAGGCCCTTTGCCTGTGGGACTTGTGTTCAGGAGTATATCCCATTCCATCAACTGAATTTGCCACAAACTTTTGGCTTAAGGTTGGGGGTTTTTGTTTTGTTTTGGTTTTGGTGCTGTTTTTTCTAGGTGTCAAAAGTGCTAGTTAAGGCTCCGAATAAGTTTATTCCAATTGGCCAGGACTGCTTCTCTTCCCACCCCCTCCACTTTTCAGATAGAAGAATGTGGTTTCCTTCCCATTTCCTTTTAACCTCATAAATTACCAGCTACTGGAAGAATGAAGGAAAACAGAAGAGGAAAATACTCCCCCACTACATCAATATTATTAAATTGCCTTTAGAGATAAAACTTTCTAGATAAAACTTGAGCCAAACCCCTATCTAAAGGCTCACAAATTCTGAATTAGTGGGATCTGAATGAATGAAATTATGTTATGTGTCTAACTCACCAAATAGTGCTGAAAGTAAGGCAGGCTAAGCTGTCAATCATCCCCTGAGCCAGAGGCTCTGTCTGAGCATGCCTAGAGAACCTGCTTTCCCTCTCCTCCTCCCTTCCTGGGAGCAGATGTTCATTTTGGAATTTCTTCTTCACCCGGGATTCCCATTTCAAGCAACTCACTTTCCCTCCTTTAATGGGGGTTTGGCTTTCTTTTCTTTTCACATTTTAATTTAAAGTTTTGAGTTCCAAATTCTATCCCTTCAACCCTCCCCCCTCCTTGAGTCACTAAGCAATCAGATCTAGGTTATACATGTGCAATTATGTAAAAACATTACCACATTAGCCATTTTGTATAAGAACACTTAAAGGAAAGAAGGAAGGGAGGAGGGAGGGACGGAAGGAGGAAGCAAAAGGTAGCATGATTCAGTCTGTGTTCAATCAATATTATTTCTTTCTTTTGAGGTGGGTAGTATACTTCATCATTAGTGCTTTGGGATAGTCTTGGATCCATTGTATTGCTGAGCATAGTTAAGTCATTCACAGTTTTTTACCTGAACAATATTGCTGTCATCGTGCACGATGTTCTCTGGATCTGCTCACTTCACTAGACATCAGTTGATCAGTTTCCAGGCCCTTCTGAAATCATTCTGCTTGTCACTTCTTATAGAAACAATAATATTCTGTTACTGTCATATACCAAAGCTTGTCCCCAATTGATGGGCATCCCTTTGATTTCCAGTTTTTAGCCACTACAAAAAGAGCTGTTATAACTATTTTTGTACAAATAGGTCTTTTTCTTTTTCTTTTTTTGGAAGTCTTTGGAATATTGGCTTTATTTTCAAAACCAGACAAACAAATGGTTGTATCCTGGGAAATGAAAAATACCTACCTAGACTTGTTCCCAGGTTGCAAGTTTTTATCAGCTTATGAGGTAAAAAAAAAAAAGAAAAGAAAAACAAAGCCTTTGTAATAAATATGCATAGTCAGCTAAATTAATTCCTACATTGGCTGTGTCTCCAAATGTATGCACTTTTTTGTATACTGATTCTATCACTTCTCTCTCTCTCTCTTTTTTTTTGTGAGGCAATTGGGGTTAAGTGACTTGCTCAGGGTCACACAGCTAGTAAGTGTTCAGTGTCTGAGGTCGGATTTGAGCTCAGGTACTCCTGACTCCAGGGCCAGTGCTCTATCCACTGTATCACTTCTCTTTTAGTAAGTGGCTAGCATGCTTCATCATCAGTTATCTATAATTATGGTTGGTCACTGCACTAATCAGAGGTCTTGTCTTCTAAATTTGTTTTTACTTATAATGTTGATGGCATTGTATAAATTGTTCTTTTGATTCTGCTCACTTCATTCTTTATCAGTTCATGAAAAATTTCCCAGGTTTCTCTGATACCATCCCTTTAATAATTTCTTATGGAACAATATCTCATTATATTTGTATATTATTAGCCTATAATTTGTTTAGTTATTCCCCCAGTTGATGGGCACCCACTGGTTTCCAATTCTTTGCTATAACCAAAGTTGCTGTTATAAGTATTTTTGTATATTCAAGTCCTTTTCCTCTTTCTTTGAAGTTTTTGGAATATAGTCCTTGTAGTGGTATCACTGAGTAAACGAGTTAGTGACACAATTTAATGACATTTGGGACATAATTCCAAATTGCTTTCTAGAAATATTAGATCAATTTACTGAACCAGTGACAGTGCCTATCTTCCCACAGCCCCTTCAACAATTGTTATTCTTTTTGTTGTCTTTGCCAATCTTATCTATATGAGGTAAAACCTTAGGGTTGCATTAATTTGCATTTCTTCAATCATTAATGATTTGAAGTATTTCCTCATATTACTGTTGATAGCTTGGATTTCTTCCTTTGAAAACTACCTATTTATATAATTTGAACATTTGTTAAAATTTCTACAAAGTCACAAACTTAGATGGAAAGTATAATCAAAGTGTTTGGGAAATGGCATCAGAAGACTAGAATTTCTGAATCAGATACTTTCTAGTTTTGTGGCCCTCAGCAAGTCATTTAACCTCTTTAAGTCTCCATTTATTTATCTATAAAAAAGGATTAATAATGGCACCCACCTCCCAGAGTTGTTGTGAGGATCAAATGGAATAATATGTGCTAAGGGCTTCATAAATGTTAGCTGCAATAATTATTAGCCAAATTTTCAATGGCACATTTGTCCGATTCAACACATTCTCAGTGAACATATTGAGAATTATGGCGACACATTCCATGGTGTTAGCAAAGCTTTAGGTCTGTGAAGGACCAGTCCACAAATGCAGTCACTGCAAGATCAGATATCAGGTAATGGTTCTGATACAAAGGACTCTTTTGGTTAAATCTCTTGGTAACTATTGAATCATTTGCCCTAGGACTTCATCAATGAGATCTATACTTTTGTACTATAAAGACACAACTTCCCGTGCCTCTTTAAATTGTCTTCATAGGGTATAATAAAGAAAATCATTGTAAGTTTTGTTGAAGATGGAGAAGCTATAAGAAGGCCAAATCAAAAGGTTTATTAGTAGAATGAATTAGAGTTATCTACCATGATTGTTTTTCAATGGTCTTTTTTAGGATGTCTTAGGGATATAAACCTAGCAGTGATATCGATGGATCAAAGGGTATGCACAGTTTTATAACCCTTTCGGCATATTTCCAAATTGCTTTTTAGAATGGTTAGATCAGTTTGGAACTCTACCAACAGTGGATTAGTGTCCCAGTTTTCCCACATCCCCTCCAACATCCAACATTTTCCTTTTTTTTTGTGATATTAGCCATTCTTATAGGTGAAAGGTGGTACCATAGAGTTCTTTTAATTTATATTTCTCTGATCAATTGTGATTCAGAGTATTTTTTCATATGACTGTAGATAGCTTTTATTTCTTTGTCTGAAAACTGCCTATTTATATCCTTTAATCATTTATCAATTGGGGAATAACATTTTTTCTTAATTTGACTCAGTTCTCTATATATTTGAGAAATGATGCCTTTATCAGAGATATATGTTGCAAAAATTCTTTCCTAGTTTTTCTGCTTTCCTTATAATTTTGGTTGCATTGGTTTTGTTTATACAAAAACTTTAAAATTTTATATAATCAGAATTATCTGTTTTATTTTTTGTAATGCTCTCTATATCTTTTTTGGTCCTAAATTCCTTCCCTGTCCACAAGTCTGACAGATAAATTATTCCATGCTCTCTTAATTTGCTTGTGGTATCACCCTTTGTAAATCATATACCCATTTTGACCTTACTTAGTATACACAGTATGAGATGTTGGTTTATACCTAGTTTCTGCCATACTGTTTTCCAATTTTCCCAGCAGTTTTTGTAAAATAAGTTTTTGTTCCAAAAGCTTGGATCTTTGGGGTTATCATATAATCGATTATTACAGTTATTCCATTGATCCACCAAGCTATTTCTTAGCTAGTAGCAGATTGTTTTGATAATTACTGCTTTATAATACAGTTTGAGATCTGCTACAGCTTTTTTATTTTTTAAAGGTTTAGGCTGCTTACTATTACTTTCTTAATGTATACATCCTCAACCTTTAAAGTTTCTCAGATTTGGAACACAAGCCACTTACTTCCCTGATCAGTCTTTTATTATTATTATTTTTTTTTTTGCAGGGCAATGAGGGTTAAGTGACTTGCCCAGGGTCACACAGCTAGTTAAGTGTCAAGTGTCTGAGGCCGGATTTGAATTCAGGTCCTCCTGAATCCAGGGCCAGGGCTTTATCCACCGCACCACCTAGCTGCCCCTTCCCTGATCAGTCTTAAGGGAGAGGGTATCACCTAGCCAAACTTGCCAGTTTGGCCTTTTCCCATCAAGCTGGTTACACACACACACACACACACACACACACACACACACACACACACACACACACACACACACACACACACAAACACCACAAAGATTGAATAGGTAGTAAATGCATTTATTTAAGCAAAAGAGCAAACAGAAATTAAAGAAGTTCTATAGATTAGAATATAACAAAGAATACAGAAGAATAAGTGAACTTTTCAGCTAGGAGTGAGATAAGATCTCAGTTTAAACTAAGAGACGGAGAATGATCTCACCCAGAGGAAGTACACTCTTAATTAGTCTCAGCCTGGAAGATAAGGAACATGATGAGGACAGCTTCTCATACAAGCCTATAGTTCCAAGGGCTCTAGTCTGCCATTCAAAAATCACTCTCCCTCAGCTGCCTCCCTGGAGACGCTTTCTCCATGTCTCCAAGCAATGGAATTAAGTACCTTACACAGGTATATAGAGTTAAGGTTCAGTGTTCTTTCAAATAATCTCTCCTTCTACTCTAGAACACAGCATCTTCACAGTACTACCCACCAAGTGGACAGAGGTAGTATACCTGAATGGCAAAGGGCTCATTTCTCATATTAACTCTGGCTCTGACAAAGTATAAAAAGATCCATACACACACACACACACATATATATGTAGAACACCACTCTATCTAGAGTGGGAAAATGTTTCATCATATGTTCTCCAGGTCCAAGATTAGTCATTGCATTAATCTGAATTCTGATTTTTTGTGTTGTTTTCCTTTATATAATTGTGGTCACTATCTATCTACACACACACACACACACACACACACACACACACACACACACACACACATATATATGTGTGTGTGTGTGTATATATAGATATATAGTCTCTTAACTCTTGTTTTCCTAGCACCATGTATATAGATCCGGAAGGGCCTTAGAGGTCATCCCGTCTATTACCTTATTTTACACATAAGGAAGTGGAATGATTTGCCTGCCATCAGAGAGCTACTAAGTGCCAGAGATGTGATTTGAACCCACATCTACCAACTTTGAATCCAGCACACTTTTCTGCATTAGTCCATAGAATTCTTTCCAAATTTAGCTGAATTCCTCATATTCATCATTCATTATGAAATTTTCTATACAATTCTACATGACTCTGATGGAGCAAGTGTTGGGTATGAGAAATGAGTCCTTTGCCATTTAAGTGTATGGGACAGCTCCCCATTTCAATTGATGGTAGTCATGAGATTAAGTCCCAGATGATGAGATGTTGATGTGGTAAAAATGTGTTAACATCCAGTGGTTCCTTTTAAAAGTATGAACACCTTTCTCTGGTTGAGTCAGAAGGGGCAACACAATTGGCTGAGCAAGAATGGGTAAGCTCTTAAGGACTTTTAAGTAGCTAAGGCCCAGAGACACCTAGCAAATCAAAAATGTGAAAGAATCAAGAGTTGGGAGACAGCTCTTGCAGGAGTAAGCAGTAGTCAAGGAAAAGCTGGGCTCTCTGAGAGGGAATCAGTTGAGAGGAATAGTTGGGGTGGGGGAGGGGGAACTACACAAATTTTAAAAATATATAAAAGTAAAGGACTAGGGTCATAATAAGGTCAAAACGTACATGATATTCCTATGTCATTGTTATTGTAGAATGTAAAGATAATCACTTTAGTAAATTGTTTTTTTATGTAAGAAGGGGTGGCCCAGTGAGGCCTGCCTGGAGCTGCCCAATAATGACTGATCAGCAGCTGCTGTGCTACCTTCCTGGCCCAACCCAGCAGCAATTGAATCTGGTGGGGAGCCAGCCCAAGCCAGTGCAACATCAGATTGGCCCAGCAAGCCATGGCACTTCACCCTAAGAAGAGCAAACCCAGTTGAGCTGCTCATCTTAGGAAGACACCAAGCTGTGCAAGAATCCAGCACACTCAGTTTATCACCCCCTCTCTTATTGGCCACCACAGTCTGGTGGGGCTGCATAAGTTCATAGGCTTGCAAGAAAACAACTCTGCTCCATCCCCTTGCACTGTAGAAAGGCATAGGCCAGGAACTTTCTCTGCCTGGCATAACTGTGAGGGAGAACTTCAACAGTGTTTCAAGAGTGCTCAGCCAGAGAACTGAGTTACAGAGGGAATAGATCAGGGCACTAGCATGTGTAGGGTCCAGGTTCAGGCTCCATTATAACTAAAAAAAAGTCAGCCCATAACTACCCCCTAGGAATCAGTCATATCCCTCAAGAATATTTCACATCAATCATACAGCTCACAGTTCTGGCCACTTGGAAAACTTGTTAGGACCCTTAATTTTCAAGAGATTGAATTAACACCAGATTGATAACTGTTGAGGTTCAGATACATGTTTTTTATTTTTTATTTTAGTTTTTTTTTCTTTTTTAGTGAGGCAATTGGGGTTAAGTGACTTGCCCAGGGTTACATAGCTAGTAAGTGTGTGTTAAGTGTCTGAGGCCGGATTTGAACTCAGGTACTCCTGACTCCAGGGCCGGTGCTCTATCCACTGTGCCACCTAGCTGCCCCCCAGATACATGTTTTTTAATTTGTTTGTTTTTGTGACAAGTTGAACCATCAATGAACTAGGCAAAATGGCAATTGCTAGGAGCCATGTCTTGGTAAGCAGAGGAGTTAGTAGTGCATTTGGCCTGTTACTTGAGGCCTTAATTTCCAACAAGATCATAATTATTCATAAAGGGCACTAATACCTGAGGGATTGAAGTCAGCTATATCAAAGATGAACCATTTCCATTTAACTATAGAATCCTCTTGTTCCCTACCCATCTTGTTGGAGCTTCATCTTTTATGACTCAACTCATAATAGGAAGTACTGGCCTAAGGATGATGGTACAACCCTGAGACATTCAGTAGCAACTTAGGCTCAGTAGGAGGCAAGTAACTGCTTTTCAAAAGTGCTATAAAGAGTGGCCACTATGGGGAGCTTATAGCTTCAAAAAACCCAATGGTCGTTTGATTTGGCTTCCCCTTGATTATCTGACAAAGTTTCTAACTAGCCTGGTCTTTATGAACAGAGACCTCCCAAAGCATGGACTTCACAGAGTCATAAGTCCCCCAGGGAAAAGACTTCTACATTGCATACTTTAGGTACTCCGAAGACTATAGACTATTCCAGGGTTCATTAAAAAGAGGCAAAACTTAGAAGTGGGCAGCTGGTGGTGCAGTGGATAAAGCACCGGCCCTGGATTCAGGAGGACCTGAGTTCAAATCCGACCTCAGATACTAGACACTCACTAGCTGTGTGACTCTGGGCAAGTCACTTAACCCTCATTGCCTCGCCAAAAAAAAAAATAATAATAATTTTAGGGGCAACTAGGTGGCACAGTACATAGAGCACCAGCCCTGGATTCAGGAGGACCTGAGTTCAAATCCGACCTCAGACACTTAACACTTATTAGCTGTGTGACCCTGGGCAAGTCACTTAACCCCAATTGCCTCACAAAAAATAAAAACAAACAAAAAAACATTTAGAAGTGATATGGTAAATATAGGACATGAGAATACACAGTAGGGAATGTGGGTTTTACGAACCTATAACAGTTCAATAAGGCACTGGACTTCTTTTTCCTTAACTGAGAGGAACCAAATGCCAGTAGTTTGTTCTATACCTCATCCAGAATCATCTGGGTTCTCCCCATCCATTATATTTCCCAAAACATGACTGAGTGGTCTGGACCCTGCGTTCTCTTAGGGTTGCTCTCATCTTCTCCCTAATATGGGCCACCACTGGCTTTTATTACTGGATCAAGGCCTCTGGTCTCCTCTAGCATCCACCAGTGTAGTGCTGGACATCAGTGCACTCATGAAGTAGAGTCTCTTCTGGTCTCTGCCAACCAGACTATAAGCAGTATGAGGAAGAGTTTAGGTAGGACTAATATTTACCAGCAATTCCCTAATGATGATTCTTTCTCCCCACATGTAACCTAGGGAGTCCCAGACCTTTCCTTCCCTAATTATTTAGGCATTAGCTTCTCATCAAAGGGAACAAAACTCTTCCTGGGACCTTATTGGCCCCAGCTTCCCTGATGAAGCATACTTGTCACCTAAAGTCATAAAAGTCCCAGCTACAGGAACTCAGGGCTTCTCACAATTGGTGGATTTCTGAAGACCAAACAAGCCACCACATTCTTCACTATATTCTGACATGACCACATGGGTTTCCATATGGAGTCAAAAGGTGCTTTGTATCCAGTGGTTGTGCCATTGTATCCTTATTGCATATCCTTGCTGTGTTAAGGCAAAGTAAACCTCCTTCTGTTAACTTTTCAGTGACTTATGAGTGAAACAAGTTCAGTGACTCATTTCATCCCAACACTGAACCAAACTGAGAGTTATGGCTGGAGAGTTGCTTTTGACACCTAAGGAAAGACAGTAAAAGTATACTGGACTTCTTTTTAGATGAAGAAACGTTCTTGACTAGTCTTAGACACAGAAATGGAGAAATGGGTATTATTGAGATAAAAATCCTATACTACTCACTTGGGGCCTAGGCTACCTGATCCACAACAGTGATAAGGAATGACTGCAGTGATTAGCTTGACAGCTTTGTTCAGCTTCCTAGAATCCATTATAAAGTGCTAGTTGTCATCCAGCTTCATCACTAGCTATATGAGGTAAAGGGAATTGATGTACCAGAGTACTCTAGTCCCCTTTAGCTCCATCATTAGGGAAGAGATATTTTTCCCCTTCCCCTACCCTGGGACTCCAAAGTTTTCCATTTGGTTCTACCCATAATAATAGTAAATGGAGATTTCCACAAACATCCACAGGGGTACTAACTCCAAGGAGCTTATAATGTCCATCCCTAAAACCCACTTATTCTGATTAGACCCTTGTAACCCAGATATGGTTTCTCCATCTATCTATTCCTAAGCAAAGATAGCCCTTCCTTCACTGGTCTTTCCCTCTTCCCCAGTGCCCCTGATGACCACCTAGTATGTGGCAGGCATTGTGCTAAGCACTTTTACAAATATTGCATTTGATCTTTACAACCCTAGGAGGTAGGTGCAATCATTATTATAGTCAAGGAAACGGAGGCTAACAAACAGAGGTTAAGTGACTTTCCCAGGGTCATACAGTTACTAAGTGTCTGAGACTGGATTTTAATTCAGGGTTTCCTTATTTAAGGCTGTGCTCCACCCACTGTTCTGTCAAGCTGCTTCTAGACAACTTTAGAGATGCCTTTAGATTGAGTGGGGCAGTTGGGTACTTCTGGATGTGGTGCTGTAGTTTTTACTAACACCTCTATAACCTGGTGATTTATCATCTCCCTATTAACCCTACATTTTAGTGACTACATCCAAAGCTCTTTTTAGGAGAGGCTGTCCTCACTGTAAGGTGGTAGGCACTGAACCTTGTCCCATCATCCCCGTAGTATGTTTTCTTAGATATCTATATATGACTGACAACTACTGTTACTCCTGTTCTCCTACTCAAACTTCATTAGTTGGTATGCCCAGGCCTATGTGGTATAATGGTACAGAAGCACTAGAGTTAAAGCCTCATGCCACTGGGGAGGGTAGCTCCAAAGGGGTTTAGTCAAAGGCTGTAGAGAATTCTTGTGGGATAGCATAGTATACACCAAACCCATCCCTTTAAGGAATTTCACCCTCTTCTTGGCTGACTTCCATCAAGTATAAAGCTTCAAAGGGAATTCATCTTTATTTGGCCAGGTGTATCAAACTCCCCCTCTTAGCCAGGCACAACAAATGGCTCTTACCAAAAGCCAGTAATAGAATTTAGTGACCCAATTATATTATATCTTAACTGTTATTCTAGTGATTTATCAGGTTTTTGTTTAAACTTCTGCCATAGTGTTAAGGCTAAAATTCTAGCTAGTCTGTCTAAAATATCTAACAAGTGGTCACCAATAAATTATAAGCTTTAGCAAGAGTTAGACTTTTAAGCATTTATTAAGGAGAATAAGAATTTGGTAAAGAGAGAAAGGCCTACATTCATCTATCTATTAAAGGGAGAGCACATTTCTAGCTCCCCTCTCCACCAGAGTCCTTAGGAAAGAGCCCCAGGCAGAGCGGCAGGGCCCCCCCCCTTCTTCCTCCCACTAGCAGACGTCACTTCCTGACGCCAAAGAAAAGACTCCTGGCCTTGCCCTCAAAGACCTTCACTTCATGGTAGAGCTTTTCTACAATAGGCACCCAACTTCCTTGAGGGTCAGTATGTTAACATTTATTGTTTACTATGTGGGTACTGTGCTAAGGGGTGGGGATGTAAAGAATTGTTTTGGGGGGGGGCTATAAGGGTTAAGTGACTTGCCCAGGGTCACACAGCTAGTATGTGTCAAGTGTCTGAGGCTGGATTTGAACTCAGGTCCTCCTGAATCCAGGGCCTGTGCTTTATCTACTGCACCACCTAGCTGCCCCAAGAATTTTTTTTTAAAAATAAGTTTCTGTCCTCAAGGAGATTAAATTTTAATGGGAAGACAACATGTAAATACACTGGCATGATTTGTTCAGGGGAAGAGATGATGAAGTCCTTAACTAGGGTGAAAGGAGAGGTAATGTATAGGAATGATGGATATATGGAATAAAGGAGAGTGAGAAGTTGAGGATAAAAACATTGTAAAACAGGATGACTGAGAGGATGGTGGTTCCCTTGACAGAAATGAGAGGGACATAGGGATATGACCCTCCACTGAGATGGAAAGTGCCCCCCCCTTCGGCCTAGTGATCTGATCTCAAAGTCTTAAAGCCCCTTAGAGCCCCCTATTTCTCTCTCTCTTTTTTCTCTAGAGAGAGGCAATAACGGGAAGCTATTATCCCCCTTTCTAAATATAGGCATATCAACTTAAAAATTGCTTCATAGGGTCTGCACCGAGATATTATGTAGATATGATAAATTGTTGCTGAAACAGGAAATTTTGCAAAATAACCTACAGCTGAACCCCTGAGGTTGGGGCACTCTGACCCAGGAGAGAGACTTATCACCGAACAACCCAGGAGAAAGACTTATCACTGAACATCCCAGGAGAAAGATTTATTGCTGAACATAGAGTATTAATCCAATTACTGCATTTTGCTCAAATTAGATGTCTGTAAAGAGTATAAAAACTGCTTGGTTTCCTAATCTCGGTGTTGTCCCAGTGAGTGTGGTACACCTTTCTTTCGAAAGAAATAAAATCAGTGCTTTGGCCACCTTTCTCCTCGAGTCTCTATTACAGGGGTCAGTGGGTGTACTTCCCATCCCACTCAGTAAGAAGAACGTAAGAGAGGAAGGTATGAGTTCATTTTTGAACATGCTGAATGAGACGTTTATGGGGCACGTATGCCAAGAGGAAGTTGGTGATGTAGAACTGGAGCTCATAGAAAATAGAGCCTACAGGTGGCTAAATAGATATGAGAATCAAATCAGAGGAGCTGAAGAGATGACCAAATGAGACTAGAGAGAGAAAAGAGAAGAGAGTTCAGAGCACAACCTATAAGGATGCCCATAATCTGTGGGCATAACAAGGGTGAAGATCAAAGGAGACTGAGAAGGAACAGAGAGGTAGGAGGATTACCTCAAAAACCTAGAGAGGAGAGAGCATCAAGGAGCATAAAGAAATAAATAGTGTCAAGTGTTATGGAAAAGTTTTTTTTTAA
This sequence comes from Dromiciops gliroides, assembly GCF_019393635.1. Lineage (NCBI taxonomy): Eukaryota > Metazoa > Chordata > Mammalia > Microbiotheria > Microbiotheriidae > Dromiciops > Dromiciops gliroides. The sequence continues at coordinate 278,065,557 of NC_057863.1, read as the reverse complement.
AGAGTGAGGACTAAGAAAAATATAACAGATTTAGCAATTAAGAGATCATTGGTAAATTTGGTAAGAGCAGTTTTAGTTGAATGATGAAGTCAGTGCAGAGGGTTGAGAAGAGAATGAAGACATAGAGGTGGCTTTTTCAAGAAACAGCTGGGAAGGGGTGAGATAATAGAATAGCTAGCATTGATGATAGGATCAAATGAGGGTTATACAAAAATAGGGAAGACACAGGCAGATTTTTTTTAAGTGAGGCAATTGGGGTTAAGTGACTTGCCCAGGGTCACATAGCTAGTAAGTGTTAAGTGTCTGAGACCAGATTTGAACTCAGGTACTCCTGACTCCAGGGCTGGTGCTCTATCCACTGTGCCACCTAGCTGCCCCATACACAGGCAGATTTTTGAGTAGCAGGGAAGAAGTCAGTAAATAGAGATTGAAAATTGGTGTGCAGATGATAGTGGGGGTGATCTTTTGGAAAATATTAAGGTTGAATGTAGAAAAGTTGGCTGTAGCAAAAAGACGGGCCACATGTACAGAGACTGTAGTGAAAGAGGAGGTATGTAAGAGGAATGTGATATGAGAAGGGAAGGAGGAGCTCTTGGCAAAAAGACCAGTTTTTTTCAGTGATGAAGCAAAATACTCAGCTGAGAGAGCTGGGTAGGAGGTACTATGAGAAGCTTGAGCAGAGATAAGGTTGAGAACACCTGCTATGGACAATGGGCTAGAGAATCAATTAAGGAGGAACAGGATTGTTTTGTTGCAGTAAAGGTCCAATTGAGATGAACACAAATTTGTAGTAGATCCATTAAGCACAACTGGAAGCAGATGTGGGAATAATTCAGGATTGGTGTTTGGTGAAGAATGATAAATGACAGGGAAAGAGGCAAAGAAATCAAGGATATAAGATAATATAGAGTTGAACTGGTTGACTGAGAGGTCAAAATTGGGAAAAGAGAATAGTGGAGCCAGAGTAGGAATAAAAACTGGGGGGAAGGGGCAGACAATTGAGGGTTGGAGGCAGAGATGTTGCAAGGCTCAAATGAGATAATAACTTTAAAGCATTATATGAATGCCACTTATTATTAGCCTCTAGCATGGTGATGACTTCATTCCTGAGCTTTCTACTACACTCTTCCTGGTCTTAAGCAATGTTTATAGAGCAATAAAAAGGTATGCTGGAAAATGCATTAATAACTAGGTTCTCTGCAAAAATAGATGCACATACTTTTAAGTTTAATCTTCATTATTAACACTTTTGTCTATACAATCAACAAAACAATACATCAAGCCCAATTTGTAATGGATGCCAATTGCTGAGGTGTAAATGCTTACACTCAACATTTAACAATTAGTTCCCTCTAGCTGGTGAGAACTGGTTTTTAGCATACTACTGTGTGGAGGGATTGGAGGTCACAATGAGTACAAATAGTAGGATTATGGGTCATAAGGCAAAGGGGAAACATGGAATGATTTTAAAAATTATGATTAGAAAAGGAACTTTAAAGGAAATATAAGTGGTACATTTATGGTAATGGAAAGATCAAGGACATGACCATTTCTGTGTGCAGCTAAGGTAGGGTGGAAATTAAGCAGACTATGGTACTGGGAAGTTAAGTGTATGTGAAGGGAACATCAATATTGATGTTGATATTGATCCTTATATGTATGAGGGTAGGAGATTGAATGCAAACAAAGACTATGAGCCAGGTACTGAACTCATTAAGAAAAAAGGAATTTTTCTTTGGGAGACAATAGGTAACAGACACCAAGATCAGTATTGGATGATAAATTTGGATAGAGTGAGCCTCAAGGAAGGACGGTTAGAGCAGGTAAAGGGGAGCAAAGGGTATTCCAACTCCAATGACCAGTGAGTTGCCAGGAAGGTAAAATTCTGCCATTATCTGACCCCACTGTTGAGGGAGAAAAAATTCAGTAAGGTAGCAACAGGGTAAAGACAAGGCTTGTCTACCACTCCTGTGAGCTCTGAGTGATTAATTTTCTTGCCTTTTCACTTGTGTTTTAACTTAGTCCATGAATTGGCGCTCTTCCTTCAGAGAATGAATGTTCCTTAAAAATCAAAAGGCAGGGGGCAACTAGGTGGTGCAGTGGATAAAGCACCGGCCCTGGATTCAAGAGGGCCTGAGTTCAAATCCTACCTCAGACACTTGACACTTACTAGCTGTGTGACCCTGGGCAAGTCACTTAACCCCCCTAGCCCCACCCCACCCCCCAAAATCAAAAGGCAGTCCTATCTGTATCTAGTTGCTTAATGTGCTTGACAATTTAATTTCATTTTCCTTATTCAAGTAGTCTATAACTTTTCTAGGATGGATTATCAACAGCCAGGGTATGGTACATTCTGGAGATGTCTTTATTCCTTTGTTAACCTCCTTACTCATCAAGCTAATCTTAGTGGGTCAGAGGCTGGCCTCTGGCTGTTCCACTGAAAGGACTTGCTATATGTGGCCAGAATCCAAGTAGTCACAGAGTGCCAGGTTGTTCTATCTAGCCATTCAATGCTTCATTTCCTCTGTATTACCTTTTCCCACTACAACCATGAGGTTATCCAGGAGGTCATTTCAATCCAGGCCTCCCATCTTCTAAGTCAGGCCTTACTCAGATTGGTCCAATAGTTCAGGTTTTGGATTGGAGCAGAATCAGATACTTTTAGACGATTTAATTTTTTAAAAAAAGAAATTTGCTTAACACAAAAAGGCTAGTCAGCGAGGATATAGCACTAGTTTATGTCAAGTGTTTGAGGCCAGATTTGAACTCAGCTTTACATTTACAGCTCCCCTTGTCTCTGTATTTGCCATGGTGGCTAACTTGGTCAGAAGGGTGTACTGACAGCAGGAAATACACAAAAACTGATGACCCCCAATTTGAAAAAAGTGCTAAGCACAATACCTGGCACATAGTAGGCACAACATAAATGCTTATTCCTTTCCTTTCTCCTCCTTCTCTTCTACTCAGCTTTTAATGCCTTTAGGTATCCAGAAACCTATATAAATCATTCAAGCCTTATGTCCATGGACCAATATAAACCTTAAGAATTGTTTCACTGCCTTTTAAGAGAAAATTAGCTTGGCCTATATGGCATAGGTGTTGTTCCTAAGACAAAAACATTTTATAAGCGTTTCCTTAGTATTCTTTTGGAAAGGATGCAGCAACATAGGCTAAATGATAGTATAATTAGATAAAGAACTGGTTTAATGTTCAACTCAATAGTCATAATGGTTCTATGTCTATGCATTCCTAAAGACCTACTCTATGGTGAGTTAGCCTCAGGCCAAAGACCTGCTGGACACCCCCAGCTTCACTACAGAGATGTATGCAATCGAGACTTGAGGGCTCTGGGAATAGACATCAGCAGCTGAGAGGAGATGGCCAAGGACCTAGCCCGATGGAGTTCAGTACTCAGGAGCAGCTTTCTCGCAGTTGAGATGGGCCTCCAAGCTCTGGAGGGAGAAAACCGAATGAGACACAGGAACCGATGAGCAACAGAGAGCGCAGTTTTCCGATGTCCTCCTTGAGGCAGGAGCTGCAGCTTCGGTATGGGACTGCACAGACATACTGTGGCCTGTGGCTCTTCAAGGCACTGATCCATGGTTGTCCGGAACTGGCAGACATACTACTACTATATGTCTATGTGGGAATTTGTTTTGCTTAATGATACATTAGAAGGGTTCTTCTTGTTTTTAATCAACAGAGGAGGAGAAAGTTGGAAAGAGAAGAGAGGTAATGATAATATTCCCCCCTCTCCCCACCACCCCCAAAATAAAAGATCATTGGAAGTTTAAAAAAAAAAACACAGAAAAGAAGACCAGACAGAAACATCAGCTAGAAGGGAAGCTTTGAAAGTTACATAATGAATTTATTATATACTTAAAAGGAAAAGCAACTTTACACAACAGATTTGCATTTTTTTTGTGTAATCCTTTTTTCTGTTCTACTTTTTACATGTAAATGCTCATTTTATTTGATGTTTGTTAAGTTCAGAATTTTTAAAACTGTAGATAAAACAAAGCTAGGAGGGACAGTTAACAGTGGATGGTAGTATTCAAAAGATCTTCATGTTAAAACACTAGGCTGAATTTTATTAAGATGAAATTTAATCCGAGTTTTTTTACCCTAGGTTTTAAAAATCAACTTTACAAGTAGAAGATGGGGAAAACGTTTTTGACTGTAAAATCTGTTATTTCTGTTAACGGACAGGTCATTATGAGTATGATATGACAATTAAAAAAAAAAAACCTCACCAGCCCTGGATTCAGGAGAACCTGAGTTCAAATCTTGCCTCAGATACTTGACATTTACTAGCTGTGTGACCCTGGACAAGTCACTTAATCCTCACTGCCCCACCAAAAAAAAAAGACAGAGGCATAGCTTTCAGGAATAAGGAGGAGATGTTTCCTCTGTACTCTGTCTTGGTAAGACATCTACTAAAAAAGCAGGGTAGAGATATTCAGTCCTGAGTTCCAAAACAGAGAAAGGACATTAACAAGATGGTGTAAATTGCCAGCTTTAACACCCTGTGGAAACTGGAATTGAAGATTAACATAAGGCTCAGCAGCCTGGTGACATGTTAACATAATCTGACCCTGTAACTGTAGAAACCAAAGGCATATGAGCTGTGAACATTAGTGCAACCTATGCTGTGGCAGTGACAAGTTTGGGAGCAGAAGTGGGAATTGGACTGGAATGAGAAAAGGTTCCAAGTGATGTAGACTGTCAGGCATGGTGAGGACCAGTAGATGGGCTAATTGGGGTGGGAGACTGTCATATTTCTCCATGTTTTTTCTGGCTCTCCTTGTTCATTCAACTGAGATGCTGCCCCAGGACTCACACACCTTCCCCTCATTCACTCTCCATGATCTGTAAGCAAGGTTCAGAAATAGTTCTGGCCACATCTGAGAACTATAAGGGTAGTTGGGAGGAATTTCAGGAGATAATTGGGTAGAGGGCTCCATTTGGGGTACTTACCAAGTCTTCTTTCAATTTCATCATGTCTAACAGACTGTTCTGTCAGTGTCCTGTGCTTTATTTGGTATGGAGAGGAAATTTCAGGTATTAGGTAGAAGTGGATTAATAGATTTTCTACTTTTTGGTAATTCTGAGAAACATTCAGAAATGACACACCGTGGATTTCAACTTACCTAGTTCCTTGGACCTGTATAGCAGCGATGTGAGAAGTTTTCTCATGCATTTACACTAGAAGACTGATAAGACTATTGTGCTAGTGGTTTGAAAGCAGTGTTACCTAGTGGACAACTAAGATTGTCCCTTCCTGGATAATTTGTATAATGATACACTATCTTTCTGAAGGCTTAAGGAAATGTGTATGACCTAATTTGAGTGGTTTACACTACTGGGGTATCACCTTTGGTACACACCAAGTGCCCATATAACCACAGATGTGACAGACACATTGAGTTGGAGATTCTACTAAAAAAGCAGGGTAGGGATATTCAGCAGTCAGTTGGAAACAAGGTACTAAGCTTCAGAGAAAGTCACATACAGAGTAGGAAGTCACCTCCACATTTAAATGTGGAAGGGGAGGAGACAGAAATGGAAACAAAGTCAGAGGTTAGAAGAAAAACATGAGTTTTATCATTGAAGCCAGGGAAGAAAGGCTATCAAGGAGCTTGTAGTTCAACAGTGTCAAATGCTGCAGAATAATGAGACCCAAGGGAAAAACTGGATTTGATTACAAGAAGTTCATGAGTGACTTGACTTTGGAGAGTGCCTAGAATAGAGCAGTGGGGATGGAAGCCAGATTGCAAGAGGCTGAGAAGCCGATAATGAGAAAGTAATGACAGGTAAATTCCTTTAAGAAGTTTTGCAGTACTTAGGAGAGAGCTAGGATGATAGCTTAAGGCTATGTTAGGATCAAGAAAAGGTTTTCTTGGGATGATGAGACTAACATATTTGTAGCCTAAGAAAGGAGCCTGTTGAGGAGAGATTGAAGATAAATGAACAATAATGAAGGTAGAAGGAATTCGATCAATAGTACAAGTACAGGAGTTTGCCTTGGCAATACAATATATGAATATGGCAAACATTTATTTAGTACCTAGTGTTTATAGAACACTGTGCTCCCAGGTTGTGAGAATCAGTCAAAATATTTGTAAAGTGCTTTGCAAACCTTAAAGTGATATATAATATTAGCTATTAGAGCTAGAAGCAACTTTAGAGGCCAGCTAGTCTAACCCATACCTGAATAATAATCCCCTCTAAAACATACTTAAGAAAAGGTTATCAAGTCTATGCTTGAAGACCCCCCAGTGAGGCAGAATTATTCTACTTTTGAAGAGCTCTAATCAGAAGTTCCTCCTTACATCAACAGTCATATTATTACTATTAAATTTCATCTTTTTGGATTCAACTTAACTTTCTATTATGTCAAGATAATGTTGTTACTGATGTCTTTTGAATTTATAAGACATTCATTTCTGAATTTATTCCTTCCCCATCTCAATCCAGAAAGCTTCCCTTGTTACAAAGGTTAAAAAAAAGAAAAGAAAAAAAATTCAGCAAACCCAATCAACGTATCACCCTTCTGATAGCACATACAATATCCCCACACCTAGAGTCCTTTCTCTCTGCAATGATGGGTGGAAAGTGTATTTTCTCAATTTTTCTCTGCAGCCAAACTTAGTCATTGTAGTTATATGGCAATCAGTTCTGTTAATAGTTTTTTTTTCCCATCTGTATAGTATCCACTATGCACATTCTTTTTTAGACTCTGCTTACTTCCTTGTCTATTAAGGTCTGATAGTTCTCTGAATTCTCCATATTAATAATTTCTTACAGGGTAGTAATATTGTTACATTTGCGTACCACAGTTGATGTGGTCATTCCCTAACCCATGGGCATCTATTCTGTTTTTAGTTCTTTGCTATAATAAATATTGTTATGAATATTTTGGTAAATATTGGACCTATTTTTATGCCTTTGACCTCCTTGGTGTATATGCTTAGCAGTGGAACATATGAATGGTACAAACATTGGAATCATTTTTAAGCACAATTTTTTCCCTTCAAATTGCTTTGAAGACTGATTGGACTAATTCCAAAGTTCCACCGACAACATATTAGTGTACCTATTTTCCCATAATCTGGAACATTTCATTTTTTTGGTCATCTTCACCAATTTGCTGGGTGTGAGGCGAAACCTCAGAGTTGTTTCAGAAATAATTTTTCATATGGTTGTTTATTTATTTATTTTTTTTAGTGAGGCAATGGGAGTTAAGTGACTCGCCCAGGGTCACACAGCTAGTAAGTGTTAAGTGTCTGAGGCCAGATTTGAACTCAGGTACTCCTGACTCCATGGCCCATGCTCTATCCACTGCACCACCTAGCTGCCCCTCATATGGTTAACAGTTTGCAATTTTTATTCTGAAAACTCTTTAAAAAGTCTTTCCAATCCCAAAGGACTATTGATGAAACATAATATCCACTCCAAAGAAAGAACTGATATGATGGAACAGATTGAAGCACGCTGTTTTACACTTTTTCATTTTTTTTCCTTTTAATCAAGTTTTCTTGTACAATGGCAATACATTGCATAACCATACATAAATAACCCATATATGATTGTTTGCTGCCTCTGGGAGGGAAAAAAACTGGAACACAAAACTATAAATAAAAATGTTTTTTACATTAAAATGATAATGGGGAAAAAGTCTTTCAAAATTGTTCAAATCCTTTGACAACTTATCAATTGGGAATCGGCTTTTTGTGTTTCCTATTAAGCTTGCATATCAAACCTTTATCAGAGATATCTGATGCAAAAAAATTGCCCAATTATTTTTATTCTAGCTGTTTATTTTGTGCAAATTATTTTCCATTTTATATAATCAAAGTTGTATTTTTTTGTGATCTGTTTAATTTAAACATATATTAGCTATTAGAGCCAGAAGTAAATTCAGAGGTCAACTTTGTGAAAGTTGTGAAAGAGAAGTCCATCCATTTTCCTCCAATTTTTAAGTATTTGGCTTGGGTATTCATTTGGAACTTATTTAGGTATATGCTGTAAATTACTGTTCTAAACCTTTTTTTTTTTAAACCAAATTGTTTTTCAGTTTTCCTCGCAGCTGTCAGATAGGGACCCTTCCCCCGATAGTTTTTTTTTGGGGGGGGGGGAAGGAGCATTTATCACATTTTTGGTTATTATTTGACTTTTTTTTCCTGACTCTCGAATATCTAGTCTGTTCCATTGTTTTGGTTTTTTTTTTTTTCCAATTTTTTAACCAGTACCAAATAGTTTTGATCAATATATAGTATAATTTCTGGTATAGATGTGTTTTCCTCCTTCATTCCAATTTTTCCTTATTTTTCTTGAGATTATACTTTTTGTTTCTCCAATGAAGTTTATCATTATGTCCAGCTGTATATAGTAATACCCTGGTAGTTTGATTAAGTATAGCACTATATTAAAATTTTAGTATGGCAACTATCATGTTGATTACACCAACACCAAGGTTTTTAACACAGGAGACTGGGTGAATTGTGGTGCCAGTAATTTTTTAAAAAAGCAAGTCAAAAGGAAGGGCTAGTTTTTTGAGGTGCTTCTAGAACATACACATAGGTGTCCTATAGGTAGTTGCAGATGTGAATCTGCAGATGTGAATCTGCAACTCAGGAGACAATGGGTTAGAGATATGTATTTGGGAGTTATCTAGGCAGAAGTGAGAACTGAAGCTGTGAAAATGAATGAGATAAGTATAGAGTGATTAAAAAAAAAAGAGCTGTTCCTTAAACATGCCAGAAAAATAAGTACAAATTATGTAAATCTGTTAACATAATAAATTTAATGGAAAACATTTAAAGGGTTTTTAACTATAATCAAGTTGATCAGAAGTAAAACAAATTTCAGTTGAAGTAGTGACATTTAATTTCAACTGACTTCTGTTTAAGAACAGGTGACAAAATAGAGAAACCAAGACAAAGGAAGTGGAAAGAAGGGGCTCAAGTGGGTAAATTTTAACTGTAGTAGTTACACTAACTCCACCAATTCTAAAGTTTAGAAAACTGATCATATTTTCAGTACCACAACCATGGGGAGGATATGTTAGGTGTGTACTTTGCCATGGGAAAGTTTCACAGACAGGTCTATGACCCAAGTCTTTCTAGACCTGTGACACTAACTGGTCTAGTTCCAAATTATGTATCATTTAACTATAATAAGCTTTTGGAGATCATCTAGATCCGATCAACTTCCTTATTTTACAGATGAGAAAAACACTGAGATGAAAAAATCTAACCTTAAGGAACGTTCCACAGGTAAAATTAATTAGGATTTGAACTCTAAACCCAGTGCATGCATGCTGCCTCCTCAGGGGTTATGGAGTGAAAATAGGAATATGGTCAAGGTAAACAATTTTGCTATCCAACAAGCATGTATTAAACAAAGCACCACAGTAGATGTTGGGGATACAAAGAAAGACCAAACCAAAATACTCTGACTTCAACCTTACATTACCCACTCTATCTAGCAGGCCCCAGGCTATGGTTCACATTTATCCATCCCAGACATCTTGCTATCTGCCTTGCCACTTTCTGTCCCTCCCCTTCTGGAATAGAACCCTCTAGATCAGACCTCCAGATCAATTAAGCAGTGGAACCCTGCCCTGGGACTGAGCCATCCTGATTGGTTAAGGGCTAAGTGCAAACTCACCTAACCCATTACTTCTAGCCAGGTCATGCTTCTTCTTCATGCACCTCAATCATCTCTTGCAACCAGCCCTATCGATCTGCTCCCTACCCCACTACCCTTTGAACTGTCAGTAGTAATCACATCCAAATCACCACTGCTTCTGGAAAAGATGTTAAGCAATAATCCACTGCCCTATGGATTCACTCGTCATTCTTTTGATTACTCAGATCAAAATTCCCTTTCTTGGCCACCACTCCATTATTTGAATGTAAGTTCCTTGAGGGTAGGGACTCTCACTTTTATAGCTGTATCTCAAACAAAACAGTATCTAGAATATACTAGGTGCTTAGTAAATTTTTCATTCGTTTTGTTGGAAGTATACCACATGTAAATATTAAGTATACACACAATAATTTGAGGAAGGAGTGAATACTGATACAAAAGACCAACAAAAGCTTCTGATAGGTACATGAGTTGAACTTGAAAGAAGCTAGGAATTCTCAGATGGGGTTGAAGAGAGAGTGCATTACTGACATGTGGGACATCCTATACAGAGGTGGAAAATGCAATGTTAAATTCGAATAGCTAGGACAGTTTGGATATAAAGTAGAGTGTATAAAGGGCTTTCAGTGCCAAACTGAGTTTGTATTTTAATTAAGCTGCAATACAGAGTCCTTGAAGGTTCTTGAGCTGGGGAACATGGTCAGATTTATGCTTTAGGAAGATTATTTTGGCATGCAGGATTCGAGAGGGGAGACCGGGGGTGGGAGGCCAATTAAGAAGCTATCGCAATAGACCAGGTGAAAGATAAGGGCCTTGGTGGCAGCCAGGTGGTGCAGTGGATAAAGCACAGGCCTTGGATTCAGGAGGACCTGAGTTCAAATCTGGCCTCAGACACTTGACACTTACTAGCTGTGTGATTTTGGGCAAGTCACTTAACCCTCTCTGCCCTGCCCAAAAAAAAAAAAAAAAGAAAGAAAGATAAGGACCTGAATTGAGGTGAAGGTAGAACAAGTGGAGAGGTCAAGTGGTTATTCAGATGTGGTGGTAGAATCAATATAATTTACACAACTAATTAAATGTATGGAAGGGAAGAGTTATGTCTCTGAGATTACAAACTTGGATCACTGAAGGAATCATCATACCCATGACAGAAAAAGGGAGACTTAGAAGTGGAGTGAAAGGTAGTTTCATTTTGGTCCTGATGAGTTTGAGATGCCCACTTAGGAGATCCAATAGGAAAGGGAGATTAGGATTGGATACCCAGTTAAGAATATTTATGGTCTTATTGTTTTCCCCTTGCCTGTTATAGACTAGAATGTGCTAAGATTTCTAAATGTACTATGTATTTTCATATATTGTTTCAAATTTGCAAGTTCATTAAAATGTACATTTTAATGACAATAGCTAACATTTATATAGTGCTTGCTATGTGCTGGGCAATGTACTAAGTGCTTGACAAAATACGATCTCATTTAATCCTCACAATAACCTTGAGAAGTAGGTGTTGTCATTCCCATTTTACAGATGATAAAACTGAGACAGAGGTTACTTGCCCAGGGTTACAGAGCTAGTGTCTCAGGCCAAATCTGAATTCAGGTCTTCTATATTCCCAGCACCATGTAGTGTTATTATAATATGACTTTATAACATTTCATATCTGGAAATAATAGCCTGTCCAAGTATTCAGTACACAGTTGTTGTGTTTTTTTTTTTTTGCGGGGCAATGGGGGTTAAGTGACTTGCCCAGAGTCACACAACTAGTAAGTGTCAACTGTCTGAGGCCAGATTTGAATTCAGATACTCCTGAATACAGGGCCGGTGCTTTATCCACTTCACCACCTAGCTGCCCCCCACATTTATTGTTTTCTTATGTGCAAGGCACTATTAGGTACTTCAGATTAAAAAAATCTCAAGGAGTTTATAAAGGGTGCGGGGGTAGGGCACAAGACACATATACAAATAACTACAATACTAGGCAGAATAGATCAACTGCAACAGAGTTCAAGACAAAGTTAGGAGAAATCTGAAGAGGGAGCAACTGCTTTGATTGGGGGTGGCCATCTACAATTTAACTAGGGCTGTCTCCTAACCAAGTATTCCTGTGGGAGGAAAAAAATTTAATTAATGACTTTTTAAAAATTCCAAAACACATTTTCACAGATCTAGAGTTGGGAGGGACCTCAGAAGACAACTACCTCATATCATAGATGAAATAACTTTGGTTGATGGAGGCCAAGTACCTTACCTGGGTACTGGGCATTATTTGCACCAGGTGGTATGACTCCCCAGTCAGTGCTCTTTCCCTTACACAATTTCAAGGATAAGGACTCTAACTTTGGATGCAATTTGTTAAGCCCCAGTCTTGTAAACAACATTTCAATTTTGACAGGCCTAATAAACCTTGAGTTAGGAATTGCAGGCACAGCCTCCGCACTGTAATAACAGCTTTTAAGGTTTGCAGAGTGCTTTACAAATATCATTTCAGCCTCGCTACTCTGGGGGCTATTATCCTCCGCATTTTACAGAAGAATCTGAGGCAGGCAGCGGTGAAGTGGCACTATATTTCATGCAGAGAGTACTGACTGTATCATCATCCTCCAATATTTATTTAGTGAATACTCAAACTTTGACTAGAATTAAAACACGACCAACGGTAGTAACAGCTCATGGCCAAAACCACCTTGAACAACGGGCGTGTTACAGGAGCTCTAGTTCTCTTCCTCCTCTCTACCTGATTTTACAAGTTTGCTTTTTCTCATTCGAGGAGCTTTAGAAACTGCCGAACTCCTACTAGGGGGTACAAGCGCCAAAGCACAGGCACGACAAGGTGATGAGTCCCAGCGCCTGAGCTGGAGCAAACTCTCAGGTGGGCGTCGGCAGAGCACGCTAGCGGCCGAGGGCTAAGGACGCGCTAACGCGGCCGTAAGTGCCGGCCGCCCTTCTTCCTATCAGCTCCGCACAGACCCGTCTCGTCAGCTATGATACATCATCCCCAACCCTACATTTCGCCCCCTCCCACCCGGCCTCCGGCTTCAAGCAACAAGTCACATGACCGGGGGGGCGGGAGGGAAGAAAACACCCAATCAGTGAGGCTTCCTCGCCCCGAGTTCCGCCGGGGAGTCTCGTGAGTCTTCTCCCTCCCCCAAGCCGGGAAAAAGGGGGTGGCTGGTTGACGTCATCATCCGGGCACTCAGCGGCGACGGCGCTGTTCACAATGGAACAAAAACAAGCGGCAGAAGTGAAACTGTCGGAACGCAGCTGCGGCCTGAGCGATTAACCCCGTCTAGCCCATGGCCCCAGCCCGACGCTTTGACCCCTGTAGCCCCCCGGCCGCCACCCAAGCCCGACACCATCCTTTCACACACTCATTTCTTACACCTACCTCCAGGTCCTGGACCCTTTTCTTTCTTTTCCATGCGCCATCGCCCAACCTCTCACTTCGTCGGACCCCCTTCCCCCATTCCCCTCTCATGGTGGCCCCAGGGGCAGATGCTCACAACTACCTCCACCCTCCCGCCGCTTTGGTACCTAAAGGGGAGGGAGAAATTACGGGCACTGGCCGCTGAGTGACCCGGGGATGGGTGGGTTCAGAACCCAGATAGGAAAAGGAGGAGTGAATCCCTCTAGCGGGTTTCCTTTCCCGCCTTACGCCCCCTCGATCGTAGCTCCTCTTGAAGAGGGAGGGGGAGGTGAGGGGTGGTGGTTCTTTACTCCCGGGGCTGACGCTTTGGCGCTCCGTTACACGCACTTCCAAGAGACGCGAGACCTGGGCGCTGCGCGCGCTACCTCGAGACCACGAGCACCAGCTGGGGCGGGGGAGGGGGGGAGAGAGGAAGGAGGGGGGGAGGGGAAGTACATGTGGGGAGGGGGGTAGGGGAGGGAGGAAAGGGAGGGCAAAGGGGGAGGGACTAGGCGGGGGCGGGGGGACACGGGGCTCAGGGTGGCGCTGGGGCTGGTGGGAGTCTGCGCCGCCGCCGCTACCGCCGCCGCCGCCGCCGCCGCCACTGCCACTGGCCGAGCGTTTTTTTTTTTTTTTTGGTCCGCCATATTGACGAAGACAGGACTAAGCGGTAGCGAACGGGATTCTCAGCCGCTGTCCGTCAGGAACCGCATTCTCACCGTCCTCCAGTCGCACAGGCCTCAGCCGCCGCCTGGCCCCTCCCTGCCCCACGCCGGAACCTGAGCCCGTCAGCCGGCCCTCCCGCCCGTCAGCCAGTCTCCTTTCCCACTGGGGAGCGGGACCGTACCCACGCCGGGTACAGTTGTCGGAGCCCCGGCTAAGAGCGAGGGAGGGAGCGGGGCGGGAGGAGCGGACGCAGGCCCGGAGCGGGGGCAGCAGCAGCAGCAGCAGCCGCCGTCGGGAGGAGAAGCCGCCGCTGCGGGGAGGAGGAGGAGGAGGAGGAGGAGGAGGAGGAGGAGCAGGAGGAGGTGACGCAGGAGAAACGCACCTCCCGGTGCCCGCCCGTCCGTCCGTCCGTCCGCCCAAGCCCGGCAAGAGCCCCGGCACCCGGAGGAGCCGCCGCTAGCGGAGCCGGAGGCGGCGGCAGCGGCTGCTGGGCCGGCGCGGAGAGCCGTGCACCTCCGGGAGCCCCTCGGTGCGGGTGCCTCGGTGTGTCCGTCCCTCCCGCCCTCCTTCTTCCCTCTTCCTCTCCCCGCGCTCACACCCCCGAGCCGCGTCTCCTCCTCGGAGCCCCGGCTTCCCAGCTGCCTTGTCCGCAGTCCGCTGTCCCCGGCCTTTGCCTTCCCCCACTCCGGGGGGGGCTGCGATGCCCCTCCGCTCGGCCTGTGCCCGGGGCTGAGCCCTCCCTCCCTCCCTCCTCCTTCGCAGCCGCTTTCCAGCCCTAGGCCGCCGCCGCCGCCGCCGCCGCCTCGTTGTGTTCTCGGTGTAGGGAGAAGGCGCCTGTGTTGTGCGGTGAGTACCGACCCCTCCCCGGGCGCTGCGCCTCCCGGCATGAAACTGCAGGATCGGGGGCTGAGGGGTGTGCGTGTGTGAGTGCGGCGCCGGGTCTACACCCCTCTCTCTCCCCGGGGGCCCGGGCTTTCCTCCTGCCTCTTCTTCGCTCCTGCTCCCGCTCCTGGGCAGGGTGGGGTGGGAGGTTGCGTGCGGGGAGACGGGGCTCGGGGTCCGCGGCGCCTCCGTTCAGGGCATTTCGGAGCCGGGCCCGGGCCGCCCGTGTGTCTGCTCGCGTGTGTGTCTGTGTGTTTGTGTGTGTTTTGGACTGTAAGGGAAAATGGCTGACGGCTTCGTCCCTCCCCCTCCTCCCCCTTCCCGTCCTGTCTGGGCCCGAGGAAGAGGATGGAGGCTCGAGCCGCGGCGTGTGCTCGCTGACACTGCCGTGGGCAGCCTTGTCAGCCCCCATGCCTTCCTGGGAAGCAGGCTGGTCTCGGACCCGCTCCCTCTTTCCTCTCTCCAGGCTCGTTTCACTTGACACCAAACGCCATTACTGAGGTGGAGTGATTTGGAGCAATGGAACTAGGCCCCAGCTACGCCTGGATATCAGGCCCGAGTCCTCGTCCACCCCCTCCCTCCTTCCCTCCCTCCCTCCCTCCTTCCTTCCTTCCTTCCTCGGTCCCTCCTCCTCTTCAGATAACCTGCAATTTCTCTGGAGCCCTCAACCTACTGGACCTGAATGAGGCTTTCTGTCCCACGGCCCCGTCCTTCACTGCCCCTTAATTTGTTAACCGAAAAGAATCTTTGGGTGCAGAAACCGGCCTTCAACCTTGCTTCAAACCCTTCAGTTTTCCATTTATTCCTGTGTGCAAAGTTAACGTTCCCATGCACGAGTTATTAACATTAAAACCCGGGACCTGTGTGATGAGAGCCAAAAGTTTGGGATATTATTTGTATTGTTTTCTCAGTGACTGCCCATAGACTAAACATTATGGAGCAGGTGTGTGTGGTGGTGGTGGTGGGGGTTGTGTATGCATAATTTGTTCAGTTTCCTGTGTTAGCTGAAAAACACAGAAAAAATGTTAAGATTAAGTAGTAGTACCTGGGATATAATCTTATTGGATGTTCTTAATTGATAAGCTACTTGAATTTCACCACAGTTGACTTGCAGATAGGCTTATGTAGCATTTTGAAAGATTTACTCTGTATGAGTTTACTAAACTTAGTTGTATTAATGAAAGGTCTGTTTTTTGGAGAAAATTTTGGATTTATGTGAATTGTGATGGTGTGTTAAAAAGCTTCTTACTTAGTTAACTAACATTTACTAGGTGTCTACTTATGACTTTGTAATATATTATTCTTAACTTTCTTGGAGTAATGATTGAAAATACTGGTTGTTTTTTTGATTCAATATCATGAAGTGTTACAGGTAACTGGACTGGCTACAAACTGTTCTTTAATTTTTAAAAGATGCTTAAAAATTCTTGATGTATTGTAATTCAAGAATTCAGAGGGCTGCCATCTTGGCTTCATACAGTAAATGCTGCTAGTTTTAAAGCTTTCTAAACAAAAGTACATCTTTGCTTTGATAAAGGTGGCAGTTATCTGTTTTCTTAGTTGGGAAATCATGTCATGTATTTTGGTCACGATTTTTAAACTTTTGTGGCTTAAATTTCATTATTACCTTGTTTGAGAACAGAAAAACCTAAGGTAGGTGGAAATGTAGTGTTTCTTAAACGAACCCTGAATATAAAGATATTTGATAAGTTTTGTTAAATTCTTGAAAGGTATCAGTTTAAAAAACATTCAGGAAAAAAGCAGTCCTGCCCCCTACTTTCCCCTCAAGTTCCTTCTGTTACATTTTCTTCTGCTGGGGATTTCTTCTTTATGCTTACTTGTTCTCCAGAGACTTTTACACTTTTAACAAGGACATTTATACCTTTTTTAAAAGTATCTCCTTTTAATTTGTTAGCTGTTTTTAGATCACGCTTCTTTTTGATTGTTGACCCTACTTTAGTGATGGCACTACAGTCGACAGAAGGGACAATTTATTGGGAAGGGGGTACACTAAATAACAGCCATAAGCCTGAACTTTGAGATTCTAGATTCTTAATAACTTGAAAGTGAAGATTCATTCAAGTTCTTTTCCTCCTCTCCTTTCTTTTGCCCTATACCTGAGAACTCCTTGTTAGTGTTAGATAGCTAAAGGATGGTGAAAATAAGCAAGTAATTAGAATTTTCTTTGGATCCTTTTTTCTTTTGCTATGTCCAAGTAAATTTATTTGCTAATATTTCAAGGAAATTGACACTATTAATCAGTTTCAGTTTAGCTTTTGAAAACAAGTGATGTTTTGAAAACAAGCTTTTGGAAACCTGTGTTGTCTTTTCCTTGATACCTTTTGGGTTTGCATCCCTTTTACAGGATGTTGTAAAAGTCTTTTGGGACAACCTGCATTCTCATCTCCTAGACAGCCATCTCTTATAAAGAATAAAGAGGAGGAAAAAAGTTTGCCAAAACTAACGTAATAAAGAAGTCATGTATTATATATAAGAGAAAGGTCTAGTCTCATATCCCTTCTTTGAGGCCAAAATTGATTATAATTTCATACTATTCCGTTCCAGCTGTTTTGTTCTTATTTATATTGTTGTCATTATGTATATTTACCTAGTTCTGCTTAATTTTCTTTACATCGGTTCATAAAAGTCTCTCTATACTTCTTTAGTCTTTGTTTTTATAGTTTCTTACAGCATAGTCCATTATATCCATGTGCTACAGTTTGTTTAGCCATTAACCCAGTGGATGGGCATCTTTGTTACCAATTCTTTGCTGCCACCAAAAAATGCTGGTATAAATGTTTTGGTGAGGGCAGGGGTGTGTGTGTGTGTGTGTGTGTGTGTGTGTGTGTGTGTGTGTGTGTGTGTGTGTGTGTGTGTGTGTCTTTGCATTTGTCCTCCTTGGGTTACATGTCTAGCAGTAGAATCTCTGCATCAGAGAGCATGAGTAGTATTTCAGTGGCTCTATTCACATAATTCCAAATTCAACCTTCCAATTCTTAATTGGATTGTAGAAATGCTTGTTTCTTTTTCCTTTTCCTTTCACTTTTTAAACGTTTTTATTGAGACTTGTACAGTTTTTCTATTTCATCACCACTCAGCATTTTGATATAGAAGTGCTTGTGTGTAAACTTAGGTTGGTTTAGAGAGGTTGGGAGGAGGGTTGATAAATGTTGTGAAGAACTGATCAGTTTAAGTATTTTGGTTGATGAACTACTTGTTAAAACTTTCGATTCCTTTTTTGAATTTGTTTTTGCTATTGACTGACAGTCTTTAATATAACATAATGTTTCTCTGCTAACCTTCATTTACACTAAGTTCCGTGACCTTTCTAATATATTGATTTAAAAATCATTAAGCTTTTTGATATTATTATTATTATTATTATTATTGCATTTGAATTCTTGAAAGTGTCCTCATCCTTGAACAAAAAAAAACCCTTTTATTCTTGTCCTTTTTGTCCTTTTTTGAATATAGGACTTAATCTTGAAAATGTTAAAAACTGTTTTTGGAGTTTGTCTTTAATGTGTTTGAAGTTGTCACAGTTTAATTTGGAAATGTGATTTTTGGGGGTTAGGGGTTTGTGTGTGTGATGGCTTTTACAGCTATTTCAGTATTGTAAGGCTTTTTGTGTCCTTGGTTATTCTACAGAAACTTTTTCTGCTATTTAGTGAAAAGATCTTGGTTTGCATTAGTAGAATAATTGTATATTGTAGGAATTCTTTATAAATTTGGAGTTGTCACTTTGTGAATATAAATTTTCTGCAGTTTGGGGAAATGGTCTCACTGGGCATATTAACAAAGCTTTGCAGCATTTATAGTTCTTGTTCAAAGGTTTGTCTGTGGTCATGCAAAGACACAAATTTTAATTAAAAGATGAGTTTATTTGTTCCTAAAATATTTTGGGTGAACCTGAAGTTTCCAAAAAATTATAAAATCTAGGTACTGGGCCTTTAGACTTTTTAGCATTCAGAATATATATTGAGCATTCATGAATTATGTGAAATTGGGTTAACATCAAGCTCTGAATGTTAAATTTAATTGAATACATAAAATCAGTTTTATTTCTTCAAAAAATTAATTTTTTATTAGGCTACTGCCTTTTGATTAGTGCTGATAATTATACTTATGAAAGGAATGGAAATACAGATTACACAATAGGTAGATTTTGAGGGTCTGTCTTTTTCTTCAGTGTTTCTTGTGCTAACTTTTTTGATTAGACAAAGTCTTTTTAATATGAATATAAGGATTCTGAAAGATCTTTTTGGTAAATTCTCAGAAAGCAGGATTAGAGTGGAAATTTAAGTATGGTCATTTAAAGATTCATATTGAAGCACAAAAAGGACTTCATGGAAGTTTCTAGGCTTCCCAGTTTATCAGCAATCAAGCAATTTATTAAGTATTTCTTCAATATGGATATATTTGTGGTGTCAGGTTTCACTGTACTATAGAGGGTGGGGTTTTTTTGGTTTGTTTTTTGTGGGTCACACAGCTAGTGTCAAGTGTCTGAGGCTAGATTTGAACTCAGGTCCTCCTGAATCCAGGACTGGTGCTCTATCCACTGTGCCACCTAGCTGCCCCCCCCCCCCAATAGAGTTTTTTTGTTTGTTTGTTTGTTTTGCGGGGCAATGGGGGTTAAGTGACTTGCCCAGGGTCACACAGCTAGTAAGTGTCAAGTGTCTGAGGCCGGATTTGACCTCAGGTACTCCTGAATCCAGGGCCAGTGCTTTATCCACTGTGCTATCTAGCCGCCCCCCCCCCCCCCCCATAGAGTTTTAATGAAGCTTGTTACCCTTGAAATGTGGTAAAAGTGTGTACTGTATATCAAACTTTTGTTATGGTTAAATAGTATTACTAAATGGGTTTTTTAGTCATAAATTTGGGCTAAGTTTTGTTGTTTCATATTGTCCTTGGTCTGAAAGGGACTTTGAGGTCATTTTCCTATTCCTAGGTCTTCCCCAATTCCTAAATGAGAATATTAGTAAAAAAAGATCAAATCCAGAAGGCTAGCAATTTGATTATTGAAGAGTTACTTTGAAATAGATTTTCATGGTTTCTTAGTAATCTGTGACTTTGTATTTAAAGAAATGTTTTCAATCAGTAATCTCTTCCCAGTATTTCTTTTGAGCCTCATAATTTCAGTTCTTTTCAGGTGCTTTTGGTCAGTGAAATTGAATAATTTATTTCTTATCACTCTACTACTTCAAATGCCAAATCAGGAATAATCCTGATTATTTTATTCTTTTTTTTTTTTTTAAAGTGAGGCAGTTGGGGTTAAGTGACTTGCCTAGGGTCACACAGCTAGTAAGTGTTAAGTGTCTGAGGCTAGATTTGAACTCAGGTACTCCTGACTCCAGGGCCGGTGCTCTATCCACTTCGCCATCTAGCTGCCCCATGACTACTTTATTCTTACAGCATTATTTGTATTTTTCTCATATCAGGTAAGTAAAATGGCAAACTTCACCAGAAATCCAAATTGTTAAGCAATGAGTCCTAATGGAATAAGGTGTGAGGGGGTGAGGACACTACTAACGAGCCCCACCCCCCTTCCCTGGATGGTTTTGTGTGTATTCTTTTGGAGATTTTTGGTTTTGTTTGGGAGGATTGAGATAAGGAAGTCCGGGAAGTGTGAAGATGTTTGCTGCTTTGTGTTAGAGGGTAGAGCTGTAAAGAGCCCAGCTGGATGAGATAACCTCTAGGGTTCTTAATCTGGGGTCCAGAAACTTGAAAAAAATGTTTTTGGTAACAGTATTTCAAAATTATTTTCCATAATTTATTTTCTTCATTTAAAAACCTTATTCTGAGGAAGAATCCAGGACCTGAGGGTTCGGGGTATGGGGGTTGCCATGCAAAAAGATAATGAAGAACCCTTGCTCTAAGTACTCTTCCAGATTGGTCTGACATTTTGGTTCTCCTCTAACCTGCCTTGTTGACAGTAGAGAGAAGCATATAAATAGGAAGACTGTTATTTTGTTAGGTGGACAGAGACTAGAAAAAAATAGGTTATAGGGTATAACTTGTCAAATGGAGTTTCATTTGAGAACTCTTTAAAACGTGTCAAGTATGATAGAATTATTCTACAGTTGTTACATCTTGGATTTAGGAAATGGAAAGGGATAGGAACTGGATCTGTGATTTTACTGGTTTCCTCTTGGGTGAAGAAAACTACCAATGAAAGTCACCACTTTCTCTGGAATTTTATTATGATTTGCCCAGGTTCACAGTCATAATGTGTCTGGATGGGATTTGAACCTAGGTCTCCCTGGCTTCAAGGCCAGCTCTTTCCATAATACCATCTCTCTCCCTCTCCCTCTCTCTCTCTCTCTCTCTCTCTCTCTCTCTCTCTCTCTCTCTCTCTCTCTCTCTCTCTCGAAACAGTGGTAATCAATTTAATTCAATGAATTAAAATTCACTGAAATTTAACTTTTAGACTCTCTGACCCTCAGTTTGACTTTCATGTAAGGTCTTTTCCTATTATTTGAATACCTTTTTTTTTAAAGAAATAGAATTTTGTTTTACTTTTTGCTTTTCAGTTTTGTCAAGATCGTTTTGAGTTCTCATTGTATCCCTCAAAATATAATTTCTCAGTGGCATAAAATTTACAGATATCAAAAACCAGTCTTGTGGGTAATCAGGTCACTACATTCTTCCTCTGCTTATCTCTGCCTCCTTGTTGTTGCTCTTGCCTGATATATACCATGTCTCCTTTGTTTTGATTTTTTAAATGATAATTTTTTTAGGCACAAATCAAGTGCTACCTTTAATGAGCCTTATTCTCTCTTTTTTTTTCCCAAAAAAAAATTATTTATTTATATTTTTTTAGTGCAGTGGGGGTTAAGTGACTTGCCCACAGTCACACAGCTAGTTGTCAAGTGTCTGAGGCCGGATTTGAACTCAGGTACTTCTGAATCCAAGGTCAGTACTCTATCTGAGCCTTATTCTCTTAATTGCTCCTACTATGTAAATTTCTCTAGCTAGCCTGTAAACTACTTCGGGTGAAGACTAAGTCTTATATTTTAATGCTCTGGAGTGTACTAATTTACACGTAATAGGTGTTGAGTAAATAATTATTGGTTGAGTGTCAGACTGAGTCAGTGAACATTCTTTGCCAGTTAGGGGAAGTCCTTTTGTGAACCTGTGTTTGAAACAAAGTTCTGTTTATGTGCTTATGATGTTTCCACACACTTTGGTTTTCCTCCTTCAATTGATCAGTTTAAAATATTTTTTGGGTTTAAAACATTTGCTTTTCATCAAAGTAATGATTGTGTTGCTTGTCTCTGGAGGATTTGAGGTATCGGTATACTATTTTGGTGGGGAGGTAAGAGGAGGAATATTTTTTTTTTGTCCCTGAATTGTTGGGAAGATTAGAACAGGAAGAGAAAAAAAAAGTAAGTTTTTTTGTCCTTTCCTTCTGGCATATATATTTTATATATGTTTTTTTTCTGACTGTCATTGTGTGTGGTAGTTGCTTTTGTCATTTTGATAACTTCTTTGAATTTAATGAGAAAGGGAGAAGCCTAAATGTCAGCTGGTTCTGGTCCTTTGGTCTGTCTAACCCAGTTGTCTGTCTGCTAAGGTGGGGTGGAAGGCAAACCTTCCAAACATTCTGCATTGCTTTAATAAACCTTATTATTTGATCATTCCTGGGTTCACCTAATCCTTTTTTTTCCTCTTAAGTAATACAGCAAATATTTCATAAGTCCCTACTATGTGTAAGGCATTGTGATAGGCACAGAGGATATAAGACAAAAAAGGAAATAAACACATTTTTCTGGAGTGATTTTGAAAAGGTGAAAAGTTCTATGCAAAATACACTTCATACAGTGCATATTCTTTTAAGACAGCTTCATATACCATATTTTCTTTTAAGACAGTTTTGATAAGCATAACAGTTTGAACAGCATAACATGCATATTTTGGCATTGTAGTATTGTTAAAGGGGAGCACTGATAAAGTTCCAGTACTGGAATCAGGAAAACCTCAGTTCAAATCCAGTCTCAGACACTTAATGGCTGTGTGACTCTGGACAAGTCACCTATCCAGTTTGCCTTAGTTTCCTCATCTGTAAATGAGCTGTCGATATCCATTATCTTTGCCAAGAAAACCCAAAATGGGGTCCCAAAGAGCCAGACCCAACTGAACAACAACATTGTTAAGGGGGGAGGGGTTATGGGAAGAAAGAGGAGGAGGAAAAAAGAGCTGGGTAAAATATACAAGCACTTAAGATAGCAATACCTCATTTTTTGGTCCTCATGTTCCAGATAAGCTTGTTTTCTCTAAATTATTTCAATTTTGCCTTTTTTTTTTTTTTAAAGAAAAGCCTTTTTAGATGGGTATTTCTCCTGTAATGATTGATGCCTTCTTAAAAGAGTTTACTGAAGTGTATTTATCTTTTTGTTGTTGTTGTTAAATGACTTCAGGGTCATTATTACTATCCTTTATTGTAATGTTATCCAGTAACTTCCTCAGGAACATGAGGTATATATACCCTTCATTTGAACAAATATTTATTAAGTGCCTACCTTGTAATGCAGACCTTGAAAAAGAACAGGAAAAAGGTATATGGGAGAATAAAAATCCAAACCCCAAGTGCTTATGTGACCATGGGCAAATCTCTTTAAAACCAATCTCAGCTACATACAATAGTGCATTCCTCACTCTGGATCTGTGAGCTGAGTAGTTCCTTTACCCCCATTTTACAGATGAAGCAACTAAAACCGAGACATTGTTTCTTGTCCATGGTTGCAAAATAACTATTGGAAGTAGGATTCTTTTTTTTTTTAATTTCATGTTTTACTTTTTCACTTAACAAGAATGTATTTTCTTTGTCTCATCTTCATTTCCCCCTTCTCCTGTTGTAACAAATGTGCATAGACAAGTAAAACAAATTCCACATTGGCCATGCTGAAAATATATGTGTCTCATTCTTCATCTTGAGCCCCTGTAAAGAAAGTATATGTATCACAAATCATCATTAGTCCTCTGTGATCCTGGGTGGTCATTGCATTGATCAAAATTGTTAAGTCTCTCATAATTGCTTGTTTTTACACTGTTGTTATTTTTCTGGTTGAACTTACATCTCTGGGAAAACTTTTATGAACTGTTGGAGAGGCAGAATTCTCATTTAGATCTCCAGGCTCTGGGTCTATTATTCTTTCTCCTATTACTAAGCTTTGTGCCCTTCCTTCTGTCATCCTCTCTCTCCTCCTTCCCACACCCAGCCATCCTCCCTCCCCTTTCTCTTCTCCTTTACCTCTAAGTAAAATTGGGATAGCATTTTTATCAACTTCCTCGCATGACTGTTTTGAGGAAAGTGCTTCATCAGGATTAAAGGTCCATATAAATGTCTGAGAGCAAAGGAAAGGCCTTTGGGAAGGGAGAGTGATGACTTTCACTTGGGGGTGGTTGTCTCTGCCTCTCTGTTCCTTTCTCTTTCTGTAGAGTTTCATTTGAACAGGTTATGCTTGGAATTGTTAGTCCTTGGAGGGAAGGGGAATTACTATTCCTTGATTGTTTACTTGAGGTAATGGGGAGTCCACTGAAGGTTTTTGAGGATATGGAGTAGAAAGAATATTTGGTCTTCACTTTTGAAGATTGGAGAAGAGATACTGAGGAAGGCAGGAAGAAAATTCAAGATCACAGGAATATAGATCTAGAGCCGACGTCAGTCTCTCTCATTTTACAGATGAGAAAATTGAGGCTTGGGAGATTAAATAACTTAGCCCAAACACACAGTTATTAAAGAGTAGGGCTGGGATAGGTCTTCCAGCTATAAATCCACCAGCCTTTCTATTGCACCAAGTGGCTATTTCTGGAATTTCAGAGAAAAGAAGTGGAACACTGAAAGAGGATTGAGATTGTGATTATGACAGGATTTGGCAGCTGATTAGATGAGGGAGGGAGGGAAATAAATGAGAAGGAAGAATCAATAATTAATCAAACTGGGTGATTTGGAAGGAAACTTGTGAAAGGAGAGGGTTTGCTGGGCCTTTAAGATGTGCTGGGCTGTTTATTCCCTAGTAAAAGAAGTTCAGACTGCTAAGCTTTTTGACTTTGATTTGACTTTTTTCGTTCTCCTTTATTAATTGATAGTTTATCACTTTTGTAGTTTCCTCCATTAGCACTTTGCTACTCCTCCCACTTCTTCCCTTGTAATATGGAATTTCTGTCTTCTCTGCTTTGGGAAACCAGACTTAAGGTTAGAATTGTATGCTAAATAAATTTGTATAAATAGATACAAAGCATATTTTCTATTAATATACATTTTAACATCTGTTTTGGTTGTTCAGAGCCTACTTGCTTTTTGATTCTCTGTTGTATTTTAAATAATTATTGAGCCACATCTGTGATTCATTGGTAATTTCTGGTGAGAAATACTCCCTCTACTAAATTCATTGCCACTTATGTGTGAGAGAGTTGCCTGGGTACTCCGTACTGAGGTTGGGTGACTTGTTCAGAGATTTGCCTGATATCTAACCTCTGTATATTTGAGGTATTCTTATAATTAGCAGAGCTAAGGACATGAGTATTTTCATGGTGTTATTTGCAGAGGATTGTTATCACTTGATTATTAATAATGTGATACTTTAAGTTTTGCAAAACATTTTTTCACAAACAGCCTTGTTATTGTATTGTTACCCCCATTTTACAGATGAGGAAACTGAGGCTTTTAAAGAAGTTAAGTAACTTGTCCAGTTTAGGAGTGTCTGAGGTGGGATACAAACTCCTTACCTGAGTGCTTTGTTGGTTTTGGCTCTATTGATGTTTAAATATATACAAGGAATTACTTCCACATGTATCCCTAACTTTTTTTCCTTTGCTTCTTTCTGGGGCTATTCTTCCAAATGACATTATATTACTCAATATATATATATACTCAACATTTAACCAACTGGTTGTATGTATGTAACTTTTTTGCATTAAGTGTAGGTAACCACCTTCCTAGATTGATTATACTCCTGGAAAAAAGAGCTATAAATTGAAATGTGGAGGCAAAATGTGATTTTCAAGTAGAAGTATTTTATAATACCTTATATTCTTGGGTGGGGGGTGATACCCAATTTCTTATAGGAATAATTGCAAACACGGTGTTTAGTCAGCTATAAATGATACACTTGGATACTATACAATATTAATCTTATGTACATATAAATAAATTATACAGGGTGTTACAGTAACTGATCACATAAAATTATATTTACTATGGTACTGTATTATAGTCTTCTGTATGAAGTCCCTCAGTTTGCAATTCCAAACTTTTTTTTTGCAACAGGAAGTAAAGAAATACTTTCATAAGCGTAATGAAATTCAGAAAGGTTTATTTGGGCAGATCTTCACAAATATCTTGGAAGTTACTTTTGGAGACACTTAGGACCACCTAATAAATGGCTTTTTGAGAAATTCTGTGATTCTGTGATCTCTTGCTGATTTTTTTCCCCCTTCTTATTTTACCAAAGAGCTTTAGAAATCAAACCGTTGATCCTCTTGAGGTTGGGAGTCTTTTTCTGATGTTGAACAGCAATCTCATGAGGTCTTACGTTTTTTACCTTGTATCTTGTTATGCAACCATACGTACAAGCTTGATTTCATTGCTGTTCTATCCACTGATTACATTACAGTGCCTTAGTGCATATCCCCCCCCACCCCCCGCCCTCCGCCATGAATTGCTATGGCCAAAATGTCCATTATCTAATGGATAAGCTTCTATTGATGAGATTCAAGGCATATCAAGACTTTAAAATGTACAAAATAACCTTCAACTGAACTAAATTTTGTATTCTTTAATCTTACTTCCATTTTATCCTTCATAGGTTTTGCCTCTGAGCCTTACTCTATGGTGGCTAAACATTACGATCTTTGTTTCTTAATCCAAATCTTTGGAAAGATCAATAATTGATATATAGATTTTAGCCCTTGTTTTCTTATTAATTTGCTGTCCTTTCTTATGAAAGTCATTTTTACAAATGAAGGAGTTAAACCAAATCAGTGGTTCTGAACCTTTTATCATATCATGGACTTCTTTGATAGTCTGAAGGTCTGTGGTTCCCCTCTCAAAATAATGCTTTTAAAGGCATAAAATAAAATACATAGGATTACAAAGGAAACCAATTAAACTGAAATGCAGTTAACAAAAAATTTTTAAAAAATTAAAAGGTTACAACTGCCCAAGTTAATAACCTTTGGACTGAATGATTTCTAAGGTGATTTTCAACTCTTTAATCAAATAAAATCTTTACATCTGAGACACTAATTTTGCATCTTGTTTTATAATAGGTTAGAACTCACTAGAGCAGGGCTTCTTAAACTTTTTCCACTTGTAGCTCCTTTTCACCTGAGAAATTTTTACATGACCCTGGGTGTATGTAAATAGGTATGAGGTATGTCAAATAGGCATACATAACCTTTTACTGTTGTCAAATTTTTCTCAACCCTCACATTTGATTAAGAAAACCCATATGGGGTTGCAACCCACAGTTGAAGAAGCTAGGCACTAGAGGAGTACAATTTTCCTTTCATTAGTCATTTTTAAGAGTTGACTGAGGTTTGATTCCAATGCTTTAAAAAAATTATTCCTATAAGCCTTCTGGAATTTATTCTGAGTGTTGTCTTTCAAGAAAAGTACCTTGCTCAAAACATTTTGGGGAACCATCTTTTTTTTTTTTTTTGCAGGCAATGGGGGTTAAGTGACTTGCCCAGGGTCACACAGCTAGTAAGTGTCAAGTGTCTGAGGCCAGATTTGAACTCATGTTCTCCTGAATCCAGGGCCAATGCTTTATCCACTGTGCCATCTAGCTGCCCCCCCCAAACCATCTTTTTTAAAAAAATTATAAAAGTATTTTATTATTTTCCAGTTACCTGTAGAGATAGTTTTCAACATTTGTTTTTATAAGATTTCTAGTTTCAAATTTTTCTCCCTCCCCTCCCTAAGACAAGTAATCTTATATAGGTTATATATGTACAATAACATTAAACATATTTCTGCATTAGTCATAAGAGAAGAATCAGAGCAAAAAGGAAAAACCTCAAAAAAGAAAAACAACAGCACCAAAAACAAAAGAAATAGTATGGGAACCACCTTTTTTTGAAAGTTATTTGCTTAAGCCTGGAAGTACAAAATTAAAAAAAAACACCACACATTACTTGTTCTGAAGGACCTAGACTTCTTCGGGGGAGGGGGGGGGGGTAATACAACTTGTAAACAGGAAAATAAATAAAAGATAATTTGAAGCAATAGGGAACAGTAAGTGGGGAGGAGTGTATTGGGGAGATCATAGAGTAAAGAAATATGTGCAGTATAATGTAGATTCCTACTGTAGAAGAGTCAGGAAAGATTTTTCCAGTCAGAAGTGACACTTGGACCAAGTCTCAAAGGTATCAATGATTTCTAAGATGTAGTGTGTAGTGAATACATTCTATAGATTTGAGGGAAGGGAAAGGGTACAAAAGTACAGAGGCAGGAGATGGATGGTTAAGATAACAATAGCTAGTTATAGCCATCTTGACTAAAAATTAGTGTGTGGGAAGTGGCAGGGGGGTCATACAGGATAAGTATGGAAAGGGAGCCAGATTGTGGCGATTATTAGTCATTTGCTGTTCAGTGGTCGTCTTTGCCTCTGCTCCTGCTTTCACTGTTGTGGATGTTTGGAATCCATAGCTGGTGGATCCTCAGAAGGGACTGTGCTGGATGGAGTAGGGGAGAAAAGGGCATGTGAGGTCTGACTGGGGTGGTAAGTGGGGTGGGAAAGCCTTATAATACAGATCTAGACAAAGTTCATTTGCACATAAGTAGGTGGAGTATTGGACTGTGTGAATGACTTTAAATCGAGGACTATTATAATTGAATGTGTAAATTTTTAATGTCATGTGGTTAAGTGAAAGTACAGTCTCTTCTCACCCCTCCCCCCCCAAAAAAGAACAAAATCCTTCTAACAGATAATCACAGTCTAGCAAAACAAATTTATGTATTGGTCATATCAAAAAATATGTCTGTCTTTGTGTTAGTCTATCACCTCTCTGTCTGACATGAGTGGTAGTAGCAATTCTTCATCATCAGTCCTCCTAGAATCATGGTTGATCTTTGTGTTGATTGATCAGAGATCTTAAGTCTTTCAAAGTAGCTTGTTTTTACAGTGTTAAGTTGTTCTCTTGAGTCCCCTTACTTCGATTTGTATTGATTCATAGAAGTCTTCTCAGATCTCTCAAAAAGTCTTTGTTTCTTACACCACAGTAGTATTCCATTCCATTCACACCCCACTTGATGGGCACCCATTTAGTTTCCAATTCTTTACTACTAGAAAAAGAGCTTGTAGAAGTATTTTTGTACATAGAGCACCTTTCCTTCTTTGGGTTTATGTAGACCTAGTAGTGTTATCACTAGATCAAATTGAATGCCTAATTACTTTTTGAGGTGTAATTGCAAAATGCCTTCCAGAATAGCTGTACCTATTCACAGTTCCACTCACAGCCCCATCAATTTGCCTGTTTTCCCCATAGCCCCTCTTCATTTTCCTTCTGTCAGTTATACCAATCTTATGGGTGTGAGATGAAACTTCAGAGTTGTTTTCATTTGCATTTCTCTAATTATTAGTGATTTGGAACATATTTTTTTTGCGTGGTTAAAGATAGCTTGGATTTTCTTGAGAATTGCCTGTTCATTTTCTTTGATCATTTATCAATTGGGGAATGGGTTTTATTATTATAAATTTGAATCAATTATTTTTTTATACCTTAGAAATGAAATCTTTAAAAGAGAATCTTTGTTATAAAGTTTTTTCTTAACTTACTATTTTCTTCATAATTTTAGCTTTATTTGGATTTGTTTGTACAAAACTTTTTTTAAACCTTTATTTAATCAAAATTGTTCATTTTATCCTCTGATCCTCCCTGTACCTTATTTGTTCATGAAGTCTACCACTAACCATGGATCTGAAAGGTAATTTCTTTTCTATGTTTCTCTAATTTGTTGATGATGTGACCTTTTATGTCTAGGTCATATGTCCATTTGGTATGTATGAAGTGTTGGTTTAAATCTAATTTCTGCCAGTTTGCTGTTTAGTTTCACCAGGAGTTCTTGTTAAATAATGGATCCTTACCCCATTAGCTAGAGTCGTCTTGTTTAGGAATATTCTAGGATTTTAGATACATTTGCTTCATTGTGTTGTATATGTAATCTGTTCTATCGATCTCTCAATTTCTTAACCAGTAATTAGATTGTTTTGATGGTAACTGCTTTGCTGCGTAGTTTAAGATCTGGAACTGTTAAGCCTCCTTTACCACTTTTCTAATAGCCTGGATGTGCAGAATTTGGGGAAAGTTTTCTTGCCATCAGTAGATCAGTTCCATCTGAGAAGGGTGAGAACTAAATCCCCAAGAAACTTTCCAGCAGGGGTGACCTGTCACCTTTATGGTAAACTCCCTGGTCTACACCAAAAGAGTGCTTGAAATTTCTTTATTCTACACTTTGGAATGTGTTAACTTAAACACTTTTTAGTTTTAAGCTAATCATCAAAATGCTATTTATTGCCTCTTGAAGGACTACTAGCCTTCACATTTTGATGTGAATAATTAAAATCACATTGCTTCATTTACTTAGGCCAGCTATTAAGAGAGAATGGGATTTGTTAGAATATTGAACTCCTTCGAAGTTTAGGACAGGGCTACTAATAATGCTAAAGTAAGAGAGGGGGAGGGTCGGGGAGTTGTAGCAGCTAGGAGGATACTAGAGGTACTGGGAATAGGAGTACTGAGTAGAAGGAGGGAGGTTTTGAAATTTCAAGTATTCAAAATTTTGTTTAGGGCCTACCAATTTCTAGTTTGTGTAAGAGGAACATTTCTTTTTATTCTTACTCTCTCTGAGAATGCAGAACTCAGTTGAGCTATATTATGGGTTAAATAAATAGCTTTTTTAGTCTGGCTGGGGAAATTAGCTAGATAAATATAAAAACATTTATTAAGTTTTTGCTATAGCCATAGCAATCATTTGCAATGTTGTTTATGTAAGAAAATGTTTTGAGTTTCCTGCAACTAATCTCCTCAAAGACAAATATGGTCTACTCTTTGTCAGGAATTACATAAATGCTTACTGTGGGAAAGACATTGGACTGGGGATTCAAAGACAAAAATTAAACAGTTTCTGCCCTTCCAGAGCTAATATTTTATTTGATGGATACAAAGTGCACAGCAAGCATTCATGAAGCACCTACTTAGTTATTAAGCCAGGCACTGTGCTAAGAATTGGAACAAGTAAGTGAGGTAATTAAGGAGAGACAGCACTACACAGTGGCATGGTGAGGGGACAGCCATATGGGAATGCTTGATAGCCAACCTCAAAGAAATTTCTAGAGGTATAGATAAGGAAGGAATGCTTTCAAGACACTACAATTGTTGTATGAATGTATGGAGGTGGGAGAGGGAATAGTCTAGTTTGGGGTCTAGTTAGGAATGTAGAGTACATGTAAAGGAATAACATGAAACCAGGCTGGAAAGATAGGTTGAAGCCAGATCGAGGAATGCTTTAAATGACAGATTGAGGAATTTATATTTACTTCTAGTGGCATTGGGGAAGCTCTGTAGGGTTTTGAGTGGGGTAAGTGACACATTCAGACATATTCCTTAGAAAGGTTATTTTGGCATTCTCCCTTATTTACTCTAGCCACTGATGAAGAAGACCCTTCTGCTTGTCAAGGCCAAATATTCTTATGGACCCTCAGTGACATCTCCTCCATAAGATTGCCCCATCAGTTTATTCCCCCTCTCTCTAATCTTCAGCTTTTTTCTTGTCTGCAAACATGCTCAACTCCTTCATTAAAAAAAATAATAATTAGGCCCTATTATTCCTTCAAACTATCATCTTATATTTCTATACCATTTCACAGTCAAACTCATAGAAAATGTTCCCTCCCATCATTGCCTTAGCTTCCTTTTCTCTTAATCACTTTTTATCCTATTTTCAGACTAGCTAGCAATATTACCACTGGACTGAAGTTGTTGTCATCAAAATTAACAGTAATCTCTTAATTGCCAGATTTGATGGTCTTTTCTCAATCCTTATCTTTTTATACACTCTGTTACTTTTGCTGTTGACTACCCTATCTTCTCCTCTTTGGGTTTTTGGGATATTATTTTTTCTTGGTACTACTTTTAGCAGTCTCTGCAGGTGCATCTTCCATATCATCCCCTCAAATTTGATTATATCCCATGACTCTTTAGCAGTAGGATAAATTTCTCCAGAAGTAAGTGCAACATAGTATGCTATGTTAAAAGAATTTACTGACAGGTACAAGATGGCTGGAAGATTCACAAAATGTTATGGTGATATGGAACTTGACAAATATTGGACCACAAGCTAGCTTAGAATGAGAAACATAGTTTCTTGTGTATTTTAAGACATAATATTTAGCTGTGTTGACATGAAAGAGCTAGGAAATGATAATTTTGCTATGTTTAACATTACTCTCTGCTAGGTTGTCATATTATAACTAGTTTGGTGCTAGTATTTTCAGGAAAGAGGAAAAAAGTCAGACTTGGAATTAGGAGACCTGGTTCTATACCTCACTTTCCTAAGGTCATGATCCTAAACAGGCAAAGTAACTTTTTTTTTTTTTTTTTTGGTGAGGCAAGTGGGGTTAAGTGACTTGCCCAGGGTCACACAGCCAGTAAGTGTCAAGTGACTGAGGCCGGATTTGAACTCAGGTCCTCCTGAATCCAGGGCTGGTGCTCCACCCACCGCACCACCCAGCTGCCTCCAGCTCTCTTTTAAAAATGATTTATTTACGATTTGGGGGGGAGGGGGAGACAGTGCACTACTATGAGAAAGCACTGGATTTGGGGTCAAAGGAACTGGATTCAAATCCCATCTTTACTACTTACTAACCTATGTGACCATGGGCAAATTGCTTAATTTATTCAGGACCTCAGTTTCTCAGCTATTTAAAGGCAGGGTTGTACTATGTGGCCTCTAAGATCTTTTTCAGCTACAAATTTGATTCTGTTTGCTTGTAATCTCTTTTCAAAAGTATCATCACTGTTTTTCCCAAAACCTTCCAAAAGAAAAAAGACCTTTGTAACAAACTTTGTAGTCACACAAAACCAATCCATATATTGATCTGTTAGAAAAATGTATGTTTCGTTTTATTCCTCTGAGCTCATTACCTTTCTGCCAAGAAGTGGGGAGCTTGATTGAACGTTAGTTTTCTTGGGTTATGAGTGATCATTGCATTGATCATAGTGTCTTTCACAGTTGTTTTCCTTTATAATCTTGTAGTCATTTTATAAATTATTTTTCTGGCTTTGTTTACTATCAGTTCATTCAAATAGTCAGGTTTCTCAGAATCTTTTGGCCATTTATTACAATACAACAATATCTCATTGCAGTCATGCACTATAATTTGTTCAGCCATTCCTCCATTGTTGGGCCTACACTTTGTTTCCAGTTCTTTTTTTATTACAAATGGAACTGCTAAAATATTTTTGTGCAGATAAGTTTTTTACCTCTATCTTTGAATTTTGGGGGGTGTGGGAGTAATTTATGCCTATTAGTGGTGCTGTTGAGTCAAAGGTTTGGTGATACAGGGGAATTACTTTTGGGCATAGTTCCAAATTGCTTTCCAGAATAGCTGGACCACTTCACAACTCCATAAATAGTTTATTAGTGTTATGTCCTCCCACTGTCACTGTAACAACTTATATTTTTCCCATCCAATTTTCTGGATGTGAGGTGCAATGTGTTTTAATTGACATTTCCTTTCTTAGTAATTTGGAGTATTTATTCACGTAGTTGATAGTTTAGATTTCGTTCCTTGCTCACGTCTTTTGATTATCCGGATCGTGTGTGTGTGTGTGTGTGTGTGTGTGTGTGTGTGTGTGTGTGTGTGTGTGTAAGCCGTCAGATAAATTAGCTGCAAAAAGTTTTTCCCCCAAGTTAACTTTCTTTTCTAATTCTCACTGAATTGATTTACTGTGTGCAAAAAACCTTTTTTATGTAATCAAAATTGCCATTATCATCTATGGATACTCTCCCTTGTTCAAGCACTTCTCAAAGTTCAGAAAGGTATCTCCTCTGCCTCTGATTTGTTTATCTGACCTTTTATATCTATGTCATATATCTATTTGGAGGATTGTGGTGTATCATATGATATGAGATGTTACTCTAACCCTTAATTCTATTAGATTGCTTTCCTGCTTTCCCAGGAGTTTCTGGATCCTTACAATAAACCTTGGGTTTATTGAACATACTGTGTTACTATTTAATTGGTCAATTGCTTCTGGGTTTTGTGTACCTAATCTATTCCATTGATCAGCTTTTAAATGTTTAACCCATACCAAATAGTTCTAATAATTAATGTTTTGTAGTATAGTTTGAAAACTGGTACAACTAGGCCTTCATTCCCTTTTTTAAAAAAATTATTTCCCTTGAGATTTTTGAGCATTTGATATGATCTATAATTTAGGTAATAATGTCTTTTTAAATTAAATTGATGACTTAACAATGAACATTTACTATCTTTCCAATTATTTATCTTTATTTCTGTAAGGAATATTTTGTAATGGATTCATATAGTACCTGTGTGTCTTCATAGGTAGACTGCAGATGAATTTTATATTCTGCTACTTAAACAGTTATTTTTTGCAATAATTAGGTAATTCCAGAATTTCTAAGTAAACCAACATGTTGTTTTCACAAAATCAGAATTTTTTTTCTCTTTGCCTGTGTACAACTCTTCAAAATTCTTTTTCTTTTCAGTGAGGCAATTGGGGTTAAGTGACTTGCCCAGGGTCACACAGCTAAGTGTTAAGTGTCTGAGGTTGGATTTGAACTCAGGTACTACTGACTCCAGGGCCTGTGCTCTATCCTCTGCACCACCTAGCTGCCCCAAAATTCTTTTCCTTGTAATTGATATAGCTACCATTTCCTGACACATACAAAGTAAGCACTTCATAGATGCTTATTGCCTGACTGGCAGACCCCTGATACTATTGGAAAAACCTCTAGGGTTTCTCCATTACAGATAATGTTAACTCTTTGTTTTATATAGGTACTCTTATCATATAAAATAATAGTCTCTTTATTTCTAAGCTTCTTAATGTTTTTAACATAAAGGAATATTATATAGTTTGTCAAAAACTTCATATATTGATGTGATTTTTATTTTCATTATTAATATTCTCTAGTTTATAGCTTTTTTAGGAAGTAGGTGATAAGGATTAGATGTATGTGATTTTATTGGTATAGGAAGGAACTCTTAGAATGAGGAAACTTCACGTCATATTTCTGATCCTCACCATTCTCTAATTTAGTTTTAGGGAATTGCCTAGAGTACTATGAGATGAAGTAACTTGACCTTATATCCAGTAAGTGTGAGAGGTGGGACTACAATAGCTCTATCCATTCATTGTGCCATGCAAATGGATAATTTTTATATGTTATGCTTGTTTATATAATTTTGTATCAATATTTATATTGCTTCATAGTTTTCTTTTTCTGCCTTTTCTTCCCCCCAAGGTTCAAGTACCAGGACAATATTTATCTGATAGAGGAGTTGGATGGTATCCCTTTATGCGTTTTTGCAGTTTATTTAATATTGGAATTAATTGTTTTTTAAATTTTTGATGTTTACTTGTAAATCCATCTGGTCCTGGGTGTTTTATCTCTGGAAATTTCTTTGGCTCATTCAATTAGGTTGTTGTGTGTGTGGTTTTTTTTGTTTTGTTTTGTTTTTGTTTTTGTTTTTTGAGATTAGAAGGGCTGGGGAGGAGAATCTGGCAGTACATATTTACTGTTTGTTTCTCTGTGCTCAATTTTCCCTCGTTTATAATCTAGATTTTTTTCCTTGTGAATATCCATTTCTCAAGTTATTGATTTTTTTTTTAGGCATAAATGATTGGGCAGAATAGTTTCTAATAATTGTATTGAAAATTGTTTTTCATTTGGGATTCTGGCAATTTGATTTTTAATCTCTTTCAATAAAATTAATGGTTTATTCTGTTAAAAAAAATTTTTGGGGGGGTAGCTAGGTGGCACAGTGGATAAAGCAAGCACTGGCCCTGGATTCAGGAGGACCTGAGTTCAAATTTAGCCCCAGACACTTGATACTTACCTAGCTGTGTGACCCTGGCCAAGTCACTTAACCCTCATTGCCCTACCCCACCCCAAATTCTAATTTTAATATGTTTTTTCTCTTTCTGATGAAAGTGTTTAGACACACTCCATTTTCCTCTATCCTGCTTTGGCTGGATCCCAAAATTTCTGGTGGAGTATCTTTTTGTTTTCTTCAATGAAATTATCTCTTGTTTCTGTTATTTGTTTTTTGACCCATCAGTTTTTAGAATAGTTACTCCATTTAAGTTTGAATCCTTTTCTTAAATGGGTTTTATTATATGTTTTATTGCACTTTCTGCGTTTATGAGGTTTTTTTTGTTTTTTGGGGGGTGTGGAGCAATGAGAGTTAAATGACTTGCCCAGGGTTACACAGCTAGTAAGTGTCAAGTGTATGGGTTCAGATGTGAACTCAAGTTCTCCTGAATCCAGAGCCGGTGCTTTATCCACTGTGCCACCTAGTGTGAGGTTTTTATGTTAATACATGGTCATTTTTTGTGAAGGTCCCATGCAGGCTGCAAGTTATGTATGTTTTCTCATTTACTAAAACTATTCAGATAATTAACTTCTTTATTACTTTTCTTAAATTTGTCTAGTTCCAAAAGAGACCTGTTGACGTCCCTATCAATTATAATTTTATGGTCCATTTTCCCCTATGCTTATATTAGCTTTTCCTTCAAGTAATTAGGTGTACTATGCCATTTAGTACATTATATATTACTGATATTTCATTGTGGTGCCTTTAAGTATAATGTAGTTTCCTTGTTTATAGCTTTTAATCATACCTTTTTACTATTGCCTTGTGTGACAAGTTTAGTAACTATTTATTTTAATAGCTGTTTTAGCTACTTAGCTATTCTGTTAATTTGCCTGAAGTGTAAATGATTTTACTACATCTTCTCATTTTAATTTTCTTCTACTGGGTTTACCTCTTCAAATTCTCTTACCTCTTAATGTTTCTCTAGTATAGTTGATGTCTTTTGTTTATTCATTTTCAGTCTTGGGTTCAAATTTTGAATTTGGCTAATTCTCCCTCACTTTCTTCAGTAGGTTTGTAGGACTAGTTTTATCTTGTCCTCATTGTAGTATGGATCCTTCTGCTTGTGTTAATTTGGACTGTGACTAGTATTAGGCCTACCTTTTCCCTCACTCCTTACCTTCTGTCTTAGACTTCTGGTGGTCCACTGCAGGTTCAGACCTCACCTGGTTTCTCTCTCTGTCTCTTTCTGTCTCAACATGAAATGGATAATTTGTTATTTACAGCTTGTTTTTCTTTTAAAGTATATAATCAATTCAACTTGTAACTTTCAAAGGTGTCCTTGTCTTTGATTCTTTCTGTTTTCAAAAACTACTTCAGGGACCCTCTCTTTTTTTCAGCAGCCCTATTCCTAGCCTTTGTTATTCCTCCCACCTTTCCCCATTAAAAGCAAAACCTATGTAACACATGCATAGTCAAGAAAAACAAATGGCCACATTAGCCAAGTCCAAAAATGTGTATCAATCTATCTTGAATCCAGCATCATTGGTACTTTGAAATTGTGATTGGGTAGTTGCACTGGTCATAGTTTTTAAAAGTCTTTTACAATGGTTGTCTTCGCAGTGTTGTTATTGTATAAATCTATTGTATCCATATGCTACAGCTTGTTCTCCCATTACCTATGTGATGGATATTCCCTTAGTTTCTATTTTTTGTTATAACAAAACAGACAAAAGAATATATGGATCTTTTTCCTCTTTGATTTCTTTGGGGTATAGACATCAAAGAGTTAGCGACATAGTGGACTGACTTTTTGGACACAGTTCCGGATTGCTTTCTAGAATTTTAGATCATTTTAGTAGTTCCACCAATGGTGCATTGATGTGTCTTATTTACCTCAACTCCTTCAACATTTGTCATTTTCCCTTCTCTTATATTTTTGTCAATCTAATGGGTGTGAGGCAGAGCTTCAGAGCTGTTTTAATGTTCATTTCTCTAATTATGAGTGATTTGGAATATTTTTTGTGGTTGTTGATAGCTTGGAGTCTTTCTTTGAAACTTGTTGATTTATATCCTTTGGCCTTTTGTATATTAGGGAAAATTGTTTTCTTATAAATTTTAATCAGTTTCTCATATGTTGGACATGAGTACACATTGTACATATTTATCAGAGAAACTTGGTACAAACATTTTCCCCCAGTTAACTGTTTAACTTCTAATTTTAATTGCATTGGGTTTGGGGGATAGAAACCACTTATAAAGTTTTTGTAATAAAAAATATTCTTTGTATATTTTCCTCCACCTCTTGTTTAGTCAGGAACTATTGTTGAGCACTTAAAGGTTTATATAACACTTTCCATGTGTTATCTCATTTGATCCTCAGAACATCCTATTATACTTAACTGCAGTTCATCATCATCACTCTCATTTTACAGATGAGGAGACTGACTTGGGTTTAATGACTTAACTAGGGTGACACAGTTTAATGACTTAACTAGGGTGATCAAAGTAAAATTTGAACTCGGATCTTCCTGACTGGTAATAGTTCTTCTTGCCAGAGTCATAAAAAGTTTCTTCCTTGCTCTAGTTTATGATGTGATCTTTTATGTGTAAGCCATAAAATCCATTTGGAGCTTATCTTTTGGGGGAACTTTCTCTTCTTTGCATGATCCTCATTGGAAGTTGGTTTCTTTCCCTCCTGTGGCTATGATTGACCAGAGTGGAATATTTCAAATAAGCTGGTCTCAGGCATCCTTCACAGCCCTTGGGGTTGAGTTGTTGAGTTTGGGCCTATCTCTTGTGCAGAGATCTACCTAGGTTGGTTTTCCCCCCAACTTCTGTTTTTTCAGTCTCCGTCTTTATGTACCCTGTTATGAGAGCTAGTGTTGGCTTGTGACAACCCTGTTCAGGGCCTTTTTCAGTAGTTCATTCTGCTCTTTTGTCTCCATCTCAGATACTTTTCTTTCCTTGCCTCTTCTGAGCTGGTGTTCTGTCTTTTACCTTGTTGTTGATCAAGGTGAAGGAGGTTTCGTTTCTTTGTTTTTATTTATTAATGCTCTTTCTGGGGCTTTTTTCAGATATGTATTGAGGTTTCTGTGGTAGAGTTGTGATTCTTTGTGACATTTCACATTGCCATCTATTTCTATGTGTAAAATATATTACAAGAATGGCTAGTGAATTTATAGAGATGATATAATGATAAAGAGGCTTTACATGGTTTCCCCAAGAATAGATCATGGAGGAACAGCTTTATGATAGGTCAGCAATGGTCTCTAAACTCATGCACCCATCATCAGTAAAATTTTTTGAGGATCCCTCCAATATGTGCATAATTACTTAAGAATTATATATGTGTAATAATTCTGCCATACATAGAATTATATACTAATAATTATATATATTGTACTACCTCCAGGATGGAAATTTTAAAAGGATGAGATAAAGATGAAATGATAGTGGATCCTAGACTTAATAGGGGGCCACTGGAATTTACTGAGTAGGAGAGTGATATATGGTCAGTCTTGTGTTTTAGGAAAATCACATAGACAAATTTGTGGAGGATGGATTGAGAGGCTAGAAACTTTTTTGGGGGGGGTGCGGAACTTGAGACAGAGTTGGTTCTCTTAAGTAGATTAGATACAACCTCAATCGTGCTTTTTAATGTTGCAAAATTTCATGGAAAATCCTTGTAAAAAGTGAGCCATAATAAGACCTAAACCCACTTTGAATTATAAAAGTTGGTAGATTTTGGTGGGTTTTTTGGTTTTTGTTTTTTTGTTTTTTTAGTGAGGCAGTTGGACTTAAGTGACTTGCCCAGGGTCACACAGCTAATAAGTGTTAAGTGTCTGAGGTTGGATTTGAACTCAGGTACTCCTGACTCCAGGGCTGGTCCTCTATCCACTGCAACACCTAACTGCCCCCTAGCCTTTGATTTTTAATAAAAATTCTTCCTTTGTAAAGGGTCTTTTTTCCTCCTTTTAAAATCTGGGACGATGATTTCATTAATGTTAGGGAACTCCCAGTGCAGAAAATCCATCTTCTAAGGCTGATAAGTACCTACTCTGCAACCTAAAGTCTTAGTTGCTTAGGGGAAACTGGGATGGGGTGGGGAGGTTGTCACAGACAATATGGATCAGGTGGAACCTTAACCCCAGGTCTTCTTGACCTTGAAGCAGGCCTTCTAGACATTTCCATATAGTATATTATAAATATGCAATGAGAGGCAGAGTATTCTTTATATGATCCTATTCCATCTTCTCCAAAATATTGTTCCTTCCATTATTCACAGTTTGACTTATCTTGAATAAGTGAAATTGCCTTGCCTACTTACTGCTTTCCTACTGTCTACAAACATGTCCACATCTCCATCTCAAAAACCCTTACTTGTTTTTTCTATCCATACCAGCTGTTGTTTTATCTCTGTTCTCCCTTTTGGGAGCTAATGCTAAACTGCTTTGGAAAGCTATTTACATTAGGATCTCTCCACTTGATCTCCTGTCACTTGTTTCTAAACCCTCTTCAGTCTGGCTTCTGACCTATCTTTCACCTGAAACTATTCTCTTTGAAGTTAAAAATGATCTCTTAATTGCCTAGTCTAGTTGCCTTTACTCAGTCCTTATTCTTTTTTTTTTTTTTTTTTTTTGGTGAGGCATTTGGGGTTAAGTGACTTGCCCAGGGTCACACAGCTAGTAAGTGTCAAGTGTCTGAGGTCAAATTTGAACTCAGGTACTCCTGATTCCAGGGCCAGTGCTCTATCCACTACACCACCTAGCTGCCCCTCAGTCCTTATTCTTATTGAATTCTCTACTTCCTTTGACACTTTCAGTTACTCTCTTCACTTGAGGTTATTCTATCCTGTTTTTCCTATATGTCTGACCACTCTTTCTTAATCTCTATTTTTCTTAAAGGTGGGACTGTCCTGGGTTCTCTTCTCCATCTATATGCTTATTTCACTTGGTTACCTCATCAGTTCCCATAGACTCAATTATCATTTCTTTGCTGATGATTCTCATATCTGCTTATCCAATCCTAACTTCTCTTTTAATCTCCAGACTCAAATCTCCACTTGCCTGTTATCCATTTTAAACTGGATGTACCAAAGACACCTGAAAATCAACATGTCCAAAACACCTCATCTTTCTTCCTTTTCCTGTTTTTATTGAGGGCACCAATGTCCTTCTGGTCATCCATGCTTACAACCTAGGTGTTACCCTGGATTCCTTAATCTCTTAACCTTCCTAGAGTAATTAATGATCTCTAAATTGCCAAGTCCTGTTGATTTGAACCTTCATAGCATCTCTTGAAAATGCTTTGACTTTGCCACTAGCCTGCTACAGGTCCTCATAACCTCACATGTGGACTATTGTGATAAGCTGTGCTAGTCCATCATCTTTCAGTCAGCTGTTAAAGTAATCTTCCTAAAGTACAGATGTGATTATGTAATCCATCTTTCCCTCTCTACCTAGTCACTAAACTGTAGTGGCTCCCTATCACCCCCAGGATGAAATGTAAAAAACCCTGTGTGGCTTTTAGAGTCTTTCATAACCTGACTCCTTCCGACCTTACCCATTTCTTAGACTTTATTCTCTTCCATGAGATACATAAATATAAACATACAGACACTATATAAACCACTATGTACAAACAACATATACATAAGATAAACTGAAGTTAACCTCAGGGAAGACACTTCACATTTTGGAAGACTAGGGAAAGGTTTCTTGCAGTAGAGGGGTTTTTCTCCCTGAGATTTAAAGGAAGCCAAGGAAGCCCAGGAGGTAGAGATGGAGACAGTTCCAGGGATAGGGACAGCCAATGAAAATGTTTAGGGTCCATATATGGAGTATCTTATCCAAGAAACATCAAGGAAGGCAGTATAACAGGATCACATGGAGGGGGAAATAAGGTATAAATACTGTAAAGTTAAGAAGAAGCCAAATTAGGATGTATTTTAAAAGACAGAAGATTTATCTTTGATCCTGGGGCAGTAGGGAGCCATTACAGTTCCAAATAGAGGAGATAGGGGGCAGCTAGATGACGCAGTGGATAAAGCCCCGGCCCTGGAATCAGGAGTACCTGAGTTCAAATCCAGCCTCAGACACTTGACACTTACTAGCTGTGTGACCCTGGGCAAGTCACTTAACCCCCATTGCCCTGCAAAAAAACACAAACAAAAACACCAAAACAAACAAACAAACAAAACCAAATAGAGGAGATAACATGGTTGTCTCCCCTTTCTACTTTAGTAAGATCATTTTGACAGCTAAGTGGAGAAAAGCCTGGAGTGAGAAGAAACTCAAGGCAGAAGACCAGATAAGCATGTTATCATAATGATCCAGGTGTCATTATGAGGGGGACTGCACCAGGGTCGTGGCAGTGTCAGAGGAGAAAAGGAGAAAATTTAGTCTCTTTATGGTAGAGAAATAAAAGTTAATAAATAACCTAAATACCAGGGGGTTACTTTATAGAGTTAGACAAAATAATAATTCATTTGAAGGAAAGAAAAGATCTATATCATCAGTAGAAATGACAAAACCCAGGAATAAAAGAATAGCTTTTTTAGAGCTCAAACTATTATAATACAATAATCATCAAAATTATTTGCTGCTTGTTAGTAGGCAAATTGAGTAATGGAACTGACAAAACAAGGAAGAATCAATTATAACTGAGCTCAATAAATAAGTGTATATTAAAAAACAAAACAAATTACCAATGAAAGAACTTTTTCTTTCATTGGTAATCCTGGGAAAGATTTTTAAAATCTTCTCTCCTGGAATTTAAGAATCCCTGGGAAAAATAAAAAGCTGTCTACCAGAAATTAGGCTTAGGCAAACATCTACATGATATATCACAATAAACTGAAAATGGATGTGTGACCTGATCTGAATATTAAAGGTTATATTAAGAAGTTCTCTTCATAACTCTGGCTAGAAAGTGAATTCTTTTCTATTCTTTTTTTTTTTTTTTGGTGAGGCAATGGGGGTTAAGTGACTTGCCCAGGGTCACACAGCTAGTAAGTGTCAAGTGTCTGAGGCCGGATTTGAACTCAGGTTCTCCTGAATCCAGGGCCGGTGCTTTATCCACTGCGCCACCTAGCTGCCCCTAGAAAGTGAATTCTTGACCCTCCCCTTCGCCCCCAAAGGAAAAGGATGATCACAGAAGTTAAAACACACAATTTTGATTACATGATATAGTTTTTATTTTTTCTTGTAAATTGTATTTTATTACATGTAAAGATAGTTTGTAACATTCACTTTTTATAAGATTTTGAGTTTCAAATTTTTCCTTCTTCCCTCCTCATTTCCCCTTCCCAAGATGGCAAGCAATCTGATATACGTTATACAGATTACATGATATTGAAAACCTTTTTGCACCAACATACATTCATGTAGTATGAAATGAAGTGGTCAATTGAGGAAAAAAAAACCTTTTCATCAGGTAACTTTGTAAAGTGTCTGTTGTCCAAGATTTTTAGGAAATTTACAGAAACACAGAAGAACAAAAACAATTCCTTAATAGATAATTGGGCAAAGGATATAAACAAAATATTCAAAAGAGTTTCAAACTATTAGTAACCATATGAAAGCCTTCAATCAGTACTTTCATTTATTTATTTATTTATTTTAGTGAGGCAATTGGGGTTAAGTGACTTGCCCAGGGTCACACAGCTAGT
The DNA here is from genome assembly GCF_019393635.1 of Dromiciops gliroides. Lineage (NCBI taxonomy): Eukaryota > Metazoa > Chordata > Mammalia > Microbiotheria > Microbiotheriidae > Dromiciops > Dromiciops gliroides. The sequence goes on along the minus strand of NC_057863.1, from coordinate 278,022,215 downwards.
AAGTGTTACGTGTCTGAGGCCGGATTCGAACCCAGGTACGCCTGACTCTAGGGCTGGTGCTCTATCCACTGCGCCACCTAGCTGCCCCTTAAATCAGTAATATTAAGAGAAATAAAAATCAGAAAAATTCGAAGGTTTTATTTCACACCTAGAAAATTGGCAAAGATGACAAAAGAAGGAAGTATTGAGTAGAGGAGCATGCTGTGCTGTTGTTTGAGCTGTGAATTGGTCTAGTCATTCTGGAAAGCAATTTCAAATTGTTCTAATAGACAGTGGGTGAATTAAGCAGAACCACAAAAACAATATACATTACACAGTGTAAATGTAAAGAATAGCAACAAAATATAGAAATTGTAAAATTGTAAAATGATAAATGACCAAGTTTGGTCCTAAAGTAAGAGATATGAGATGGGTACCTCCTTTCCTTCTTTATTGAAGTTGGAGGCAGTGGATTGGAATGATACAGATAATGTTAGACATTTTTCTTTAATGTATTGTTTAGTTTTTCTGAATTTTCTTCTTTTTAAATTTCCCATAAAGGATGGTTCTTTGGGATTGGGCTATGTTGGTAAAAAGTAGGTGTTATAAAAACAAGGGATCACAAAGTTTTTAAAGTTAGAACATACTTATAGAAATAGGGGTTTTAAAATCATGTCACTTTTAGTAATTGCAGTTTGCTCATTTGTCATTTATGCAACATGAATGAATACAGAATTGTATGTTAATGTAGCGTTCATTTAAGATTGTAAAACACTTAAAAAGGAAAATTAATTAAAAAAAATCCCTTTCAATAAATTCTCATAAGGGTTGTGGGATCATTGGGTACAATCAAGAAACACTTATTTTAGAGAATGGCTAGGAATTAAACAGTTGGATGAGGGAGAATTTTCTAGGTACAGGGAACAGCAAACAGCATGAGCTGAGGCACAGAGAACAATATGGAAATTTCAGGCAAAATAATTTAAATTTTATTTGGTTGGCAATAAAGAGGAATGTAAGTTTTCTTAGCAGAAATGTGGTATGACCAAATATATGATTACAAACGTTTATTTTGTTTGGTAGCATCAAAAAGAAATTGCAGAGGGTGGGTGAAAATAGGATCTTAGATTAAGAATGGGAAGGGGCTGTAGAAGTCATTGAGTAGATACTCTCCCTTAATTTGTAGATGAGGAAATGGAGACTCAAAAATGGTGAGTTGTTTAGGGTCATAAAGGTAATAAGTAATAGAGACAGGATAGAGTCAGGAAGAACTAATTGAAGCATTTGGAATAACTCAAGCAGGCCCTTAATGAGTTTCTGTTTGAGTGGTTAGCATTGTGGAAGAGGGGATGCAAGACTTGGTAACAGATTAGATATAGTTACACTTACACTCATAGTAAGTTCACATTGTTTTCCTTAAAGGAAGAAATTGCTTCACTTTTGTCTTGGTTTCCCTAAGCTCTACTATAGTACCTGGCAAATGTTTGTTCACTGATGGATTGATATGAAAGAGAAAGAAAAGGTGAGTTAAGGGTTTGAATTTAGGAAACATAGTCTATTGGTAGTGTCATAAACAGAAATAGTGAGGAGAACTTGTGGAGAATGTTTTAGGGTAAAGGTAAGTTTGGTTTTAAACATTTTGAATTTGTGCTGCTAGTGAAGCATCCAGAGGGAGATGTCTCTTAGGCATTTAAAGATGTGTTACTAGGATTCAGAAGAGAATTCAGGAATAGAGCCATAGTTTTTTGAGAGTTATGGATAAACAGGTTGGTAATTGAAGTGAGAGTAAATGAGCTTGTCAAGGGAGAGAGTATAAAATGAAAAGAGATGGCTGAAGGAAAAATTTTAGAGAATACACATGATGTGAGACCCTACCTCCTTCTGCTCCAGAGGGATGGACAAAATTAGTGGATATTTTGGGGGACATCTTCCATATAAACATATTCATTCACTTGTTTCAGTGAAAACCAAATTCTAATCAGTCAGGGAAAAAGCAAAAATGTCAAGTTCTCTCCAAATGACATTGAATACAGGGTAGGATTATTTCATACGGTGTAGTACTTCTGGCTATATTTGAAAATAGAACATATGAATTAGTGTCATGATCTCTTAGATTTTTTAGTTATTATTGATTGGGGGGAGCACACTATATACTGTGACTTTTAAGAAACTGAAATAATTTTAGACCAGTGCTACTCATCTATTTGAAATGAGAAGACCCCAGGGTCCAACTTAGACAACTGGTGGCACTGACAAGACGGTTATGGGCTCTTTCCTCCTGAGTTGTCCATCAGATTTGACAACATCCCTGGTTGTATCTTACACTGGACTGCTTTTATAGATCTGTCCATATCCCAGTGTGCAAGGTTGTTATGCTGTGATGTTGCTGTAGCGCTCTTGTTAACCTTGCCTCCTTTCACCTTGTATGTATATCTCCACCTAACATTTCTATTATTCACACCCCCCCCAAAAAAGGAACTGTTGCTTTCAGTAAAAGCAGCAGCCTTCCCCCTAAAAACAAAACCTCTCAAGTTCTAAGTAAAGTTTTGAAATGTTCAACTGTTAATTTAAATTTAATTTAAAAAAATTTTATATTTGTATTCTTGAAAGAGTGAAATAAAGTCCTTTAGTGAAAGTTAAGTAGGTAACTATCAGTGAACATTATTGAGTGCTTACTGTGTGCCAGACTGGGGATACAAAAAGAGGCTGTCCCGGCTCACCAAGCTGACTCTGATAATGGCTACTTAGAGGATAAGTAGAAGATAAAACACTAGAATTAAGAGGGGATGGGAAAGGATTTTAGTTGGGTCTTAGAGAAGCCAGGGAAGTCAATTGGTAGAGTGGAGGAGGGAGAGTATTCCAGGCATGGGAGTGGGGGTGGGAGGGGCTGGGGGGGTCAGAAAGGAGAACGTTGTGGAACTGAATTTGTTTGCCAGGGGGTCGAGATATGGGGCAAGAGGAAAGAGTGATTAATGCAGAGAAGATGGCCTAGGAAAGAATTGAGTTGTCAAGGGGATTGGAGGTCATGGTATGGATGAAGGCTTAGTGTTTTGTGAAGAAATGAAAAGAATAGATTAGGGTCTGTTATGGGGGCAAGATCAGGGATATGACCATCTTTGTGTATTGCTGAGGTCTCCAACAACTTGGAAAAGTAGCTCATGTGAAGTGAATAGGTAGAGTTTGAAGAGGATATCCACTACAATACAGGCAAGAACCAGTACAGTTTTAAGTTGTGGAAATGCAGGAACACAAAAGTAAAAAATGTCCAGATGCAGAAAACAGTTAACCACTGTATTTATCATTGGAAGTGGCAAGGTTGCCCAGTGGATAGAGCACAGAGCCTAAGATTAAAAAGACAAGTTCAAATCTGGCCTTAGTCACTCTCTAGTCCTGTGACCCTGGGCATGTCACTTAAGCCTGTTTGCCTCTGTTTCTTCATCTATAAAATGAGCTAGAGAAGAAAATGGTAAAACACTCGATCTTTTCTGAGAAAACCCTAAATGGGGTCACAGTGAGTTGGACATGACAAACAATTTAACACAAACACACACATACATATACACACACACAGATGGTGGCAGCTAGGTGGTTCAGTGAATGAGGCCTGGAGTCAAGGAAGACCAGCATTCAGATCCAGTCTCAAACACTTAATAGCTGCGTGATCCTGGGCGAGTGATTTACCCTCTGTTTGCCTTAATCCACTGGAGAAGGAAATGACAAAGTGCTCCAGTATCTTTGCCAAGAAAACCCCAAGAACAGCATTGGTGTGCTATGGTTTACAGGGTCATGAAGATTAGGGCACAACTGAAAAACATTTATTATTGGGATTTCCAAGTACTATTATTATTCATAGAGAGGAATAATAGCTGTGTTGCTTTGTTCATGCAGGTAGCATGAAACAAAGAGTTTACACAACATACTGAAAAACATACACATAGTATATTGGGAAAATGAATTTTCCAGAGAATTAAGCTGACTTAATAAGTAAAAGCAAACAGTTTCATAAAACTCTCATTGACCTCAAAAGAATTACTTGAATTATATAAAAGTGCTAAAAGAATTGCTTACTATGAGCAACTAAATTTTATAAAAAATAATTGCTATCTGTAGTTACTGATATGGTCAAAACAATTCTAGACAGGTCATATACAAAACAATTTTGAATGGCTCTGTTTGTAGGTAATGTAAAACAGAATTGTTTGTTATTTCTATGTGCCTTTAAGGAAGACCTGTACTTCAGGAAGATTACTTTGGTAGCAGTGTATGTAGGACCGAAGGCAGGGAGACCAATTAGGAGGTTCTGGAAATAACAATGTATGTGGATTTGAAGACCTCAGCCATCAGTTAGTAGAGAATCAAATCTTCCCTTTTTTGTATTGCAGGTGAATGAAGCAACAGATACAGTTAAAGATGTTCATTTAATTATATATTTTTGATACGTTGTGAAATTTGTTGTTACTTTACAAAGCTTTGCTTAATGTCAGTGACTCAAGAAAAAAATTAATATAATTATTGAACTTTAAATGAACAAGATAAAATATGGGAAAACTGAGCACTCTTGATGGAAGTTAGTCATTGATAGAAAAAATGTGGCTCCTTGTGCAGTTTGGACACATTGCATGCTTCCTTAGGAATCAATTGAGAAATAATGAAGGGGTTTTTTCCCCCAATATAATCAATTTTAAATTCAAATTTAAATAAAAGTTAAGTAAAATTTTAAATTAAAAAATAAAATAAAATTTTAAAAAGGCTCTTTATAAAATAGGTGTGATGAAACAAAAGTTGAGAACTATCTTTACATGTAATGGAAAAAATAAAATACCTCATACATTAAAATAGGTGTGATGGTATGAAGGAAGTGCTACATAGGTCAGTTCTGTATTATTGTGAAGCACACTGATTTTCTCCTGATAAAATACTTAGAAAAGTACTTAATGTGAACAAAGAAATGTCCATTTTTACTAGAGATAATTCATTTATAACAAGAATTTCCTGATAAAACTGGAATATTTGTGATGTATACTTTTGAATCACTGAACACTAAAATAAATCAATGCAAAAGTCCTTATTCATACTTTGATACAAAAAAGGACAGCATTTGTCAAAAAATTAGATTTTTTATCAATATACCTGCAAACAAAAATTTTTATATGGTTCCCAATTTGAAAACATATTCTCCCTACAAATGAAACAGAAAGTGTGGATCTGGTTATCACTTGTTTGGTCTACTGAAGCAATTCTATTTTTAAAGACCAAGATATTTCTAAATATAGTAAAGGAACCTTAGATAAATGTGATGTATTTAATCTCACTTTATTTGATTAAGCTAGTGTGATGAAACAGGCATTTGAGCCTGAAAATTTTACAGTATTTTGACTCTGGAGTGAATAAAATCCTTTAGTTTGTCAATCAGTGACACATAACTGTTACCAATTGTAACATCCTAATTGTGTGAAAGGGATTTTTTGGGGTGGTGTAGCTATTATAACAATGAAGTATCCAAACCAGTTAGTGGTTAAAAAAGAATTACAAGTAGTGATATCTCAGTGATACCACAGTTTGGGAAACTGCTCTGAAAAACAAGCCAGCCCATCACAGTAATATTTTTATAAATTATAAATTTTAAAAATGTTAAAAATTTTATCAATAAGTACCTCTACATTATTTTGTCTTATGTTTAAGATTTATATATTTCTAGAAAACTTGTAATAAATTCTTTTATTTGAATAAAATATGAGTTAAAAATTGTTTGCATAGGTTAAGGTGGGGGGGCAGTACAAAAAAGTTGGGAAACTTTTGATGTCTAATAACTCATCCTTCCAAAAAGTATTTTATATTCTTAAATACAGAGATATTAAATTTGATGTTATTTTGATACTTGTTTATCTAGTCTTAAGATTTATTAAACAATTACTACATGCTTTTAAAAAGGTGAGGTTATGGGTTACCTGGGTTAGAATGGGTATAGGAAAGAGTAGAGCTGATTAAAACAGAGATAAGAGTCCTGAAAGTGGTGTGGTTTGGTTAGACTGCATAACAAGGATTGGGGAACCACCATAAAGAGAGGTTGATCAATGTATCATACTCTATTGGCCCAACTTCAGTGATAGAATATTTGCATAATTAATCAGGTTAAGATTGAAGGGCTCTTCCCTGTCATTTCAGTTATGTGAAATAATCAATTAATGAGCATTTATCAAATGCCTACTATTTTCCAGGTACTGTGCTTACCCTGAAGGAGCTCACAATCTAATAGGGGAAAGTAATTTTTTTCTTTCTTGTTGAATTTCTTTCTCCTCTACCTTTGCTCTTTTAAAACCAACAAATTAGAACAAAAACACATCTGAATCTTTCTTATTATGTATGTTGCATAATTCTCATTGTAACTTTTGAAGATAGTAGGATTCTGAAGAAACTCGGCTCTTTCCCTTTTTAGATGATCAGCGCTTAATCCTTAGTCTCTTCCAATTGCTCAAATACTTTTACTTTTCTAGGTTTCTCTTGACTTTAGTTTTTGCATTTCAAAGTTTTTGTGTTCTGATATTTTCCAGTCAGCAATATTTCAAAATCCTGTTCTGTTTTTCCCTCCTGTGGGGTTGAACTAAGTTTTGCAGGACAAGTTACTCTTTGCTCTTAGTAAGCCTTTGTTTTTTGTTTTGGTAATATTCCAGATTTTCTTCTTTATAGTAATTGCTGCATTGTGTGCTTCTAACTGGTTCTTTTGCTATTTGAATTCTTTCTTTCTGGATGCTTACTGTGTTGTTTGTTTGTTTTAATTTAGAAGTTCTTCATTTGCTCATGATGTATGTTCTTCAATTTTTAAAATCTTGACTTTGTTCTAATATTTTTTGTTGTTTCATGGAGTTACTGAATTCTAATTGTTCCATTCTATTTTTCAATGAGTTCATTACATGGGTAAGGGTTTTCTACCTAAATTATTTTTCCATTCTCCATGTTAAGGGTTGGTTGCTGGCAGCTTGTTTGGTAAGCCTGTAAGCTAAGACTGGCTTTTACATTTAAAAAGTTTTATTTATTTAAATACACACACACACACACACACACACATATGTATGTATGTAAGTTTGTTGATCCCTCCTCTAGAGCCCTAACTTTAAATATATAAATGTAGGTATGTATGGACGTATTACATATGTATATGTATAGTCAAAGTGGTTGCTGGTCTAATGTCCCTTTCCTGGAGTTTTTCCTCATTAACTTTGGAACAAACCCTTTCCCATTTGTTTGTAGCCAGCAAGATAGTGCAGTGAATAGAGTGCTGGACTTGGAGTCAGGAAGACTCGTCTTCCCGAGTTAAAATTTGACGTCCTACACTTACTAGCTGTGTGACCCTGGGCAAGTCGTTTAATCCTGGTCGCTTCAGTTTCCTCATTTGTAAAATGAGCTGGAGAAGGAAATGGCAAATCACTCCAGTATCTCTGCCAAGAAAACCCCAAATGGGGGCAAGAAGAGTTGGACACAAATGAAGAACAACAAAAGCTTACTAGAACTCATGTTAACTTTGCCAGTTTGACCACTCAGCCTGTCTGTTGTTGTTTGGCCAAACTTTTTTTTTTTTTTTAACAATTCTGGACTTAGGCTTGCATTTTCTTTGGTTATTTTTTAATTGCTTAAGGATTCTTTTCAGTTTATTTTCTTGGGAGGGGGGGAGGGAAGTGTGTGGCTGGGGTGGGGGATGTTATGTTGCCTTTTCAATGGTATGTCAGTTTGAAGCATTATACAAGAGTAGCAACCAGTGCTCCATGTGATGTGGGATGGAATTTGGGGTCAAATTGATTGTGAGTCGTCCCAAAAGAATTACAAGACTCAGTGACTCAGTTTCCCAAGTTTTGTTGCAATACTCTTGGTGACCACAGGGAGAGAACCAGAATATTGGAAAGGTATCTCTTGAATAAGCAAAGGAAAGACAGTTATATTTATAGTATGGATAAATTGATTCAGTCTCATTATAATAATCTCCACCTTGGGGAGGTACAAGGGAGGGCCTGTCCCATTCATTATAATATTCTCCACCTCGGGGTGTTACAAGGCAAGGCTTATCCTAATTTGGAGTTCCTAGGGTCCTAAGCCAACCCCCAAGGCAGGTACATTTTTCAGTGGAGGTGTGGTTTTGGGGTTTACATGTCATAAGGTGAATCTGGGAACAAATTTGGCCTTTTCTGCGCATGTCTCTTTCTGATTCCCATGGCTAGTTTCAAAATATCTCCATTTTTCATTAGAATTTCTATAGCCTTGTCATTCCCTTTATTGTTATTTTGACCTGACCCGTTTTGGTCCATTATGGATGCTGATCACTGTGGGTATGAGAATCTAGCATTTTGACTTGTAAGTTATCCCATTAACTGGGGTCTAACTCCCTTTTGGAGCTAATATCTGAATTAAAGCTTGGATCTTAGGTTTTTCTGTTAACCCCTTTTTTGCCTCCTATATCACGTGTCCCTGGCTACCACTCTCCCCATATGTGTTATCTTAGAATAAATAAAGGAAAGCTCTTTGAGTGCAGGGACTGATGTTCATTTAGCCCTGGGAGACTGCTTGTAGAATAATTCTGAGTTAGACTGGGAAATGTGGATATGAAGGATCTGGTTGAAGGTGAGATCAAGCTAACTGATTAACCATAGGCAAATTTCAGGAACTCTAGACTCCAGGTCTTCCCAAGAGCAGTTAGAAAGTCATATGTCGAGAGATTCTTATAACTCTTTGATTTCTTGATTTTGTGCTGTGTCTTAGCATGATTTTCCCTTATTCAAGCCAATACTCTTGCAGTAATTATAGTTCAGTGGCTACTTCTTTGATCCCTGGACTTACGGGGGCAAAAGTGTCAAACATATTCCCCTTAAGCACATGAATTCTGTTGCTTGCCTTTCCTTAAATAGGTATTTTATAATAGAGAACTACCCCTGGGAGGTTACATAAAAAAGCATAAGTTCTTTTTCTGAGCTATAACTTCTTAAACTAGAAGTTTGTCTTTTTGGAAGTGCAGAGGGCTTTTAGTGAATCAGAAAAATCAACTGTTCAACTTTTAATTATAATAGTTGAATATGCATAACTTTAATATTTTTAATTTACAATTGACCATAAACATTTCCCAATAAAATATTACAACTATATTCTATATTTTTATAACCCATCTTACTCTGTTATCTAGTTCTGTTCATGGTTTCCACAACGACTAGTAAAACTAGTCAAATAGTTGAAATAAAACTTTTGTTGCATTGTATATTAGAATGTAAGCTCCTGGGGGCAGCTAGGTGGCGCAGTGGATAGAGCACCAGCCCTGGAGTCAGGAGTACCTGAGTTCAAATCCGGCCTCAGACACTTAACACTTACCAGCTGTGTGACCCTGGGCAAGTCACTTAACCCCAGTCTCCTCACTTTAAAAAAAAAAAGAAGAATGTAAGCTCCTTGAGGTCAGAGAGTGTCATTTTTTTCTTTATATTTGTATTTGCAGTGCTTAGCACATTGTTGTTATTCAGTCAGTTATTTATTTATTTAGTTATGTCAAGTGACCCCATTTGGGGTTTTCTCAGCAAAGATACTAGTGAGTGTCTGAAGCCAGGTTTGAACTCACAAAGATGAGTCTTTCTGACTCCTGGCATTCTCTCCACTTTGCCACCTAGCTGCCTTTTAGCACACAGTTGGTTGTTATCCTTGTGCTCAGAGATGATCAAAATGACATCACTATGGTAGGGGTTTGAGGTACAGTGTGTCTGAATGGCTGATCAGTCCAATTCCAACTGGGAAGACTCTGCCATTGCTTGGGCACAAATAATCCATATGAACGTTTGAAATGGAGTTGTCTCTAAATTTGCACATCTCACCTTTCTTTTGAGCTACTGCAATTCTGCTTTGATTGTAGAGCACAGTGCCCTCTTTGATGTGGGCACACCATGCTGGACAGTCCTGTGCCAGTCTCTCATGTTGCACAATTGATTCCAAAGCTCTTCAGAGAGACGTTGAGAGTGCCCTTGCATTGCTGCTTTTGACTTCCATGTGAAGGCTTTCCTTGTGTGATTTCTCTGTAAAATAGTCTTTTAGGCAGATGTACATTTGATATTTGAAGCTAACATGGCCAGCCCATTGGAGTTGCACTCTTTTCAGTAGAGTTTGAATGCTTGTCAGTTAAGGTTGAGAAAGGACCCTCAGTGTCTGGTACCTTATCTTGCCAGGTGATCTTCAGAATCTTTCTCAGATAATTCAAATGGAAGCTATTCGGTTTCTTGGCATGGTGCTGGTATACTCTTCCGAGTTTCACAGGCATACAACAAAGTCAGCACAAGGCTCTGTAGACCTTCAGTTTGTTGGCAGCTTAATACTTCTCTGCTGTGTTGCCCCCACCCCCATCATCCCAAACACTGAGCTAGCAAAGCATATCATAAGTGCTTAATAAAAGCTTGCTGAACTGAAGAAAGAAGAGTACATTGCTAAGGTTTGTTAATACAATATGATATGGTACCATTAAACTCACCAGGAGACATGAAAACTGTCTTCGTGAATTTTTTGATCATGATTCTGAGAATTGTCTACTCATATCCTTTGAGAAATGGATTTTGGTCTTGTCTTTTTGTTAGTTCCTTATACATGTCTTGGTTCTCAGACCCTTATTAGAGACCACAGAATCACAGACTTGGAATTATTTGAGAGTTGTAAGGAACTTCAGCTGCCATCTAGTCTGTCATATTGAAAAGGAAACTCCAACAAGTGGTTGGTCATTCAGTACAGTGCTCTTGCCTGTTGAAATTTTTTTTTTGCTTTTTTTGGTGGGGCAATGGGGGGGTCACACAGCCAGTAAGCGTCAAGTGTCTGAGGACGGATTTGAACTCAGGTATTCCTGAATCCAGGGCTGGTGCTTTATCCACTTCGCCACCTAGCTGCCCTGCTGAAATTGTTTTTGATCCTAATGTGTTAGTTGTCCATCTCAGACTGATGTCATCTCAACATTTGAAGAGTATTCCACCTATGCCTTTATCTGAGTCATTGATAAAAATGTTAAATAGCTTAGGGCCAAGCACAATAGATGATTCCACTTGGTTTACTCTTAGTCTCTTAACTCCAGCCTCATCCTTCCACCAATGCTGCTCACTCCTAAATTCCAATGATCTCTTAATTGCCAAATCAAATAGTCTTCTCTCAATCTGCACTCTTTACCACTCTGAAGTCTTTGAAGCTTTCTTCTCCTTGATACTCTCTCCTCTCTAGTGTTTTGGGATACTACTTAACTACTTTTTGATCCAGTGGCATTGGCTTCTTTGCTGTTCCTTAAACACTCCATTTCCCAATTCTGACAATTTTCACTAGCTGTCCCCCCGTGCCACTGAACTGTTCTTGTTCTTCATCTCTGTTGGCTTCCCTGCCTTTTTCTTCAGGTTGCAGCTAAGATCCCACCTTCTACAGGAGACTTTTTCAATCCTCTTTAACTCTAGCCTTATCTTTTCTAATTATTTCTTATTTTTCCTGTATATAGTTTGTACATATTTCTTTGCTTATTGTTTCCCCTATTAGATTGTGAGTTCCTTGCAGGTAGGAACTGTCTTTTTATAGTGAAAAAGTCTGAAAACATGTACAATGTGTAGCACCAGTAGACCTGCATGAAGGAAGGGGTGAGTTGAAGGTGTCTTCATGTATCTTCATTTGGGTTCTGCTTGATCTTTATTTTTGTTTTATTTACTTTTGATTTTGGTGTATAGTTCTTTCCTTTTACATTGGTGTAGTTATTGTGTGTATATAATTATCTTGGCTCTCTCCTTCAGTCTGCATTAGTTCATATATATTTCCATGTTTCTCTGTATTCACACACATCATTTCTTCCAGGACAGTACAATGATGTTCAGCCATTCCCCTACTTTGTTTCCAAATCTTAGCTCACAAAAAGTGCTGCTATAACTATTTTGCATGACATTGGGACTTTTTTCTTTTAATTGATGGCTTCTTTGGGATATAAGCCCATCAGTGGAGGTTCTAGTTTGAAATATATAGACATTTTAGTTACTTTACTTGCATAATTCCAAATTAACAAAATGGTTATAACATTTCACATCTCCACTAACAATGCACTTGTACCTATCATTCCATATCTTCCAACATTGACTGTTGCTATATATTTTTTATTTTTGCCAATTTACAGGGAGTGAGGTAAAGTCTTGGTTGTTTTTTGTTTGTTTGTTTGTTTTGTTTTTGTTTTTGTTTTTTTTGTGAGGCAGTTGGAGTTAAGTGACTTGCCCAGGGTCACACAGCTAGTAAGCATTAAGTGTCTGAGGCTGAATTTGAACTCAGGTACTCCTGACTCCAGGGCCGGTGCTCTATCTACTGCGCCACCTAGCTGCCCCAGTCTTGGTTGTTTTGATTTGCATTTGTCTTTGAAACAGTCTTTCATGTAGTTGTGAATACTTTGCATTTCTTTTTTTTTTTTTTAATTTTAGTGAGGCAATTGGGGTTAAGTGACATGCCCCAGGTCACACAGCTAGTAAGTGTGTGTTAAGTGTCTGAGGCTGGATTTGAACTCAGGTACTCCTGACTTCAGGGCCGGTGCTCTATCCACTGCGCCACCTAGCTGCCCCTGCATTTCTTTTGAGATCTGTTTGTTTATATCTTTTGACCAGTTATTTTTTGGGGAATGGCTATTAGTGGTGTGTGTGTTGGTGTGTGTACTATAAAAGTATTCACAACCACATGAAAGAATGCTCCAAATCACTAATAATAGGTTAAACACAAATCAAAACAACCCTGAAATTTCACCTCACACCCTGTAAATTTTATAATTTATTTATGTCTTGGATACCATAGCCTTATCAGTGAAATTTGATACAAAGGTTTTTTTCACCATTTGACCATGTCCCTTCTTATTTCTATGTGCATTAATTTCATCTGTGCTTTTCAGTTCAAAAGCTTTTCCGTTTCGAGTAATGAGTTATCTGTTTTATCTTTTATAATTATTTCTAGCTCTTATTTGCTTATGAATATATCTTCTATCCATAGCTATGAGATGTATGTTATCTGTTTCTCTTTTAATTTTTTATGGTATGGTCTGTAATATTAAGGCCATATCTATTTAGAATGTATTGTGGAATATGGTATAATGTATTGGTCTAAATCTAATTTTTGCCAGATAGCTTTACAGTTTTCTCAGCAAGTTTTATCAGATAGAGATTTGTTTTTTCCTAGGTAATTTGTTTTCCTGTTCCTCAAACACTAGGTTATAGGATTGTGTTTCCAATTCTCCCTGGTCTAGTCTGTTTGAGCCATTGATTCTTTAACCAATACCAGATGGTGTTGGTGACTGATGAATCATAATATGGTTTGAGGTTTAGCAGCACTATTCCACTCAGGAGTGGACCTTATTCTTCCTTATATGGACACAACTCCGGAGCGGACCTTATTGAGACCAGGGATTTTGTTAGCCAGAGGGGGAGGAGGGGATCTGAGACCTTTGTCCTACAAACAGGTCAGGAAGAGTATGATTGACTGTTATATCCTCATTGAGAGGATACCCATTTTCTCACATTTTGTTTTTCCAAATGTGTGTGTGTGTGTGTGTGTGTGTGTGTGTGTGTGTGTGTGTGTGTGTGTGTGTGTTGGTGAGGCAGTTGGGGTTAAGTGACTTGCCCAGGGTCACACAGCTAGTGTCAAGGGTCTGAGGTCGGATTTGAACTCAGGTCCTCCTGAATCCAGGGCTGGTGCTCTATCCACTGCGCCACCTAGCTGCCCCCAAATGAGTTTTTAAAATTATTTTACAAAGTCCTATAAAGTATCCCTTTGGTAATTTGATTGGTATAGCATTAAAAATTTAAATTAACTTCAGTAGTATGTCTGCCATTCATTTTTGGCATTACTGCCTTTCATTTTGTAATTGAATTGCTACAAGTCTTTTGTGTATTTTGGTAGCCCAACCTCTAGATATTTCTTGCTGTGCAGGCATAAATTCTGTTCTAATTAATTCTCATTTCTGTTTTGAACCACTCAAGAATTTCATGTTGTGGTTCCAAGTCCTTCTCATATTTCATATGGTTTTCTGTCTCTTCAGGTGTTGGATCATTTTCATTTGTTTTGCAGTATTGATTTATAGATACCTGAACTTATTTACTAGATCTGGAGGCCATAGTTCCTTTTGTTAATGTTTTCCTTGTTTATTTATCTGTTTATGTTCAAGGTCTTTGAGTTTATTCTTTTTGAGAACTTTGGTAATTTTTTTTTTTTTTTAGTGAGGCAATTGGAGTTAAGTGACTTGCCCAGGGTCACACAGCTAGTAAGTGTTAAGTGTCTGAGGCCGGATTTGAACTCAGGTACTCCTGGCTCCAGGGCCGGTGCTCTATCCACTGCGCCACCTAGCTGCCCCGAGAACTTTGGTAATTTTAATTTTTTTTTCCCCCTCTTATTTTCCCTTATTTACTTTCTTAGCCTGTCCCTTCTGATTATCATTTCCTTTGGGGCTGGATCTCAAAGTGTCTCAGCTTCAGTTACCTCATTGTCACTGAGTGTCAGTTGATGGGTGTGTGGGTGTGGGTGTTTTAACCTGGATTTTGGGTGTTCTGGACCATAGTAACAGCTAATATTGCTTTATATTTGGTGCATAATTTCTGCTTTTGAGAGGTCATGGGCGTCAGAGAACATGTCCAGTCTTCCTTTTTGTTCACATCTCCATAGTTTTTCAGATATCACTGAAAGTGGCCCTAGGACTTAAGCATCTGGTTTGTTTTGGCCAAGTGACTTGAATTCATCAAGGGCAGTTGGGTGATCTCACATTATCTTTTTTTTCACATTATCTTTTAACTTATATATACATTCCTCTTAGTATTTTTTGTTCTGTCATTTGCTGTATAAAGCTCATCCGTTTCTGAGAAAACACAGAAATGAGAATTGAGCAGCTCTGCCTTCCGTCAGTTATCCTTGTACCATCCAAGACAAAGGTCCTCTCCCTTCTCTTCTTCCCTTCCAGTAGCTAAAACTTTTTTGTTCTCAGTTTCTTTCTCTTAAATTAGTCTCTTTCTGAACTTCAGCATTTCTTACCATTTTTATAAGACTGTCACAGAAGTACATATGTAAGCTTTTATTACCAGTACTTGTTTACCTGATTACCTCTTTCTTACTGCCCTTACTTTCATTTTTTCTACATTTTATTTAAAAATCTAAGTTGGTGAGTTATTTCCCTATTTATATAGGTTTCTTCTGGTGAATCTTATTCTTCTTGCTGCTTGGAGTTGTTTCCCTTTGCATCTTTAACATTTCATTCTTGAGCATCTCCCAATTCCTCCTGTACTGACTTTCTTGAAAAGAATTTAGTTCATAGGATTCTAATGGGATTTCTTTTTTTTTTTTTTTTTAGTGAGGCAATTGGGGTTAAGTGACTTGCCCAGGGTCACACAGCTAGTAAGTGTTAAGTGTCTGAGGCCGGATTTGAACTCAGGTACTCCTGACTCCAGGGCTGGTGCGCCACCTAGCTGCCCCAGTTCATAGGATTCTAACTCTTCAGAAGCCTTTCAGATTTGCTTTCCCCAAGTTTGGGTGTATGTCAGACTTTGCCCAAATTTCCTATCTTTCACTTTCATCAGCTTTAAGATAGTGGTCATTCCATCATTTTGACCCCAGAAATCAATAAAACCCCCTTTGAGAATCATATCTGGAATAGAATTTCCCCATGTTAGTTTTCCACCTTTTGACACTGAAATTATTACTAAGGCAAGATAAGAAATTACTGATGTTTTTGGCAGAGATAGCACTCCAACAGATATTTGAATTGAAATACCCCATCACTACTCTGCTGTTCTTCTGTGCCAGTCTTGTGATGTTTTCCCATCTATTTCTTTTTTTCTGTCCCAATGGGTCTGTATTACACTGCAGTGACAAAATCATTCCTACTTCTCCTTTCTTTGAACTTCACCTGTATATTCATGTGAGCATATATTATATGTTCATATATACATATATACCCATATGTACATGTTCTTTTTTTTTTTTTTGCGGGGCAATGAGGGTTAAGTGACTTGTCCAGGGTCACACAGCTAGTGTCAAGTGTCTGAGGCTGGATTTGAACTCAGGCCTTCCTGAATCCAAGGCCAGTGCTTTATCCACTGTGCCACCTAGCTGCCCCACCTTCTTTTTTTGGGGGGGTGAGGCAATTGGGGTTAAGTGACTTGCCCAGGGTCACACAACTAGTAAGTGTCAAGTGTCTGAGGCCGTATTTGAACTCAGGTACTTCTGACTGCAGGGCCGGTGCTTTATCCACTGTGCCACCTAGCTGCCCCCTGCCCCTTCTTTTGGGGGGGGAGTGAGGCAGTTGGGCTTAAGTGACTTGCCCAGGGTCACACAACTAGTAAGTGGCAAGTGTCTGAGGCCAAATTTGAACTCAGGTACCTATGACTGCAGGGCTGGTGCTTTATCCACTATGCCACCTAGCTGCCCCCAGTATGTTCTTAATATACAATACCACCAGGTCTCAGTGACAGCCTATGAAGTCAAATTTGCCCCCTGGCATTAGGAGCTGCTCTTTGATGTATTTTCCCCCCTGTTGAACAGCTTTTCTTCTATTAATTGCATGGCTTTTGTTATTGCAAAAGCTTTTCAGTTTTATATAATCCAAATTTCTGCTTTACCTTTTGCAATCTACTCTTTCTTCTTTTGTTAATAACTTTCCTCCTGGCCATAACTATAAAAGGTGCCTGATCTGGTTCTTTTTATTTATTTATCTTTTTAGTAGCACAAGAAATTCAGATTGTATATCTAGTTTGAATTTTTGTGATTCATAGTTTTAGAAATTTGTCTAAACCTAATTTTTTGCAAAACTGCTTTCCCATATTCCTTTCAGTTGATGTCAGGGAATTTTTACTCCAAATAATTTGTGTTCTAGGATTATAAAGTCCATGGTTATTGAGTTTATTTCTGATTGTTCCTTATCTAGTCTGTGCCACTGATCTAATTTTAATTTTTTAAAGAAATATAGTATTAAATAATTTTGGTCATTACTACTTTTTAATATAATTTCATGTAATTTACTTCCCTGTCTTAGTAAACTAAGAATACTGTACATATGGACTTGAAATTGTTACCTTAAACTTAAATAGAAATGTGTCAAGAAAATGTTACATTTTTATGAGTCTCAATAGTGGATTAGATGACCTCTTCTAGCTCTAAGATCTCATTATAGTGTTATATTATTGATGCTCTCCAAGAATATAAAAATAAAAAAGGATTATTCTGACCTGGCACTAAATGTTCTTGTAGATCGATCATTTTGCTCCTCTACTGAATACTTATATTTGTTGTACTGCTTTAGTTGATGTATCTTCTCTCCATTAGTGGATCTCTTACCCTGAGTTTGGATTCTTAGTGTTGTGTTTCTCTTAGATGAGCTCTGTTATCTCCATCTTGTGTTTATTTTTCTCTTCTGTTCTGTCTTATTTACTGCTGCTGTTTCTTCTCTTCTCTCCCCCCCCCCCCCCCCCCATCATTTCCCACTTCTTTACATGTCTTATTTTACTTCTGGCCCCACTGTGTTTTTTTCGTTTTGGAAACCTGGCATTGCAATTTGTTGGATGGTAATAGGGCTTAGCTTTTCCAGTTATCACCAACTAATTCAAGAATTTCTTTTGTTCAATGAACCAAGTAATCTTTTTTTTTTTTTTTTAGTGAGGCACTTGGGGTCAATTGACTTGCCCATGGTCACACAGCCCCCAAGTGTTAAGTGTCTGAGGCCGGATCCAAACTCAGGTACTCCTGACTCCCGGGCCAGCGCTCTATCCACTGCGCCACCTAGCTGCCCCCGAGTAATCATTTTTTAATATTGATACCATTTATTGGTATTTAGGGATATATTTTTACCCTTCCCAGCGTCTCCCCATAAAAAAGGAAAGAAGACAGCTCTGCAGAAGTGACCAATACATCAGCTAAGGCCAATGGTATATGATTGTTCATAGCCATAGTCCCCCAGCACCTGAAAGAAGTTAAAGAAGCTCATATTTCGATAGACCTCAACTTGGTTATTATAATTTTATAGCATTTTAATGTTTTTTTGTTTTGTTTTGTTGTTTTGGTTTTTTGTTTTTTTGCTGGGCAATGGGGGTTAACTGACTTGTCCAGGGTCACACAGCTAAGTAAGTGTCAAGTGTCTGAGGCTGGATTTGAACTCAGGTACTCCTGAATCCAGGGCCAGTGCTTTATCCACTCTGCCACCTAGCTGCCCATAATGCGTTTTTTTAAATTGATGAATGAATGAATGAAAAAGAATTTATTAAGCACTTAGAAAGTATTTCTCAAGTATTGAATAAATTAATAGAAAATATAAAGTTTTTGCTCTCATAGAGCTCATATTCTACTTGGGGGATTCAGCACATAAAGAAGGGTTATTGGTCTGCTGGTGCAAAATGGCTTTTAGGGTTGAGTGGTAAGATTAATAGTAAGGCCTGGGAGTTGACAGGGTTTACCTGTAGGGTAGGTGGTAAGACCTGCTGTTCTCCTAACTTGCTGGTATTATTATAGTTGGTGAATCCTTGATCATCAAAATAGCAGGAGTTGCCATGATAATGGCTCTTTTTACCCTATTATAGTGGGGAAGTACCCTAGCATAGATATTGGAAAGGGAGTAGGTTCCCAAATGTTATTATGGAGTAGGTATCCCAAGCTCCATTCCTCGGGGCTGAAAATGGTGGAAGGAGATGGTGCCACTGTTCACTTGTGAGGGGATAAAGGGAAAGCAGGGTTTTGATATGAAGGAAAGATACTATGGACTCAATGCAAGTTTAAGGTTTCCAGTGCCTTGGTCTGTTCTGTTCTCTGTAATTTAATGTGGGATCTTGCTCTTTTCATTCATGTAGGCATGCTATAATTATTTTGGTTCTGCTTATCTTATTTATATAAATCGTCCCATGCTTCTATGTAGTTTTCTTTATTATTTCTTATAGTAAAGAAATATTCCAGTATATTCATGTACTACAGTTTGTTTAGCCATTCTCCCAATTGTTAGGCATCTATTTTGTTTCTATTCTTTGGTAACGCAAGAAGTTAAAAATGTTTTGGTGTCTGTGGGACTTCTAAAAGCTTGGGAGTAGAATCTCTGGGTCAATAAATGAGCAGTTGATAATTGGGATTACATGAAATTGAAAAGCTTTTCATGTATCAATGCAACCAGGAGAAGGAAAGCTGTCAGTTCAGAAAAAACATTTGTATCTGATAAGGGGGTGTGAAATATGTATGCATGTCTGTGAAATTAATATGTATGACCACATAGGGTCTTGTAGATATATAAGGCCAAAAGTCATTCCCTTGTGTTTGATATGAACGATACAAATAGTTTTCAAAAAAATTGGAAGCTGTTAATAACCATATAAAGGATTATTCAAAAATTATAGATAAATGCAAATGAAAACAATTTTGGTGGTTTACTTCACATCTAGGAAATGGGCACAGGTGACCGAAGATGAGATTAGTCAGTGTTGGAATTGATTGCAAAAAAAAAAAAGACAGCTACCTGAGACATTGGTGGGACTGGTTGGTAATTGTTTCAACACTTCAGGAAAACAATTTAGAGTCCTTGTTTTGTTTGTTTTGGGGTTTTGGGGGTTTTTTTTGCAGGGCAGTGAGGATTAAGTGACTTGACCAGGGTCACACAGCCAGTTAAGCGTCAAGTGTCTGAGGCTGGATTTGAACTCAGGTCCTCCTGAATCCAAGGCCAGTGTTTTATCCACTGCGCCACCTAGCTGCCTCCAACAATTTAGAGTTCTGCTAAGAAAGTGGCTAAAATATACATCATTTTATCTTAAACCATAACTTTTGTCTTTACTCATATAAACTGTCTTATGACATTTTATTTTAGCTATTTGTGGATATTCGAGGGTGCCATCTGTAGAACACTGGATCTAGATCTAGATCACGTTGGCTGTTGCATTCCAGCCCCTCATGTAATTCTCCTTTTTTGTTTCTTCAAATATTTTAGCACCTGTCAACATTTTTCCTTCTCCCAACTCCTGTCCTCAATGCCAGGTAATTTCAACATTTACATTGATGTTCCTTCCCATTTTCTAACTTCCCAATTCCTTAACACCTCTAAATTCTTTGACCTACTACTTTTTTTTCCTCCACTTCAGCCACATATAGGAATGGTCACCATTCCATACAAGTGTTCCTCATCCCTAATTAAAAATATTGACTTTCTCTATATCAGGAGTTTTTAACCTGGCATCTGCAAACCTTTTTGTTTTAGTATTTTTATAACTATTTCAGCATAATTAGTTTATATTTTGCAAATGCAAATATAAAAACATTGTTTTGAGAATTTGATAGGTTTTACCATACTGCCAAAGATTGGGGGGGGAGGTCTATCACACACAAAAAGTTAAGAAATAACCAATCATTCTCTGTCCCTATGCTCACCCCTCCTAATTTTAATTTTTGTTGTCTTCATATCTTTGGTCCCTCTGCCCTTCAATACTTTTTTCAGGCCATTACCTCTACTCTGACTTCACTTTCCTCCCTTTCCAATTTTGATCCTATAGTTTAGCTGTTTCAACTCTACACAATCCTCTCTGCTCATATCACTTTCCCTCATGTTCTGTTCCCTCTCATCTTTTGTCAAACTTCACTGGTGGATTATCTGCACCATCTGAAACCTCTCATTGTAGATGTTCCTTCCCTTCTCCCTTTCTATCTCTATTTCTTCTCTTCTCCATTAACTCTCATGGGTTTAATTATCATCTTTATGTACATGACACACAGATCTAATACCCAGCCCCAGTTTTATCCCCTGAGCTTTAGTCCTGTAATAACTTATTGCATTGGGACATTTAAAACTGCATGTTCAATGACATCTCAAATTCAACAGCTACAAAAAAGAACTCATTATATTTTACAAGCCATCCTGCCTTACAACCTTTCCTATTTCTATTGGAGGGGTGGGGGGGCGGGCAATGTGGGTTAAGTGACTTGCCCAGGGTCACACAGCTAGTAAGTGTAAAGGGTCTGAGGCAGGATTTGAACTCAGGTACTCCTGAATCCAGGGCTGGTGCTTTATCCACTGCGCCACCTAGCTGCCCCTCCTATTTCTATCGAAGGCACCATCATTCTTCCAGTCTTCCATGTTCATAACCTATGTATTATCTTGGACACTTTACTCTCCCTCATCCTAAACATGTAATCAGTTGCCAAATCTTGCTATTTCTATCTCCAATCTCTTTTCTCACACAGCTGTTACCACCTTAGTTCAGGCTCTAATTACCTAGATATTTACTTGTTCTCTCCTTCATCAGATGTAGGAATTGTTTTGTATCCCCAGTCTCTAGCACAATACCTGGGACGTAGTAGGTATTTTTTTTAAGTGAGGCAATTGGGGTTAAGTGACTTGCCCAGGGTCACACAGCTAGTAAGTGTCAAGTGTCTGAGGCCGGATTTGAACTCAGGTCCTCCTGACTCCAGGGCTGGTGCTCTATCCACTGCGCCATCTAGCTGCCCCCATAGTAGATATTTTCAATGTTAACTGACTGACTGAAAAAAGATCACAAAAAAAGCAAAATGACAGTTGTTAGAGGGGATGTGGATGGACAAGTCCACTAAATGCACTGTTGGTTGTAACGATTGGAATAACGCCACCTGCTGGATACTTACTGTAGAAGAGTTCTGCCCATGAAGGGAAGGTCTTTGAGGGCAAGACCAGGAGTCAGGAAGTGACTCGGGCTAGTGGGAGGAGGAAGGAAGAGACTGGCGCTCAGGCTCGCTCTCTTTCCTCTGGACTCTGGCGGAGAAGGGAGCTAGAAATGTGCTCTCCCTTTAATAGATAGGAATCTAGGCCTTTTTCTCTCTCTTTACCAAATTCTTATTCTCCTTAATAAATGCTTAAAAGTCTAACTCTTGCTAAAGCTTATAATTTATTGGCGACCACTCATTAGATATTTTAGACAGACTAGCTAGAATTTTAGCCTTAACAGATGGCTGACCACGAAGAGGAAAGCTAAACCTCAGTCTTCTGATCTTCTGGTTGGGTAAGAAATTTCCCCTACTAAGTACTGGTGTACTGGCTGTGTTTTCCCTTTAAATTTTTTCGAATGGACCTTTTAAACTCCCTAATTACCCTATTTTTGATTTTAGTCTGTTTAACCAGACAAATGGGAGATAAGATCATGTTAATGCTTTGTTTTTGTGGATTTTCTATTTTTCTTTTTATTTTTGTTAAAAGAGCCAGCAACTTACTCACACAAGGAAATATCTCTCCCTCTCCCAACCATGCTTTTTCAGAGAAACCTGAAGAGATTCCTGCAGCTTTTCCCAGTTCTAACACTAATTGTTGCTCTAATTTTGCATGCCTGGAGGCAATGACCCACCCTCTAGAAGCTTTTAATCCCCTAGCACCTGGAGGCAAAGTGGGGGAAGAGGAATCCAGGCCTGAGGAATCAAGTCTGATTCAAATTGCTCTGGTCCCTCCCCTCCTCTCCAGACCCCACCCTCTACTCCTCCCATGGCCAAGCCCATTGCTTCCCTGGCCTGGGAAGTCCAGAAATCTAATGCTCATGCGCAACTTTCTCTAACTACATTTGCAGCTTCAGGCTCAGCCCTTCCCCAGCCTGGCTGTGCTTCTGGGACAACCTTAGAAAGCCCTTTAAGTTCCACATATGCCCGTTTTGTTCGTAATTTTGCTAACCTGCTTTTGTCTTTAATTAGTAATATTATAAAGCATTTGTATGGTGAAAAGACTGACAGACAATATAGAGGGGTTAAAGAAGAAAAACTTAAGCTGAATAAGAATGACAATCATCACCATAGTTCAAGACTCCGCTTCTTTTGCCATGGAAGGGTATATATTTTACAGAAATGTAGAAGTAAGCAGCAAGGTATTGATATGAGTATTGGGGATTTTAGATATTGGAATCAAAAGTGTTCTAACTTCACTCAGATTATTAATGTCAGTTCAGAGGTTACATAGGATTTCTATGCTATTACATATACATTTTGGAATTAATGGTATAGGTTTATTTTCATAGAGATTTTCATGCTTTTGAGATTGTGTCTTATACCTAGTTTCTAAAACAAGGAGAATATTTGTAAAAGCTTTTTATAGTCATGTGATCAAGTTTATATTTTATAATACTCTTATTGATATTAAGTTCATATTCATTTAGACTTCCTTAGTTTGAATTTCATTGTCTTTTATTGTTCCATGTGTATTTTCTTCTATTCGTTTATCTATCTAATTTTGAAAAATTGCAAGATGGTTTTGATTTCATAATACAATGTTAATTCTAGGAGTATTGTGCTCCCATAATCTGAGTTGTTTGTTTTTGTTATTTTTTTTCCTCAACTGATTATTTGATCAAACTCTTTAAAGCATTTCCCTGGCAAATTGGTTGCCATGGCAAGTGTAAATTTCTAGAAGTATTATTTTTGATAAGCATATTCCAAAAAAAAAAAAAAAAGAGGGGAACATTTGTAAAAGTTTTCTTTTTTTAAAAAAAAGTTTTCTTTGAGATTCTGTTGTGCTTTAACTTATATTTAAATATGTTCTGATTTTTCACAAAAGTAATTGTATACTAAGTACAAAAAAGGGGTATTATTTGAAATTGTTGCATAATTATATATTATATTTTGAGTCAAGATGTATTCACATTTTTTGCAATCATTTATTATCCTCAATTTTAAATCCATATGAGACTTGGATTATGGGAACTTATCATTTAAGACATTAATTGCCTTTATTCTGAGTTATCAGATGCCAGTTGGCCAAGATGCCATCCAATCACAAGAGGAATACATGCAAGAGCAGACACTGAACTGTCACATGAGGGGAGACATGCATGAAGTCAAGGTATGGCCGAGGGAACGGCTTTTGACAAATGTTGAGGTTGGATTCTCTTGGTTTAATATTTTATTCTCTTTTTCCCCACAATATTGTACAGATGGCTGGAAGTATTCATCCCACCCATCTCACTTCTACACCTGGCTTCTATGCTCCCTCCTATATGCCTGATGCCATGGACATCTCAATCCCATGCATCTGATTAAGTCTGACTCAGTTTCTTCCAATATGTTCGGTGGCATGGACATATATTCCATCCACCTATTTTAGACCTGGCATACTGCATGGGCAGTATATATTGCTCAAGTGTGGGAATGCTCATATCCCATCATTTCTCTGTTCTTTTATGGTAACCCCCATAATTATCTCAGGTGTCATGATAAATACAGTGTTGAATTTGGCCTTGACACCTGTTACCAATTATATTAGATTTTTTAATTTCTCATAATGGCATGAGGATAATTAGGCAGATGATGCAAAAAGTGATAAAACAAAGATAAAAATTATTTTTATTAATTAATATTGCAGCAATTGTCTTCTCAATTACCCTCCATAAGGGGGGACTATAGTAATATTATAATTTTAAAGAATGTTTTAATTTTTGTTTTATTATATGTTTCATGTGTAACAACTAAGATTCTGAATTCCCTTAGACATGTTTTTGAGAACTTTCATTGTTTGATTTGATTATTGACAAAGCTATTTTAAAGTTGTGTTAAGCTCAATTTTGTAGGAAATTTTCCTGGCTGATTACCAGCATCCACACATCAACCCCTGAAAAGACTTCGATTCTACGACTACACCTAGAGGACATCTGAGAAAAGACTTTCAGAGACTTTAAATGAACAGTTTTGATTTGTTGTTTTTGTTGTTTTTTTTTCTCTTTCTGTTATAATATACACCATCTGTAACATGTATTCTCTGCAGAGGCCCTCCCTTTGCAAGACTAATGTCAAAGCGTCGGTTCATGAGGAAAAAAAAAATCGCCCCTCTGGACAAAACTTTCCTCTCTTCCTTTTCTATATTGTTGTTCACATATTATTAGTTAGCAATAGTTATTATATTCTTTTTACTGTTCCGTCAAGGAAACATTTTGTTTCTTGAGGAACAACAGGGGGGACTGTAACGATTGGAATAACGCCACCTGCTGGATACTTACTGTAGAAGAGTTCTGCCCATGAAGGGAAGGTCTTTGAGGGCAAGACCAGGAGTCAGGAAGTGACTCGGGCTAGTGGGAGGAGGAAGGAAGAGACTGGCGCTCAGGCTCGCTCTCTTTCCTCTGGACTCTGGCGGAGAAGGGAGCTAGAAATGTGCTCTCCCTTTAATAGATAGGAATCTAGGCCTTTTTCTCTCTCTTTACCAAATTCTTATTCTCCTTAATAAATGCTTAAAAGTCTAACTCTTGCTAAAGCTTATAATTTATTGGTGACCACTCATTAGATATTTTAGACAGACTAGCTAGAATTTTAGCCTTAACATGGTGGAGCTGTGAATTGATCC
Organism: Dromiciops gliroides; assembly: GCF_019393635.1. Classification (NCBI taxonomy): domain Eukaryota; kingdom Metazoa; phylum Chordata; class Mammalia; order Microbiotheria; family Microbiotheriidae; genus Dromiciops; species Dromiciops gliroides. The sequence goes on along the minus strand of NC_057863.1, from coordinate 277,996,951 downwards.
AACAGTTCTGGAAAGCACTTTCAGATTGTCCTCCAAAGTCTCTGAACTATATATGACTTTTGACCCTTTAATACAACACTAGGCATATTAGTCAGCAAGATTATATGAAGGACATGTGTCAGGCACAATGGATCTAAGTAAGAGGAATCAAACATACCCCAAAGAGCAAAAAGAAAGAAGGAAAGGATCTGTATGTACAAAATAATCTATAATAGCAGCACTTTTTTTAGTAGCAAAGGACTGGAAACGTGAATTGGGAATGGGAAACCAATTTCTATATGTGAATGTTACTGTGCTGTTTAAAAAATAGGTAAAAGGAGTGGATTCATGGAAACCTTGATTAATTTGCATGAACTTAGGCAGAGTGAAGTAAGCAGAACTGAGAACAATCTATACATTGACTACAACATTGTAAAAGAAAACATCTTTGAAAGCCTTAAAATTGTAATGAAGGCAATCGACAACTACCACAGAGGCTAACAATTATTTATGCTTCCTGCCTGTTTACATATTATGGACTATAGGTGTAGACTGGTACATAAAGTTTTCAGATATGTACATTTGTTTGTGCTACAAAGGAGCCTTTTTATATAAGGAAGTATGTGGGAGTAATGATAGCAATATAAAAACAAAAGCTTGTCAATGAAACATTAAATAATATACAGAAGAGAGCAGAAGGATGTTCAGAAGGAAACAAACAAGTAGAGTAATGTTGGAAATACTGTGATAAATTTAACATACTTAAAACATTGTTCTAGTAAAGATTCAGTGTCAACAGTCTATAGAAATTTTCATTCTTGACCTCTGTCAATGTTTAAAAAAATAAGAAAACTCATGGACTTCTGAAGAAACAATTTAAGAAAATTACTCAATTACAAGTATCACTGGCTTAGTATGTATAAAAGATGTGCTGTTTGGTAAATAAGCAAAATATTAAGCAAATTTCAAGCTTCAAAGGAATGTTAAAAGGTCATCTAGTTCATCCTACTTACTTTATAGATGATGAAACTGCAGCCAAGAGATGTTGAATTACTTGCTCAAGGTCACACAGGTACTAAGTATCCAAGTTGGTTTTTTAATCCATATGATGTGACATCAAATCCAGTGCTTTTCCTACCATATCATCAAATGTGTAACTTGTCCAAAAATCTCTTATTGAGAATCTGTAAAGTTGTGCAAAATAGAAAATAGATTAAAATGCTTTTCATTTTTACTAAGAAAAATTAAAGGATTGAGAAGAATGCGAGGAACAAAAAATATTAAAGGATGAGAAAGTTTTGTAAAGGAAGATGAATAGTATGTTGCATAATATAGACCACTATAACTAGGAGGTACAAATTCTAGTCTTCCAGGCTTCATGTGTGGCTTTGGGCAAATTATTAATATTTGCAAGCTTGAGTGTCTTCATCTTTAAAATGTGGGAATTGGACTAGATGATGTCTTAGGTCCCTTTCAACATACTTTCCATCTATTGTAAAAGTTCATTTGGGTTGTCCAATTACATGATTTTGTGTTAACATAAATGACTAATAATGGGGTAAAAATACATTAAAATAACCCTTAGAAATTTTCCTAGATTTTTATTTTATTTTAACTGAAATATTTTTTGAATGTGTAATTATTGTCAGGTCGAATAAAGGACTAGGGTGGCATTTTTGTTGGAATATTTGCTATAACTTCATTAAATATCACTTCTTTCTTGGCTATTATTTTCCTTTTATCTTTCACTTGTCCATATTGCTTTTACTTCCTCCTACCAATCATGGCAGCTTCCATCTATTTGTTTGTTTGTTTCATGCATTGCTTTGGTAGGATCAATTAAGAAGGAATATTTTGGGGGGAATGATGGGTAATAGTTTTAAATGTAGGGATAAGTAAAGTGCTCTGGACAGAATGGTACGGTCAAGTGAAGCCTCTTGTCCCTTGTACTTGATTTATAAGAAGTTTATAAGAGACTGCTTTTCTTCCCTATTCCAAAGAGCTGCTAAACCAAAGGGAAGTACTTAACTCATCCTGTACTCTAGGTGTTGACAACTTATCCCACTTAAGTATTAATATTATGCTTAAAATAATGCAGATGCCTTTTGTGAGGTTCTAACTTTTATATTATTTATAATATAACTTATGTTACATATATAATGTTATATTTATTATATTATAATTTATTACTTTTGTTATCATTTTTATAATATGTGTTATCTTTCTATATTAGGATATGAAGTAGAGATCAAGAACTGCTTTTTATTTATATACCCAGTGCTTAGCAAAGTTCTTTGCACATGAAAAGTACTTGATAAGTATTTTTTTATTCATTCCTCCTATTCCCTTCTACTGCCAACTAATTGAAAAGTGAAGGGAATACCCATGGTTTCAAATTTCTGAAAGGCTTCTTTGAAAATATATTTATTGAATGGCATTTTTGAGGAGAAAAAAAGACTCCCATTTGATGTTTCTTTGAGAAAGGCTTCTGGGAACTGTCTCTTTTGTTACCTTCTATGACTCTGTGACAAACATGACCTAGAGATCAAGTTGTTGATATTTCTCTCTTTGAAAGTAGCACCTGTTTTCTTGAATTGCCATCTCCTCATTTTTAGCAGTTTTGCTTTGCATCTAGTGTTGGCTTTACTTGTAGTTTTCCCAGTTTCTTTCATCTATTACTATGTTTTTGTTTGGCTATAAATAGAACCCCCTCCCCACCCCCGCCAAAACCTTCAAAGATCTGACTTGAATGGTGGCACTTTTTTGGGGGGGAGGGTGGTCAATGAGGGTTAAGTGACTTGCCCAAGGTCACACAGCTAGTAAGTGTCAAGTGTGTGATCCTGGATTTGAACTTGGGTCTGCCTGAATCCAGGGCCGGTGCTTTATCCACTGAGCCTCCTAGCTCCCCCCACTCTTTTTTTTAATGATGGCACATTATTAAAGCACTTTCAGAGATAGGCTACTCTGCACGTGTGCACAAAGTCAAAACTATATCCCAGTTGTGAGTGCATATTAACTTAGAATCATGGGAATCATTGTTAGCACTGCTTTTTCATTTATTACCATTTAAAGGATTGAATATTTAAAAACTATACATATAATGAGACTTTTTTGAAGTATACGTGGATTTATATCCAAATGAATATTGTCTTTTTAAGTAGTTTGAGATTACTGATTTAGAACTGAAGGAAACTCGAAGATCACCCATACTAATATCTTTATTTTATAGATGAGGAAACAGTCTCATAGACGTTAAAGGATTTTCCTAAGATTGCTCAGTAAATAGAGGTTTTAGGTTTCTAATACTGAAAGTTAATGAGTAAGCTAACTATAATCCAAAAGGCTTTTATCAGGAACTCAGAAAGAAATATACATGCAGCCTGATATTGGAAAGAAACCTATACAAGAAGTGTGAGTTCTTAGTAATAAAATAAGATTAGTGATCATTTGGCCTTGGAAAAACAAGCATTAACTGCTGTTTGAAGTATTACTATCACTTTTGCAGCTCTTTAATACTATTCAACCTCATCTTTCAGCTCTCACCAATATTACTGTAGCCTAACAGTATCTTTATAATCCTAGATTAATTCATTTTGTTTCTTCTCTTGAGCCTCTGTTCATATCTTTTCGCTACTTCATATGTACCCTGGCAGTTATTTATTTTAAAATTTGGGTCATGTCTTACCTCCTCTTGTATCCAAGCTGTTGTTCCCTGTCCATTCTTGCCTGGAATTAGTATACAGCCATCCTGGACTGTAGTTTACTGGTCTCTAGAAATGTTATTAGCTTTAGATTAGTTGAATCTCAAGGACAGATGTTACCACACAGCCCTGTGACTTCTGCCTGAATGGCTTTACTGAGTTTTTATAGGACTTCTGGAAGCCATTGGGGATTCTCTTTCCCTGAACTCATGTAAAATATTTTTACTCTTAAGTCAGAAGACCAAAGTTTTTGTTAATGCTTTCACCCATCACTTGTTTTTCTTTCTCATTTAGTTACATTTAGGTAAGATCTATAAAGTCACTAGAAAAGGGACAGGGACATTCTTGGACCCATTTTCTTTATCCCTTCTCCTCTGTCCATGACATCCTTTCTGCCTATGTCATCTTATGTCCAGTGTATTTTGATCCACATTACCTGGAAACAAAAAAAAAATGTCTCCAGTGGTGTTCCTGCTATCTCTCTCATAAACTCTCTTTGAATGGACTAGGTAGCTTAAGTGAAATAAATACATACTACCAAGAAAACAATACACATATGTATTTATCTCTTATGTGTATATATGGCAAATAACACGAGGTGTGTGTGTGTGTGTGTGTGTGTGTGTGTGTGTGTGTGGTGTTTTGTTTTTTTTTTCAGTATGATAATACTTAACGTGAAGAATTTATGGTTATTCCACCTTAGAAAGAAACCTGTGCCGTTTGTGAAAGTGCTTGTCCACTATATAGGGCACCTGGAATTTCTCTTACAAAATGGAGCAGAGTAGATATGGATTAAATAACACACTCCCTATAGTTAGGCACCAAATATCCTCCTCTGTTTAGATACCTTGCACTATGCTCCATTATAATGTCAGCTCCATGTGAGTAGATATTGTTTCATTTTTAAAATTTGTATACCAAACAACCAGGACAGTATCTGGCACAGAGGTAATTAATTAACTTTTGTTAAGTGATTTTGCCAGCATCTTAAGAATTTGGTGACTTATGTACTCACATGGCCACTGCCTCATTTCTGGCCAACATCTTTCACATGAATTGTAGTAGCTTCCCTGCCTCAAATCTCTATCCTCTCCAAACTTTTTTCCATGTAATATTGGGTGATATTTTGTGATATTTCTAAAGCACAAGCTTGAGCATTCCATTCCTTGCTCAATAAGCTCCTCGGGCCTTTGTATAATATAGAATAAAATATAACATTTAATATTTATTGTTGATTTATATATTAATATATAACACAACATAATATAGTATGGCCTTAGTATGAAATACAAACTACTTTGTTGAGCTATTAAACTGTTTCATAATCTTATTCCAGCCTTTCTTTCTAGATTTATTATGTATTACTCTTCACTTGCTCTGTGGTTCATCTGAACTGCCTCCTTACTATTCCTCACACATGGCATTCCATCTCCTATTTTCATTTCTTTATACTTACTTTCCCCCATGCTGGAAATACATTTCCTCCTTACCTCTTGGAATCCCTTTTTTTCAAAACCCAATGTGTCATTTCCTCCATGAATCCTTTTCTGGTTCTTTTAGTTGATAGCGCTGCTTTTCCTGAAATTACTTTGTATTTATTTTATGCTTACCTTTTACATATTGTAATGTGCAATATCATATGTATATGCTATTTCCTCTGATAGAATGTTAGTTAAGCTTCTTGACTTTTAAATGCTTGGCATATAGAAGGTGCCCAGTAAATGCTTATTGATTAAGAGATTGCCAAGTTAGGTATAGGGAAATGGTTTCTGGGAAAGAACATGTTTCTTATATGACTACAGGTAGATTAAAATAAACACATGTTTTCATACTTTCCTAATAAGCAATAATTGATTTTAACATCAGTAACTTAAACATGTTGCTTATTTACTTATTTATTTATTTAGCCATCCATCCATCCGTCCATTCATTCATTTTGCAGGGCAATGAGGGTTAAGTGATTTGCCCAGGGCCACACAGCTAGTAAGTCTCAAGTGTCTGGGGTCGGATTTGAACTCAGGTCCTCTGAATCCAGGGCTGGTGCTTTATCCACTGCGCCACCCAGCTGCCCCTGTTAATAATTTTAATAATAAAAATTGATTCTGTTTTCACTTAGCATACCAAGAACAGCAAATATAAATGAGGCTTAATTTTTATGCCATTTACTAAATTTCATTAAATCCTAGGCAACCAGTTTAAATAAATTTAGGGAACTGTGTTTAAGTTTGGAGTCAGATATTCAAAGAAATAAACTATAGTCATGGGGTGACATACTTGGGTAGAGAGAGAATTACAAAATGAGCTGAGGCTTATGAGATAATAATGAAAATGAATGAGTTCTTATATAGGGATTGTGAAGATACTGTTAGCTAGAGACTAATGGGGGAGTAGTGTTGAGGAGTGCTGATAAATATTGGACTTAGAAGAGATGGCAGTGGAAGGCAGTGAATATGCTAGGCTGGAAAGTTCATATTCTGTTTATTTGTTAGTGGTGATAGGCACATTTCTAGAAATGATTGCTGTAAAGACAGAAGGCATCAATAAAACTTTTAAAAGCAATAGTCATGAGAAATTCCTATTGAGGTATGACATTAAATTTATTTTCGGAGAGAGTATCTTGATGGTTTTATGTAAGATGAGTTGAGGCAAATGAGAAACCAGAGATGGGAAGAAATTCAGTCTTGTAAGTTATTTCTTCAGAGAGAACAAATGCTGAAAAATAACAGAATTCTCAGTATTTCTTATTCTTTTTACTGAAATTGACAGGCAGGGAAAGAGGTAAAGGAAATAACATTTTGAAGGAACATGGTAGTTAGTGACAAGGAAGTAATAAATTGTGAAGGAATGCACATTTTCTCAAAGCCAAGAAGGGCCCTGAGAAAATAGAAGATAATGGAATTATTTTTAATGTACTGAATATTATGGTATATGTTAAGCCTTTTAAGATGGGAGAGGGGGTAGCTAGGTAGCACAGTGGATAAAGCACGGGCCCTGGATTCAGGAGGACCTGAGTTTAAATCCAGCCTCGGACACTTGACACTTAGTAGCTGTGTGACCCTGGGCAAGTCACTTAACCCTCATTGCCCTGCCCTCCCCCCCCTAAAAAAGATGGGGTAAACACAATTTCCCCTAGTTTGGGGGTCTAATTATTCTTTGGGTATATTGGCAGCTGAACTTTTCACAGCCTGGCCTTTGCTTGAATACTGCTTAATTACGAAATTATTCTAAGTCTTTCCCTATTCAATTTGTTTTAACTTGCAAGACATACATTCATCCTCTTTAACTTCCTTTGTCTTCTGCTATTGCCTCTGGAAGATCTTGGCCTTCTACTTTACTCCCCCTTTCTTTAATACATTTGTTTGTTAAAATGTTGAACAAAGAATAATTGAAATAGCAATATATTATACATAAATACAAAAACACTAGTAATGGTTTAATAGGAATATTGATAATACACCTTTTTCAAGGAAATGCAAAATCACTTTTTAAAATCTAATTTTATTTTAACTCATACCACCAACCCTTGAAAAGTTCCTAGAGATTCTCCCTGAAGCTATCTACCAATGTTCCAAACTCAGTGATCATTATTCTCTAAACAGGTTTCAAAACACTAGCAGTCAACATCAGGTACCATTAAATAAACCTTAAAAATGTAATAATTGAATTTAACTTGCTAGAGTCAAATGCAGTTCTGAAGACTCATACATTGCCTTTTAGCTTATGTATCAAAATTGTATGCTATGTTGGAAATGACTAGAAAATTACTTTTGTTTAATCCTTCACTGAGTTTTCACATTGAGCAAGTTTTTAAATTGAAAAAGGCATTTTCAGTGTCATGTCTAACGTAAGAGCCAAACAAGGATTTTTTATTGGTGGTGAAATTATTCAAATGGTAACATATACTGATGACATTGTGCTTAATTGTATCATTCACCAGAATATAAAGCTTCCTTTCTGTCTTACTAAAATCTACAATAATGTGGAAAACACCAGTCTTAACTGTCTCACACTGGAAACACTCCATTGGCTAGATTTTTGGAGTTATAGATTTAAAGCTGGAAGGTTACCAGGTTTAACCCCTTCATTTTACTGATGAGGATGTTAGCCTGTAAATTCAGCTGATTGATTCTAAATTTATTGATATTTTCACTATACTAACTTGTTGAATTATTCTGCTTATTTATATTTCTTGTATTCTTATGTATATTTATTTATTTGGTTGGTTGGGGGTTTTTGGTGAGGCAGTTGGGGTTAAGTGACTTGCCCAGGGTCACACAGCTAGCAAGTGTTAAGTGTCTGAGGCTGGATTTGAACTCAGGTCCTCCGGACTCCAGGGCCCTTGCTCTATCCACTACGCCACCTAGCTGCCCCTTATGTATATTTCTCTCTAATAAATAACAGGAAGTACTGCTTTTGAGAAATTTCAGTACTTTGAGTGATCCCAAACTGCTTGCTGCTACAAGAGTCCATCTCTTCAGTGCTAGTATTCTCCAAATGATGCTACATAACTATATATCAAGGAACACCATTGTCTCAGAAGAATCAGAATTACAGTTAACCCAAAAGGCAATGGAGAGCCCAAAGTCAAAGACCTTCACAGTCAGGCTCCAGCATACTTTAAAATTTTATCTTGTGTCTTTATTTTTAAAATGAGGCTTTTTGTTTTTACATTACATTCTTTTCTTAATATATCCTTCCCACCCCATCCCTTGTTTAGATTTTTAAAAAACAAAAACTAGCATTTTAGCCTTGTCTGACAGCATATGCAAAATTCCATACTCCTAATTCCCTGCCTATAATGAAGGGAGGGAGTTTCATTTTTTCAGTTCATCTCTACCAACCCACCTATTAAAAAAATAGATACATCAATTAAATCTTTTGCAAAATGTTACATAGAAGCAGCTAAAACAGCATAAAAATGATTATGGTTTACAATAAATGCAGCTCTAATTTTTAGTACTCTTAGTCATAAGAAATGGATATATACTTTCAATTGAAAGTACAATAGTGCCAGGCATTGTATTTCTCTTACTCTTCCCTGTCCCCCATTGTATTGTTGGTCAAGGTTGTCTTTGTTTTTATGGTTGTGGTTACTATGTTTATTATCTTTTATCTTCAGTCGTCATCTTCATGGCATTCTTGGGGTTCTTCAGATTTCTAATTTTTTCATTTTATTGATAACATAGTTTGTCCAGTTTTCTCTTAGTTTGGGGGCATACATTTTGTTTCTAACTGTGGCTAATTATGTTGATGATAGGAAGGAAGCTATACAATAATAAAAATAGTTTCTAAGCTATTTTTAAAAATTCATGGTAATTAATGATTTTTAAATTATTTTTGTGGTTTTCCAATTGATAGCATGTCAACAAGGTAGACTCTGGTATTGGAGAAAAGAAAAATTGTCTCAAGTCATGTTCATGGCAATTTTTCTATAATTTTGAGCAGTATTTGGAGATTTTTGAACTTATTTAACAAAAATTTATTGAGGACCTGTTATGTTTTGTGTGCTAGGAACCTGGGAGATGAAAGATGATAGAGCCCTCACGAGCTTTATCAAGTAAAGTAGTTGAGGCAAATATTTAATTAATTCTACTTTAAACTATAGAGAGTTTGGCTAAGGGTTTCTAGAAAAGTTTCATGGAAGATGTAACATGGGTCTTGAGACATGGGTCAAATTTTTTTCTTAACTTTTAAAAATTGATACTTATATTGGGAAATGATAGTGGTATTTTTTTTAATTGCCATTTTCACTAACTCTCTTTATCCATAGAATTCTCCCTTATAACAGAGGGTCAGTTGACCAAAACAGTGCATTGACCAGGTCTCACAATGGAGCCTGTAGTATATGTGGAGTTGATTATTGAAGTCAGGGAACTGTAAAGAGCAGGAGTGGAGGACAGACTCTTAGTGAGAAGGGTATTTATTTTTAGGGGGTAGAAAGAAGAAAAAGAGTCAGAATCAACCAGAGAACTAAGATAATTAATTTAAGTTGCAAATGAGGAAAGTTTCAGTAAGGAGCTAGTGAAGTATGATTGGGAAGGTAAAGGAAAATGAGGAAGTAAAAAAGATCTTCATGCTGTGGCAATCTTGAGGTCATCCTTTAAGAGAACGGAGTTTAGATTATCAGTTACCAAGCTACGTTGCAAAGGGTTGAGGAGTGAATGGTTTGGAAAACAGGTTTGTTATTTCAAGAAGTTCAGGCAATAAAAGGGAAAGAGAAAATGTAGTGGCCTGAAGTTGATAGCAAAGTTGAAGAAGGATTTTTGCAGGGGAAGGGAGAGGAAAGGCCTGACTTGAAAATGTTTTGTAGGAAACAGGAAAGGAAGACAGTGTAGGAGAGACTGAAGATGCAAGAGAAAGAATAATTGATAAGTCCTGAAAATGTGAAAGAAGTTAGCTCAAGAATTTACAGGTAGAGGGGCAGCTAGGTGGCTCAGTGGATAGAGCACTGGTCCTGGATTCAGGAGTACCTGAGTTCAAATCCCACCTCAGACACTTAACACTTACTAGCTGTGTGACCCCGGGCAAGTCACTTAACCCCAATTGCCCCACAAAAACAAAAAAACAAACAAACAAACAAACAAAAAAAGAATTTACAGGTAGAGAAGCATTAGACCTGTTGAGGAGAATTTTTCTGTAATTGGTGAACAGAGAGAGTGAGGAAAAAGAGAAATGTTGAGATTTCTATAATATGAGAAGGTAAAAGAAGTTTAAAAAAAGTCTGGATTCAGCTCTTTAAGAAATGCTTTTTGGTGGAAGGAATCTGATCATTCTTAGCAGCAGCAAAAAAATATTTGTTGAAGACAGTTTGGGTATAACTCAAAAGGTCATTAGGGTGATTTTGTATGCCTTTTGGTTAGTGGAAACTTATGGATACAAAAGGAAGAGCAACAATTTAAAGTTGGCTAGATAAGATATACCTTTTAATCTGAGTAACCTGAGTGATTAATATTCTTCTCTCATAGCCTTTATAAATTTCAAGAAGAAAACAAAACTGCTCTTTTTTTGTTAGTTTTTTTTATTGTAATCGTTTTAGACCAGTGTCTTTTTATCAATTTGTATCTAGCTACCTGTCTGTATGTATATATTTATGTATATGTGTGTATATAAATAAAATACACTGTCCCTTTAATAGCATTTATTGTGCCTACTTTATAGCACCTGAAACTATTATTTTCATTCCAATTTTAGTGTATGTGCTGCTGAAGCAAGCACTATTATTTTCAATGAGGCTTATTTATAATTCTGGAACATTTCATTTATGAAACACAATTTTATTGATATCTTTTATTTTCAGATTACCTATATTTCTTAATGTATCTGTACTAGAATCCTCCTATGTCACCCCCACCAATCATACATTATAAGAAGACTTTTAAGGTGAATAAAAATTGAGCAAATTTACCAAGACATGGAAAGAGTCTGCCAATAATCCCACACCTCTGTAAAGAAGAGAAGGCTGAGGGGGCAGCTAGATGGCGCAGTGGTTAGAGCACCGGCCCTGGATTCAGGAGTACCTGAGTTCAAATTTCGGCCTCAGACACTTAACACTTACTGGCTGTGTGACCCTGGGCAAGTCACTTAACCCCCATTGCCCCGCAAAAAAAAAAAGACAAAAAAAAAAAAAGAAGAGAAGGCTGGTGCCCTCTTCCATAGCCTTTGAGTACAAGTTTGGTCATTATTATTTTTTACCAATTTCTGTTGCTTTTATTCTTGTTCTTCATGTCATCATTGTATGTATTATTTTCCTGGTTCTGTTTATTTGAAGTTGTACCAGTTTTTCCATGCTTCTCTGTGTTTATCTTTTCTTAGAGCATTTATCTTTTCTTACAGCACAGTAATTCAGACCCACCCCAAATTGCCTGCTCCTCCTGCCTCTTATCCACAAGCCTGTAGAACTTCTGGGCCTCATAGAACATATCGCCTACCACTTGGCATGAAGCTGGACCTGATGCAAAGAAGTTGAACAGTTCAGTTACCTTCCTTAACAGACTTCTTTCTAGCTACTGATGCTCTGCCATGACCCATTCATTAATGGTTTATATATTTCTATCTTGTCATAATTCTCTCCATCTCAGTGTTTCTGAGTCCCCAGGTGAAATTGTGCAAAATACATTCTGCATCTTCCATTCCTTGTTTCCTTAAACCTCCCAGGTCTTCATTCTACTCAGTTCACATGATCTGCTCATTAAAAAAAATATATAGTTGTATTATATTTTCAGTTCTGAGTTCTATCTTCCTCCTTATTCCCCCCACACCCACTGAGAAGACAAGAAAACCCTTTACAAATGTTTTGTCATGCAAAAAAAAATACCACATTAGCAATGTCCACAAAAAAGAAAGAGAGAGAAGAAAATATACTTTAATCTGTACTCTGAGTCCATCAGTTCTCTATCTGGAGATGGATAGCATGTTTCATCTTACCATTTGGAATTGTCCTCATTTTGATAACAGTTACTAAGTCTTCCAAAGTTGATTATCTTTATAATATTGCTGTTATTATGTAAATTGTTCTCTTGGTTCTGCTTACTTCACTTTGCATTATTTCATACAAATCTTCTTAGGTTTTTCTGAAATTATCTCTATCATCATTTCTTACAGAATAATGGCATTCCATTGTATTTATATAATATAAATTTTTCTGCCATTCCCCACTTGATGGGCATGCCTTCAGTTTCCAGTTTTTTGCCACCACAAAAATAGCTGCTATAAATATTTTTGTAGGTATGGGTCCCTTTTCCTCTTTGTTTGGTCTCTTTGGGTAGCGATATCACTGGGTATGTATAGGTTAGTAGTAATAGGGTCATATTTCCAAATTGCTTTCCAGAAATGTTAGTCTAAATCACAGTCTACCAATAGTGTATTAGTGTACATGTTTTCCCACATTCGCTCAAGTATTTGTCATTTTTCTTTTTTGTCATCCTTGTCAGCCAATCTGATGGACCTGAGGTGATAATCTCAGAATTGTTTTAATTTGCATTTTTTGTATGTTAGTAATTTAGAGCATTTTTTTCATATGCCTATTGAAAGCTTGAATTTCTCTCTCTGAGAGCTACCTATATATAATCCTTGATGATTTGTCAATTGGGGAATGCCTCTCTTTTGACTCGGTTGTCTTTCTATGTATACATACATACTAATGCATGTATACACACACACACACATAAAATATAAGTGAGACCTTTATCAGAAAAACTTGCTGCAAATATTTTCCCCCAGTTTCTTTTTCTCCCATTTTAGCTGCATTGGTTTTCTTTTATGCAAAACTTCAAAAAATGTATCTTTTAAAAATATTTTCTTTTCCCAATTACATGTAAAAACAATATTTTTTAAAATTTTGAGTCCCAGATTTTCACCCTTCCTTCCTCTTGTCTGCCTCATTGAGAAGGCAAGAAATTTTATATTATAAGTTATATTCATGTCCTGTCATGCAAAACATTTCCATATTAGTCATGTTGTTTAAAAAAAAAGAAAAAACTATGCTTCTGTTTATATTCAGACTCTATTAGTTCTTTCTCTGGAGGTGGATAGCATTTTCATCATATAAGTCTTTTGGAATTGTTTTCAATTATTATATTGCTGAGAATAGCTAACTCTTTAAGAGTTGATCATTGTACATTATTGCTGTTACAGTGTACACTGTTCTCCTGCTTCTGCCCATTTCACTTTGCAGTAAGTCTTCCCAGGATTTTCTGAAAGCATTCTGCTCATCATTTCTTATGACATAATAGTATTCCATCACAATCATGTACCACAACTTGTTTAGCCATTCTCCAGTTGATGGGCATCTCCTCAATTTCCATTTCTTTGCCACTACAAAGAGAGCTGCTATAAATATTTTTGTACGAAATTTTTTCTTTTTTTAATGATCTCTTTGGGATATAAATAGGTAGCGGTGATTGCTGGGTCAAAGGTGTGCATAATTTGATTGCTCTTTAGCCACAATTCAAAATTACTCTCTAGAATGGCTGGATTGGGTCACAACTCCAACAGTGCATTAATGTCACAATTTTCCCATTTTTCCTGTGATTTCCTATATTCCCCTTAAATATTTGTCATTTTCTTTTTCTGTCATATTAGCCAGTCTGATAAGTATAAGGTTGTACCTCAGAGTTGTTTTAATGTGCATTTCTCTAATCAGTAGTGATTTAGATTTTTTTCATATGACTATAGATAGCTTTGATTTCTTTGTCTGAAAACTTCCTGTTTCATATATTTATACCATTTGTCAATTGGGGAATGACTTCTTATAAATTTGACTAAGGGGCAGCTAGGTGGACCAGTGGATAAAGCACCAGCTCTGGATTCAGGAGGACCTGAGTTCAAATCCAGCCTCAGACACATGACATGTTCTAGCTGTGTGACCCTGGGCAAGTCACTTAACCCTCATTGCCCTGCATATATACATATACGTATACGTATACATATACAATTGACTCAGTTTTCTATATATTTGAGAAATGAGGCCTTTATTAGAGAATCTTGCTATAAAAACTTTTTTCAGTTAGTTTTTCTCCATTCTATTTTTCCTTCTTTCTGTCTCTGTCTCTCTCCTTCTACCCTCTTCATCCAAATCCACCCTCCTTTCTTCCTTCCTCCTTCTCTTGTCCCCTTCCCCTCCTACTTTTCTGTAGGTTTAGATAGATTTCCATACCCCATGGTGAGAATATTGTTCCAAGTGTCTTCTGTCTTCTCTACCCCCACCCAAAATCTTCCCCTCCATTGTAAAAACAAAAAAAGCGAAAAATCAAAACAGCAAACCTCTTCCACACTGCTTTTATGTGAGATAATTTATCCCTCTTCCCAATGCACCCCTCAGTTTAATTTGTTTTTGATATCATCCGAACACCGTTAACTCATAGGTGATATCTGTATATCCTCCTAACTGAGCTAATAATGAGAAAGTTCTTAGAAGTTAAAGGTATCATCTTCCCATGTAGGAATGTAAACAGTTTGGCCTTAATGAATTCCTGATGATTTCTCTTTCCTATTTCTCTTTTTTATGCTTCCCTTGAGTCTTGTATTTGAAAGTCATATTTTGTATTCATCTTTGGCCTTTTCATCAGGAATGCATGGAAGTTCTCATTCATTAAATGCCCATTTTTTCCCCTTACGGGATTAAACTCAGTTTTGCAGGTAGGTGTTTTTCTGTTGTAATCCTAGCTTCTTTGCCTTCTAGAATATCATACTCCAAAAGGATCCTTCTGATCCTTTAATGTAGAAGCTGCGAATTTCTGTGTAGTCTTGATTGTGGTTGAATTGTTTCTTTCTGGCTGCTTGCAGTATTTTTTTCTTGACCAGGGAGCTCTGGAATTTGGCTTTAATATTCCTGGGAGTGTCCTCTTTGGGATCTCTTTCAGGAGGTGAACTTCATTTTTCCTTTTGGTTCAAGGATATTGGGGCAGTTTCCTTGGTAATTTCTTGGAATAGTTTGACTAGGTTTTTGTTGTTGGTGCTGTTTTGTTTTGTTTTGGTGAGGCAATTGGGGTTAAGTGACTTGCCCAGGGTCACACAGCCAGTAAATGTTAAGTGTCTGAGGCCGGATTTGAACTCAGGTCCTCCTGACTCCAGGGCTGGTGCTCTATCCACTGCACCATCTAGCTGCCCCGGTGTTTGGTGTTTTGTTTTTAAAGCGTGACTTTCAGGTAGTCTAGTAATGCATCTTTGTCCAATGGGATATTTCACATTTTCTTCTATTTTTTTTTCTTCTCTTAATTATGTTTTGCTGTTTTTTGATGTTTCATGAAATCATTTTATTCTAGTTGCCCAATTGTAATTAATTGTAATTGTAATTATTTTCTTCAGCGAACTTTTGAACATCTTTTTTCATTTGACCAATTCCAGTGTTCTTCTTTGCCCTTGGAACTGTTAATTGGAACCACGAATACGCAAATGCTACAATGAATACTACAGTCCTGCACCCAGTGCCAGCAAAGTATTCCATGTAATTTTCTGATCAATCATCTGGCCCCCTACTGTCTGTGTGCTCCATAATCCACTGCTGCCAGTTCAGTTGCTCCTGAAGACCTGCTGCTGGCTTGCCAGGTCACAGCCTGATTGGATTGTGCTCCACTCTCACCACAGTGAGATAGACCGTTACTGCTGACTTTTTTGGGGAGGGGGAGTACAGTTAGGGTTAAGTGGCTTTCCCAGGGTCACACAGCTAGTAAGTGTCAAGTGTCTGAGACTGGATTTGAACTCAGGTTCCCCTGAATCCAGGGCTGGTGATTTATCCACTGCGCCACCTAGCTGCCCTACTGCTGACTTTCTAAGATGTCTTGGGCTGGAAAATTGTTTCACCCCATTTTATTGGTTCTGGTGCTCCAGAATTTTTTTCTGAGGCATTATTTTGAAGGGGAATTGGGGAGATCTCAGAGAAATGCAGGCCTTTATTCTGCCATATTGGCTCTGCTCCATAAATCTTTTTTTTTTCCCTCCCATCAGGGCAGTGAGGGTTAAGTGACTTGCCCAGGGTCACACAGCTAGTAAGTGTCAAGTGTCTGAGGCTGGATTTGAACTCAGGTCCTCCTGACTCCAGGGCCAGTGCTTTATCCACTGCGCCACCTAGCTGCCCCCCCCCCCCCAAATCTTTATAATACCATGTAATCAAAATTAATCAATCCATTTTACTTCTTCTGAACCCTCCTCTCTCTTGTTTGGTCATTAACTCTTGCCCTACCCATAGATCTGGCAGGTAATTTCAAAATGTTACTCTTATGTCTAGATCATGAACCAATTTTGAACTTATTTTGTTATATAGTAAGAGATGTTGGTCTGTATTTAGTTTCTTCCAGGTGACTTCCCAGTTGTTTTTATAATGAATAATGAATTCTTTTTTGTTTGTTTGTTTTGTGTTTTGTGGGGCAATTGGGGTTAAGTGACTTGCCCAGCATCACACAGCTAGTGTTAAGTGTCTGATGCCAGATTTGAACTCAGGTCCTCCTGACTCCAGGGCCGGTGCTCTATCCATTGTGCCACCTAGCTGCCCCTGAATAGTGAATTCTTGCCCCAATATCTGGGATCTTTTTTTTTTTTTAATTAAACACTAGGTTACTCTGTCCGTTTCTTACTCAGTATCAAATTGTTCTGACAATTACAACTTAGCAGTATGGTTTGAGATCTGGCACTGCTAGGCCCTTCTGATTTTTTCTCATTCATTCCCTTGGTATTCTTGACCTTTTGATCTGTTCTATGAAGTAATTCTTTAGTAGTTTGATTGGAATGCTATTGAATAAGTGAATTATTTGAGTAGTATTGACATTTTTATTATATTGACTTGGTCTGCTTTTAAGCAATTAATATTTTTCCATTTATTTTGAACTGTCATTTTTTGTGTGGAGTGTTTTGTGATTGTGTTCATATAATTCTTGAGAGAGAGAGAGAGAGAGAGTGTGTGTGTGTGTGTGTGTGTGTGTGTGTGCGCGCGCGCGCGCGCTGGCAGGTAAATTCCCAAACTTTTATACCATCTGTAATCATTTTAAATGGAATTTCTTTTTCTATTTCCTCCTGCTGGGTTTTGTTGGAAAATATTCAGAATTTCTGATGATTTGCATGAGCTCATTTTATATTCTGCAGGTTTGCTTGAAGTTACTATTTCAATTGTTGTTATTGTTTTTAACTCTGCGGGGTTCTCTAAGTAAACCATCATATCAGTAAAAAGTGCTATTTTTGGTTCTTTGCTTTTCCTCCTCCCTCAGTCCTCCTCTGTCTCCCTTAGCATTTCTAGTAAAGTACTGAATAGGAATACTGATAATGAACACCCTTGCTTTCATCCCTGATCCCTGGAAAGACTTTATTTTATTACAGATAATGCTCGTTCTTGATTTTATATGTACTTTTTATTGTTTTAAGGAAAGCTCCATTTATTGTACTTTTCTGCTATTTGTTACAGGAATAAGTGTTATATAGTGTTAATAGCTTTTTCTCGGCCTATTGAAATAATTATATGATTTTTGTTTTTGTTATTAACCTGATCAATAATGTTTACTATTTTTCTAATATTAAAGCAGCCTTACAGTCATAGTATAAATCTAGCCTGTTTATAGTGTATGATCATTGTAACATATTGCCATAATCTTGCTATTTAACATTTTTGCGTCACTATTCGTTAGGAAAATTGGTCTATAGTTTTGTTTTTTTTCTGTTTTGACATTCCGTGGTTTGGGTATCAATTCCATATTGTTTCATAGAAGAAATTTAATAGAATTCTTTTTTAATAAATTTTTCTCAAACAATTTAAGTATTGAAATTTATTGTTCTTTAAATTTTTTGTAGCATTCTCAAGTTCTGATCCTGAGGTGTTTTTTCCCCCTCTTTGGAATTCATTTATGGCTTGTTTAGTTTCTTATAGAAGATTATGTTTTCTATTTACAATTTTGTTAATCTGGACAGTTTATGTTTTTGTATATTTTCATTCGTTTCCTTTAGATTATCAGTTTTATTAGCATATTGCTGGGCAAAATTGCAACTAATAATTGGTTTTATTTTTTTTTCAATGTAAATTCATCTTTTTCATTTTTGATAGTAATTTGATTTTCCTTTCCTTAAATTAGCTAATGTCATATCTACTTTGGTTTTTTTTTTTTCCAAAGAAACTGCTCCTAGTTTGGTTTATTCAGTAATTTTTTTGTTTTGTTTTTACTTTAAATTGTTAGTTTCTAGGGGGCAACTAGGTGGCGCAGTGGATAAAGCACCGGCCCTGGATTCAGGAGTACCTGAGTTCAAATTTCAGCCTCAGACACTTGACACTTACTAGCTGTGTGACACTGGGCAAGTCACTTAACCCCCATTGCCCCGCCAAAAAAAAAATTGTTAGTTTCTTTGTATTTCAGGATTTCTATTTTGATGTTTGAGGATTTTTAATTTATTGCTTTTCTAGTTGTTTTTTTGTTGTATGCTTAAAATTTGTTGATCTGCTCTTTCATTTATTTGATGAAAGAATTTAGAGATATAAGTGCTTCCCTGAGAACTGCTTTGTCTGCATCTCATAAATTTTGATATGTTGTTTCATTTGTTGTCATCTTCTTTAATATTCCATTATGATTAGTAAAAAATGCATTTAATTATTTCTGCCATTTTGTGTTTGTTTATGAGGCTTTTATGCCTTAAGTCACAGTAATTTTTTGTGAATGTACTCTCTGTGTGTGTGTGTATTCTTTCTATTCCTATTCAATAGTTTCCATGTTCTTACATATCTATCTTTTTACAAATCCTATTATGATCATTTAACTTCTTGTTTATTTTTTGTTGTAATTTATCTAGGTCTGAAAGGGCTAAACTGAAGGCCCATTACTATAGTTTTATTATCAATTTCTTCTTGTAGTTCATTTAGCTTTTACTTTAAGATTGAATGTAGGGGGGGCAGCTAGGTGGCACAGTGGATAGAGCACCAGCCCTGGAGTCAGGAGTATCTGAGTTCAAATCTGGCCTCAGACACTTAACACTTACTAGCTGTGTGACCCTGGGCAAGTCACTTAACCCCAATTGCCTCACTTAAAAAAAAAAAAAAGAATGAATGTAGGGGGGGCAGCTAGGTGGCGCAATGGATAGAGCACCTGCCCTGGATTCAGGAGGACCTGAGTTCAAGTCCGGCCTCAAACACCTTACACTTACTAGCTGTGTTATCCTGGGCAAGTCACTTAATCCTCATTGCCCCACAAAAAATTAAAAAATAATTTTATTTTTTTTTTAAAAGAATGAATGTAGGGCAACTAGATTGCGCAGTGGATAAAGCACTGGCCCTGGATTCAGGAGGACCTGAGTTCAAATCCGGTCTCCGACACTTGACACTTAGTAGCTATGTGACCCTGGGCAAGTCATTTAACCCTCATTTCCCCACCCCCCTCCCCAAAAAAAGAATGAATGTAGATGCAATGCCATTTGATGCATATGTATTTAGTAATGATAGTAATAGCAAAATATTATTTCCCTAGCTTTCAGCTAGGTCTATTTTTGCTTTTACTTTGTCTCAGATCATGATTGCTATCACTATATATATTTATTTATTGTAGTATTTATTTAGTGTAACAGATTATACTTCTGCCCTTTATTTCAACTCTCTACGTGTATCATTGTATTTTAAATGTTTCTTGTAAACAACATATTATGGAATTCTACTATTCTGTTCTATCCTAGGGGGTAACAATTATTATTTGTAGCTATGTGTTTCTATTCATCCTTTTCTCTTATTCTCATCTTTCTTTTCCTGTTTTTATTGTGACATGTCTCCCTTATTCTACTCTCATCCATATTCCCTCCACACGTTCCATCCTTTATGCTTTTTGGGTAACATGTATTTCTTTTTTTTTTCCTAAGATGGTAAACTATTTGATACAGGTAAAATGTGTAGTCATGTAAAACATTTCCATATTAGTCATATAGTGAAAAAGGCCAAAGGAAAAATAAAGAAAGTGAAAAGATTATGCTTTGATCTGGATTCAGACTCCCATCAGTTCTTTTTCTGGATATGGTAATGAGTCCTTTGGAATTGTCTTGGATCATTGTATTGCTAAGAAGAGCTAAGTTATTTATACTTGGTCATTTCATAGTGTTGCTGATACTGTGTATGTTGTCCTCCTGATTCTGATCACTTCACTTTGCAGCAGTTCATGTAAGTCTTTTCCAGGTTTTTTGAAGTCTGCCTGTTCATCATTTTCCTTATAGCACAGTAGTATGCCATTACATTCATATACCACAATTTGTTCAGCCGTTCACCAGTTGATGGGCATCTGCATAATTTCCGATTCCTTTTCCCTTTTTTTAATGCTCTCTTTGGCATACAGTCCTAGTAGTAGTATTGCTGGATTAAAGGCTTTTTGGGTATAGTTCCAAATTGTTCTCCAAAATGTTTGGATCAGTTCACAACTCTAACAGTGCATATGTGTCCCAGTTTTCCCACATATTCTCCAACATTTATCATTTTCCTTTTCTGTCATATTAGCCAATATTATAGGTATGAGATGGTATCTCAGAGTTGTTTTACTCTGCATTTCTCTAATCAGTGATGATTTAGAGCACTTTTTCATATGATTATAGATAACTTTGATTTCTTCATCTGAAAACTGCTTGGTTATATACTTTGAGCCAATTCTAATTTTCAAGTATTTTTTTTTTTTTTAGTAAAGATTTGTACCTCTTCCTTCCTTCCTTCTTCCTTTCGATGGGGCATTGAGGGTTAAGTGACTTGCCCAAGGTCACACAGCTACTAAATGTCAAGTGTCTGAGGCTGAATTTGAGCTCAGGTCCTCCTGAATCCAGGGCCAGTGCTTGTACCTCCCTTTTCTAAGCCATTAACTCTCATTTCATATTTTCTTTTCAAGGTCTTGCCGTTTTCTCCATTCTTTGCTCTCATTTGGTTTTTAAAACCTTTTTAAAAGCTCTTTTAACTCTTGTACCCTTCTAGAAATACTTGTTGGGCTTGTGTCTAAGCAGCATTTTTCTTTGAGGCTTTGCTTATAGATTTTTCAAGCCATTCTCTTTTTTTTTCTCTGTGTGTGTTGAAATTCTCTGTCATCATAATAACTTTATTTTCAGGTTCTTTGTTTTATTCTTCTAGACTACTTCTTTACTTTGAACTTTTTGTTAGTTCTGGTCTGTGTACATCTCTGGGGAGATGTGCCAGGTTTGAACTTCTTTCCTTGTATGTCCTTGTGCTGTTCTCACAGCTCTTGTTGGCTCCCTGAAGCTTTCTGCTTTCAAAATGGTGTGATCCAAGGCAGGAGGAGGTCTATTCCCTGAGGTCCCTGTCTTGAGTTCTAATTTCTAATCCAGGTATAGATGTTTTGGCTTGTTTCGAAAAACTGGTTTCTGCTGGACTTAAGCATTCTTGGCCCTGTATGAGGCTTTGCAGATTTAGAGCTACTGAACTGCTGGCTCTCCTTTGGTCTGTAATGCTTGACTGTGCTCCTGGGATCAGATCCACACAGCTACTGTTTGCTTCCTGGAACTTGTTTCTAGCTCGGTGTACTGAAAAGGCCAATGCCCACAACTTCTCTTCTTTACCTTGGATACATGACCCAGAACTTGATAATGGGTAACCAAGCTCCTAGATGTCACCTGTTCCTACACCTAAAACTTGCTAAGGAATTTCATTTATTACATGTAATTTTTATTGTGATCTGAGAAGGATGCATTTACAATTTCTGCCTTTCTACATTTTACTGAGGTTTTTGTGCCCTAATACATGGTCAGTTTTTGAGTATGTGCCATGTCCTGCTGAGAAAAAGGTATATTCCTTTCTAGCCCCATTCATCAGAAATTTCCTAGGACCTCTTTTTTCCTATC
The DNA here is from genome assembly GCF_019393635.1 of Dromiciops gliroides. Classification (NCBI taxonomy): domain Eukaryota; kingdom Metazoa; phylum Chordata; class Mammalia; order Microbiotheria; family Microbiotheriidae; genus Dromiciops; species Dromiciops gliroides. The sequence goes on along the minus strand of NC_057863.1, from coordinate 277,974,989 downwards.
ATTATTCATTTTGGTGCATTCTCTAGATTTTAATTGAGGTAATGTTTTGGGGACAAGCTAAGCTTAAATGCTTCCTCTAACCCTGCTATTGTAACTCTGCCTCTCCTGACATGCTCTATCATTCCACCTACAGAAATGTCATACTATTGATCTTGCCATGACCTATAAGCACTTAAATTCTATGTTCATAAATTCTGAAATTCCTTTATCCAGCCATCTTTTATCATTCTATCATTTCCTCTTTCTTCAAACACCTAACTCTTTCTCCTCATTGTTACCTCCAGTGCCCTCAGTTCTTGACCATGTCACTACCCCTAAACTGGATAGCTATCTTTTCCTACCCCCCTTGGTGAAGCAGTCCAGCTCTATACTGTCCTTTTGACCCAAGTCTTATCACCAACATCTTACAAATCCAAGCCTGGAATTAACTCTTACTATTTGATGCCTTTTCTCTTATTCACATGTTGGTGAAGGGTGTTGGAGAAAATTTTGAAACTCTGCTGACTAGGTATACTAAAAACATTTTATATTATCTCAACTGAACCCTCACCACAGCAAGGCCATCCTTTTTCCCTTCCCCAGTGAATTAATTATCTCACCACAGCAACTATTCCAAACCATTTTATTCCTTCTCAAGCCTGCTGTGGTATACACAACCTTTCAGTTAGCCTCATACTTCTGTAAGGGAAAAATCCATCCTCTTCTCAATAATTCTCAGGAACTCAGCAGGGAAGTGACAGTGGGTGCCCAGAAAGGGGGCTTGCAGGCCCTGTTTTATACCTTAGTCCCTAACACACATGGACCCTCCCCTTTTTCATCACTAGTGGGGTTACAATCTATGCGCAAAAACTAGCTAATCGGAACTCAGTATTCCCACCCTTCTTCCTTGTATGGGCATAACTTAGGAGTTGTGGTAAAATATGAAAGTTTTTAACAGTCGGTTAGGATAAGTGAAAGACACCAGTTTTTCAAGGACCACCCTTTTGGGGAGGAGATGAACAGTCTGCCTGCCGGGTACAGTCCGCCTGCTGCGCATGTCAGACTGCCTGCCAGGTACAGTGCGCCTGCTGCGCATGTCAGACTGCCTGCCGGGTTTTTTTGACTTCCGGGGTGGAGAGAACGGGAGTAGCCTTTTTTGCCGGCTTGGCGGGACTCCGGGCGGCGCGGCACAGACGGTCTGACTCACTCCAAAGGTGGCCTAAATCGGTTTGGTGAGTTTTTATAAGGAATATAGACAGCCTAGATTTAAGACGATTTGTACTGTATTTCTGTTTTCCTATCCTTCTAATCAACAACACCTTATATACAATAAAGGCTCTATCTAGAAAACCAGAAGCTTCTTCCATTTACTAGTCTGGGAGATGAATTAAGGGAAGGGTTAAGTAGGGGAGATTTATGATCTAATATCCAATTTTAAATCTCACAGTTTGGCGACCCCGAAGGGACCTTAAGGACCCTCCCACCCTCCCTAGTTTGGCCATAAGCCGGCTAATTCGGTGGATTTTCCAAATACCACCCCCCCCCCCCCCCCCCCCCCCGCGGACTTTCCCTTTGTCTAATCTCCCTTAAAGACTTTAAGCCTCTAAAAGTCTTGCTTTAAACAGAAAAGCCAGCCCAGTTTAAAGGGCAAGATGCTCGAATATTCTACCATCCCTTTGATTTTTCTCATCGGAATGTATTGGGACAGCATAACATCCCGACTTAGAGGAATAGTTTATTCAATGGTCCTTCATAACATTATTGGTTTTTTCCTCATTCAGGCAGCAAAAACTTTTTGTATAATAGTATACGTGAGAATCTTTGGGAAAATACGTTTAATATAAGTAGAAATTTTATGCCTGCAATTGAAATACCTTTTAATACCACATCCATAGTTCATACGACTAAGGATTTTATTTTTTTTTGTTGTTTTTTTTTTGTTTTTGTTATTATCATTGTTTTTGTTATTATCATTGTTATGATGTGGGGGAAACTCTCACATATGGAGAGAGACCTCAAAATGGCTGTTTCTACTAGAGATGATCCAAGTTCAGAATCAGATCAGCAGAAACTACTCCCTCTGCAGGAAGCTATAGAACATAGTAAGAAGGGAGTGCCAATTCAAGTCAGAAAATATAGCCCCTTTAGACCAAGTGACTTGAGCGCATGGAAATCAATCATCCCTAGTTTTGAGAAAAATCCAAACACTGTAATTTCACAGTTAAGGACTATATTTAATGCATATCAACCCAGTTGGGCTGATGTTACTTGCCTTTTGGAAACTTTACTGTCCCCAACTGAGATTACAGATATTATCTCAGCAGGAAATGCCCTTGTTGCGAAAGGTAAGGCCGATGTGGAATGGCCTCTAAAGGATCCAGAGTGGAATTATAATGATGATAGGGATTTCCAAAGATTAAAAGATGCTAGAGAAACACTTCTGAAGGGAATGGAATCTTGCTCTAGAAAACCGGAAAACTGGCAGAAATTTTTAAGCCTACCTCAGGAGGCTAATGAAAGACCAAACAGATTTTATGATAGACTTTGTGAGGCCGCTAGACAGTACACCAGATTGGATCCAGTAGATTTAAGAGATTCCTGTATCATTCTCAACACATTTGTTTATAATTCACTGCCAGAAATACGCAGATACTTTCTGAAACAATGTCCAGACTGGAGAAATCTCTCAGTAGATAGAATTAAGGAACTTGCAAATTATGTCTTTGACTCGCGTGAGGAAGATCCAGATCACCCTAAACAGAGCATTCTGGCACCAGCGATTCCTAGTCAGCCATGTGGACACCGGAACAAGGACACTAAGGTGTGTTGTTACTGTCGTAAGGAGGGGCATGAATTGAGAGAATGTAGGACTTGGAGAAGAAATTCTAATTCTAATTACAGGCGAAATCAAAATAGAAATAGATCTTTTTGGAGGAATACAGAAAGGCAGTACCAGAATAATGGTAACCAAGACCCCCCTCAGAAGAGGACACAGGAATGATGGTGTCTTGGGGAGGAATGGAACATAGATAATAAAAGCCTCTGATTTGGTCCTAGGTAACCCTCTAACTGTGCAATGCCCTCACGAAGTGGAGGCTCTCTTACTACGTCACAGGACACAAGCCTTTTCAGATCAAAGGCTGGCTAAGTATGAAATAACCCTGTTAGGTAATGAGAATATCACTTTAAAACGCTGCACAGTTCTTAATCCAGCAACACTACTCCCTAACTTACCATTCTCGGGGGAACCGTTGCATGACTGTGCTTCTTTAGTTGATATGGCTGAAAAACCCCGTGATGATCTTTTTGATACACCTTTAGAAAATCCTGATCTTGTCCTCTATACAGATGGTTCCTCATTTATGAGAGAGGGAACCCGTTTTACTGGAGCTGCTGTAGTTTCTGATTATGACACCCTCTGGGCAGCTTCTCTGCCTTCCCATTTTAGTGCACAGGCTGCTGAACTTGTGGCTCTTACACAGGCCTGTAATATAGCTAAAGATAAGAGTGCCACCATTTTTACTGACTCGAAATATGGCTTTGGCATATGCCACTTTATTGGTATGATTTGGCGGGAACCTTATTGAGACCAGGGCTTCTTGACCCATGTGACCTTGCTAGCCTGAGGGGGGAGGAGGGGATCTGAGACCTTTGTCCTACAAACAGGTCAGGGGGAGTATGACTGACTGTTATATCCACATTGAGAGGAGACAATTACCCATTTCTCATAATCCCTCCTCTTTATTTTTGACTATTTGGCTCCTCTCATTCCATTTATTGAATATCTCCTCTGCCTTTGGTCTAAATCTGTGAATTCTATGCTATCTAGGCAGATTAGAGCATCAGATGACTCTTTTTGCCCCTCTGGTCTGTGTTTCTTTCTTGATTTAGACTCAGATTTGGAGAAATGCTCAGATGCCATGGTAAAGGGGGTGGCCAGCTGCACCAGCCCGTAAGTCCCAGCCCAGTTAGGGGGATAAGGTTGTTCTTTTCCACCACAATACCACCATAGGTTGGCTCGGGGGAGGATCAGGGATGAAAAATCTACAGAGTTGTTCTCTGTTACTTCCCATGTTTGGACACAACTCATTACCCAAGACCAGAAAACCTCTCACCAATCTGGAGAGACAGACGGGATGGTTTCCTAAGTGGGTATGATCTTTTCTACTGTCCTTTTTATTACAGGGAAGAGTAGCTCCAAATCCCTGCAACTCTCACCATTTGCCAAGCCATTCTGGTATAATTGAAAGAGACACCAGAACCCCTCCAGGCTAAAATGTGGACTAAAGAGTATGGGCAGCTGGTCTTCCCAAAGCACTGACCCATTCCATCCGAGCATTTGAATCTCCAAAACCAGTCTCTGTCTCCACTGTCTGTCTTACATCCTTAACTTCACTGGCCTATTGGGTTTCCTAATTTCCCTTCTGGACTTGGAGAGGTTATTTTATTTCTGGAGTCTTAAAAGGATAGGGGGATGTAGGATCCATGAGATTTTCAAAGGATATTCCTATTCTTCCTACAGGATCAGTTCCTCCTTCAGATGCCCATATAAAAAAATCCTTTTTGCTCCTCCACTACTTGTTTGCCTGAGCAGCTCCCACTACCCCCAAATGTTACCTCCCTTCCCCCTTTTTTGTACCAGGCTTGGTATATTGCACATTAAAGTCTTTTTAAACTTCACCCTCCGTCGGTCATATTCCTTATTCACAGTCCACTGCTCATGTTTTGGTTCTGGTTTTTCTTCTGGAAAAGGTGCCTCTTTTACTTGAGAGTAGCAAGTCCAGTTTTGCTCCTCAATCCTCACTGCAATGTCAGTGAAAAGTAACACCAATCAGGTTCCAACTTGTTGCTCTTCCAGGCTCTTATCAATACCCAGTCTCCAGGCTTAAATTGGTGAGCTGGAAACTCGAGGAGTCTGGGCCAGAAGTCCCTTCTGTCAGAGTAAAGAAACAGAGGCAGAGAGGCCAGAAATATCTGAGAAACATGCTTTTCATTTCTATTTCTGGGAACTCTGTTTCCCTTCCCAAGTAAGGATCACATATACATTTAAGGCTTGGCATACCCGATTTTCATTAGACCCAAATTTAGGCAAAAGGACTGAACTTCCCTTGAGGGGAACCCCAGCCCATATTAGGCAACAATATTTTATCATTCTCTTCTTGCATTTTTCTCTATACTTCTCAAGCTTATCCCCGATTTCTAATTTGTCTCCCAAAGGGCTATCTTTGGGAATTTTAGGGAGTTATACTTCCTTCCTTTTCTGTATCACTAGAGGTGGCATTCCTCATCTTTAATGAACCCTTTGAATTCTTGGGGACCACCCCCACCTGGCACACTGCTCGCCATCTCCTGGCACATTGCTTGGCCCACCTGGTGCTTACGGACTCTGATCGCCTGGCACACTGCTTGGCCTGGTTGGCACACCTGGCACCTACGGACTTTAACCGCCTGGCACCTTGACACACCTGGTACCTACTGACTCTAACCGCTTGGTACCTTGGCACACCCCAAACCAAGAAAGAGAATCCAGGAACCCTAGAATCCTGCATCAGGAGTGAAAAGCAGTTCCAGTGAGAGATGCCAAGAATGCCCCATGCTGTTCAAAGCTTTATCTAACAAATTACTTAACATAACAAAACATTCTATGAGTCACCCTCCTCTACTTCTCTTCTCTTTAACAAACTGTTAAAAACTTCCCCAAGCCACCTGCAAAGGAGTCCATAAAGTTATACTCCTATACCCTTCTAATTTAATATAAAACAATTAAGAATAGAATTTTCATCTTTGTTTCATAAAGAATCTAATACCATTGGTACCAGATGCCATGGCCAAATTCAACATTGTGTTTATCATGCCATCTGGGATGATCTTGGGGGTTACCATAAAAGAACAGAAGGTGCCAAGCCTCATGGAATACAGTGCAGGGGAAACCGAGTCCTCTCTCCCAGTGGATAGTTAGCACCTTGTTTTTTCAGATCTGATAACTCAGAATAAAGACAATTAATGTAAAAGAATGAATATCTAAAAGCTGCAGTGAAAGCTTTCAGTTAATCAATAAACTCAAACAGTATTAATTTACAATAGCATGCAACAACTGCTAAATATTACCAAAATTCCCATCTGTCAACAGTTTACCAATTAAAACAAGGAATACGTTTTCTTAGGATTTTTTTTTTTTTTTAGTGAGGCAATTGGGGTTAAGTGACTTGCCCAGGGTCACACAGCTAGTAAGTGTTAAGTGTCTGAGGCTGGATTTGAACTCAGGTACTCCTGACTCCTGGGCCAGTGCTCTATCCACTGCACCACCTAGCTGCCCCCTTCTTAGGATTTTAAAGTGGAATTCTTAAACTTTTTTTTTTTTAACTTCTTTTCTAAGAAAAGGCATTGAATTCACACTCCCCTTTTGCAAGCAAATGAATTGCCTGGAGTTTAACCGATCTTTGTTAATCCCAGACTCTTGAAGGACCCATAGGCCTCCCCACCTTTCCCAAGCAAACCCTTTTGTTTTTCTAATGGGCCTAGTTTACCCAAGAAGTTCCCTGGGGCAAATTAAAAGAACCCCCTCCCCACAAAACCAAACCAAAGGACAGACACTGAGTCTCTCCAGGACCACCACCCTTCACTCCAAGTCTCCTCCACCCCCAGGGAAGACAAGATTAGGTGTGGCTGCCATCCCTGTGGTGTGAGGGGGAGAGAATACCTGAGGGCTCTGGAGCTGACCCTCACCCAAATTCCCTCAACTACCACCAGTGGGGGATGGCCCTCCCCCAACAAGACACCCCTTCTGTCAGATGATGACCCCACTAGACCAAGCCATGCCTGTGCACCATGCTCTCTTCTCATGAGATGAAATTCAGGAACCTCTCTCCTGGCTTTCCCCCCAAACAAAACATTATACTAAACCCCGATAACATTTTGCTCTATCCTCACAATCCTGGGAGGTAAACTTTCATTCATGAATTCACCCAATACCCCTGCAAAAGACGTATAGCAAGTGACTCCCTACCATGAGCCTAACAAACCAGAGCGCTGGCTTTTCCTTCCTCCCCAAGGTAGTCCCTGTTTTGATAAATTCTTACCCCCTTGGTGAGCATGCTTCACCCTGTGTTTGTGACGTCTCTGCTGAGTTCCTCGGACTCAGGAGTGTGGGGGGGGTGACCACCCCTCCGGGCTCTGACCATTGCTGGTGAAGAGTGCTGGGAGTGCTGGAACATGGAGGGAGGGTCCCCCCAGCTCCTTACGTCTTGGTGGAACCTCCGGTTGTGAGGGAAAAATCCATCCTCTTCTCACTAATTCTCAGGAACTCAGCAGTGAAGTGACAAAGGCTTTATTTTCTTCTCATGAGAAGGAGGCACCCTAGTGTGCAGCTAGTGGGTGCCCAGAAAGGGGGCTTGCAGGCCCTGTTTTATACCTTAGTCCCTAACACACATGGACCCTCCCCTTTTTCATCACTAGTGGGGTTACAATCTATGCGCAAAAACTATCCCACCCTTCTTCCTTGTATGGGCATAACTCAGGAGTGGACCTTATACTTCCTTATATGGACACAACTCTGGAGGGGACCTTATTGAGACCAGGGCTTCTTGACCCATGTGACCTTGCTAGCCTGAGGGGGGAGGAGGGGATCTGAGACCTTTGTCCTACAAACAGGTCAGGGGGAGTATGACTGACTGTTATATCCACATTGAGAGGAGACAATTACCCATTTCTCACACTTCACTGAAAATTTGAGGCTATTTGCCCCGTTCCTCATCTCACACCATTCAGCTGTCTTTCCCTGCAGCTATCTCCTTCACCCCATGTCATATGAAGAAGAGACTCTTCTTTTGAAAGCAAATCCCTTGTGATGTACCTTTGATCCCTTTCCATCTGAGCTTCTCCAGCAGACTGCCTCCTCTATTATACCCACTCTCTTACTAATCTTTAATTTCTCACTGTATTTGTTACCTGCAGTGACACTATCTTTTCCCCTCTTAAAAAAAAAAAACCACAAAACCAAACCCTTGTTTCTTTTGATCATCTCAACTAGCTCTCACGCTATATCTTTCCTCTCCTTCTCAGCTAAAGAAACTCCTTATAGTCTGGCTTCCAATCTCAATAGTCAACTGAAATACCCTCTCCAAAGTTACTATTTATCTCAATTTCCAAATCTCATGGTATCTTCTTGTCTTCATTCTTATTGACCTCTGCCTCCATCATTCTCTTTTTCTGGATATTTTTTCTTTGTGTTTTCTTGACAAGTGCTAAAATTCATTTGGTTCTCCTATGTGTCTGGCAACTCTTTCTCAGTCTCCTTTAGTGGATCTTCTGTTCACACCCATTAACCTTGGGTGTCTCCCTAAGGCTCTGTCCTAGGTCTTCTAGTCTTTCTATACCATCTTGCTTTGTAATAGAGTTCCTTGTTGATCTTTTAAAATCCTTTTACAATGTAGCACATTCTTACCTCTCCAGTGTTCTTAAATTTTATTCCCCTCCATGAATTTCAGGATACATCTACAATGTAATACTTGATCATCTTTGTATATGACTCTCTGCTCTGTTCTTCTACACTGTCTGGAATGTTCTCCATTCTTACTTTAGGCATCTAGGTAGCACAGTGGATAAGAGTACTGGACTTGGTGTCTGGAAGGACCTGAGCTCACTACACACTAGCTGTGGGATTCTAGGCAAGTCACTTAAACTGTCTGGCTCAGTTTTCTCATCTGTAAAATGAGGGTAATAATAGCACTTACCTCCCAGGTTTGTTCAAAGGGTAAAATAAAATATTTATAACATGCTTTGCAAATGTTAAAGTGCTATGTAAACACTTGCTTTATTATTACATGTGTTAAGTGACTTACCCAGGGTCACACAGCTAGTAATTGTCAAGTGTCTGAGGCTGGATTTTTTTTTTTAGGTGAGGTCAGATTTGAACTCAGGTCCTCCTGACTCCAGGGCTGGTACTCTATCCACTGCACCACCTAGCTACCCCCAAAATTAATAGGTCATGCCAGACTTTCCTTCCTTCTTTCCTTATGGGCAATGAGGGTTAAGTGACTTGCCCAGGGTCACACAGCTAGTAAGTGTCAACTGTCTGAGGCTGGATTTGAACTCAGGTACTCCTGAATCCAGGGCCAGTGCTTTATCCACTGTGCCACCTAGCTGCCCCTATTATTATTTTTATCATTATTACCTTTGCCTCCTGCCTTCCTTGGCTTCTGCCAAAACCCAGCTCAAATCCCACCTTTTATAAGAGGCCTTTCTTGGTCTCTTCAACTGATTGTACTTTCCTTCTGGATTACCTTCCTTTTATATATCTTGTAAAATTCCTTCCATGAGCTCCTTGAAGGGCAAGAACTGTGTTTTTACCTTTTTTGATGATCCCTAGTACTTAGCACAGGACCTGGCACTGAATACTGTTAACAGTAATTACTTCATCATATTCTTGTACTATAACTTGGTTAGCTGTCCGCAAATGGTGATCACCCACTTTGTTTCCAGATCATTTCTGCCCCCCAAAATAGACATATTTCATTGTATTCAGAGCCCTTTTTATCATTGACCTCTTTGGGGAATAAGCCTAGCTGTAGGATTTCTGAATCAAATGATACGGCTTTTTAATAATTTTCTTTTCAGAATTCCTAATTGCTTTCTAGGATAGTTGGACCAATTCACTATTTCTCCAGAAGTGAATTAATAATGCCCATCTTTTCACTGCTCTTCCAACAAACGTCTTTTGTCATCTTTGCCAGTGTGAGATAAAACTTCAGACTGATTTTTATTTGCATTACACTTATTAATGATTTGGTGCATTTTATAATATAGTTCTTATTAATTTGTGATCCTTGACCATAAAACTATTAGGTGAATGACTTTTTTGTTCTTATATATTTTTTATTAGTTATCTATGTATCTTATCCCAGAATCTTATTGGATCTATTTGATATAAATATTTTCCCTCAGTTAATAGCATCTTTTCTTATCTGAAAGTTTTTATTCAAAAGTTTTTCAATTTCATGTAATCAAAATTATTTACTGAATTCATAATATTTTCCCTTAAAGCTTCCTCCCCTCCCCCTATTACCCCCCAAACTTCCATATACTGTGAAGGACATTACCATCCTTTCAGGCCCACAGCCTAGATATCACCCTTGACTCTTCACTATCTCTCACCCTTTCCTCCCTTCCCCCCCTGCACACCATATCCAATCTCATGCAGAGACCTGTCAATTTTACCTTTGCCTCATCTCTATAATATACCCCCTTCTCTCCTCTAACACTGCCGCCACCCTGATGTTGGCCCTCATCTCCTCATACCTGGCCTGTTGAAGTAGCCTGCTGGTGGGTCTGCCTGCCGCCACAAGTCTCTTCCCACAGCAGTCCATCTTCTATTCAACCACCAAGAGATTTTTCTAAAGTGCCTGTCTGACCAGGTGACATCCTTATCTCCTCCAGGATCAACTTACAGAATCCTTTGTTCGGCTGCCCTCTCAACCTTTTCAGTGTTTTGTTTTTCACTTTATTCCTAGTCACTGTGATACTGGCCTCTTTGCCCCTCCTCAAACAAAATACTACATTTCTCAGCTCTGGGAATTTTCACTGACTGTCTCTTTTGTTTCTGTTGCTGTTGCTCTTCACCTCTGTCTACTGATTTCCTTGCTAAAATCCTCCCTTCTCCAGCTCCTCTTCATTCTAGAGCTGCCTTTTCTTTAATTACTTCATATTTATTCTGTATTATACATTTTGTTTGTATATATTTGTTGTCTCTTAAATAGTGAGCTCTTTGAGGACGAGGACTTTTTATATCCTCCTTATTAGCACAGTGCCTGGCACACAGGTGCTTAGTAAATATGATTGACTGACTATTTTATCTTTGGTAATAACTATCACTTCTTTTCTTAAATCTTCCTTTACCCATAGTTGTCAACAAATATTTATTAAGCATTTACTGTGTTCCAGGTGCTATGCTGAGAGCTGAGGATAGGAAGAAAGACAATACAATCCCTGCTCTCAAGGAGCTCATAGTACAACTATGTATGTACAAGATATACACTGGATAAATTGGGAGTAATCTTAGAGGAAAGGGAGTCTAGCATTGAGGGGGGACTAAGACAGCCTTCTTTCAAATGGTAGGATTTAGCTGAGACTTTAAAAATTCCAGGAGGCAGAGGAAAGGAGAATGTTCAAGCATAGGAGAATGCCAGTGAAAATTCCTGGAGCCAGGAGATATCTTGTGGAAGAAATAGCAAAAAGTTCAATGTCACAGGAGTCAGAAGAGTACAGTATAAAAAGACCTGGAAAGGTTGGAAGGAGCCAGGTTATAAAGAGTTTAAAAGACAGGGTTTTTTATATTTGATCATGAAGGTGATAGAAAGGTGTTTAAGTTCATTACTCAGTAGTGAGGTACAATGGTACCTAAATAGAAGATGGAGAAGTATGGTGACTTGAGGAGTGGATCTTAGAGTTGTTTTTGAATTGGATTTCCCTTTATATTTTGCCTCTTGGATTTTAACACTCAGAAATGCTGTTGATTTTTGAGAGCTTATTTTGTTGCTTCCAGCTTTGCTGAGGCTATTAATTATCTCAATTGCTGCCTTTTGTTTATTTCTTAGGAGTTTCCAAGTACATCATCATTCAATAAATAGGCATAGTTTTGTTTCCTTTTTTATTTTTATGCATTTAATTTCTGTCTTAATTGATACTTCTAGTATTTTTAGAACTAAATTGAGGAGAGTGGACATCCATGCTTTACTCATTTATTGGGGAAAGCTTCTAATGAAACTCCTTTGCATGTGAGGCTTGCTTTTGTTTTTATATTTTTATATTTATATATTTTATATATTTTTTCATATATTTTTTGGTTTTGTTTTTTGAATAAAAGTATTTTATTATTTTGCAGTTACGTGTAGAGGTAGTTTTCAACATTTGTTTTTATAAGATTTCCAATTTCAAATTTTTCTCCTCCCCCCCCAGGCAGGTAATCTGATATATATATACACACACACACACACATACTTTATAATATTTTTAAAATATCCCTCTGTGACTATACTTCATGAGATTTTTAGGATAAATGAATGTTGTACTTTTGTACATTTATTGATGCCATAATTTTGAATGTTTATAATATGATTGTTTCTGTTATGGTATAAATCAAACTTAGTCAGAATAAATGACTTCTTGGATGAATTGATACAGTTTAACAATTTTATTTATTTTTTTACATTAATATTCATTTATGATAGCGGTCTCTTAATTCTTTGCTTTTTTTCCCCCTGGTTTAGATTTAAGGAGTTTGTCTCAAAAGGAGTTTCGTAGAGTGCTTTCTTTTTCCAGGTTTTTCGTTTCGTTTTGTTTTGGGTTTTTTGTGGGGCAATGAGGATTAAGTGGCTTGCCCAGGGTCACATAGTCAAATTTGAACTCAGATCCTCCTGAATCCAGGACCAGTGCTTTAACACTGTTCCATCTAGCTGCCCCCTCTTTTTTTTTTTTTTTCCAGTTTTTGAGAATGTTACATAGTATTCTTATTTTTTTTCTTTAGTCATTTCTTCGTAGCTAGTTCTATTTCCTTCTCTGAAATTGGTTCTCTGTGTGGTCTTTTGTTGGGGTGATTTTTGTTTTTGGAAAATATAAATTTTATTATCCTTTTCAAATACATAGATATATGTGTGTATATATACATACATAAACATACATGCACACATGGACTTTTAAACTTTGATGGCATACCACTTGTGTTAAAAATTTAGGGCAATAAACAAAGTTAAGCATTGCTTTAGGAAGTCAAAATTATAGAGCATTAATGCTATAAGTAATTTTTTCAGCATCCCATGTTGTTTCGCTGCTACATTGTTTCAGTGCACTCTTTTAAAAGCTTTATTGCCTTCTCTACTTTCATCTCCTGAATTGAAGTTGATTTTGCAGCACTTGCTTTTAAGATCCCATTATCATTTTTCTTTTGCCCTGTCTATTACAGTAGTTTTCATTTCTAAGCGTTTTGCTCTGGGCGATTCAGCTGTGGTTTTTTGTTTGTTCTGTTGGGGGGGGGGTGTGATAAATGGTGTTTGTAATTAATGCTTTTGAAACTGATATAATGCTATTTTTATGACTGTTTCAAGTCTTTGGGCTATAAATAAAAATGACCTATATCGTCCCCATGTAGACTTTCAGCTTGCTTGGAGGAATTGAAAACTTTTTTGGAAGTTTGAATATCCCTGTTGGGTTCATTATAAATAAATTATGACCTATTCCTACATTTGCTTTTCTTGTAGTATTTAGCACAATACTTTGTACATACTAGGTGCTGATTAAATGTTCCTTTTGAATTATTTCTTGACAATATGAAGAAAGGGAACCACAAATAATAAGGATAGTGATGATGATGACAACTGGCATTTGTATAATTCTTTTTAAGGATTGCAAAGAATTTTGAAGTATCTTATTTTTACAAGAATCTGGGAGGTAGGTGTTTTTATTATCCTCACTTTACAGATGCAGAAACCGAGGCAGAGAAAAATGAGTTACCCATGGCCACACAACTAGTGTCTAAAGCTGGATTTGAATTCAGGTCTTCCTGATGCCAAAGCCATTTTCTGTCTACTGTACTACCTGGCTAACAAAGCTGTCATCATGAAATATTGACATTGTGTTTCTTGATGGGTGTGTTTCTTGTTGTTGTTTGGGGGGAGCAGTGTTGCCAGAATCCAGCCCTGACCATGGCTATGATAGAAAATTCAAATTCTGAACTTTTAAGGAAAAATTTCAGAAAATTCTACCCTACTTGTTAATTTCAGAATTAAAAGCTACACCTCTCCCCCCAACCCCCTCAAATTCGTACTTTCATGGACTTCCTTCTAATTCAGAGATATAAAGCTAAATTTCATATGCCTTAGCTAGATCATTGAATACAGGATAGAGGTTTTGGTGTTTTTTCCTGTACTATTCCATTTGTCCTGCTGCAAGCAACATATGTGTTTGTGTGTGTTTGTATATGTGGCCTAACATGACCCTGATTCTACAAGTAAATACATTGTTGATGTGTGTGTGTGTGTGTGTGTGTGTGTGTGTGTGTGTGTGCGCGCGCGCGTGCCTGTTATAAAAATCTTTGGCTTAGTTCTTCTTAGCAATGCTAAGAAGATAGAATCTGGTGGAGAAAGAGGGAATAGTTTTTAAGTTATCCAAAAATAATTTTCATGAATGTGTTGAAATTTAAGTTGGTTTTAATTGTATTTTTGTAAATCTATTTTGGGCCTTGAAGGGAAAAATTTCAGTTAAATGAAAGTGAGGGTGGGAAAGGAATCCATTTTAGGTATGAAAGATATGGGAACAAGAGTATGGAGACATAAGCATACCAGCATACTTTCCTGGGGTTTAGTTTCAGCAGAATTAGTGTTCTGCAGCATTGTCTAGTGCTGAGGTGATGCTGTCTTTAAGAACATGCTAACAAGATCATTTTTTGTCATGTTAATTGATGGCATCCTTTGTTTTGAATTTAGTAAATTGAACCTTAGAGCAAAGATGTCAAACCAGAATAAATGTAATTGGGAAATGTTTATCAAAATAAAAATTTTAAAAAACAACAAATATTCTTAATTTGTTGTTTTCCATGTCAATACATGGTCCATAGGCATCTCTTTCAGTTTGTTTGATAGCACTAATTTCAAGGATAGAACTTTGCCCCCTTTAAGTTGTAGTCTTCCCCTCTGATCCTCTCTTTTTCTCTTCCATCTCCAGTTAGGACTGAATATGGATAAACATCAATCAATAGCTGTTAATGAACCTTAGCAGAAGTTTCATTGAAATTGTCACTGCCCATATATACAGAATCAAAGATCTTATTCTTTGATTCAGTACATCTGAAATAAATGTATCTTTTCTTTTCATTGTAGGTTATGCAATGGTCTCTGCAAGATGGTTTGTCCTTAATTTGGAGCTTTTTAAGACTGACATATGCTGGTACTTCATCTTCTATAAGTGGACTATAATTTCTTCTCTCACGACAACTACATAAGCAGACAAAATTGCAAAGATCTGCCCTGTGTCGAGTATGACAGCCACGACCCGTGGCTCTCCAGTAGGAGGGAATGACAGCCAGGGCCAGGCTCCTGATGGACAGTCCCAGCCCCCCCTCCAACAGAATCAGGTATGAAGTGGAAAATCTTAGACACATTATATAAAAAAGTACTAAATAGTGTGATGGACAGATTAAAGCCATTAAAATATTTTTAAAATATTTATTATCTTAAATTTTAAGGACTCATGATAGGTATACATTATGTATGATCTGAATAGGGAAAATATTATTTCAGAATGTAGTTCAATAATTGTGGATCCTTTCAGGATCTTGTGATTAGAAATGCTAATTGTTTTTGGAATAGCCATATTGTTTTCCAGAAAGAGTAGGAATACTTTTTTTTTTTAAAGATAGGAATACTTTATTGAAACAGCGGAAAGAACACTGGATTTAAGTCAGAAGACCTGGGTTGGGATCCTAGCTGTTTTTTTCCTACCTATGTGACCTATGGCAAGTCATTTAACCCAACTTAGACATCAATTTCTTATTTGTAAAGTATGGGTATTTATTAGGTGATTTATTATTTATTATTTATTATTATTATTTATTAGGTAATTCCCAGTTACAAATTTATGATCTTATATTTCTCTATATTACTTTGCATAGCTGCCTGGTAATTTAAAAAAAAACCCATTTTTATTGATATCTTTTGATCTTATATTACCTACTGTATTCTTCTCTGAGCCATCCCTTATATCCAAGAATTGTTAAAAAGAGTAAATAAGGAAACAGAATTCTATGAAACTAACCCATATAGCAAAAACGTTTGATTTTTATATGCAATATTTGACATGCATGGTCCTTAACCGCTGCAGAGAAGTGGAGGTCCTAACCAGATATGTAAAACACTTGGCAACTCAGACTCTCCTGGCCCAGAAATGGACAAAAGCTTCTGTAAATGAAGGTAGCAGATTTGAGGTGATTAGGTCCCTTCTAACTCTTTCCACTACAATCCTGTTGTCCTTTGAACACTCAGCTCAGGGTATTTGAAGAGACACCATATGGATATTAAAATAGGACTGAAAGGGAATACTGAAAGTGAAGTGGTTTCATCATCAAATGAGGTGGAATAATATCCAGAAGGTAGACAGCCACATGGAACTACAGAGGATGATATTATGACGTGAATTTCCAAGTAAGATTTATTATTGAATAATGGCAGTACTGTATGAATGTCAGAGTGACAATGGGGAAGCAAAGATCATGCTGCTTCCCTTTTTTAAGGAATAGGGTAGAGTATGGGAGAAAGTACTAGCACTGAAGGAAATTTCCAGAAATGTTGGGCGTTTTAAGGCAAGAACAGGTTAATTTAAAGCAGTGAAGAATATAAGAAGTCAGTCAAGAAACATTTATTAAATGCCTGTTATGTTCTAGGACTTTACATCTTTCTCTCCCTCACTCCACATATTTAATCAGTTGTCAAATTTTATAATATCCCCACAAAAACTCTCCCTACATACATCCCCCCTTCTCTCTGCTCATAAAGTTATCTCTGTAGGCACTCATCATCTCTTACCTGACTCTGCCTTTAGTATTTCCCCATTTCAATGCATACTTCCCACAGATGTCAAAATTATTTTTCTGAAACATAGATTTGACCACATCTTATCTTATCTACCTCCTCAAGTAAACTCCAGCGGCTCCCTATCAACCATGAACTCCTCTGTTTGGAATCTAAGCCTACTCATTTCCCATGAGCTATTCCTTCACCTCACCTCAGCCATGGACAAAGATAGTCACATCCTTGTTCTTGGCAACACCCACAATTTTACCACCTCTCTTGAAGAATTCTAAAATCCTCTTATCCAATCATAATCTGTTGCTTTTTTTTTTTCCTAACCCTTCCCTTACAAAATTCCACTCTTCCTCTAAGCTGTGACCTCCAGTCCATTGACCCCTCATTTCCCTCCCAGGACATCTCTTCACTGATCATTCTCTCCTCTTCATCATTTTGACCCCTTGAAGAACCAATTCACAATGATACTGTCCTCCTGTCTTGATTCCCCTTTGCTTATCATTGATAACACCTACCCAGCCCTCAGCCTTAGATCACCTCCACCATTTTTTGACTTTGCTCCTATACATTTGCTGCTAAATGAAGACAGAAAAAATAATGCAACTATTCTGACTTGGTCCATTACAAATTTATGTTACACAACCTTAATTGGGCCTTTACTGCTGCTAGGCAATCCTGGCATACCTGTCTTATCAACTTACTATCCTACTCTCTCAATGGAGCTTTTTCTTATTTAGTATTTTCTTTTTCCCCAATTACATGTAAAAACTATTTTTAACATTCATTTTTAAGACTTTGAGTTCCAAATCCCCCCCCCCCCCCGCCAACATTGAGAAGGCAAGCAATTCAATATAGGTTATACATGTGTAGTCCTCCAAAACATTTCCGTATTAGTCATGTTGTAAAAGAAAACATAGACCAAAAAAACTAAAGAAAAATAAAGTAAAAAAAAAATTATGCTTCAGTCTGTATTCAGACCCAATCAGTTCTTTGTAGATGGATAGCATCTTTCATTATAAGTCCTTCAGAATTCTCTTAGGATCATTGTATTGCTATCATTCAAGCTGATTATGTTACAGTGTTGCTGTTACTTTGTGCACAGTACATTTCATTTTGCATCAGCTAGTTAATCTTAACAGGTTTTTCTGAGAGCATCCTGCTTATCATTTTTTACAGCACAATAGTATTTCATCATAATAAAATACCACAATTTATTCAGCCATTCCCCAATTGATGGGCATCCCCTCAATTTCCAATTCTTTGCCACCAGAAAAGAGCTGCTATAAATATCTTTGTACATATAGGTCCTTTTCCTTTTTATTTTTTATCTCTTTTTGGATGCAGACCTAGTAGTGGTATTGCTAGATCAAAAAGTATGCGTGGTTTTATAGCCCTTCAGGCATAGTTAAAATTGCTCTATAGAATGGTTTGAATCAATTCAGAAGTCCACCAACAGTGCATTAATGTCTCATTTCCCCCACATCCCCTCCAGTATTTGTCATTTTCCTCTTCTGTCCTATTAGCCAATCTAATAGGCATGAGGTAGTACCCCAGAATTGTTTTGATTTGCATCTCTCCAATCCATAGTGAGTTAGAACATTTTTTCCATCTGGTTAGAGATAACTTTGATTACTCCATCTGAAAACTGTTCATATGTTTTGATCATTTATCAGTTGGGGAATGACTTGTATTCAGAGAAACTTCAAAGTATTTTTTCACAGTTTCTATTGCTAACTGTATTCCTTTGACATCCCCCTCCCTTTATTCTGTTCTCTCTCTCCTTTCACCCTGTTTCTCTTCAAAAATGTTTTGCTGCTCTCAGGGGCTCTTAAAAACCTTTTCATCCCTCTTCCTCTTTAACACCACTCATGGATCCCTCATGCCCCACTCTCAGATGGAAACCTTGCCTCATATTTTATAGAAAAAATTGATGCCACTCACCCTTGATCTCTCTCTTCTTGCCTCTTCCTGATTTATCACTGAGGTCCCTTTTGCTTGCTCCACTCCTGTCTCAAATGTTGAAGTGGTTATAAGGGTAACCACCTCTCCTCGACCAAGTAATCTCATTCCATCCTGTCTCCTCTGACAAACTGTCCCCTCTGTCATCTCCAGTCTTTAACTAATTTTCAATTATTTTCTACCTACTGGCTCCTTCCTTACAGCCTACAAACATGTTTATGTGTCTCACTTGTTCCTTCCATCCATGCTATTTTCCTATATCTTTTTTGCCCTTCTGTGCTAAATTCCTCAAAAAGGCCTTCTATAATAGTTGCCTCTTTCTCTCCTCTTATTATTTCACCAATTTTTTTTTCTACAAAGTTACTAATGATCTCTTAGTTGCCAAATCTAGTAAGTAGCTTTTCTCAATTCTCATTCTCCTTTACCTCTCTGTAGCCTTTGATACTCTTCGTCATCCTCTCCTGGTTTTCCTCTTACCTGATTACTCCTCCATCTCCTTTGCTGGGTCTTCTTTCATATCATGCACTCTTAATAATAGGTGGCCCCCAGGGTTCTGTCCTAGATTCTCTTCTGTTCTTTCTCTGTACTGCTTTACTTGGTGATCTCATCAGGTCCCAGGTATATAAATGTGCTGAAAAATCTCAGATCTACCTATCTATCCTGCCCCCAACTCATTGATTTCCAATCTTGGATATCAACCATTTAGACATTTCTCACTGCATGTCCCGTAGACATTTTAAACTCAGTGTACCCAAAATAGAACTCATTATCTTTCCTCCTAAACCCTTCTCTCCCCTCCCTTACCTATTACCGTACAGGGCAACACCACCCTCCTCCCCTTGCAACCTAGAAGTCATTCTGGATTCCTCACTATCTCTCATGCCCCATATCCAAGCTGTTAAAAAGACATGCCAGCATCTTTTCACCTTTTCAACATCTCTTGAATATGCCACCTTCTCTCCTCTGACACTGTCAGTACTTTAGCTCAAGCCCTCATTAGGTCATGCCTGGACTATTGCAGTAGCCTGCTGATGGGTCTCAAGAATTTTCCCCCCTCCAGTCCATTCTTGATTCAGCCACCAACATGATTTTCCTAAAACACAGGTCCAACCACATCACTCTCCTATTCATTAAAGTCCAGCGACTTCCTTTGCTCTGTTTGGCGTTCATATTCAAAGTCTTTTATAATCTAGCTTCTTACATGTACTCTTTGATCCAGTGACACTGGCCTTATGGCCGTTCCATGAGCAAGACACTCCATCTCTCAGCTCTGGGTATTTTCATGGTTATCTCTCATGCCTGGAGTGCTCTTTCTCCTCTGCTCTGAATAGTGAGTTTCCTGGCTTCCTTTAAGTCCCAATTCCTGCAGGAAGCTTTCATCAGTCCCTCTTACTTCGAGTGCCTTTCTCTTTATTATTTCCTATTTGTGCTGTATATAATTTGCTTTGTATAGATTTGCTTGCATATTTTCTCCCCCATTATATTATAATCTCCTCCAGGGTTAGGACTGTCTTTTACTTCTTTTGTATGTCCAGCATTTAGCACAGTACCTGTCATATAGTAGGAGCTTAATAAATGTTTATTGATTGATTGATTGAAATCACTCAGCCTGTAATAATAGCTATCACTCTAGTGACTGCTCTTAGATTCACTCTGGTCTAGTAAGAAGAACTTTCATGGGGCAGCTAGGTGGCACAGTGGATAAAGCACCGGCCTTGGATTCAGGAGTACCCGGGTTCAAATCCGGCCTCAGACACTTGACACTTACTAGCTGTGTGACCCTGGGCAGGTCACTTAACCCACCATTGCCCCGCCAAAAAAAAAAAACAACAACAACAAAAAAACGTTCATTTGTATTTGATATTTGTAAGCCATTCAGCTTCTCTGGAGGTAATGAAAATGAAAATGTTTTATAATGGTGGGAAATGGGGTATGGGTTGGGGTTAGGGTATGGGGTTCTTGGGAATTCCTCTTTAAAGAATTACACTCTCTTGCACACAAAATTTAGTTAGAATACGGAGATAGTTTATTTAGGAGCAAGGGAAGGGAAGGGTGGGGGGAGGGAAACCATGAAAGAAATCCTTGAACTTTCATGGGGAGATTGGCATGAAGCACATGGCTCAGAGGTACCAAATCTCCTGGAACAGGAGACTGGAAGGTACTTTTATAGGGGACTGATGGGGGTGGACCATCTGCCCATGAAAAGTTCCTTTAGTGAGAGAGGACCATCCTTCATTGGTGGTAGCTGGGGGAATTGGGTGAGGAGTGGAGGACCATCCCCCACTGGTAGTGACTAGAGGTGAGGGGTGGCTACAGATCCCTCTTCAGAACACAAAGGCCTCAGCCACACCCAAATTTATCTCCCCAGGGTAAGGGAGACCAGAATGAAGGGTAAGAATCCAAAGCTAGCTCAGTCTGATTTGGTTCAGCTTATCTCTCTAGGTGTTATCTGTCCTCTGGTTTAGTTTCTCAAGGAGAAGATTCCTCGGTGTACCCCAGAGAAATTCTGGGGTGCTCTGCGCCCCATGACATTTTGAACTTGATTTTACCTTTCTATGATTTTGTAATCATAAAAATCATGTTATTTTATGATCTTTGTCTAAAAATATCTCAGAATACATATTGTCACTTTTGTAATTATATCTGGTTTCTACTTTCATTTAATACTTTCCATATTGTCTTTTAAGTGGTTTATTGTTCATTTGTACAATAATCCTTTTTATTAACCTTATAATAGTAATATTTATCCGTTTCATTCCTATTTAGGACCATTCCTCTCATTCATATTTTGCACAATCTTGCAAAAGTATTAGTAGCACTTAAAATTTATTACATAATTTTATTTTATACTCGCTACTGAATCCAAGGTGATTGTGAAGTATTAAATTTAATGGTTGATAATAACTCTTTGATACTTTATTCTAGTGATGATGAAAAATACTTAAGTATATAATGTAAAAAACTCAGTAATTTGGACTTCGCATTAATTCAGAATTTGTAATAATTTGACAAAGGCTGGGGTGAATTATAAAAAGACTATTTAAAGAAGAGACTTATGGGAAATGTTTATCAAGTTTATGAGAAAAAAAGAATTTCCACCATTTTAATGGGCTAGTAACACACTGGTCTTTGATTAGTATAGGTCCAGAATGTAAAATACTGAACTAATCTAGGGCTATTTTAGATTAAAATAGGAGATAATAAAATTTGATTTCTTTTAAAATACAGTAGAGTCACACATTTATTACCTTCTTATTGGGCTTACCAGGTTGAATACAGACCTTTTTTGACAGGGTTTGGATGTTTATTGGGCTACTGCTCTTTCTTCTTTTGGCTTGCCTGTATTCTATTCTGTGTTAGATCTCAGCTTCTTCTGTGTCCAGTCTTTAGACTGACCTTAGATCTTTTTACCTAGTTAGGTTGAAAGACTGAAAGAATATGTCTGTTTTAGGTATACTGTTTCTCCACTTAAATAAAATATTTGCTATTTTTCTGGATTAGAATCTTATTTTGGTCTTTTTGCAAAGTTTTATTTTTTTACTTCCTGTCTTCCATTTTTACTTATCATCTTTCTTGATATATAACCACTTGAAATTCACCTATTGTTCTAATGTAGAGAAGCAGCCATTGTATGGAAGACCACAGGGTATTATGTTAACTTTTGTTTCCTAAAGTATGTCTGACAGTTATTTCCCATTGTCTACCAAATAAAGTGTAAGCTCTTTAGTATGACATTAAAAATTTACCCTATATATGATTGTAGTGGAATGGTATTTGTGCCGTAGGAAATGACAAACAGGATGATCCCAGAAAAACCTGGAAAGACTCATGAACTGATGTATAGTGAAGTGAGCAGAACTGGGAGGACATTGTGCATAGTGACAGTAGTATTGTTCAGTGAGTAATTGTGAATGACTTAACTACTCAGCAATACAATGATCCAAGACAGTCCCAAGGGACTAATGATGAATCTTACTATCCACTCCCATAGAAAGAACTGATAAAAAGAGCACCTGTGGATCATACATATATAACCTGTTTGCTGTCTTGTGGAAGGAGAAGGAAAAGGGAAGGAGAAAAATTTGGAACTCTAAATCTTATGAAAATGAATGTTGAAAACTACCCTTACATGTAACTGGAAAAAATAAAATAAATGTTTGTTGAAACAAACAAAAAAAATTTCACCCTATTCCTAAGTTCTGCCTATGTTTACAATCTTATTTTCTGCCACTTTCATGAGGCTTGCTAGCAGAGTAAATTACTCATAATTTCGAATACCATCCTTTGCTTTCCTGGCTTTCTGTCTTTGGTTTCACTGTTCCCTCTTCCTAGTATGCCTTTCCCTTTCTATTTTGTATAAATCCTATCCATCATTAAGACCTGGCTCAGGGCTACCATCTCCAGGAAATTTGCCTTGAATCCTTCACATACAGAGGTACTCTCTCCCTACTTTACAATTTTATTTATTTATCCTATATCCTATAGGATGTCTTTCCCAATCCCTCTTGATGCCTTCCCTCTGTAAAATATTTCCTATTTATTCTGTTTGTTTGTTTGGTTGGTTGGTTGGTTTTTTTTAGTGAGGCAATTGGGGTCAAGTGACCTGCCCAGGGTCACACAGCTGGTAAGTGTTATGTGTCTGAGGCCGGATTTGAACTCAGGTACTCCTGACTCCAGGGCCAGTGCTCTATCCACTGCGCCATCTAGCTGCCCCTCCTATTTATTCTGAATATGATTTGTTTGCTTATTGTTTCATCCATGAGATTGTGAGTTTCTTGAGGGCAGAGACTGTCTTTTGCCTTTTTTTGTATTCTTTGCACATAGCACAGTGCCTGGCATATAGTTAGGTGCTCAGTAAATATTTATTGAGTAATTTCTTTTTGTTTTCTTTTTATAACATATTCTATTCTTTCTTGATAGACATAGTTACTTATTTTCCCTTTTATATATATACATATACACATATATACACACACACACATACATGCACACACATATATAACGTAATAATAGAATTTCAGGGTTGGAAGGGACCTCAGGTAGTCCAACCCATTCCCTAAAGGAATCTTTACTGTAACATTACTTGAAAAGTGTGAATATAACTTCTGCTAGAATACCTCTCAAGATGGAAAACTTGCCACCTCTTAAGGCAGATCAGTTGTTTGGGAAGTTTTTCATAACACCAAGTCCAAATTGACTTTTTTGCAACCAGTTGCTTTTGTTTCTGTTCTAAACAACCGGCAAATTGAATCTCTATCACAAGACAGCTATTCAAATACTTGAAAGCAATAATTGCCCAGTTCTTCCACCCTTATAATAAACGGATTTTGGTTATGGACATGGCCAAGGCCCTTCACCATCCTAGTTATTTTTCTGAACTCTTCTCCAGCCTTTCAGCATCCTTAAACTGTGGTACCCAGAACCACAGTATTGCAGATGTAATTTCATTAGAGCAGATTACAGTGGGATTAGCATCTTATTTCATGAAGCTATGCCTCTCTTAATGCAGTCAAAGTATGCATTAGCTTTTTTGGCTGCCACTTAATGGTGCTGATTCTTTGAGTTTGTAGTTCACAAAAATACCCAGATATTTTTCTGTCATGTTACATTCTAATGGGGAAAGATGACAGAGCACACATAAAAGGAAACTGAAAGGAGTAGAGGAAGTACAAGTGCAAGGGGCATTATGGAGAAGTCTGGTTTGTAGCCTTGGTATAATTGAAGAGAAGGCTGACCTGAGTGCCCTCCTGAAGGATCCACAGGGACTAAGGTATTTATGAAGAAATCCAGGAACAACAGAGAGAGAACATAACAGAATATTTGAGTATTTATTCCAAGGCTAGAATAGTCTTCCTAAAAGAAGAATTTTCTGGGAATGATAGAGGAGTTCTGACTACAGCATTCTTTTTTTAATTAATTAATTTTTTTATAATAAACATTTCTGTTTAAAGATTTGAGTTACAAATTCTAGCCCTCCTTTCCTTGCCTCCCTTCCCCCCTTCCTGAGGCAGTAAGCAGTCAGATATAAATTATACATAATTGCACATGTCGTTTTATTTAAGAACTTGAATAAAAGAAGAAAGGGAAAGAAAGGGAAAAATAGCATGCTTTAGTATGTGTTCAATCAATAGCAGTTTGGTTTTTTTTTAAGTTATTTTATTATGGGGGGGGGCAATGAGGGTTAAGTGACTTGCCCAGGGTCACACAGCTAATAGGTGTCAAGTGTCTGAAGCTGGATTTGAACTCAGGTCCTCCTGAATCCAGGGCCTGTGCTTTATCCATTGTGCCACCTAGCTGCCCCCAATATCAGTTCTTTCTTTGGAGATGGATAGTATGCTTCATCATTAGTCCTTTGGGGTTGTCTTGGATCGTTATATTGCTGAGAGTAGTTGTCATTCATAGTTATTCATCAAACAGTATTGCTGTTGCTGTGCACAGTGTTCTCTTGGTTCTGCTCACTTTACTTAATATCGGTTGACATATGTCTTTCTAGGACTTTCTGAAATCACCCTGCTTGTCATTTCTTAAACCACAATAATATTCCATCACCATTGTATACCACAGCTTGTTTAGCCATACCCCAATTGATGAGTATTCCTCTGATTTCTAATTCTTAGCACCACAAAAAGAGCTGCTATAAATAATTTTATACAAATCGGTCTTTTTCTCTTTTTTGGGATGTCTTTAGGAGATAAACCTAACAGTGGTATTGCTGAATCAAAGGGTATACACAGTTTTATAGCTCTTTGGGCATAGTTCCAAATTGTTCTCCAGAATGGTTGGATCAGTTCATAACTCTACCAACAGTGGATTAGCTTCCTGGTTTTCCCACATCCCCTCCAACATCCAACATTTTCCTTTTTTCTGATATTTGCCACCTTGATAGATGTGAGGTGGTGCCTGAGAATTGTTCTAATTTGCATTTCTCTGATCAGTAATGATCTAGAGCATTTTTTCATACAATTATAGATAGCTTTGGTTTCTTTGTTTGAAAATTGCCTGTTCATATCCTTTGACCATTTATCAATTGGGGAATGACTTATATTTTTATAATTTGGCTCAGTTTTCTATATATTTGAGAAATGAGGCCTTGGTCTAAGATATTCTTTTCATAAATTCCTGTTTTCTGCTTTCCTTATAATTGGTTTTGATGTGCAAAGGCTTTTTAATTTTATATAATCCAAATTATCTGTTTTATATTTTGTACTGCTCTGTATATCTTCTTTGGTCCTAGACTACAGCATTCTTTTTGGTTTTTTGCGGTGCAATGGAGCTTAAGTGACTTGCCCAAGGTCACACATCTAGTAAGTGTCAAGTGTCTGAGGCCGGATTTGAACTCAGGAACTCCTGAATCCAGGGCCAGTGCTTTATCCACTGCACCACCTAGCCACCCCTAGACTACAGCATTCTTAACAGTCTTCTGTTACTTGGCTTTGCTTTCATTTTCTGTATATTTCTTTTCTTTTTTTCTTTTTTTTCATTTTAACAGGGCAATGAGGATTAAGTGACTTGCCCAGGGTCACACAGCTAGTAAGTGTCACTTGTCTGAGGCTGGATTTGAACTCAGGTCCTCCTGAAATCAGGGTCGGTGCTTTATCTACTGTGCCACCTAGCTGCCCCCTGTACATTTCTTTTTTGTTTTGTTTTTTGGGGTTTTTTGGGTGTACATTTCTTTTTAATCTAAATTGGTTTGCTACTTTCACTTGCAACCACATAGTTCTCTTCAGGTAAATCCCATTGTCTTTCTCTTTGACATTGTTTCTTATTGTCCCTTTTACTTTGGAATTTTAGGGTGGAATGGTTGGTTATCACCAAAGTTCCTGTCATTCTCTGCCCTGCCCCTACCCCCCCCCACCCCCCTCAGCTATCAGTTCCTCTTTGTTAGTAAGAACAGAACAGAATTTACCTTTCTTGGTTCCTCTACCTTTTGGAAGACAAAATGATCACTAAGGCAAATTAAGAGATTTTTGGCAGAGATTGAACTCTAGCAGATGTTTGAATAATTGAAGTTCCCTATCACTACTTAGTCATGCCTCTGTGTTCTCACTTTTCCCAAATTTCCTCATTTATTTCTTCTTAATGTCAAGATGGTCTGTATATGTATCATATACTATGTGGTATACTCTAATGACAAAAGCATTTGTATTTTTCCTTCTTCTGACCTTCACCCACATACTATGTTATTCTTTCTCTTCATGATTCCTGATTTTTTTCATTGATAATATACATTGATACCCTAAGGTCTACCCTCTTTTATCCATCCTTTCTCTTTTGACTGAATTTTATTCATCCAGAGCCCTGGTCCAAACAAGGCTTTTATCCCACCAAGTCTCAGTGATAACCAATAAGTTTCGAGCCCTGGTCCATTCAAGGCTTCCATCCCACCAAGTCTCAGTGATAACCAGTTAAGTTTAAGTAATTTGCCCTCTTCCACTAGCACATTTAGTTCCTCTTGCTGGTTGCCTAAAATCCTAGCAATTAGATATGGACCCTTGAGTTCATGAGTTTTTCTCCCAACTTGCTTCTTGGATTTTGTCTCCTAAGAATTTGTGGGAATTTTTCCTTTAAGACTTTTCTCTGTAACAGTTGATCTTAACTTACAATCCACAAACTTGTATTTTTAAATATTCTGATAACTATTTCAATATAATTGGTTTCCTTTGTAATCCTGTGTATTTTGTTTTATGGATTTGAAAACATTCCAGGAAGGTAAATAGGCTTTACTAAAGTGACCCTCCCCGAAAAAAAAAGGGTTAAGAACTCTTTCTCCATAGTGTCTAACTTAGGGAATATACAGAAGCAGCATTCTCCCTTTCCAGTCCTTTTTAATTTAAAACCCTTTTGATTAGATTTGCAAGACTACTTGGCAAATGTATTCTTTTTGTTGTTGTTCACTTGTTTTAGTCATGTATGGCTCTTTATCACTTCATTTGAGGTTCTCTTGGCAAAGATCCTGGAATGGTTTCCCATTTCCTTCTCCAGCTCATTTTGCAGGTGAGGAAACTTAGGCAAACAGTGTTCAGTGACTTGCCCAAGATCACACAGCTAAGTAAGTGTCTGAGGCTGGATTTTAGTTTAGGACCTAACTCCAGGCCCTACACTCTATCCCAGCTTACTCCCCAAAATTTATTCTTTGCAGCCTTTGTTACGTATACTCCATCTCTATTCCTGAATGTCAGTCCCATATTGTAAACTGCAATCAAAGGTTAAAAATCCCTTTCTCAGACCACACTGTCAGATGAATATTTCCCTTCTACATTTCTTGCTTTCAGTGGATAAAAGTTAGGAATACAGAACTGGTGCCTATATTGTCTGAAGTTTCTTGCCCAAGACTTCATGATCATTGGTGATAATTTTTTGGTTCTTTCTGGAAGTATCATTTTTGCTCATGTGAAGCTCCGGAAGTGGGTAATTGTCACTCATTTTGACAATTCTTAGGAAGTTGTCTGTTATGTCTTAGAGATGTAGCCTCAGTACTGCAAGATGGGAAAATTGCCAACTGTAATAGTGTTCTTTTCTTCTTATGCCCTTTACTTAGTGAACTCTCACCTAATAAATTCTGTGTCGTTTTTTAGAGTGCAAACAGCTTTTTCCTTCGCAGTCTCTAGCTTTTCTCCTCTTTAGAAAGACCCTTGAAACTATTTTTTAAGTTCTAAGTTTACCTGTTCCTTTTTCCTTCCTTTTCTGTGCAATGCTTTCTTTCTTTTATTTACTGTGTCAAATTTGTCTACCAGCCTCCACCTCAAAACTGCTTTACCCCCTTGAAGCCTCATTTCTGTTTCCTTAAGTAACCTTTCATCCTCCTAAAACCGATAACCTGTAGTCATTCTTCTAGTTTTTTTTACCTTCTCTTAAAGGCAAATTGGCTTACACTTGGAGCTACACTGTGGGAGAAATACACACACTCTTCATTCAATTCAAGTGGCTGTGCATTTTCCTCTGCTATCCACAATGGTTAAGATTTTCAGCTTTTTATCAGGAAAACTACTTGGAAGATGTTTATATTGGAATCGGTAAGGGGGTGGAGCCAGGATGGCAGAGGAAAGACAGTAACCTCTCAGAACTCCAAACACAATCACTCCAAAAAACTCCCCCCCCCCCCCCCAATGCCAATAGATAATTCCTGGAGCATCAGAACCCACAAAAGAATGGACTAAGATCATTTTCCAGCCAAAGACGGCTTAGAAGGTCGGTAGGAAGGGGTAGCTGTGCTGGAGTGGGAATGGAGCCCAAATCCCATGATTGTGCTGACACAGATTCAGCCCCAGGCAGGCCTTGCCAGAGAAATTTACCCCTGGAACCCCTGAATTGGCCAGTGTCTTCTGGAACTAAGCTCATGGTCTGGTGAGAGGATCAAGCAGTTGGCCAGGGGGAGACTACAGGGGTCTCTGCTGGAGCTGAGGCAGAATTTGGTTGTTCTACTACCCCCCCCCCCATCCCCCGCACAAATCCCACCCCTCAGAACCAGGAAGCAATCTTGAGTGGCAGCTGCCCAGGTGCGGGAGGGGTGCATGCTCACTGGAGTCATCAACCACAGCAAACAAAATTTTGTTGCTTGGTTGAATAGCTAGTAGGCTTGGAGTTATTTACAGACCAGAGCACAGGCCAGGAGAGTGAAGAATCTGCCCCTTCTTAAATCATACCACCTTGGACCTCCCTGAAGCTTGGGATAGTACATCCTGGAAGTAGTGCCCCACTTTAAAAATGACTTACGGGCAGCTAGGTGGCACAGTGGATAAAGCACTGGCCCTGAATTCAGGAGGACCTGAGTTCAAATCCGTTCTCAGATACTTGATACCAGCTGTGTGACCCTAGGCAAGTCACTTAACTCTCATTGCCCTGCCCCCCCCCCAAAAAAGACTTAAAAGTCAAAAAATAGGTGGGCAAAATGAGCAGACAGAGAAAGATGCAGAACATAGTTTCTTTAGTGACAAGGAAGATTGATGTGCACCCTTAGAAGAGGTTAGCAACATCAGGGCTCCTACATCCAAAGCTTCCAAAAAAAAAAAGTATGAATTGGTCTCAGGCCATAGAAGCTCTCAAAAATGATTTTGTAGGTAAAGTAAGAGGTAGAAAAAATGAGAGTGATGCAGGAAAGTCATAAAAAAAAGTCAAAAGCTTGAAAAGTCAAATGGAAAAGCTTTCTAAAGAAAATAATTAGGATTGAACAAATGGAAGCTAGTGACTTTATGAGAAACCAACACACAATAAAGCAAATCCAAATGAATAAAAAAAAATAGAGGGCAATGTGAAATGTCTTCTTGGAAAAACAGCTGACCTGGAAAATAGATCTGAGAGAGATAATTTGAAAATTATTGGACTATTGGAAGATGCTTATATCTCAGCCCTCAGTATCCAATTAAAATTTTTTACATCTTAGTACTAGTTGTTAAAACTTTTATCACAACAGATTTGCCCCACCCACCTATGTTGTCAATTTACTTAGACCTCTTATTTTCTCTTCTAACTTATCTAACCATACCTTGTTTTGCTAATCACCTTCTTCTAGAGTGTACCTTTTAAGGTTCCACTTCATCTTCCTTTATCTTCCTCATCTTCTTTATTCTTATTATGTTTTCTTTAATTGTCTTTGTTTTTTTCTCCTGTAACTCAGAATTACATTATGAATCAATAATTAGGCCAAGAGAGTGTTTTCTTTTAGGTTTCCTTTTGTTTTTCTTTCCCACATTTAACTATGATTTAGGCTACTTCATCACCTGCAAGTCACCTACAAGCAGGATTTCCTTCATATCTAGGCAAGTCCTATTCTCTTCTACTGCTCCTGTTCGTTTCTCTACAGCCTTCTTCCTAACTTGCCCTATGTTGTACTCAATTTATCTCAGATACTTGTAATTTTCAAAACCAAATTAATTTTAAATCACAGTGTTTACTAATGCTGTATAACAGTGGTATCACACTAAACTGTAAGTAAGGATTCCTCCAATCTCTTGTTTAACTTAGAAAACCACACATTATTGTATTTTTATTTTGTTAAGTATTTATTTCCCAGTTACACTTTAACTGGGAAATACACACACACACACACACACACACACACACACACACACACCAGGGGGCAGTGCATTCCCCACCTTACAAATGAACTGTATTCCAAAAATTCTTTTGTGAGTCAGTTGTTTGGAATTTGCAATCTATTTTCTCATAGAAATTATTTTATCACTACTTTTTTGGTGAATAGATTAAACACTGGCAGTACAAAAGGGAAAATAACACCTCCAAATTAAAGTGGAAAAAAACAATTGAATTAGAACTTTTCACTGATACTTCATGCTGTGACTATTGACAAGCATATTTAATCAGAAGTGGATGAGGAGGGGCAGCTAGGTGGTGCAATAAATAAAGCACCAGCCCTTGACTCAGGAGGACCAGAGTTCAAATTCGGCCTCGGTTGCTTACTAGCTGTGTCACGCTGGGCAAGTCACTTAACCCTCATTGCCCCACCAACAAAAAAAGAAGAGTGGATGAAGAAGTAGGTGAAGACTACAGGATGATTCTCAATGTAATTCCTATGTAATTTCATGATTGATGGTCATTAGTTGTTTATTTTGTCTAATTTTGGTCCAAAATTAGTTTCCTTTTCTTTGATTCAGATGTATCACATAATTAATCCTAAGTCTGTCAGCTATGTTTAACAATCTTTTTAAACTTACAAATAGAATAGAGGTGGAGTATTGTAATTGAATTATAGGAAGATGGAAATATATATTAGAGGGACATAATTTAATTAGATTTGAAGAATTAGGGAAGAAGGAAGAGAGTTGGGAGAATATTTGTGAATATATAAAAGAGCAGTTGAGCTGTTGATTTAACAGAATTGTAGAAGGGAAAGATGAGAAAGAGGTGGGACCAAAATGTATGTCCAGAGAAAGAAAAGAATCAAAGAAAAAAATTTTAAGATAGTTCTTCACCTTTGTCACTCGAGTTGACCCTGTCATTGAGGAATAGCTTGGTTGTCTCACTTGCCACTGATGCAGTGATACATCAAAATGAGCTATTTATATTTATGGGGACTTTAAATCATAGATGAAGGAGACAACATAAGGGAGATGGGGGTAAAGTCTGGCTGTTAATAGATGAAATATCAGTAGGGTCTTATTTTAGTACTATGGATTTGTGATTTCATCTGTGTGGGTAATCCTTCCAAGAACAGAGATTCCCTTCTTCATTGATCCAGTTTGTCATATATCTATGTTCTCCTATCTAGGGCATATTTCTTCCTTAAATCCTATATAGAAATTTTTCCTTCAGTTCTCATGACATTGTGAGGATACTGGTGGAACATATTAACTGTTCACTGGTGAGTTCTTTTCCCATAGTTCTTCAAAATGATGGTGATAACATTTATATAGTGCTTACCATGTACAAGGCACTGCTAAGGCCTTTAAAATGAAGCAAACAAGTTAAATGACTTACCCAGGGACATGTATTTGTATCCCCAGCACTTAGCGCAGTGCCTGGCACATGAAAGCACTTAATAAATGTTTATTGACTATAAAAGAAATATGGTGAGAGTAGAAACAAGGCTTGACAAGGATATATGGGTTAAATTTAAGTGGAGGATGACCTCTAGGTTATTACTGGGAATGGTGGTGATATCTTCAGGAGCAATAGGCAAAAAGAGATTGGGGGGGGGGGCGGAGATAATGAGTTCTGTTTTGGACATAATTGAGTTTGAGATGCCTATGGGATATCCAGTTTAAGGTGTCCAAAAGGCAGTTGGTGCAGCAAATCTCAGGTGAGGGGTTAGGAAAAGGCCTGTCATTCTGGGAATTATTTACATAGAGATAATTGAACTCATGGGAGTGATGACATCATTAAGTAAGAATGTATAGAGGGAGAAGATCCTAAAGTAACCTTAGTTGGTATGACTGGGATGATCTAGAAAAAGAGACTGAGAGAGTGGTCATAAAGGTAGGAAGAGACCCAGGGGAGCTGTAACAGTGACACAAAAACCTGAAAAGGAGAGACTATCTTGGAGGACAAAGTCATCAACAGTGTAAAGGTTAGGGATAGGTTAAGAAAGATGAGGATTGAGAAAGGCCATTAGATTAGTTAATAAAGAGATCATTGGTGATTTTGGAAGTAGCAGTTTCAGTTGAATGGTGAGTTTGGAAGCCAGATCAAAGAGGGCTGAGTTCAGTGAAAGGAGAAGAAATGGAGGCAACCAATTGCAGATGGCCCTCTTAATGAATTTAGCTGATAAGGGTTGTTGGGTGTTTTTTAAGGACTTGGAAAAGACATTATGGACATTTTTGTAGGCAACAGGGAAATAACCAATAGATAGAGAGTGAGGGACTAATGTGCAGAAGACAGCAGGAAGGAATGGAATCAAGGGATCGGTTGAAGGGTTTTCCTTTATAAGGTTTACCTCTGGGAGCAGCTAGGTGGCACAGTGGATAAAGCACAGGCCCTGGATTCAGGAGGATCTGAGTTCAAATCCAACCTCAGACACTTGACACTGGCTGTGTGACCCTGGGCAAGTCATTTAACCCTCATTGCCCTCCCCCCCCAAAAAAGGTTTGCCTCTTCATATAAGAACAGGATAAAGGAGGAAATAGCAATAATGATAATGATAACTAGCATTTCATATTGCACTTTATGATTTTCAAATCACTTTCCAAATAACTCATTTTAGCTTCCCAACAACTTTGCAAGATAGCTACTTTTATTCCATTTTTCAGATGAGGAAACTGAGGAAAATAGAGGTTAAGTGACTTTCTCAGGATTACACAGATAGTAATTATATGAGGCTGGAATTGAGCTCTCATCCTCTTGACTCCAGGTCCAGCACTTTATCCACTAGACCACTTAGAAGTTAGAGAACGCCTTCAATGAGATTTTGGTCAGTGGCCTCAGTTTTTTCACTGAGGAAGTCTGCAGCTTAAGAGGGTTTGAGGTAGAAGTATTGGGAGGAGAAAGACTAGAATGTTTGGAACAGTCACTGGTGAGTGTGATAGTTAATTTTGTTGTTGCTGAGTTGTGTCTTACTCTTCATGATCCCATTGGGATTTTCTTGGCAAAGTTGCTGGAGTGGTTTGCCATCTCCTTCTCAAGCTCATTTAACAGTTTAGGAACTGAGCCAGAGTTAGGTGACTTGTCCAAGATCTTATAGGTAGTGCCTGAGGCTGGATTTGAACTCGGGAAGAAGAATCTTCCTGACTTCAGACCCAGCATTCTTTCCATGTGCCATCTAGATGCTCTAGGATAGTTAATTAAGGAGATGCAAAAGGGTTGCCTGACTGAAGTGAGGGCCCAGGTTAGATTACATAACATGAATTTGTAGTGGATCATTTTGGTTTCATGATTTTTCTTCAACTCCATATAGCACCCCATGAATTTGAGCATAGGCAGAGAATGATGAGAATGAAC
The DNA here is from genome assembly GCF_019393635.1 of Dromiciops gliroides. Lineage (NCBI taxonomy): Eukaryota > Metazoa > Chordata > Mammalia > Microbiotheria > Microbiotheriidae > Dromiciops > Dromiciops gliroides. The sequence goes on along the minus strand of NC_057863.1, from coordinate 277,941,093 downwards.
CTGGCTTGGAGTTTGGGCAGGTGTAATGAGCAGTAGGACAAGAGGGCAAGGGACTTAAGGGTATAGGAAGATATATAGTTTTTCCTGATTTCTTTCTGTCTAGAAGTATGTTATTGATGGACTTCGGCTCAAATTAACTATAGGTAGTAATTTCAGACTTTTAAATTGGAGTAACATAATGAAAGTATTGTCTTAAGAAAATTAAGTAGTATGCACTGGTAACATTTAACTCTCCTGTTGAATACCTTAGAAAGAAAAATAATGTGGCCAATTAGGTTTGTTATCATTGCATCCAAAATAAATGTGCCAGCAAATCATATTTCATCAGCCTAGACTCAACTAATTTGTTTTTGTGGGTTTTGCATTAGGCATTCTGGAACTTAGTATATTTTGGCTAAGTTTTCGAAATCACTGTCTTTAACAGAAAGTATTGAAAGAGGGGAGAGTGTTTATTTGAACAGAATCTTCTGGCAGCATTTTTATTGTATTATAATGTATGCTACATAGAATTGTAAAATAGAACACAAAATTTCTTCACTGATAGCATTCCATTCCTGTCCTTTATTGTGAAATAGAAGTGCCCTTGGATTCCTTGAATGCTATGAATAAATAAAACACATTTAATAACAAACAAGACAGTTGCTACACTTAGGAGCTGCCTGCATTCTCCTTTTTAAAAGTGTAGCACTTAAGTATCAGAAACAATAGCATTTCCTTATATATAGTAAAACACAAAACAGCATTCTCTATGAAACCACCTATTTTTCATTACTGCTTTTTTTGGACATATATAATATATGGCACACATTACTTTCAAAATTTCCCCACTTGTGATTTCAGTATTAGGCCTCCAAAATTTGTTTTGATTTTCATGTCATTGGGCCCTACTCAATGGACTAAATTCATCCAATTGCTATGTCATAATATGAGCACATTTCCTTTTGACACTTCACTGTCAAAACACACAAAAATTATTATTTCTAAATTCGTTTTGTGAAAAAGAGGTCAAAAGTCTTAATCAAGTTGAGAGTCGGTAGTAGGGACAAAGGTTTGTAATTTTTCTACATAATATTTAGTTTTGATTGGGGGGGTTCATTTTTATAATATTGCTTTAATCATAGAGGGGAGTTCAGAGTTTATATGATCCACTTCTAGGTTTATATGCCCAATAGTGGGATCTCTGAGTCAAAGGATATGGAAATTCTAATACTCCTATCTAGCTGTCTATCTGTCACCTAGATTTATAGAAGTACTTTTTTATATAGTGAAGAATGGGAAACTAATGGGTGCCCAGTAACTGGGGAGTGGCTGAGCAAATTATAGTATATGAATATAATTTAATGTAATGTGTTGTAAGAAATGACACAAGGGATGATTTCAGAGCAGCCTGGAAAGTCTCATATGCGTAGAATAAAATGAGCAGAACCAGGAGAAAAATTTCCACACTATTAATATTGTCATGAAAAACAATTTTTAAAGACTTAACATTGATCAGTGCAATGAGCAACCCCTAAATCCAAATAACCAATAAAACATGCTTCCCACCTGACCATGATATGAAATGAGATTATTTATTTATTTATTTATTTTTGCATTTGACCGTTGTGAGAATGTATGTCATTTGACTTGGTATATTTGTTACTGGGATTTTTCTTTCCAACTTGGAGGGTGTGTGAGAAGGGAGAATATGGGTTAGGGATCGAGGTATTATATCATTCTTTCCCAAAGATAAAAGAACAGAAGAAAGGCTAGAAGGAATTGCAGATAGCAGGAATTTACTGAATTTATATACTTAAGAAAGAAAAGCAAATTCTGTATAATATAGATTAGCAATTTCATGTAGTGCTCTTTTGTCTTCCTCTATGCTACCTTAAGCAAGAAGTGAATAGGAGCAGAGGATATGAGAATAGGCTAAGGGTTTGGCAAGGGATTGATATTGCAATAGGACAGGAGGTTGGGGCATTCAGGACTTTATAACTGTTCATATCTTTTGATCACTTATCAACAAGTAGTTTTTTTTTGTTTGTTTTACATATTTGTGTTAATTCTCTATGAATATTGGTTATCAGAGCTAAAACAGAGATATTTGATATAAAGATTTTTCATGTAGGTATGACACATGTACCAGATTTGATTTTCTTCTGATTTTTTTACGTGACTTTTACTATTCAGCTTACATATTCATTTTGAGTTTATTGTGATTCATAGTATTAAGATATATATGATGCAGTAGAAGTTCACATTGTTTTTGGAGGTAAAGAACCTCATTTCAAATCCGGTGTCCACCATTTGCTGCTACCATTCATCTCTCTGGCCTGCAGTTTCTTTGATTTTAAAGTCCAGTAATTGGACTAGACAACTTCACTGCACTCTTTTCAGCTCAAAATCCATGCTTCTTCCAGCTTCTGTTGGTTTAAGCCTAATTTCTGTCAAGTAAATTTTGAGGAGAGGTAGGCAAGGAGGAGGAGTAGTAATTCAAAGCTGTCATCTGTATGGGTATGTCCTGGTACAGAAACTCCATCCATTAGTTGCCTGAGCGACTTGGCCTTGATTACACAGTTAGCATTTGTCAGAGGGAGGACATGAAATCAGTTTTCTGATTCTAGTGCTAGTCATCTAGATAGGTAAAAAAACTAGTAAGGAGTCAAAGATGACATCTAGATTGCAAACCTGGAGGACTGGGAGGATGGTGGTGACCTCAACAACACTCAGGAAGATAGGTAGGAGGGGAAAAATAATGAGTATGGTTTAGGACATGGTTGAGTTTAAGATGGCTACAGAGCATCGGATGAAATGTATAATATTCAGTTGGAGATGTGGGTTTGGAGGTTAGGGCTAGATAAATTTGAGAATAAAGAGCATAGAGATGATAATTAATGATATTAAGTACTTTATACCAGGCATTGTGCTAAACATTGAGAATACAAATATAGAAAATTGAGATATTCTCTTCTCTTAAATTTTTTTGGGGGTGGGACAGTGAGGATTAAGTGACTTGCCCAGGGTTACACAACTAGCAAGTGTCAAGTTCCAGAGGTCACATTTGAACTCAGGTCCTCCTGCATCCAGGGCTTGTGCTTTATCCACTGCGCCACCTAGCTGCCCCCCTCTTAAAAATTAATGTACTCTAGCTGTGTGACCCTGGGCAAGTCACTTAAGCCCAATTCCCCTTCCTCCCCCCCCCTCCCCCTCCCCACATTAATGTACTAATTTTGGATGATAACACATCCAGAAGTATTCGTAGCTACAGGCTGGATAGAAAGTTCCTGAGTAAATCAAGTGAAGGAACAAATCCCTTCCTCATGCAAGTGTTATTGTTTTTTTAAACATCTTTGGTTTTTAACATTCCTTTTCTTTAAAAAAAAAAATTTTGAGTTCTAGGGGGCAGCTAGGTGGCGCAGTGGATAAAGCACCAGCCCTGGATTCAGGAGGACCTGAGTTCAAATGTGGCCTCAGACACTTGACACTTACTAGCTGTGTGGCCCTGGGCAAGTCACTTAACCCCCATTGCCCTGCCTCCCCCCCCCCCCCCCCCCAAAGAATTGAGTTCTAAAATTTTCACTCTACCTCTAGCCCCCTTAAATAAGTTCCATTTTTAAGGGAGATTCTTGCAGCACTTAAAAAAAACATTGAATTTTAAGTGCTTTTACTCCTCCTCCTACTAGTACTACTTAATTATTTACTACTACTACCAGCTAATATTTATATAATGTTTACAAGTTTGCAAAGTGATTTATTTCCATGTGTTACCTCATTTGATCTTTACAACAATGCTATGAAATTGTTGCCCTTATTCTAATCTCCATTTATAAATGAGGAAACAGACTGAGAAGTTAAATGACATATTCAGAGTCACAGAGATAGTTAAGTGTCTAATCTCAGGTTTTCCTGAGTTTAGGTCTTCTACTGTGCCACCTAGCTGCTTCTACTAGGTCATTTCCATACAATTTTCTAATTCAATTCAACAAAACTGGCAAAACATTTTAGGTTTTTTTTTTCCCTTTTTATTAAATTGGATCAAATGGTCCTTAGTAGATTAGAGTGTTTTTATTTATATATCATTTGTTAAATTGTGGCTACTTATAGATTTAAAAATAGAGAGTTGAGAAATTTAAATTGCAGAAAGTGCTATTAAATTCTTAACTACACTAAAATGTGTATTCATAGACACTTATTAGTACAATCCATATGGAAACAAAAATTGGTGATGCGTGTGTTAATATATATGTACATGATAATAGTACAACACAAGATGATAAGTTGAGAAGAATTCATAAATTTTGTAATTACATATGGTTTCTTACTAGAATGTTGTATGCTTATGATCTGTAAATTAATCTGGAAAATTTCACTTTAAATTAAGACTTCATCGCCTGATTCTTCTAATGAGAACTCCCCAGCAACACCCCCTGATGAACAGGGTCAGGGTGATGCCCCACCCCAGCTTGAAGATGAGGAACCTGCATTTCCCCATACTGACCTGGCAAAGTTGGATGACATGATCAACAGGTTAGTTTTTATTTTTACCCTTATAAAGAATTTTTAAGCTTGGCATTGTTTCATACTATTATTTGGCATTTAAGCTTGAGCAATCTAGTAGCTCTTGCTTCCAGTGGTTAATGGAAAAATATAATGGTGTGGCTTGTTCATCAAGATAGAAATATCGAATGAGATGACTATAAATATTCCCCTTAATTCTTCCCTTATTCCCAGTAGTTTTATCTATATGCTTATTAAAAAGAACATGGAAAGAAACAAATGACAAGAAATAGAGAATTGTATTTTACTGTAGTTATGATCCCCCAAGAAGTCTTATCACTAAATTTTTCTTCTGTCTCCCTCTCCTACATATTTGTCAATTTGGTCACTGCCTACATTGAAGTAATATCTGTAAGTTTTAAACTTAATCAGCTGAGCATTTTGGTTTGGTTTTTGTTTTTTAAAGCAAGAAAAGGGGGAAAACTTTGCTTATGAGTGAATGTTGCCCTTGTTATTGAATCACAGTTGGTGTTTTCCTGTCCTAGTACTGAAAAGTAAAGTCTCTCTGTTCAATAGAGGACTATTGCTTTTGTTCCACTTGGCATGATAATGAGATTCTCAGGCTTGCTTGGAAGATTGGGTCTAAGTACTGTACTTATCTAAAATAAAGTTTTAGCGACCCATAGGGTAGCTCCAACTTATTTGAGTGGGGTCCAGTATGAATTTCTTAGTCTTAATTTCCAGTCTTTTCGGGTTGTCTAGACCTGTCTAGGAGCACTTAGTAAAGTATGCTCATCTGGGAGTTGTTGATTTTAATATATTATCTTCTTTTTCAGGAACCACTGCCCTCCCCACCCCTGGCATATGCACTTAACCCCCAAGCCTCTTCATTTATAGAACCTCTTTTGTGTGTACTTTGTTCCATTTTGTTCCTCTTTCATTTAGTTGTTAAATGGTTAACTTTGGAGAAGTAACATTTGAGGTCAAGGTGTTTTTAGGGGATGGGAAGAGAAAAACTAATAAAGCAGATGGGGGAAGAAATAGTATAAAATATATTAGTGATGTATGGTTAACCATGTGCTTTCACAAATTTGATTTTGATCCTCCACAAACCCTTGAGGAAGTAGGGTAGATATTCCTCAATTTTACAGTTGAACAAAGTAGAGCCCAGAGTGGTTGTTTGACCTGCTTCAAAGCCACCAAGTGGTAGATTTGTGACACATGTGCCCTTCTGATTTAAAATCTGGTAATCTTTCCACTCTGTCCCATGTTGTCTCTCTAGGGCAGGGCACCCAGGTGCTCAAGCTTTGTGATTCTTGGTAACGTGGCAGATGCCACCTGGGTCCTGTCATTTAAATTACTAGTTAGGTAGTACCTATGGAAATAAGAATGTGCCACCACTGAGGAACAGGGGTGGCAGTTTGCCTTCTTGAGCAAGAGGTGGTGCCTACTGAATATTAACAGTAGATTCTGTATTTTGAATGCAGCTCAGTATCTATACATCACTTCCACTTCTAGTAATGGTATTTCTAACATCTTTCAGGAGTAGGAATATTGCTGCATCTGACCATGTAACTAAGTTCTCTTTGTATTTTTTAGCAAAAAGTCACCATTTGACTGATATTTTATCATTTTAAAGCCATTTGGATGTCATGTTCGTTAAAGCAGAATTTAATATTCCCTTTCTCTGTCATTATCAGTGTATTTTGTTCTATGTTTTAGAAAACTAGGCAACTATAACAGATTTCCCTGGCCCCCATACAGTGTGATTTAATGGGCTAGTAAATTTTTTAGCTACATTCTCAACATATGACAGTGAGAATTAACTTATAATCAGTCAATTCCTTATAACTCTTTTTCACTACTAACTAATGAAAAACTTTTATTGTAACCCTCAGGCCCCGATGGGTGGTTCCAGTTTTACCGAAAGGGGAATTAGAAGTTCTTTTAGAAGCTGCTATTGATCTTAGTAAAAAGGGTGAGTTATCAATATTATCAGTACTCAGTAAAATGTATACCATTAAAATGTCTGTGACCTTGAAGACTTTGATTTATATATTTTATATGCCTTTTCTTAATAAATATAAATTTTGTGTATACATATATATGCATATATAAAATTGAGGTGGAATTGGAATTTTTATGTTAAGAAATACTGTTTTATATATTTTTTAAAGAATTATACTAAAAGAATAGATATTAGCAATGTTTCATATGCATTAAATTTAGTGTACACAAATACTGTGTCCAAATATAAGATCGAGTAGATGGCCTCATTGATTTTTGATCTTTTAGCTTCTGGTTTATTCAAGGATGTTGTACTTTGGAGAGTTATACTATTCTCTTTTGCCATTTTTTAAAACTAAAAATATACGAAACAACTAAGCAAACAAAAAACAAGCAAAGAAATCAGTTAATCTAGAAGAAGCAAAGTAGAACATTAACATGATTAGATTTTGTTTACATTTTTACTGGGTTAAGTAGCATATAAACTAGTGAAAAATTACCTATGTGTAAATGATTTAAAGGAAGATATTGATCTAAACTTTGTTTTCAATAAGTAATTTCTACTGGAGCAAGTTGTCAAAGTGACTGCTACTGATTTAAAAACTAGTTACAATATTAAATCCATGTGCCTTAGTGAATAGAGAGACGACCTTAGAGTCAGGAAAACCTGAGTTGTCCTACCTCTGACCCATACTGGTTGTGTAACCCTGGGAAAGTTGCTAAACTCTGTGTCCCCAGACTGTCCCTAGACTCTAGGACTATAAATTGCAGAGAACATACTAATTTGCGTTGATGGAGAGGGTACACCAATACCTATGCCAGTGAAATCATAGGTATAGTTCAAAGAAAGTCATGGCTATAAAACTTGATTTATTCTATCAAGCAAACTTCAACTTAGCATAGGATTGTGTTCATTTGTAATTTTCTCTAATACTTCATGATGTGAATAAATGGGATTTTGATACTGCCTTAACAGCTTAAATACTATCTATTTTACTATAGGAAATAATGGTGTACATGTTATTAAGGCTCATACCAGTCTCAAAAATCCACTTAAATACCCGAAGGTATTGTGCTGTATATAACAGCAGTAAATAAATGATCATTTTAATTTATTCACATTGCAAGATATATTTCTTCATCCCTCACCTGTACTGTAGGGGAATCCAGGAACTCAGCTTTCCTATCTACTGTCAGCATAGTAGATAGATGTTCTAAGCTCTAACCTAATTGTGGTAATGATTCTCCTGGCTTGAGATGCCTGCTGACGTAAAGGAGTGAAGGAGACCCCATTTTTCAGAGTTCATGGGAGTTTAGGCCACTTGTCAGAGCAAACCCTTAAAACTATTTCCGTTTTCTTCAATTTCCCTAATCATTGCTCCTTATGTATACAGACCATCTCAGTTTCTGTTTTTGTATTTATCCCAGCGCTTGGAACATAGTAGGTATTTAATAAATGCTTATTAAATGAATGAAGAGCATTAAGTTTTACAACTTCCCAAAGGATATGGTGCATATAGAGTCCTTGCCCTGGGGTCAGAAGAGCCACCTCAGCTGAGATCTAACCTTTAAGATATAAACAGTATGACTGACCATGGGGAAGTCACTAAGCCTGCTCGGGTTCCTCATTTATAAAATGAGCCTCTAAATCCTTGCAGCAACCACATTTGCCACTTGCTTTTGACCAGGCTTACTGTAGAAATCAAATACAAAAGCTTCTTACAGTTGTCTGGGGTTTCTTTAATTTACTTTGCTCTTTTCCCCATTACTTCCTTGAACTGTTAGTAAATAAAGGGAAAATTCCAAATTTGCTAAAGGGAAGATAGTCACATATAGGAAATAACCACAAAAGTATAGGTCTTAGGGGGCAGCTAGGTGGCGCAGTGGAGCACCAGAGTTCAAAACCAGCCTCAGACACTTGACCCTTACTAGCTGTGTGACCTTGGGCAAGTCACTTAACCCTCACTGCCCCTAAAACAAAACCAGAATGTATAGGTCTTGGGGGGAGGGGAGGAGCAATGAGGGTTAAGTGACTTGCCCAGGGTCACACAGCTATTAAGTGTCAAGTGTCTGTGGTCAAATTTGAACTCAGGTCCAGGGCCGGTATTTTATCCACTGCGCCACCAAGCTGCCCCCAGTATAGGTCTTTTTTTTTTTTTTTTTAAACAGCAGGTGTATTCGAAAGGAAAATCACACTATTTGTCCTGGACAGGTGGCTTTGTTTTGGGATATGAGGCTCTATGTTCAAGTTCAGAAGGATGCTAGGAGAAAAAGAACTAGCATGGAGGTTGGAGGTACTCCTTCTCCGAAGCAGTGAGAAATGGAAAGACTCACTTTTGTCATTGCAACTAGTCCTGCCACAGCCAGCCTACCATAAAACACATGATCCTTGGCTGACACTGGGGAAAGAGGGAGGAGCCACAGTTTGACAGGTGGCAAGTCCTAGATAGTATCTGAACTCAGTGGGAGGAAAGTTGACAAGATCCAAAACAGGGAGGGATGAAGTCAGAGTTGTTCATACATAAGCCATTGGCCATTTCTTTATAATTTATACACGGAGACTAAATTATATGGGTATGAAACTCTTTTAAAAATCCATTGAAGATAAAGTGGTTAAATCAAGCTAAATTTTGATCTCTCCACACTTTAAAAATACCATTTTGCTTTTTAATTTTAATGATTGGAGAAGACTTTATCATATAATGGGTTTCTTTTTAAAAGTATTGATTTATTAAGTTCCTGAATGGTTATAGTTCAGGTCAGTGGTAAGTGTGGGAGGTACTATTATTTTATAAACAAAACTTTATTTCTTTTCTTGTTTCTCATATAGGTCTTGATGTTAAAAGTGAAGCATGTCAGCGTTTTTTCCGAGATGGGCTAACAATATCTTTCACTAAAATCCTTACCGATGAGGCAGTGAGTGGCTGGAAGTTTGAAATTCATGTGAGTTTTTCCATTTAATCTTTGAAATCCTTATGAACTTATGGCAGTAATCTTGGTGTATAATTTTGAGAAAATTTGCTGAATTAACAATGTATGGAAAACCTGGCATTGAGATTTGTCCCTTAACTTTGATCTCCATTATCTGCCACTTCAGGGATTCACTAATTGATAGGCTAGAATCCTTTATCCTTTCACCATTCTATTCCTGCTAATCTTTCACTCCAGGGTCAGAGCCCTATCAAATTTCTCTATTCCTAGGCTCCCAGAAAAGGTAATTAAATCACACACTTGACTTGCCTATTTTGTTACTTGTCAGTTCTGCTCATCGAATCTTATTGACTATCAGTTTTATTTCCCACAGGTACTTTTTTATACCTCTTCCTCTCATTTAAAACCTTCAACTATATCTCTATCCTCCATACTAAGAGCAGATGTTTTAGCTTCTTTCTTTACACTGAGAAAATTAAAGTCATCAAAACCCAGAAATTGCCTTCTCTTCCCTGTTAACTTAATAAAACTTTATTGCATCATCACCCCCAGAAAAGTGAATTTTCTTATCCTTCTGTCCCAGAGAAAGGGGTATCTCTACTCTTTTGAATTTCTCCATTTCCATTGGCTCCTTCTATTTCCTGTAAATAGACAATCTTTTAAAAAGGGGGCTTCCCTTGTATTCACTCTTCCTCACATAGAAAAGTTGTCTAGTTTGTTTTATTTTTAAATTTTTTTGTTTCTTCCATAGTTACTTTGTCCACATCCTTTTTATAACCTTGCTTCCAATTTTAGTGCTGGTAAACTATTTCCTCAAAGGTCATTGGTGATCTCATAATCACCGAATCACTTCTTTGACTGTTCTGCACCATTTTATTCATTCATTCATTCATTCATTTATTTATTTTTGTGAGGCAATTGGGGTTAAGTGACTTGCCCAGGGTCACACAGCTAGTAAGTGTTAAGTGTCTGAGGCTGGATTTGAACTCAGGTCCTCCTGAATCCAGGGCCAGTGCTCTATCCACTGTGCCACCTAGCTGCCCCTCTGCACCATTTTATATTGTTAACCATACTTCCTTGTGGAAATTCTCTTCTCCTTTAGCTTCTGAGATACAATACCGAGGTCTAATAACTTTTCTGGTTTTGCTGGCTTTTTTTGAACCTCAAAGATTGATGTTCCCATAATGCTCTGTGCTCAGCATTATTTTCTTTGACGTCTTGTCCAGTGGTAGTATGTTTCACTTGTGCAACTTCATCTTTCACTTCCCTGCAGATGTCTCCTATATTCTGTATTTCTAGCCCTGATCTCTTTCCCATTGCCTACATATTCATCTCTAATAAGACTATTTCACAGGCACAACCTACTACTGATACTTAAATTTAAAATGTCTTACCTGGATTTGTTATCTTGAGAGAGACAGAGAGAGTAAGAGCATGTGCTGATAGTGAAGTGGATAGATCTCTGGACCTGAAGTCAGAAAGACCTGAATACAAATCTGGCCATAGGCATTTACAGTTGTAAAATGGGGTGGATAATAGCACCTCCCTGCTCCCAAGCTTGTTGTAAGGATCAAATGAGATGATTGTAAACCACTTAACACAGTCCTTGACACATAGTAGGAATTTCCCCCTCTTCCCTGTCCTATGATCTCTTACTGATCATACCTGGATTACAATCTGTTTTGGTGGAAGGACCATACTGATGAAATCACAAATCCTTTCTATATTGGTACATAGGGTGGTGTAAGAGATAGAGTAGCCAGACCTGTAGTCTAAGATCTAAGTTCAAATTCTGCCTCACACTTGCAAGCTCTGTGAATTTGGGCAAGTCATTTAACCTCTCTAAGCCTCAGTTTCCTCATATGTAAGTAGGAATAATAACACCTCACAGAGTTATTATGAAGGGCAAATAGGACTATATCTAAAGCACCTTAAAGCCCTATTAGCTATTGTTTATTGATAAAATTTTAACTGTCCCTCCTTGATGCCTTATAGCACTATATAATTGTTAGCTATTTGCATGTTACATAATTGACATTTAAACTTTCTTCTGGCTTTACTTTTGTCAGTGATGCTGCAAAATATGTACCCACTCTCCCAGTTTAGAAGTTTTCCAATTACTTTTTAATTTTCTGTTACCCTATCATATCTAATTAATTATCAGTCCTGTCAATTCATTTCCCACCATATCACCTTTCTCATTATCTTTTCTTCTGTTAACACCCTAATACGGGCTTATTTTCTGCTTGGGTATTGTTGACTGATTACTAGGTCTTTTTACCTCTTCTTTCAAGTTTGCTTTTGTTTTACTTCTAGAAATACACTCTCTTATGATCTTTGTCGACCTCTTATTATGAGATAAGATATTTGTAATGGATCCTTACTGTATAGTAAATAGAGTTCAGATTTCTTTGACTATCATTATCTCTACACTACATAACCATGCTACTTTTCTGGGCTCATTCTAAACTACTTATGATGCCCCCCAAATGGAATAAAATGTTAGCAGAGTATATAACAATGTATTCTAAAGTTGACTGTGACCAGGTCAGATTCATTCATTTATTTATTTATTTCTTCACTCATGTATTCATGAAAGCTTTTACAAAGAAATGTCTACTTCAAAGGTATAAAGCATATATACAGACAACTTAGCCCAGTTACTATAGGCAAGCAATCTAGGTTAGTTTGAATGGCAAAGAACATTATGAACATTTTTACTAGATAGTAGCAATCTAATGATTACAGATTTTTCACATTAAATTTACCATTAGTACCTATAGAACTTAGTAATATATCAGTAAATCAATATATATATATATGTATGTATATATATATTCAATAATAAAGTATCATAGAATCAACAAATGAAATTTGCAAAATTACACAAATGGAATTAGCTTATAAGGGAACTCTCATTGGGGAAAAATGTATACATTTACTGCCTAAATTTTTTTTTCTCAATTTCTCTAGAATCTCATAGTCTAGGGTTATGTAAAATAAATGCTGAGCAGAGAATCTCTCTAGGGATACACAAAAATACAAAGGACTCAATTTTATCCTAGACAAGGCCCCACATTTAAAACTAGCCACCTTGGCCACTGTTGCCTTAAGGCCAGGTATGTTAGATTTTATCCTTTCCCCGGGGTTCTCTAGTATCTCTTAAAGGACTTCTTGGCTCTCTGCAAATGGCTTCAGTATAGAAGTGATTCCTCTTTCCCCAGCTACATTTAAACACTGATAAAACATTGACAAATAAATATTTACTGCTATAGTATAAAACAAATACATGAATGGCTTGATTTGGTTCTTTCTCATAGAGCACAGTGTCCCAGTTGTAAGTCCAAAACCCTCCCTCAGGCTTCAGTACCAGGCTGTTTTAGGACTTTCCTGTCAGGCTATTTACAACATCCTACCTGATAATCCTCCAATTTCATCATGGCTTCAATTTCTGGGTTGGCCACCTGGTAAGGGAACATGGTATGGGGGAGCAGGGAAGACAAGTGCCTCCATATTAGGCCACCCTAACATCTTTTAAAGGCACCGTTATATATTTTACTCTGTTTCAGAATTGGATTCTACAGCATGGGTACTTTTTTGTTGTTAATACAATCCTACTTGTCCCTAATTCTGTATAGTTCTTTTGTGGCCTCTGGGGAGGAATAAGTAATTTCCGTTCACTTGCTTCTCCAGTGTTAAGTCTCAAAACAGCCAATGTTGTATGATTATCTATATTTGCCAAAATCATAGTTATCCTCAAATACAAAGTGTTGCAGAGTCACAAAACAAGGAACATTTCACAAAATTTGTCAAACTTTCTGTTTGCTTAGCCTTACAGAGCCTTCTCTAACCTAGAAGCAAAAGAGTGAAAACAAGCAAAGACTTCCCATCTCACAAGGAAACCTAGTCTAAACTGAACTTTTAATAAGGATTTGGAAGCTGGGGTTGACTAGGAGCTCATCACTTTCTCAGATGAGAAAATTTGGTGGAAATACTTCCTTGATTCCTCATTGCATGAGGCCTGCCAACTGGAGTCTGAACAAAAGTATCCCTTTTTACACAGGGCATACAGATATTCTTTAAGGGGTTGTACTCTATCATAGGCAATTCCCCCATAGAGATGTCGGCAAATTCCTCTTAATTCTTATTCCAAAGAGCATCCAAATTCCCTCATGTATCCATGCTAGTTTCAGGGTAAGCCAAATGGAATTTGAAACTCACCCATCAGGACAAGAAGTCCAGAAAAAAATAAGAGAACAAAATGTTAAGACTATTAAATTTTCATACTATTCAATAGGCTGTAAATAATATAACCTAAGATTGTATGTCCCATACTATAAATCTATTAATACATTGGAATAGTTGCATGGTTAAGATTTTATATGTATTTATTGATGTATGGGTATCATGCATACACACATACACTCTCTCTCTACACACACACACACACACACACACACACACACACACACATATATATGCCTGGATCTTCCTTGGGAAGTAAGTTGCACAGCATAGTGAAAAGAGCCCTGGATTTGGTATCTGAAGATGTGATTGGGTTGAGATCTCAGCTCTGCCATGTATTCCTTAAATGATCTTGCTTAACAACTCTTTGGGTTTGGCTTCAGTTTTCTCATCTATAAAATGAAGAGATTGAACCAGATGAAGTATAAAGTCATTTTCACTTCTAAAATCTATGATCTATCGTATGATGGTTTACTTTGGAAACTAAAATTTCAATTTTAAAATGAATGAAACTAATAACTTTATTAAAGTATCAGGTTATAAAACCTCATATCCTCATCAGGATTTTCAGAAGAACATAGGAAAAAAACTTTTCAAAATAAGTATAAAATGCATATGGATATTTAGGAGATGATATACAACACCTTCTCAACCAATAAATATAATTACAAATACACTATAAGAATTTTTAAAAGATTTAATTAATTGGAAAATTTATCCATTGTTATGTCATGCCAATATAATGCGGGGAGTGCCTAAACTAACTTAAAGATTTAGTGCCATTCCAATCAGATTTCTAAAGAGTTACTTTATACAGCTAGACAAAGTAATAATAATATTCATTTTGAAGACCAAGCATTGAGACACTCGCTGGAAATCATTTAAAAAAAAATAAAGTTGGGATGAAGGGGGCTTAGATTTAGCAGATTTCATACTATTTTATAAAGCATTAATCATCATCCAACATATTTTGTACTGGTGAAAAATAAAATAGAAAAGTTAGTAGGTAAGCAACACAGTAAAACAAACAGTAGCTTAATGTCATAATAAACCTGTCAAAGGAAACATGGTTAGTCTGACATTACCTGGTTCTTGATGAACTCTGCTATGATGGTCACCTCTGATTACTGCTTCCTTTTCTAGATGTTCACTAAGTATCTTTTTAATTCTGTGTTTGAAATCAAGCATACTAATCTATAGTTGGCAGAGACCATTCTCTTGTTTATGGAAATCTGAACATGTACCTTTCTTTAGGCCATTCATTTTGATTACCATTCAAACACATCAATTCCTTCAGTCCTTGTGGATGTAGTTCTTTTGGGTAAAGTGAATGGAACTTATTAAGGACAGCTCTCTTACTATCACCATACTCATCTTGGATGTCAGCTTCCGATTAACTCTTTTTTTTCCCTGTCTTTTCCAGTCCAGAGGTCATTATTCTTGGCAGAGAAAGAAGCCAGGTAAAAATCGAGAAGTTCTGCCAACCTTTTCATAACCACCCTGAGCAGGGGTAGTCGTCTTTGAACCTCTCTTTTTTGGGGGGGGGGGCAGGGCAATGAGGGTTAAGTGACTTGCCCAGGGTCACACAGCTAGTAAGTGTCAGGTGTCTGAGGCTGCATTTGAACTCATGTCCTCCTGAATCCAGGGCTGGTGCTCTATCCACTGCACGACCTAGCTGCCCCCTGAGCTTCTCTTTAAAAAAAAAAAATCGTGTTTTACACTCAGCTTTTCTTCTGTACTCTCCATTCTTTGTCTTGACACACCTGAAACTTTTTATAGAACTATGCTATATATATATATATATATATATATATATATATATATATACATTTTCTATTCGTTGTGTTGCTGTGAGAGAGAGAGAGAGAGAGAACATATAATGCTTGTGGGTGAGTTCTTGGTGCATCAACATCAGTATCTTTAGGAAACTTTTTTATTTCTTCGTTGGAATTTATATCTTCAGAATTTCATTTTTAAGAGCTCCAGATCTCTTCTGTATTGACTTGTCCTATAGAATTTTTTTTTTTTCTTAGAGGCTTTAAAAAAAAATCTTTGCCAAAATCCTGAGTTCGTGCCAGACTATTTCCAGCTTTCTTCCCTTCTGTGACAAACTTTGAGAAGGTTGCTCTGTTCCCCCCTAGCCCTTCTGAACATCACCATCATTTTCATCCTAACAACCCATATCTTCATATTACTGAAAAGCATATCCAGAATAGAATTTCCCTTGGTTGGTTTCTCTCCCTTTTTGAAAGATGAAATTATCTTACGACTACTAAAGAAATTATTTGCTTTTCTACTTTTGAAAAAGATACCTATGGGGCAGCTAGGTGGCACAGTGGATAGAACACCAGCCCTGGATTCAGGAAGACCTGAGTTCAAATCTGGCCTCAGACACTTGACACTAGTTTTGTGACCTTGGGCAAGTCACTTAACCCTCATTGCCCCACAAAAAAACAACAATAAACAAAGAAAAAAATAACCTAGTATAGGATATCTACACAGTTGAAACTCTGTCTCTGTTCCCCTTCTTTTCCCTCCACTCTCCCCTAACATCACTATCAAATAATGCCTCTTTGTCAGCCTTGTGATCTCTTTCCCAGCTCATTGTGCTTCCTCTCTAGTTCCAGGACCTCTTCCCAGACACTCTCCTCCCCTTTTTCCTTTAACAATTTCTTTCGAATTAAGGTAAAATTATTTAGAATCCTAGAACAATCATGAGTCCTTCCACCAAGTCTCAGTGATACGGCACCCCCACTCCTCCCACTGCCACCCCCAACCATTCAATTCTACTGGCAGAGAGGGGATTTTACCAGTGAGGAGCCCTACTTTTCCTCCATTTATGCTGATCAGTAAGTGATTTCTACAAAACAATCTCAGAGTTCCTTAGGGTAATGAAATTTTAGGCATCATATTCAGGAAGGGATTTGTTATGGTACAGGTAGGATTTGAACCCAGATTTTTCTGACATCTAGTTCATCTTCCTTGTTTGTCTGTGCTTTGTATTTAGACTGCTGAAACCATATACTATAGCTTTTCTCTTATATTATAGCTTCTGTCTGTGGTATCTAACTTGGTAGTTGTGTGGAGGCACCTTTCCCCTTTCCTCTTTTCTGTTTAAAGTTCTTGTAATTAAATGTATAAGGCTAAATGTAAATGTATTCTATCTTTTTAAAAAGTTTTTTTCAAATTTTTATTGATATATTATTGTTTTTATATTATTTTCCTTTTTGAGTACATCTTACCCTTTACTATCCACTGAGAGAGAGAGAGAGAGAGAGAGAGAGAGAGAGAAGGGAAAAAAGAAAGCAGGTCAGGGAATCTAACCAACACATTTACTGAATTTGACATTTATAATGATGTCTATCATTTATCATAATTCCAAGTTGGTTTGGACTATATTAATATAGCCAAAAGTTATTCTTTATTACCAATTGAATTTATACCTCAGATACAACAATAGTTCAAGATGAGAAAAATAATTAACATGATTGAAAATATTAAAAACAAAAATGTTAGAAACCAAAAGCTTCAGGGCAGCTAGATGGCTCTGGATAGAGCACCGGCCCTGGAGTCACGAGTACCTGAGTTCAAATCTGACCTCAGACACTTAACACTTACTAGCTGTGTGACCCTGGGCAAGTCACTTAACCTCAATTGCCTCACTAAAAAAAAAAAAAGAAACCAAAAGCTCCTATTTATAGCTGTAAAAATCAAGTGATAAATTGCAACATTCATATATGCTGAAATCACTAGAAAACAGACATATAATTTTAAGTTACCTAAAACTGAAAACTAAAATAATTTTCAGTGAGGAAACTAGTTTTCTAGTTTAAATATGTAAATATAGTAAGCTTGTATGCCTCCCTCTCCCCATTGTTATTTGAAATAGGCTAAAAATACAACTTTAAACAATAAGAGGAGATGTATTCTAGAAAGCGGCAAAGCTGTCCTTATTTGTTAATGTCGTCATGATTTATTTCAAAGAAAATCCCAGACAATCAGCAAAGAAACTCACATTGAGAAATTTAATAGTTTCACTAAAGTAGCATGATGCAAATTAAATACACAAAAATGAACTACATTTCTATGAAGCAATAATAAAATCCTTTGGAAAAAGTTGAAAAGGAAGTCTCATGATAACTGGTTTCTTGTCCAAGTTTTCCTAATTTTTTATATTGATTTCTGTATTTCTTCTGGCAAAATCTGTTTAATGTGAATTACCAAAAGTGTTTACTTGTCATCTGTTTTGATAAGTTGGTAAATTCTCTGTCACTAGGAAACATAATTTGATATCTTAATTGTTGTTATCAAGTTCATCACTACTCCTCTTACTTTTTTTCCTCCGGGCCCCTTAATAGATAACCTTTAACTGGTTTCATTTCTGTCTTTAACGGCCATATTTCTCACAGTCATTTGAACTTGGAGCCTCTATCCTCTTAAAGTTTAGCTTCTGATTCCACCCACTGAAACTACTCTTCCGAAGGATAGCAATGATACCTGATTTCTCAAATTTTATGACTTTTTCTTCAGTATCCCTCCTCCTTGACCACTCACTCTTAATTTTTCTCCTTTTCTGGCTCTCATTTCTTTTCTTTCCCTTTTATTTGTTATATTCTTCCCTGGCTATGCCTTGATAATGATATCTATATGTATAGTTAAGCCAGAGAAAGGTGGTTAGTTTGCTTAAATTTGTTTCAAAACTAATAATTGGAAATGAAAGTAAGAGAACAAAGATTTTCTTTTATTTCTTACAGAAGGTAGAACCTTGATTTTCTCTAGGAAATAAAACTTTTTCAGGAAGTAATATAGTAATGTTGCAGTTGCAGTCTGTGTAGCAAATAATTTATTCTTTATGTACTTAAATGTCACCAAAACATTTTGAAATTCTAGAATGAAACTAGATTAATCTTGCTGGCCAACACAGAAAAATAGACCTCATTAGTAAAATAATTTTACATGATATAACTATTGCTAAAATCACATATTTTCATAAATTGTAAAACTTTTTTTTTCTTCTTCAAAACAGAGGTGTATTATTAACAACACTCATCGCCTAGTGGAGCTTTGTGTGGCCAAGCTTTCCCAAGACTGGTTTCCACTTCTAGAACTTCTTGCTATGGCCTTAAATCCTCATTGTAAATTCCATATATACAATGGTACACGCCCATCTGAAACAATTCCTGCAGGTGTTCAGTTGGCAGAAGATGAACTCTACGCCCGTCCTCCAGATCCACGATCTCCAAAAGTGTGTTGGTTTGTTTTCAAAATCAAAATTCCACTTGCATTTTTACTACAGTTCTCTAGATTTAGATATCCTCTCAATCCATTTTAAAAAAATAAATAAAGCAAGAATCATTCACTATTTCTCTTAAAGGGTTTCTGCATCATTTTCTGCTTGACTGTTTAATTGTACCTATTGAAACTATTTAGGCTATATATTCTGTCCTTTAGTTTTAACTTTCTTTGACATTATTCTGTTTAAGAAACATGTAACAATTAGTAGAGTTTATAAGATTGTGTAGTGAAACTAATTTTAGGGATCTTTGGAAACTTTTTTTAGGGGTGAATGACCTTGTAGGTTGGGTTGTTTGTAACTATTCTTTTCAGCTTTCTTATTTTATAGGCAGTTACTTTTTTGTTTGTTTTATGGCCAAAATGCTACCATGAAGCTTGTCTTTTCTCACCATCACAGTATAATATGTAACAGTGACTTTCTGGAACAAGAACTTGGCCAACAATCTCCCAAGAGTCCCACTTCTAAAATTCTGTGATTCTGTCATACTATGGCATGATGTGATCTATAATAGATTATGAAAGCAAAGCTCTGATAATATTAACTTCTAGATATTTTAGAGTAAAATTATATAACATCATATAAAATAGGGATACTTATCTCTGCAAGGTTGCTTTAATTTTTTTGTGTAGCTAGGCAAGGGTTTTTTTTTTTTAAGTAGTCACCTCTTTGATTTTGGCAGATACATAAAAGTTCTTCTTAATTGTTCATTTGACCTAAAAGTAATATACAAACTAAAGCCAATGTTAATTTAAAATTTACTTAATATTTTGCTTTCATTCTTAGGATTTAGAAGCATTAATGAGGAATAATTTGGGTGATTCATGTCTCTAAAGCTATCATTGGATGTTTAAACTTGGGGTCCTTTCCTCTTGATAAGTTTTTCTGTATCAAGGAAGACGTATAAAATCATACTGATCTTTTAGAAAAGATTATTAATAATTATCTTGTAGTTCTCTATCTTACTAGTTTGTTTTTGCCATTGAATCAAAGGGGAGGAATGTAGTTAATTGAAATATTGGTCTTTTATAATATCAAGGGAATTAAATTTGAACTTTTAAAGTAGCAATAAGGAGTCAGCTAGGTGGCGCAATGGATAAACCACCAGCCCTGGATTCAGGAGTACCTGAGTTCAAATCCAACCTCAGACACTTGACACTTACTAGCTGTGTGATCCTGGGCAAGTCACTTAACCCCCATTGCCCCGCAAAAAGGAAAGGAAAAAAAGAGCGGCTATAAAGTAGCAATAGGCAAGGATTTCATATGTTTTTGTCTCAAATAGTTGCAGTTTTAACATTTTTGACTCACGGTTTAGGAAAAATCCTTATGGCTTATGGTTAGTTCCTGTTATGTCCCTTTGCAATAACCAAAGAATATTTTTACATAGTATTTTCTGGAAAGCTTTGGGGAGAAAATACTAAACTGCTTATTTCTACTTTTTTATCGAAAGCACCTATGGAGATAATTAATTTTTTCAGTTCCCCCAGCACAGGCTTAGTATATAGGAATGAAGATTGGTTATTCTGATAAGTAGGAAAAGTTAATCTACCTCAGAGAATGAGTAAGTTCATGTAAGGAGTAACTTACTTTACCGAAGGTTACCACTTTAGTTTGCATTTACTCCCAACTGAAAATGGAGAAATATTTTATTGCAATTTTTCTAGCAAAGTCTCTCTGGATAGAAGTTGTTTTAAAGTCTTATCTACAAAAAATTGATTAAATTCTGTGCACCTGTACAGGATATTAAAAGATAGTCATCAGTTGGATGTTGGCAAACAGAGTTCCAAATATGAGATCCAAGGAAATGACTTGCTCTTATTCCCCAAAGGCATTAGGGAAAAATGATAAATCATCACGGCAACAATTCCCTGGGTTTTTGGGAAATTTTCATAGTATAAAGCTTCAATCAAGGTTGTTATGCTTAAATAGTAGACATTGAAACTTGTTCCTTAGCCATCCTTAACTTTACCCAAGAATTTCCAGGTTTTAGAGCCTTCTTGTATTTGAATTCCTTTAATCATTTTTGTTTAAAAAAGAAAGAAAAAAGCTGAAAATCTCTCTAATTTCTATCTATATTTGGAAAAGACACTGACTAGAAAACACAAACCTTTGCATTGGGCCTCCAGGGATGGGAGCATGCACAACAAAAATGTTTGCCCCCATCGAGGTAGAAGGGAACCTTCAGCCTAAGCTAAAAATAAATTTACTTATTGTAGGAATTGAGAGAAGGCAAAATTGTCTGAAGTGCATCCTTTGTAGCAGACATTGATACAAAGTCAAATAGGAATCAGGAGTTTCTAGCATTTACTTAGAAGTTTAATGAATTCTCTAGTTTTTTCATTAAAAAGTAATAAAAGGGGCAGCTAGGTGGTGTAGTGGATAGAGCACTGGCCCTGGAGTCAGAAGGACCTGATTTCAAATCCAGCTTCAGACACTTGACACTTACCAGCTGTGTGACCCTGGGCAAGTCACTTAACCCCAATTGCCTTCCCCCCCCCTCCAAGTAATAAAAATTAGTATGGGTTTGAGGGCTATTTTAAGATATAAAATTAATGACAATAAGGGCAGTTTTGATTTTGTGTTTATGTCCCTAGCACTTACAACAGAATCTGGCACAGAGTAGGCACTTGATGCTTATTGATTGATAATGCAGATTAAAAACTTTAGTGCATCCTGGGAAAAGATGCTTAGTACTTCAAAGAATAGCATAAACTGGATTGCTCACAAAGGTTTGTCTATGTTAGAAAATGCTGTATATTTTGAAATATGGATGGATCTAAATTTTTCTGTTATTAAAATAAATGTCAGATTTCAATTTATCTTGCTTTTATACCTACTCTTATTTAGAAGCTTTTGTTTGCATCTTCTTTTTTGTTTGTTTGTTTTGGGGTTTTTTTGCGGGACAGTGGGGGTTAAGTGACTTGCCCAGCGTCACACAGCTAGTAAGTGTCAAGTGTCTGAGGCCAGATTTGAACTCAGGTACTCTTGAGTCCAGGGCCAGTGCTTTACCCACTGCGCCACCTAGCTGCCCCTGTTTGCATCTTCTCAGGAAACAGTGTTCGTTTCTATCTTTTTTTTTCGTTTCTGTCTTTTCTCCCATTAATGATATGTTAAACAAGTATATGTTCCTATGTTCCCATTTCTTAGGTCTTCCCTGCCACATTAAAAGCATGCGTCCTTGTGAAATTTATTTTTCCTTTCATATTTGTTCTTGTGTAGAAACATTTCTTCTAGCTTCTTTTTAGGTTAAATTACTGGTAGGTTTATAACTTGGGTAGGAACTGTGAGACATTCCATGTTATTTTATGGAATTTTCTCCAAGATAATGAAAAATTGGTCCAGTTTACCAGAAGCGGGCAATTGTGGGAATGGGGAGTGTACTCTCCTATTTGACCTGTTTGCTGTATTATGCCTCTGGGAAAGGGTAAGGGGTGAAGAGTTTCTTGAATTTATGAATATATTGCTTATTATTTCTAGGATCAAAAACATTTTACATATGAGGTGTTGAATTAAATTATTCTTTGGGTAACTTGATACTTTGTAACTGGTTGTTATAGTTATATCATGAAATAAATACAAGCAAACTATTTTGTGATCATGGTAAGCTTTTCTTCTCCTTATAAAATTTTACTATACAAGATAAAAATACTAAAAAATACATGAAAAGCAGTAGCCTTTAATGGGGAAAAGCTTGGATTTGGAACTAGAAGACATGGATTTTTCACTCTTATTCTTTCTTAGCCAAATAACTTGGCAATGCTAAGCAAATAATTTTACTCTCCTTTGTATAAAAGTTCTATGCAAATATAAAGTATATTTTATAGAATAATACTTTTAAAATGAATTTCTTTAGAAAGAGATCTAATATAAAAATTAATTATTTGAATTTCCTATTAGTCCAGGACTCTGCTTCTATTATCAAGTGCTTCTTTTGAAAATTAATATTTGAGGTAAGTAATAGTTATCTTGATGCTAAAGAGAGAAAAAATAATTCTTATTTTAAATGTATTACAGGGTTGGTTAGTGGATCTCATCAATAAATTTGGCACATTAAACGGGTTCCAGATTTTGCACGATCGCTTCATTAGTGGCTCAGCATTGAATGTCCAAATTATTGCAGCTCTTATTAAGTAAGTTAAACTAAAAATTTTGGTTTATTCTAGAAATTAGTGTTGCTTTTGCAAATTTAAGATTGTATTTCTTTTTTCTTTGGTAAAAGGTATTAAAATTCAGAATTTTATTAAGTTCTAATATTTTCCTTATTTTCAGACCATTTGGACAGTGCTATGAATTTTTGACACTTCATACAGTGAAGAAATACTTCCTTCCAATTATAGAAATGGTTCCACAGTTTTTAGAAAACTTAACTGATGATGAACTGAAAAAAGAAGCAAAAAATGAAGCAAAAAATGATGCTTTGTCAATGATAATAAAATCTTTGAAGAATTTAGCTTCAAGAGTGCCGGGACAAGAAGAAACTGTAAAAAATTTAGAAATATTTAGGTTAAAAATGATACTTAGGTAAGATGCTCTCCATTTGTAATTTTTTATATGGGCTTAAAAAAAATACTAACACCAAGTTTTTCTTACAGGTTGTTACAAATTTCTTCTTTCAATGGCAAAATGAATGCCCTAAATGAGGTTAATAAGGTGATTTCTAGTGTGTCATATTATACCCATCGGCATGGTAATCCTGAGGAGGAAGAGTGGCTCACTGCAGAACGAATGGCAGTAAGTTCTTTAATTTATGCTTATAATCATGTATGTAGAAGGAACAATTTATGACAAATCAGATAAATTTCAGTTGAACTTTACAAAGTATAAATTATAAAAATCTGTATAATTTAAAATTTTTTATTAGTATTCCTCATTGGTTCGTTTTATTGCATGTCAGAAATTATGGCTTTGCTACATGCCCCACAATACTCTGTTCCTTTATTAAAGTTATTAGAATAGTATTTCAGCACCGGTTGTTTATGGGATTTTGTTGTAAAATAAAGTAGCATTTTTATGGGTTTTTTTACAATAGGTATACTTTAGTTTTTCATTTGTTAGTTTTTAGAATATTTCAGAAAGAGACAAAATGTCTCTTTGAACGAGTTGCTCTCATTGAACTACATTGCAACACACCTTTCAGTGTTTCTTCCTAAATATATGTAAGCAAGAGCTAAATTTAGAAAGGAAAGATTTTGAATTACTTAGCTAAATGGGAAAGGAGAAGAGAAATAGATAAAATAAGAAAGAGAAATTAACAATTTAAGTAAATTCAGAGAACTTGATATAAAGCAGTTAAACTAATCAGAGAAAAGGGGAGAGCCTGTGGGAATAAAATAAAAATGTAATATAAACCACACTAATTGTGGGGCAGTATACTGATTAAAATAGGAAAAGGATATTAATCCAAATGAAGGAAATAAATACCAGAAAAAACAAGTTTAATAATAACTTTCCAGGTGAATGAATTAAACCATCCAAGAAAACAAAATACCATATACCAGATGAAAATCCAACCAGCTGTATATAGCATAAAAATAGTAGCCTACAACAAAATTCACTATCCATGAGATTATTCTCAGAAAGCAGAAGCTTTGTCATGCTATTAAAGGGAAAAATCAAAATTCACAATATCAAGTGAGGTATGAACAGAGGAAACTGCGTTATATCTAAAGAAACCATAGAGATGGAACCAGTATTAATTATATATATACATATATATATACACACATATATAAATATATATGCATGCACAAAGTAGCTTGTGTCTTAATTGATAAAAGAAAAATTAAGTATATTGCAAAAAGGCAAATCATTTTAATGTAATTTTAATGGACTTTAATGTTCCCTCAGAAGTGGATACATTTAAGTGAGATTAAAAAGCAGAGAAATAAATAAGTTGTTGTAAAAGTTAGAGCTGTGAAAGACTTAAGATGTCTTCTGAATGGGAAAATGAAAGAATTTATCAGTGTAGAAAAACAGAAATACCAACATCTTTTACAGACTAAATGCCATAAAGATGGTGATAAAGGGAACACATGCACAAGATGCATAGACCTAAATGATTTTGATAAGAACATATAATAGAAACAATAAGGAACTGTGTCAAGGAAAATTATAATGATGAGACAGAACATAGCAATGCTTCCAGGATGCACCACAGATGATAAAATATCTCTCTGAAAGCATGTTGACAAAAAAGTGAAAAAGATTTATGAACGTAATTATATAATTTTTTAAAAACAAAAAGATCACTAAAATTCAAAAGAAAAAATTATATAGATATGAAAGGATTTTTAAAAAATACAGTGTAGTTGATCAGCCTCTAACCTGATTAAAAAAAAAAGAATGACTAAAATAAAAAATGAACATGACAAAATTACAATTACCCATGTTAGCCATATTAAGAGAACATGAAATAGAGACGACTAGATGTCAGAAAAGGAAAGTTTTTTATGAATTATTCAAGAAAAACTCAATATCTTGATGGAATTACAGGTGAAGTCTAATTGGACGTTTAAGGAACAATTAATACCTTTGTTGCACAATTTGATCTCTAGAGTTAAGAAAGCACTCTAACAAACTCCAATGATGGATGTTCAGTGCAAAAATTTTAAATAAAGTCCTCCAAAAGAGACTAATTTATTCTTACCAGGGTTAATTTGCACTTAATAGGCTAGGATGGTTCAACATTAGGAAAAAACTAATATAATCATAGAGAAAACAAAACCCATTATGTTGATAGATGCAAAAAGTTTTTTTTCCATAAAAGTATTTTATTATTTTCTAATTACATGTAGAGATAGTTTTCAACATTTGTTTTTATAAGATTTCTAGTTTCACATTTTTCTCCCTCGCTCCCCCCTCCCCAAGACAGCAAGCAATCTGCTGTAGGTTATATATGTACAATCACATTAAACATATTTCTATATTAGTCATGCTGTGAAAGAAGAATCAGAGCAAAAAGAAAAAGACACAAAAAATAGAAATAGTATGGTTCAATGTGCATCTAGATTCCATAGTGGGTTTTTTCTGGATTTGGAGAGCATTTTTGATAATAAGTCCTTTGGAACTATCTGGGACCATTGTATTGCTGAGAAGAGTCAAGTTTATTACAGTTGAATAACACACAATGTTGTTGATAATTTGTACAATGTTCTCCTGGTTCTCCTCATCTTATTCAGCATAAGTTCATGTAAGTCCTTCCTAGTTGCTCTGAAAACCTGCCTGCTCATCGTTTCTTACAGCACAATAGTATTCCATTACATTCATATACCACAACTTGTTCAGCCATTCCCCAGTTGATGGGCATCCCCTCAATTTCCAGTTCCTTGCCACCACAAAAAGAACAGCTATAAGGGGCAGCTAGGTGGCACAGTGGATAGAGCACTGGCCCTGGATTCAGGAGTACCTGAGTTCAAATCTGGCCTCAGACCCTTGACACTTACTAGCTGTGTGACCCTGGGCAAGTCACTTAACCCCAATTGCCTCACCAGGAAAAAAAAAATTAATTAAAAAGGGCAGCTATAAATATTTTTGTACGTGTGGGTCCTTTTCCCTTTCTTATGATCTCTTTGGGAAAAAGACCTAATAGTGGTATTGCTGGGTCAAAGGGTATGCATAGCTTTATAGCCCTTTGGGCATAGTTCCAAATTGCTCTCCAGAACAGTTGGATCAGTTCACAGCTCCACCAACAATGCATTTAGTGTTCCAATTTTTCCACAGTTTCTCCAACATTTATTATTTTCCTTTTTTGTCATATTAGCCAATCTGATAGGTATCAGGTTGTACCTCAGAGTTGATTTAATTTGCATTTCTCTCTCTCTCTCTTTTTTTTTTTTTTTTTTGGCGAGGCAGTGGGGGTTAAGTGACTTGCCCAGGGTCACACAGCTAGTGTCAAGTGTCTAAGGTTGGATTTGAACTCAGGTGGTCCTGAATCCAGGACCGGTGCTCTATCCACTGTGCCACCTAGCTGCCCCCACATTTCTCTAATCAATAGTGATTTACTTTGGGGTTGGGGGGGGTTGTATTTTTTTGTTGTTTTGTTTTTGCAGGGCAATGAGAGTTTTAAGTGACTTGCCCAGGGTCATACAGCTAGTTAGTGTCATGTCTCTGGGGCTAGATTTGAACTCAGGTCCTCCTGAATCCAGGGCTGGCACTTTATCTACTGTGCCACCTAGCTGCCCCAGTCAGTAGTGATTTAGAACATTTTTTCATATGGCAATAGATAGCTTTGATTGATGCAAAAAACTTTTGATTTAGTTTTTCTTTTCTTTTTTTTTAAAGTGATGCAATTGGTTAAGTGACTTGCCTAAGGTCACACAGATAGTAAGTGTTAAGTGTCTATGGCTGGATTTGAACTCAGGTCCTCCTGATTCTAGGGCCGGTGCTCTATCCACTGCACCACCTAGCTGCCCCTGATTTAGTATTTCTAAACAGCAATAATAAAATATGGAAATTTCAATAGAAATCTCTTTGTAGAATGCATAAACTTGTCTGGGAATCAGTCTATCAAGCTATAGAAATCAAATATAAAATATTCTTTAAAGAACTAAAGGATGGCTTAAATGTAAATGGAAAATAGGAAAAACCCAAATTTTAAAACTTTGTAATCATAGAAACAAAGTTTGGCCATAAAGAAGAGTTGAAAATAGTATTATCTTTCACCCTTCTTTGAAGAATAGGAAGTCTCTAGAATAGAATATTGCACAGACATTGTTGGTGTGAGGATTGGTTTTGCTGATCTGTGTTTTCCTCACATCATTTAAAAATTTGTTTTGCAAGGGATCAATCTCTGGGTAAAAAAGGTGAATGTTTTGGGGAATGAAGGTCAGATATGAACAAGATTCAAGAAAAAGTGTAATGCAAGAGTTAACCAGAAGACAGCAATGGGTATATTCTAAAACTCTTTGTAGTGAGGAATCAATTTGGTATACCCCCCCAAAATTTTTATTCTATTTCTTCCTTTGGGAATAAAACATTGTGAAGAAAAAGAGTATTGTGTATGTTGATTATTTGAGCTTGCATGTTTCTGTGTTCCTGTGACAGTTTTATAATTACCAAAAGGAATTGACAGTTTGAAACATTCATGTTTTGGTTTGTTGTCATTCCTTCATTCATTCTTGTTAACTGGCATTATATGTGTTAAATCATAGATTCGTGAGATTTATGAGTTTAAATGGGCCTTAGATATCAGGGTTTTTTGTTTTTTTTTTTCCTGTGTTCTTAGTATTCCTATACATTTACCCATGGGCTGTTATAAACTCAAATAGAATGTGTCACATAAGGTGAAGATAGAGTAATATATGAAACATGTTATATTTACATGTCTTCTTCCCCTTATAATATGAGCCAGTTCATGGTTAGAGATGATGAAATGCGTCGCTTTACCTGGTCGTAAATAAATTTCCTGTCAGATATTATTGGAGAACAATATTGTACAGAATAATAATTCATGACTGTGAAGCTATATTATATCCCAAATTATTTTTCATTAATTTACTGAAGACTTTAGTAGATATCAAAGAAAACTTTACTACCTAGAGAAGAGAGGTACATGGAGTGTACAACAGGGCAGCTTTTACTAGAGAAGAATCTTTTTCTACTTAAGATAATTTTTCATTAATTGAATACATAGTATTCTTAAACATAGGTTTCACATTCAGAATTTTCCATAAAGCAGTTTATAACCTGAAAAATTAAAAAGAAATTCACACTTAGGTTGCTTCTAACCTCAAATATTCAAATAAGAGTCAACAATTTAGTAAGACCTACATTTTATTAATATAAGAACTTAGTGAAGTGCTTTCACTTTTTTTTTTTTTGCGGGGCAATTGGGGTTAAGTGACTTGCCCAGGGTCACACAGCTAGTAAGTGTTAAGTGTTTGAGGCCGGATTTGAACTCAGGTCCTCCTGAATCCAGGGCTGGTGCTCTGTCCACTGTGCCATCTAGCTGCCCCAGTGCTTTCACTTTTTTGATGGGAAAACTGTCTTGTGTGTAGTAGATTAAGAGTAGTGCGTTTTTATAAACATGAAATTATTTATATTCATACTGTCAACTCTTGAACCTACATAGAAAACCAATGACTTTGTTACCTCTGGGATCAAATACAGACTTCTCTGGTTGATATTCAAAACCCTTCAAAGGGGGCAGCTAGGTGGTACAGTGGATAAAGCACTGACCCTGGATTCAGGAGGACCTGCGTTCAAATCTGGCCTCAGACATTTGACACTCACCAGCTGTGTGACCCTGGGCAAGTCACTTAACCCTCATTTCCCTGCCAAATATATGTATGAGTGAAGAACTCTATGAATAAACCATTAGTTATTTATCTTGAAACATCTTATTTTACATTTATACAGTGCTTCTGCTATTAACCTCTCTGATGCTTTGAAACTGTACTTTGCTTTTATATTTAGGAATGGATACAGCAGAACAATATTTTATCTATAGTTTTACGGGATAGTCTTCATCAACCACAGTATGTAGAAAAACTGGAGAAGATTCTTCGGTTTGTTATAAAAGAAAAAGCTCTTACCTTGCAAGATCTTGACAATATTTGGGCAGCACAGGTAAGGAATATGAGCTGAAAATCTCCCTTTATAATAAGAATTTTTACAAAATGTCAAAGTAGTACGTGAGGTGATGTTTATCAAGAGAAGTGTGGGGATCTGTTAGTAAACATGAAATTTTGTAAATCAAATCGTATTTTAAATGTTCAGCATTTATCAGTTATTTTTTTAATTTGGCATAGCTTCAACAGGATTGGCCCCTTCAACTACTCTAGAATGACTATTTTAATTTTGAAAATTGGAATATCTACAGACTGGAGGATTCAATCAGGACCCTATATCTCTGTAAATAAAAGGAAGTACTGTAATTACCCTTTCAGGGGAAACAGTGCTCTTACAGTTTTTGTTTTGTTTTGAGGCTGTGATTGATTTTATAATCTCCTTTTTGTCTTATCACTCCTCACTTTTTCCAAAACTAGGAGTTGTAATTAAGTAGCTTCAGGATTTAAAAACTTTTATGAAAGCAAAACACCTCTCATTTAATATTTTTGTAAGGTTGTATGTTTGTGTAACAGCTGTATTAAACTCTTGTGGTATTGATTGGGAATGGGCATTTATATACCACCAGCTACTTGCTAGCCACTGTGCTAAGCACAAGGGGAAACATTTTGTAAGGATTGTAGGAAAGTAATGTCTTGCTGACGGTGGCATATGCTCTCATGCACAAGTTGATGAAAGTTGGCATATTTTATTGGATATAAAACCTATGAAGTTATTTCTTAACCCTACTTCTTTTAAGAGGATAAATTGCTTACCTAATTTCAAAGCTGAGAGTAGCAGTGGTTGTTCTGTGTTTAATCTCAGCGACAATTTCTAACCAATGGCCAGTTCTGGAAGAATTTTTAGAGCTATTTTCAAAGAGTAGACTGTTTAGTTCATCTAGAGAATTTGATTTAACCTCCATCTTTAAATGGTATTTTTATGACCATTTTTTACATCATCCTTGCTAATGACATAATTTAAAAAATTTAACATTTATAAGCTTCATCTTGGAGTCAGCTGATATTAAGATCAAGGATAAACTTTTACCTGAAGATACAAATTATTTGTTTTTGTCCCTTTTAGAACACAGTATCTTAAATCTTCTGTTCTTTGATAAAAGAATGAATGATTTATTCTCTCTTCTTCGCAGGCAGGAAAACATGA
The DNA here is from genome assembly GCF_019393635.1 of Dromiciops gliroides. Classification (NCBI taxonomy): domain Eukaryota; kingdom Metazoa; phylum Chordata; class Mammalia; order Microbiotheria; family Microbiotheriidae; genus Dromiciops; species Dromiciops gliroides. The sequence goes on along the minus strand of NC_057863.1, from coordinate 277,910,426 downwards.
AGCCATTGTAAAGAATGTACATGATCTCCTGGCAAAATTGGCTTGGGATTTTTCTCCTGAACAACTTGATCATCTCTTTGACTGCTTTAAGGTAAACACATCCTTAAGTGATACAAATTAATATTTTAAATCTCTGAATTTTCATTCTATGAACATAGAACATGAGCAAAACATGACACTTGGAAGATAAATGAGAAAATCCAGGAAATATCCTCAGTGTTGAGTGTTTATTCTCTTCAAACCCAGAAATAATTGTGAATAAGATGAAGTGTGGCATACTGGATAGAGAACTGGCTTTGGAATTAGGAAGACCAGAGTTCAGGTGCTGCCTCTGACATAGACTGTGTGACCCTGGGCCATTCACTTAACACCCCCCACCCCCCCTGCTCCAGGCATTACTTTTAGGACGATTAAGTTGCATAGAAGGTGCCATCCTGCATTGGTAGAGATTTTTCCTCACCTGGGAGTCCTTTGTACCAATGAAATTAATACTAATACCTCACTTACGCATTTGTCATACTTATAATGATCACAAACTTTGAGAACATCCATGAATTGTCAGCCTCTCAGCATCAAGGAAAATAAATGTTACATAGCCTAAATAGTTTATTCCATAGGAATAGAGATCATTTCGGAGAGAGACTTCCTTAAGTTTGATATGTGACCAGTTTTATTATCTAATTGATCCCGGGCAGAACTGAAGGTATTTCAAGACTAAATAGACAGTTTGGTGCAATAAGGATGCTAGAAGTAGAGCTACTGGCCAAGAAGAAATGATAGCTAATAGCAAGGATTGGTATATTGATCCAGTGGTTATATTTTCAGTCTAGGACTATTTGGTGTGACGGCTAACAGATAGACACACTTTAGTTACTCCACAGAACATCACTACATTTTGATACAATACTTTATATCCGTTATAGTGCCCCTTAACAAGTGTTTAATATTTATGTAGGGTATTCATTTTACTAAGGCAGAGAAAGGTTTTGGTGATTACTATTAAAATAAGTTTTTTTAAAAATTTAGTTGGTACTTAAAGGGGAAAGTTTCATTTATCTCAATATTTTTCTCATCTGTAATACCCAGGGCCCCTTATTACTTCAATAATTTAAGGATCTTTGATTTCATCAGAGTGTATGCTCCAGTACACGTCGTAGCTACCTTGTGCATTTATCAGGATCACACAATTTGAAGCTGAAAGGAAACTTAGAGATCATATAATCTAATATCCTCCTTTACACTTAAGAAAGTTGAATGCTAGGGGCAGTTAGGTGGCGCAGTGGATAGAGCACCGGCCCTGGGGTCAGGAGGACCTGAGTTCAAATCTGGCCTCAGACACTTAACACTAGGTGTGTGACCCTGGGCAAGTCACTTAACCCCAACTGCCTCACCAAAAAAGTAAAATTGTATTAAAGAAAGAAAGTTGAATGCTAAAATATGGTAAAATATCTTGCCCCAAGGTCAACAGAAGTAGCAAAAAAGCAGAACTGGAACTTGAACCCAGCATCTCTGACTCTAAATCCAGTACTTTTTTCATTAACTACTAGCCTAGAATTATGGTGAAGGAAAAACTTATACCTTGTGATTAAACTGGCAGTAAACATATGTCAACATAATTCAAGACTTTACAGCTTGGCAGGATGTGTAATTTGCCAGAATGTTTTCTGCTGGCACGGTGCTCCTGAACCTGACTGAGGTTGTTCCACTACTACAGTGATGAGCCAGAGTTGACTTCGATGAAGAATTCTTTTTTTTTTTAAATACAATTTTATTTTACAAAATATATGTGAAAACAAAATTTTAACATCAATTTTTTTAAAACTTTGTGTTCCAACTTCTCTTCCCCCCTCCATTCCCTAGGTAAAAAGAAGATAGAGTAGATGTCATGGGAAGGGAGTGGTATGGAAGGAAATAGTTATGATGATTGATTATAATGTCAATGAAGAATTCTGCTGATTAAGTTTGATAAATTAAGTCTAACTGTAGTAACATAATTTTTTTTTACTTGTAATAAATGTTAGACAAGCATGTTTGGTTTAATTTCTTTTCCTTAAAATTTTTATGCTGTCATTCTGCTTCTGTTGTACCCTTTCCTTGATGTCCTATGGTTAATAATTACTGATTGGTATAAACATTGATTATCATTGTTGCATCTATTTTTTTCCCTGTGGGGAGAGAAAATTAAGGGGGCATAATTATGCCATTTACTGAACACTCTAAGAAAATAGAGAGAGTGACCTGGGGCCAGAATACAGCCACCATAATTTGGATCTGGTAAAAATTGTTATACTGTGAATCAGTTTGCTAAATGATTCTGAGAACAAAATAGTCTCAAAGTGTTATTGAGCAAAGAGAATTGTAAGTTTTCCTCCAGGATCACTTGTGTTGGGGATGTTGGCAATGGTATAGCCAGTGGAGGGGAGGGTCAGGGACTGTAGTATCATCAAGGGTCTCAGTGAAGGTTAGCATTTGGAAGAAGTGTGAAAGATTCAATATTAAGGGGAGTTTGTTCATTATGGACAAGAACTCCAGAACGCACACAGTGGAAAAGGGAGATGGACAGGGTTTGGCTGGGACATGAGTCAAGTAGGGTTGAGGAGGGTGGCCAAGAGAGAACAGGCACTGGGAATACTCTTCTGCTACATATCTCTTAATGTGTTAATACAGGGATAGGGAAAGAAACAAATTGTGAAGTTGGATGCTGCAGCTGAGTCCTACCCATTTCATAGATGGCACTGAGTGTGTGTCAGCTTTAGTGTAGTGCTGTTGACCTTTAGAAGGGGCAAGGGGTATAGAGATGGTGGACAGATGCTGTTTGTAGAGTTGGTATCCTAGGCTAGCAGTGGATACCATACCATTCCTGAGTCTTGGGAGGGCCCCAGCATTGTAATGCTACAGCTCCAGACTTCTGCTGCTGGTCTGGGCATGGCCTGATCTTGTGTTACTGCTGCTATTACATGTTACTGTTGGCTTCAACTAGAAAGTGAAAAGACACATAGAATCAAAGTCACAGCCTGGAATAAAATTTACTATATATCAGAATATGTGGTCATTCCATCACATAAAGCAAAAAATTTTATTCACATAAATAAATATAAAGAAAGTGATAGCATTATTATTTAAGAACCCATAGACAGGGGCAGCTAGAAGGCGCAGTGGATAGAGCACCGGCCCTGGAGTCAGGAGTACCTGAGTTCAAATCCGGCCTCAGACACTTAACACTTTACTGGCTGTGTGATCCTGGGCAAGTCACTTAACCCCAACTGCCCTGCAAAAAAAAAAAGAAAAGAAAAGAAAAGAAAAAGAAATACTGAGTTACATACATATGTAACTCAGCAGCATATGACAACTTTACAAAAATAAATAATGTATTAGGGTACAGAGAAATTGCAGATAAACATAAAAAAGGAAATATTATTTGTAGACCATAATAAAATAAACATAGTAATGCAAGGACTACAACCAAAAGACAGAGAATTAAATTTAATAATAAAATACTAAACTGATTACATCAAAGAACAGATCCTAAGTAATAACGACAGAGTCATAATAATGAGACAATATACCAGAATTTCTGGGAAGCAAACTAAGATGTCCTCAGAAAAAATTATATCCCAGTAAATTAACAAAATTGAAAAAGAAGTTTAGTGAACTGAATGTACAGTTTAAAAAAAAAATAGAAAACCAAAAAATTCAAAATAATGCAAGAAGAAATTTTGAAAATTAGAGGAGAAATAGATAAATTGGAAATAAGAATAATAAAATTGACAAAACTAAGTGTCTGAAACCTATAACAAAATTAGTACATCTTTAGCCAACCTGACTAAAAAAGGAAGAATATCAAATAAAAAAGTTGAACAAGGTGAAACCAGAGAACCCAAAAGAAGAGAGCCAATTATAACCTACTTTGTATGGTTAGAGACCAAAAAATCCTAAGATTCAAAAAAAGTAAAGGAAAATCAACAAAAATATCCTAATTAACAGTTCACCATATAGAGTGCTTAAATAATCTAATCTCAGAAAAAGATATTTGAACTTCTTATGATAGTATTACCAAGAAATACTCTTAGCAGAAATTATTTCCAAAACTCTGCCATATTTATTTCGTTAGACAAATTTGTCTTTATATTTGAAATGAAGGATTAAAAAAACAGTAGGTTTATCAAGAATGAATATTTATGCCAAAAATTTTAATTCTGGCAGAAAGATCACAGTAGTTTATTTTTTAAATATCATCATAATCAAGTTGGATTTTTATTTGAAATGCAAGCATGGTTCAGCATTAGGAAGCAATTGCTGTTATTTATCATTAAAAACAAAAACTTCCTAAATCACATGGTAATATCATTGAGTGGGAAAAAAGCCTTTGACAAAGTATAAGTCATTTAATTCATGTCTAAAAAAAGAAACAAAGAAAAAGATTACAAAGTACAGTCATAGAAGGATCTTTTCTTATGGTTTTAAAATATTTATTTAACATCCCAAAATAGCATTATATGGAATGGGTAAACACTAGAACAAGGTATCTTAAGGTAGGACATGTAAACTTTTGAAAAATATTTTAATAATTGGATGTCACTGTTGTTTTACTTTATAATCAGTCCTCTGTCTTATTTAATATTTTATATTTTTAAAAACATCATGAGGAGTTCACAGGTTTAATCACATTGCCATAGGTGGTCTATGACATATTGATTTAAAAAAACCTTTACACTAGAAATTTTCCCAAAAAATATAAAAAGTAAAGCAAGGGTCTACTTAAAGTCATAAAGATAGGCAAAGAGGAGACAAATGTCCTTAATGGCATGGTGCTTTACAAATACTAGGGAAACAAGAAACTGATCAAGAAAATCAATAGTTTGTGTAAAGTTTGAGGATATAAATAGAATTTTGCTGTAGTAATTACAGAATCCAGGAGATAATAACTTAGCTGGTAAATGTCTGAGGTCAAATTTGAACTCGGGTCTTTCTGACTCCAAACACAGTGCTCTATTCACTGCACCACTAAGCTGCCTCTCAGTAAGTACAAAACACTTAAATTATATAGGAGTCAATCTACCTAATAACAGTAGAAGTAAAGCATTCCTTAAAGTAATAAAGGACATTTTAAATAACTGGAAGGATACTGAGTGCTCATGGTCTGTCTACCAATATAATAAATGACACTACTACCAGACTTAATTGACAGATTTATTACTGTACCACTCATACTACCAAAATGCTACATATTTTATTTACATTGCTAGGTAAAACAATAACAAAATTAATGCCAGTCTCTGAACCATATAATGATAAACCACAATTCCAAAAGAATGAAAATAAAACGTGACACATCCTAACTGACATGATGAACTTAAAATGCAGAAATATGCATAATATGCAGCTGCGGTATAAGGGATTTTTTTTAAATTGCTCATTTCAGGCCAATAGTTTGTGGGAGGAAGCTAACTTAATGGGTAAAAAGAGAAGAAAAGCAAGGTGTGGATGTAAGATGAGGGTAGCAATGTAGACCTCAAACTTTATTATAACACAGTAATCCTGACAACATTTTGGTAATGATTAAGAGGTAGAAAACTGTATCAGTGCACCAAACTAGACACAGAAGGAGTAAAAACATACTGAGTCATTGAATTCATTTTTGATAAACCTGAAAGCATAAATTACATAAGAAAGAACTCCTTATTTGATAACTGTGGAGAAAACTGAAAAGCAGTCTGGCAAATTAAGCCTCTTCCAACAATAATCTGCGTCAAATTGTGTGTGTGTGTGTGTGTGTGTGTGTGTGTGTGTGTGTGTGTGTGTGTGTGTGTGTGTGTGTGTGTAAAAACTGAATAAAATGAAGGTTAGATTATTAAAACAAGTTAGGGGGGCAGATAGGTGGCACAATGGATAAAGCACCAGCCCTGGATTCAGGAGTACCTGAGTTCAAATCTGGCCTCAGACACTTGACACTTAAATAGCTGTGTGACCCTGGGCAAGTTGATTAACCCCCATAGCACCCTCCCCCCCCCCCCAAATTAGACACTATTTCATGAATAGGTATTTAAAAGACCCTTATCAATTACCTGATAAGGTTCTGATATTCATGATTTATAGATAATTAACTGAAATATGTTAGACCAAAAGCCATTACTCAATAATTACTGGTCAAAGAATATGAACAAACAGTTCTCAAAAGGATAATTACAATTAACAACCATATGAAAGCACAATCACTGATTATAAGAAAATGCATACCAAGATAAATGGGAAGTCTCCTTTAACACACAGCAGAAGTGGCAAAGGCAGAAAAAATAGGAGGTATTGTTATTGGAATTGAGGTGGGATGGTGTGCATACATAAAGATGTATTGTTAGTGGTGCTTCAAATTGGTCCAACTATCTGGAAAGCAGTTTAGGAATATGCAAAAACAGCTAAAATGTTCACACCCCTTTCCATCACTAAACATATTCTCCAAGGAGATTAATGCCAAGTAGACAAGGTTTTTAAACAAAGTAGATGCCCATCATTTGGGAAACGGCTGAAATTGTGGTATAAGAATGTGATGGAATATTGGTTAGTAATGGAATAATCAGAAATCAATAAGAAACAATAATTTAAATAATGGCCACAATTATTAAGTGTATAGAACCCCAACAAAACAATAGAAACTTAATGTTTGACATAATGGGGCCATATTGGCCCAAAAGGCAGGATGTTTAAAGTTTATTCCATTCACTTCTTTGCAGAGATGGGGTCCATGGGTGTGGAACATTGCATGTCAGATTCTTGTCATGTTTATTAATTTTGCTGAGCTTTTTTTCCCTTCCTCTTTTATTCTTTGTGATAGGGAATTGCTGCCTTGGAGAAATACAATGGGAAATACAGGTGATGTAAAAAGAAAACGTATCAATAAAAATTTATTTAAACATTTCTCTTCTAATTTTATGAGATAATCTTTAATATTCATGTCATATATCCGTTTTCAATTTTTTTGTGGAATATACTGAATGTTAGTCTAAACCTAATTTCTACCATACTGTTTTCCAGTTTTTCCAACAGTGGTTATCAAATAGTGAATTCATTCTTTAGCAATTGAGATTTTTTAATTTATTGAGTTCCATTATTTCTGATTCTCTTTTTTCTAGCTGTTTTTGTTGTTGTTGATTTACTTTTCTTAATCAAACAAGAGGTAGACGCCCTAACAAATATATAATAATTTGAATTATGTACAATTTGAAACTTTAGTGCAAACAAAATTAAATATCTACAATAAGGGTGTGGATCAACTCAGAAAAGTAAATAAATGAAATAGGCAAGATGAAGAATGGGGCAGCTAGGTGGCGCAGTGGATAAAGCACTGGCCCTGGATTCAGGAGGACCTGAGTTCAAATCCAGCCTCAGACACTTGACACATACTACTAGGTGTGTGACCTTGGGCAAGTCACTTAACCCTCATTGCCCCACAAAAACGAAAAGCTGAAGAATCAGAAATAATTTAATTCTGCTTAATAACTGAACTCAAATCTGAAAAATAAACCAAAACCTAGTGAAAAAATCTCCCTATTTGAAAAGAACTGCTAGGAATATTGGAATGTAGTCTGGCAGAAGTTAGGTTTATATTAACAACTTTCACTATGTTCTGCACTGAATTTAAAAGGGATACACGATCTGAATATTAAAAAATCATATTAAAAAATTTGAAGAGAACCAGATTAGGTACCTTTTACCATTTTGGGTAGGGTGTGAATTATTAACCAAATGGGAAAATGATGTTTACAAAAGATAAAGAAGAGGAAATAAATAGACATGGTGGGGAAAGGGGGGAGAGGGGTGGCAAATTTCTGTATAAAATATCTCTGATTAGAGTTTAGTGTCTAAAATATATAAATAGCTTACAGAACTACATAAGCCAAAAAGCCCTTCCCAGGAGAAAGAGTCAAAGGGATATAAAAAGCCAGTATTCACAAGAATTGGAAGGAATTAATAATCATATGAAAGTGCTCTGAATCACCTATAACAAGAGAAATGCAAATCAAAGTATATCTTGAGGTTTACCCTCACATGCAGCAAAATGGCAGAGATGACAAAAGAATAGTAATGGTTCATGTGTGAAAGATGGAAAGACAGGGATTGATAGGAAAGTGAGTTAGTACAACTGTTGTGAAAGGCAATTTGTGATTAGAGAAAAAAGTAGTTAAAATGTCTATACTCCACCCAAAGAATACACTGTTAAACATAAACACGAAAACATTTATCACAGCAATCTTTATGTCAGCAGAGAGCTGGAAACAATGTAGATGCCCATTAATTTTGGAATAGATAGAAACAAATACATGAATATAATAGAATGTTACCATGTTAGAAGAAACAATGAAGCATGGGAATGGAATGGAATGATGCAAAATCAAGTGAAAGTTGAATCAGGAAAACATTCTAGACAATGACTACAAAAACATACATAGAAAAGAGAATAACCCCATAACTATTGAAAAAATAATGATTTGAAATTACAAAGATCAAGCTTGGGCATCAAAAAGATACTTTTTTTAAAAGAAAATGAATGTTGCTAAACCATAAAGCAAAAATTTGGCCTCCCAGAAAGAGCTATAAGATCATAATATCTTCTACCTGTGCTGAAGTGGAGACTATGGGTTCAATTTTGTGACGTTGCGTATAACATATTTTGCTGATTTACCCCCTCTTCCTCTTTTTCTTTTTATAAATAATTTGTCATAAGGAAGGGTTCTCTGGGAAGGGAACAGAAAAGAAGTCTAGCCAATGTAAAAACAAGATATATCAGAATCAAGCAATTTTTGAGAAAATAATTTTTTTAAAAGATACTAACCCCTAACTACTGAAAGGTGCCAGCTCTTTGTTCTTGGTGGGAGCCTGATATGAATTGGTAATCCTAGAAGTTTAGAGTTCTATTTTTATCAGACATTTTTTATTTTTATAACTCAGTAAGTATTTGCCAGTTATAAGGAAGAAGATATTGGCTGCATCTTCCAAAACATAGACAGTTTTCTTTCTAATAATTGTTTTCACTGACAGTATTGCTTATTGCACATCATTTTAAGTATTATACACAATTTTTAAAATCAACTAGCCATTTTCATTGTTCTTTTCTTATTGTTGAAATTCAGTATTATATTCTCTCTCCTTAGTGTTAAAGGCATAATTTTGTTTTCTTATTTCAAGGCTTGAAAGATTCTCATTTCTTAACATGGAAATGTTGAAAGTGAATATTTTTTTTTAATGAACTTAATTATTTTAAATAATGTTTGAAAAACATCTCATTTCATTTTGGTTTTAATATTAAGATAACTTTTAATTTGACGAAGTGTACCTATCAGGCTGAATCTTTTAGTATGAAATTAATATTTTCTTTCAGTATCTAAATAAGACTGCCTGAAATTAACTCTTATAGCTCTTAGCACAGTGCCTGGCGCATAATGTTGTTGTTGAGTCATAAGCTCTTCATGACTCTATTTAGGGTTTTCTTGGCAACGATACTGGTTTGCCATTTCCTTCTCCAGCTCATCTTACAGATGAGGAAACTGAGGCAAACAAGGTTAAGTGACTAGCCAGTGGTCATGTAGCTAGTGTTTTGTGGCCAGATTTGAACTTAGGAAGCAGGGTCTTCCTGATTCTAGACCTGACACTCTATCCACTGCTCTACCTAGGTGTCCTGGTACTTACTAAAATGCTTACTTCAATATGTAGTTTCTTTTCTTGGCTACCATTACTCTCATCTCTGAAAATTTGTGTTTTCATCTGTAACTTTACCTTGTTTAAATTATGATTTGTCTGTTCTGTTAAAAGACCCATATCTCTATACTTTTCATGTTGTTTTTCACATGGCAACCTTTGTTTACCATAGGATTTCTAATCAAGATTGTTTATCAATAGATCTTTAACTTTAAATAGGTTTATATTTATTTTAAATTATTTGTACTTCTAACATTATAGTTTACTCTGAATTTGCATCTGAGTATTTCTACTCTAAGATGATGTTTTTCTTTTTTTATATACTACATATTTTTCCCCAATAACTTTATTTTCAGTTCTGAATTCTGTCCTTTTCCCTCCTCAAGATAAAATGTTTCTCAAACAAATTTAATACAATAGCTAGCATTTACATAGTACTGTAAGATTTATTGCGTATAATATTTTATATAATAATATTGCATATAATAATTTATTTGATCTTCATGATCACTCTGTGAATTTATCCCATTTTACAGATGAAGAAATAAGGCTGAAAAGTTAAATGACTTGCCCAGAGTCACACAGCTAGTGTCCAACCCAGGATTTAAGCCCAGATCTTCTAATTCTCTATCCACTATATCATCTAGCTTCATATTTTGATGACAGTTGTCTGTAAAAATTGAGAAATTGACTTGGATTACTAGTATGTTTAACAGCATACTGAATTTATTTTCTAGGCAAGTTGGACAAATGCAAGTAAAAAACAACGTGAAAAATTACTTGAGCTAATACGTCGTCTCGCGGAAGATGATAAAGATGGTGTGATGGCCCATAAAGTGTTGAACCTATTGTGGAACTTGGCCCATAGTGATGATGTACCTGTTGATATCATGGACCAGGCTCTCAGTGCTCACATTAAAATCTTAGATTATAGTTGTTCACAGGTAACCATTTGCTAGTTTGTTATTATTTTGCATCACATTTTATTATTATTTGGATGGCTTCGTTATAAGATTATTCCAGATTCCAGCATTGATATTGTGGAATGATCTTTGAGAATTGGCCTAATTTCTCTCATCTCGGGTCTCTCTCTCTATCTTGTAATTCCCATTACCTCTCTCATTCTAAGTTTTAATTATTGAACATTCTAAACCCAATTAAGGTAAATTGAGGTTTAACACTTTTGATGTCTCTCGTCTGGCAAATAATTGTGAAAACACCATGTTGCATAATTAAAAAACAGTTTACTTGGAATGCCTCCATAAATAAAACAATGTGTTTTTGGTTTGCCCAGCCATAATCAAATTTAAGGTTCTGGGATGTTACTTACAAATAAATTAATTTAGTCTTATTATGGTGTTAAATAAATATTGATTTTCCTGAATAGTGAAATTTACTGCATATGCTAATGGCCACATAAGAGACCCATTGATTCTCTTATATGTTTCATATAAAAATGTGCATTTGGAACATGTATCCCTGGATGAGTAGATGGAATTTCTTCCAAGGTTAATGTGAAACAAAATCTCATTTATTGAGCCCTATTTTTCTATTTCTTACTGAATATTTTTGTGGGAAAACTTTGCCCAAATAATTGAATTTTCCCCCTTGGCAAAGTGGGAGTTAAAATTCTGGTAAACTGAAACTGGCTATTTTATATATTCTAGCTGTAATGCCATCTAAGGAGTGATAATAACCAGTACTTTATCACTTTGGGAATATGAATTGTAGCTGTAACATTAAGTTTTTTAAAAGGGAACAATAATTTCTATCAGACACTGAAGGACTTTATCTCCTATTTTAAATCTACTTGTATCTCATTAAACTGGATGCCATAAGAACCTGAAAATTTTATTTTCCGTGAGGTTCAGAGAACATAAAATGATTGAGTTCTCTTTTCTGAACATTTGCTATGTGATTGGTATGTAAATATTTATATTACTTCAATGTGAATAATAGTTTTAAAGGAAAGTATCTGACACAAGGGCATTTGTTTATTTAGAATAACAAATCAGACACCATTAAAGTTTAACAGATTATAAATTGTTATGATTTCATCTTTATTCACACAAAAGAAATGACATTAGTTCAGGTAAAAATGTTGCTGTTCAGTTTTGTTTTAATCATGTCTAACTGTGACCCCAATTAGGTTTAGTTTTACTTGGGGGGTGGGGGGTTGTTTGTTTGTTTTGGGCAAAGATACTAGAGTGCTATTCTCTTCTCCAGCTCATTTTACAGATGAGGAAATTGAAAGTGACTTGCCCAAGGTCATACAGCTAGCAAGTATCTGAGGCCAGATTTGAATATGGGAAAATAAGTCTTCCTGATTCCAGACCTGGCACTCTATCCACTATACCACCTAGCTGCCAGCCTAAAGTAATTCATTTTAAGTAGAAAAAAATGTTTTTGTAATGGTTCCAAGAGTTCAATGTGTTAGAGAAATGGCGTGCCTTTTTAACAATCTTTATTTAAATATGAGCATTTGATAGATTCCTTAACCTTATAAAAATAATCACTGAAGTCCCATCCAAAAACATTAGGATTATTATACAAATGCTGTGACTTGGGTGGCCAATCTTTCAATTTATTAAAGGGTCATACAGACTTAGACATTTTCTTTTGTCTTAGTAAAGGTTGTAAAGTATAAGTTTTATAAACAAGGTGTGTCTACTTTAAAATATGGAAAAATACTTTGAAGATAGAATTCTTTTATGGCTACAGTGTACATTAAACTCTGAAATTTTATCTTTTAAGGATCGAGACACACAAAAGATTCAATGGATAGATCGTTTCATAGAAGAACTTCGCACGAATGATAAGTGGGTGATTCCTGCACTGAAACAAATTAGGGAAATTTGTAGTTTGTTTGGTGAAGCACCACAAAATTTGAGGTATGGATCTTTTTTTCCCCACAAAAACAAATTTTAAAAAATATGTTATGTAGAAACATGTCTTTAAAGCTCATGGGTTATAAATTTGAAGATAAAACTCTTGAGATTTTTAATATGTTATGAATAGTGGAAAATTGGTATTGGAAATGATTATTATGGGTTTGTGGGACAGAATTAGATCAGAAAGTTAAGAATGAAGGAAAAGGAAAATTAGGTTGAAAACTATAATTTCAAAATAATAGGGATACAGTTATATAGTAAGAGGAATATTAAAATTTTAGGAAGTAAACTCTAAAATATTGGGAAATTTAAATATCTTAAACTACTTTATCATAGTATTTGTTTTTTGTTTTTAAGTGTTTTTATCTTCCTTTGCAGCTTGGGAATCTAAGAATGAAATGGCCACATAACCTTATTCTTATTTGAGAAATGAGCTGGTATAGGTTTTGAAATTTAAAAAAAAATTAATTTAAAGAAATTAATGTTAAAGTAGCTCTCAAAATTATGAACTTAATCCTTCCAAGTGACATCCTTGTGTTTCCTTACCTTTAAAATACATTTTTCCACTGTTAACATAAATGTGTATGTATGTTTTGCATTATCATGTAAAAGCACATGTGAAAACATACACATACACAATTAATTTGTTACGAATGAGGATTATTCATAGAAGTTTTTTTAATCAGAGCCTTTTGTTTCCCATTTTCCCCTTATTTTAATAAATTCATATTTTGGGGTAACTTTTAGGGGAAATTTTGTTTTTAAAATTTTTATAACACAAAGCCTTATTTTGTCCCCAGTAAGATTTTATCATTTATTTAAAAGGAATGTTTTACAATATATATTTCATACTATAATTTTAATTTCTTTAATACCACTATATTCTTGTGGTCTTATTATTGACAATTCAGAGAGAATTATTACAATTATAATCATTCTTTTTTTAATTGATATTATTTTCAGAACTGAAATGATTCATGCTTCTTATAAGAATTGCCAGCTCCCTCTTTTCCTTTCTCCTTTTTTAGAAGTTTCTTGTCTTACTGAATACTTGAATTTTCAGGCATTTAAAAAATTTTAGTGGCCTGATGATTAATCTTAATTTGAATAATGTAAAATATCTGCAACTGAATATTTTTGCCATTTAATTGATTTTATGGTGATGAGTTTGTAATTAACATGTACAAAATGGAGGCAGCTAGGTGTTATAGAAAGAACTTTGAAGTAGGAATCAAGAGAACTAGACATAGTTAATACTTTGTTTTTGTTTTTTGTTTTGTTTTTGTTTTTGTTTTGTTTTTTTGTGGGGCAGTGGGGGTTAAGTGACTTGCCCAGGGTCACACAGCTAGTAAGTGTCAAGTGTCCGAGGCCGGATTTGAACTCAGGTACTCCTGAATCCAGGGCCAGTGCTTTATCCACTGTGCTATCTAGCCGGCCCCATAGTTAATACTTTGGAGGGAAGTGCAAAAAGACTTAATATTTGTTCTAAACTTAAGTGGAAAGTGGGTTTTGAAACTACATTTGTTAACTGAAAACTATGTGGCTCTTGAGAGAGTTCATGTAGAACTTCTTTCTTAATCCAAGGTTAAATATGCTTTAAAAAAAAACAACTATTAGTAATCCTTAGTTCTTCATCCAAATGATATTCAATGCTGAATGGCTTACGTTTTTATTTAAGTGTAACTTTCAGAAATGGGGGTTATACATGGAAATAATTGATAAAACTACCATAATTTGTGATGACCCTTTACTATTTAATAACACCGAAAATATAAATTTAGGTATAGATTGATAATAACCCAGTGACATTGAACCTCAGGGCAAAGGTTAAATTTTGGAAGCAAACAGATTTATTTGCATTGTTCACTGAACTTTTCCCTCAGATTTAAATTTAGACATTTATAAAGCAGAGTGTCTTATAATCTCTCCCCATTCCAAAACTCTTGACTGGAAGTTCAATCTGAATTCAGCCTTTGAGCTTTGGGGTACTAGGAACAATTGTTCCCAAGATGTAATAAAAGAAGTAACTACTTATACATTAATGCTTTTCAGTGGGCATAACATTAGAGATAGTGAAAAAACAAGGAATAAGTTTCTAGTTTCATTTGGTCGTTAATGTGGGGGGAAATTTATGTTGTTATAAAGAAGGTGTCATTTTGGTGAGGAGTGGAAAGTGGTAATGATTTTTATTTATATAACAGGAAAAGAAGGCAATTGTTATTAAGCAGTATATAAAATATTACCTCTTGAATTTCTTACAGGGTCACAGAAAGATGCTTAGTTTAGTATTTATTACAATTACATTCCAAATATAGCTATAATACAGCAAAATTTTAAAATAAATTCAAGTTATAGAAATGTAGTATTAGAGCAGGAAAGCCTTCAAATCCATTTAGTCTGCTAAATGGTAAGGAAGATGAAACAGAGAGATTGAGTGGTGTGTCTAAGATCACGTAGTTGGTTAAGTAGCAGAGTCCAGCTTCAAAGCCAAAATACCCCTCCAGAGGTATTCCAGTAGGATACTTTCTACTTATTTCAAGGGCATTTCCAATATGTTTTATGAAATGTATATATCATTTAAATAAGTATATTACCTCCCAGGATTAGTACTTTGGTATCTTATTTTTTTTATTTACTTATTTTTTTGGTGAGGCAGTTGGGGTTAGGTGACTTGCCCAGGGTCACACAGCTAGTAAGTGTCAAGTGTCTGAGGCTGGATTTGAACTCGGGTCCTCCTGAATCCAGGGCTGGTGCTCTATCCACTGTGCCACCTAGCTGCCCCACTTTGATATCTTTGATACCTAATAAGCTTGTATTTTTTTCTTGATGGAACTTTTCACAATTCAAGAAATAATTTAATAAGTTAGTATATGTAAACATTCTGATTTTTTTAATATAGCAAATTAGTTAGGAGTCAAAACCTTTAGGGACTGGTTTAGAACAAAATACTTTTCCTACTAGCTTCAGACCCTGATTTTTGACACTATTAAAATAGAAAACCAAACCAAAAGTGTCACCAGTGGAAATATGATAGAGGATAATGAAGAAATAAAAGAATAGACATTAAAGAAAACACTCAAAACTACTAAAATGGAAAATGTCTCCATTAAGACATGCTGTCATTTCAGACAGCAATCTATTTTTATTTGTCGTACCTAATCTTCTTTCTTGCAAGCCATGTCAACAGTATCTACTATTAATAGTAAAGGGTCATCACAAATTATGGTAGTTTATCAATTATTTCTATGTGTGACCTCCATTTATGAAAGTTACACTTAAATAAAAATGTAAGTCATTTCATTAGACTCCTTAACTGCTTTGGTGTGAAGTCACCAGAAAGCCTTATGGCTTTTCAAGAGATTATAGAAGAAATTAGAGAATGCTGATATACATTTTTCTTATTCAATAATTGTGCAAGAGTGAGGAGGTACTTCTAATAAACTATGTTTGTATTGTTATCCTTTTAAAACAAAAGTACAAGCAGTCTTATGTCTAGTTGCTCAACATTAATGTCATTGTAACTGTGAACCTGCTTTTATCTGTGATAATGCAAAATGTTCTTTTATTCACGCCAGCAGTTAAATAAGAATGTGTAAATTCTTGATAAATTCAGTAATTAAATGTCACCTTATACTATTATATGCTATTTGCATTTCAGTCAAACACAGCGAAGTCCACATGTGTTTTATCGTCATGATTTAATCAATCAACTTCAGCACAATCATGCCCTAGTTACTCTGGTAGCAGAAAATCTCTCTGCCTATATGGAAAGTATGAGACAGTATGCAAAAGGTAAGTTTGATTAAGGAAGTCCTAAACCAGAATAAATTTAATAATTTAGAATATGTCATCTCACTTAAACATTTGTTTTCTTAACAATATTTCCTTATTTTCTTGTTTGTTCAACCATATTTTTTTTTCATTCTTTTATTTATTTTTTTAATTTTGTTTTTTTTTTAGCAGCAAACATTTATTTTATTTTCCATTTACATGTAAGGGTAGTTTTCAACGTTCATTTTCATAAGATTTAGAGTTCCAAATTTTTCTCCCTCCCTTTCCTCCCCCCTCCACAAGATCATAATCAGGTTATATATGTACAATCCACAAGTGTTCTTTTTATCAGTTCTTTCTATAGGGATGCATAGTAAGCTTCCTCATTAGTTCCTTGGGATTGTCTTGGATCATTGCACTGCTGAGAGTAGTTAAGTCATTCACAATTGCTCATTGAACAATAAGTAAAAGATTATATGAACAGCCCAAGTTCCCATGTAATATTATAACAGTAAGAGGAAGTTTCTTCAGTGGAGCACATACTCAAAGGCATGGACAGGAATTGCATGTGACACAGGGGTGAATGGGTTTTGATCTGTGGTGTTAGAGGGACTAAACCGTTGAATGAGATTACTATCGTAGTGTTCTTTGAGAAGGTACCATGTTTATTGTATAAGGGATGAGAAGATACAAGAGAACAAATCTGATTCATTTGAGTTTATGTAGCACTTTTCCTTCCAAAATCACAAGTTGCCGTAGGACTATAGACACCAGCCTGTCATTTGAAGATTGTTAACTCATAATTCCATTATGGGAAAATTTCCATGATTCTACAAATTACTGTATGGTTTCCTTTGTCTAATTCTTTTGTAAACCCCACCTAATGTGATTTGTTAAAGTGCTGTGCAGTCAGTGCTTAATAAGTATTACTGATTTGGCTACCTAATCATATAAGAACTCAAAATGGGGCAACTAGGTGGCGCAGTGGATAGAGCACTGGCCCTGGAGTCAGGAGTACCTGAGTTCAAGTCCAGCCTCAGACACTTAACACTTACTAGCTGTGTGACCCTGGGCAAGTCACTTAACCCCAATTGCCTCACTAAAAAAAAAAAAGAGAGAGAGAACTCAAAATAAAATATTGGGTGTTGGGGGAGTAAAAAGGAAAGGGAGGCATAGAAAAAGAGTAGTAAACAGGAGCCCATATCTACCAACAATTCAGTTCAAGCAGCATTGATTAGATTCTTACTATGCACCAAACACGGGACAAAAAAACAGCGCCCATTACCCTCCTGACTTGTCCGTGATTGTATAGCTAGTATGTATCAAAGACAGAGCTTCAACCCAGGTCTTTCTGACAATGTAACTGCCCTTCTTCTATCCACTATGCAACATGGCCTTTCACACACAATATACTGAGCATAACTTAACCTTTATTGATCCCTTGAAGCTGTTGTTATGAACACTGATTCAGTTTACTTAATTTACACTTATTGAATGTTATATATAAAACAAGTAATGGAATGGGAAATTTTAAAAGGTAAATAGTAGTCCTTGCATAAAGAGTCTTAGAATCTCATACGAGACATGAAACTTGTGAAAGTAACTAGACTACAATGTCTGTAGTATCTAGACTTTTTTGTATTTTGTTGTAGTAGTAACACTCTCACAGCCTCTTGTTTTGAATAGGGGTGTTTTCTCTTAGAGAATCATAGAATTTAGAGATGAAAGGAACTTAAGTGAACACCTCTTATAGATGAGGGTACTAAAACCCATTGTATAGGATCACATGGGTAGGAATTAAGTGTAACTAATATTTGAACCTAGGTTATTCCCCCCCCCCCCAATACAATGTTCTTTAATAGAATCAGAATTTGAGAGTTGGAAGGTTTCTCTATAGCCATTTAGTCCAACCAATTCACAAAAAAGAATCACCATTGTATAAAACCTGATGAATGTTGCCAAGCCTCTTCTTGAAGCCCCTCCACCACCTCTAGAGGCAGGCTGTTCCAATTCTGGATAGCTCTAATTATTAGGAAGCTGTTCTTGGCCTAAAGAGGCCTAAATCAGCCTCTTTGCCACTTCAGTCATCATTCCTAATTCTGCCCTCTGGGGCCAAACAGTTTTAACCCCTCTTACAGCTAATAGCCCTTCGAACAGCTTTCATTCCACCTCCTCCTTGCCTCCCTGCCCCCCAAGTTGTCTTTTCTTAAAGCTAAAAATGACAGGTTCTTTAAGCTCGTCTTCATATGTCCTGATCTCAAGGCCCTTTCCCTGCTTGGATACTCCAGCTTGTCATTGTCATTATTGAAGTCCTCTAAATGAGAAAAAAGCCATCTGCTATAGAAGTTCCAATCATTGATAATCTTTGATATAGCAATTTCATGGGAGTGGTTCATTTGGAGTTTAGCAATCAAGGGAGATCACGAAAGGTTTTCTTTAGAACCTGGGATTTTAGTTGGGACTTGAAGGAAACCAAGAAGCAGAAATAAGGAGGAAGAATATTCCAGGCCTGTAGAGGGGTAAGTGTTCTTGTGTGTGGAAAAATAATGACTTCGCTTTTAAATGTGTTGAGTCGTTTTTCTTTTGTTAGTTGCCAACCTAATAACAGTTAGAAATGTCCAGTAGCACTTGTTTTTGTAGGACTGGAGCTCAGGGGAGAATAGGACATAAGAGAAGTACCCAGCAGTCATCTGCATTGAGATCACAATTCAAACCCATGGTAGTGGATAAAATCACCAAATGAAAAAGTATAAGAAAAAAAAGAGAAATAAGAACTAGGACAGTTAATTGAGGGATACCAACATTTAATGGCCATGACTGGAATGTATAGCAAAGGAGACCCAGAAGAGTTCAAACATACAGGAAGAGAGCCCAGGGAATCCGTGTCATTATAAACCTACAAAGCATAGAATTTCTAGGAGGACAAGGAATATTTCTTTCTGGTGTATCTTGTTGTCGCTCTGACAACAATTGTTATGAAGCTGAATCACCACATTGCTGGTGTGATTGAATCTTTGAACTTCAGATTTATTCAAATTAAGACTTTATGTATTTGTTTTGGGTATACTGATGCTGCCTCGAGAGAAAAGATAAGTTGCTATAGCAGTGGAATATAGATCACCGATATGCCATCTCTGTGCCATTAGGCATTAAATAATCTCTTAATAGACTTTTTATAGTAGACGGAAACTTTTTAAATTTCAAGTCAGCATTGCTATATTTGAATATATGTGTGTGATTCATGGTTTTCTTAATTTGCAGAGCATGGAGAATACGATCCACAAACTGTAAGACCAGGAAGTAGATATAGTCATGTGCAAGAAGTCCAAGAACGACTTAATTTCCTAAGGTTGGTTTTAAATTATTAGTTTTGCTTTCTTTAAAAGATAGATAAGAAATGGGAATTAACTAAATTGATTAATAGCACATAATGGTCTTGATTAGCTTAGCATTTGTTCTTTTCCCACATAAAATTACTTGCCCCCTGAAAATCTTTGTACCTTTTAGGGTTAAATGTTTAAATTCTTTCTTCAAAGAATGTTTAATGTTGAACCTTTGTAATTGCTTACTTTTTGTTTTCAAACACATGGTAAAAGTGGGATTCATTTGAGAATATTAATGTATAATTGATGGTGATGTTTCACCTGAACATTCTTGTACATAGCAATTGGAGAACTAGTAACTCTTGTAGTTACACTTAATAGATAAAAATTTCAGAAATAATCTGTGATTGGTTGACTTTCTTTCATGCTTCTGTTTGTATAAATTTTCTTCTCAGACTATTTTATAATTCTTTTCATTGACTCAGTGAAGTATTTGGTTATTTGAATCTAATTCATTGTAAATTGAGTGGATCTAAAAGATAAATGTTAATATGTTGATATTTAATAAATTGATTCACTTTAAAATGTACTCTTTTAAAAATGGGTGGACCAAAAACACAAGTCACCTAATTGAAGGGCAGTTGGGTGTTAAAAATAAAAACAAAAACAGAATTCCAGACTGTCATGTCTGGAAATGTGGGTTCTAAACTAGTATTTGTCACTAAATAGCTGTGCAAACATAGATAAGTCACTTGAACTCAGTAATTTTTGTCATCCATATAATGAGGCAGTTTGTTTGGTCAGATAACCATTACAGACTTTTCCAGCTTTTTCACTTTTATTCTGATAACTTTAGAAATTTTCTAAATGAAATGTTACTTTTTTTCTGCATAAGAAAGATTTTCTTAAAAGTTCAGTTATTTTGGGGCAGCTAGGTAGTGCCCTGGATTCAGGAGGACCTGAATTCAGATGCGGCCTCAGACACTTGACACTTACTAGCTGTGTGACCCTGGGGAAGTCACTTAACCCCCATTGCCCTGCAAAAAACAAAACATTTTTTAACAGTTGAGATATTTGGGGCAGCTAGATGGCGCAGTGGATAGAGCACCGACCCTGGAGTCAGGAGGACCTGAGTTCAAATTTGAACTCAGACACTTAACACTTACTAGCTGTGTGACCCTGGGCAAGTCACTTAACCCCAATTGCCTCACCAAAACAACAACAACAACAACAACAACAAACCCAAGTTGAATTATTTGCAAATAATTTTTCATTGCTATACTATAGCAACATATCAAATGTATATGTTGTACTCTTTAATGTGTAGCTAATTTGCTATAATGCATCTTTTTATATTAAAATAATATTGTAACAGGGCAGCTAGGTGGCGCAGTGGATAAAGCATTGACCCTGGATTCAGGAGGACCTGAGTTCAAATCTGGCCTCAGACACTTGACACTTACTAGCTGTGTGACCCTGGGCAAATCACTTAACCCCCATTGCCCTGCAAAAACAAAACAAAACAAACAAAATAATAATAATATTATTATTGTAGTGTCTTAACATCTTACAGGTTAAAGATTAACTTTTTCCCCTTTCTTTTTGCCCAACTTCAGTGAGTACTTCTGTATTCTTATAGCATGGCATATTCTAACTTCCATATTTACTTATTTAAGATATATGCTCTACTTATTTCCAAAGAGAATATCAAATAACATAATAAATATGACCAAAAAAAACTTAAAATAGACTAGTTTAAAAGAAATGACTTTTAGAGGATTATGGAATGAGTTAATTACTGCTGAGCGAAATTCAGGAAATTTTAAAAAAATACTTCTTCTGCACACTCTTCTACTTCCTTAATTCAATCATCCCATCAGAAAGCATTTTTAAGCATTTCTCATGTGCTAGGTGGGTACTATTGACAACTGAGAATACAAAGAAAAAAAAGGAAAAAAACAGTTCCCATCTCAAGCAGTTTTTCTAATGGAGAACACATATACAATGAATAGGTACATACAAGATACATACGTAATAAGTGACAGATAGCTTTAAAGGGAAAGACATTAACTACTGGAACACCTGGGACAAATGTCCTGCAGATGGCAGCACTTGAATCTTGAATAAAGCCAGAGATTCTCAGAAGGGGAAGTAAGGATGCAAGAGCATCCCAGTCATGAGGGACAGCTAATACAAAGGAATGGAGACAGGAAATCAAAAATTATGTGTGAGAAACACCAAGGAAGCTGGTATAGTTGAATAGTCATGTAAAAGAAAATTGGAAAGATAGGAAAAGGCAAAGTTTTGAAGAGCTTTTTAAATACCAAAGAACTTTATTTTCTCCTAGGGAATCATTGGCATTTGTTGAGTGGTTGGGTTGGGCTAACATATTTAAACCTTCACTTTAGAAAAGTAACTTTAGCAGCTATGTAGAGCATAGATTGGAGTGGAAAGAGACATAAGGGAGTTGCTGGTGAGAGTTGATGAGTACAGAAAAGCGGATATATTTTAGAGATGCTGTGGACAAATAAATTATAAGATTTGATAAACTGACTTGTGTGAAAATAAGGAGCTGGACACGGGACTGGGTTTGTAACCCGGAAGAATCAAAGGATAATGGTGCCCTTGACAGTAATAGAAAGTTCATAAAAGGGGTGAGTTGGGAGGCAGAGGTGAGAAAGCTAATCATCTGCTTTACATATGTTGAGTTTGAGATATCTGTGGGACATCTAGTTTGAAATGTATTGTAGCAGTAAATAGGTGATGGGGTATTCGAGAAACTAGGGCTGGACATAAAGATCTAGGAGTCATCTGCACAGAGATGGTAATCAGAGTCTAGAACCTGATGAGCTCACCAAGAAAGAATGTAGAAAGAGAAGAGTAAAAGACCTCGGGATACAACCTTGGGGAATACCCGCAGTTAGGAGCATGATCTAAGTGATAACTCAAAATACTAAGGGGGGAATGTTCATCTAGTTAGGAGGAGGAAGAAGACAGCAATGTCAGCAAAGCATCAGGGAATAATATCTAAAAGAAGTTCAGGCCCTCAGTACCTCTCTTCTGGACTGTTGCAGTAATGTCCAAATTTGTCTCTCTGCTTTCACTCCATCATTCATGTAGCTGCCAGACTGATAGTCTCTGTGCAGCTATCTGACCATGTCACTTGCTGCTTCAAAAGCTTCCCCTGGATCACTATTGCCTCTAATGTAAAATACTTACTTCTCTGTTTCATGATTAAAGCCCTTTGCAGTCTCACTCACTACCTCTCTAAACTTAATGCGTAATCTTCTACTTCATACTTTCAACTTAATGAAATTGACCTACATGTTTTTAAGTCCTTGACATCTCATTTCTTGCATCAATAAATTGATATAAATTGTCTCCCATGCCTGGAATGTTCTCCATTCTCATCTCTGCCACGTATAGACCTTAGTTTCCTTTAAAACTGAGCTCAACTTTTATCTATCAAATGAATCTTTTCTTGATCTATCCCTCATTTATCAAGGTTAGCCCTCCCTTGATATTACTCTAGGATCAAATACAAAATTTTTTGTCTGTCATTCAAAGCCCTTCATAAACCAAGCCCCTCCTAACTTTCCAGTCCTCATATCTTACTCCCTTCCATGTACTCATTGATCCTGTGACACTGGCCTCCTGGCTATTCAATGAAGAAGACTCCCCAACTCTTGCCTCCATTCTTGGATGTTCTCCCTCCTTAGCTCTGTCTAGAGACTTCTCTGACTTTCTTTAAGTCCCAACTAAAATCCTCCCTTCTCCAGGAAGCCTTCCCCAACTCCTCTTAATTCCATTTTCTTCCCTCTCTTGATTATTTTCTTCTTATCCTCTGCTTACCTTATTTGTACATTTTTTGTTTGTTGTCTCCCTCAGTAGATTATGAGTTTCTTGAGGGCAAGTACTGTCTTTTTATATCCCCAGTGCATAGCACAGTGCCTGGCACATAGTAGGCACTTAAATATTTGAGAAACTAGGAGAATAAACCCTGGGTTTTGGAACCAATGGACCTGGGTTCAAGTTCTTTGTCTTCAGTAGCTTTGAGACATTACACTAATCACTTGACCTTTTCCAGTTTCAATTTATGCATCTGCAAAAAAAGAAGAAAGGAAAAAAAGTAATACTACTTCATAACTAATTCAAATGAAATGGGTAGCTAGGTGTTGGAGTAGATTAAGTGCCAGGCCTGAAGTCAAGAGGAGTCAACTTCCTGAGTTCAAATATGGCCTCAGACACTTAGAAGTTATGTGATGCTGAATAAGTCACTTCACCCCGTTTGCCTCAGTTTCCTCATCTCTAAAATGAGCTGGAGAAAGAAATGGCAAACCACTCTAGTATCTTTGCCAAGAAAACCCCAAAATGGAGTCATGAAGAGTGGGGCACAACTGAGAATGACTAAGCAGCAATATCATCAAAGGAAATAATTTACATAAAAACTTAGAGAGAGAGAGAGACACACACACACACACACACACACACACACACACACCGATTTCCCCAGGTCCTGTCATTTCATTTCGATTCAATGAGCTTTTTGTGATCATAATTACTTACACTGTATTAGATTCTGGAGATATAAAGATAAAAATCAAAAAGTCCCTACTCGAGGACCATAACATTATAGAGGGAAATAACATGTACACAAAAAAGTAAATATAAGGTAAGGAGGGATAAGGCAAGGAAAAGATAATTCAGAGAATGGTAGGAAAATTTGAGAACCTATTAAGCCATAGCAAGTGGAAGAAATTAGGGAATGTGTCATAGAGGAAGGAAATGGTACCTGGGATGGGGCTTGAAGTGAAGTAAAGGTTCAGAGAATGAGAAATTCAGGAAATGAAGTCTAGATATGGAGGATACCCTATGTCAATGCATAGTAATACAATTTGAGATTAAGGCTAAAGAGGTAGATAAGAATCAGATTAAGGAGGGTCTCAGATGTTAGACTAGAGTTTTTAATGTGTCCTGGGACACAAAGAATCTAACAGGTTTTTTGAGCAGAGCAGTAATATTATCAGATCCCTTGGGAAACTTATTTTGGCAGTTCAACAGATTGTTTACTAGATGAACAAATAATGAGAGACTTCCATAGGATAGTATCCTTGGGAGTGGAAAGGAAGGGATAAATGTGAGAGAGGTCAACATAAAATTGATGAGAATTGACACCTTCCTATGGGAGGTGAAACAAGATAACTATGTAGATGACTATATGTTGGTATACTCAACCAATATGGGGAAAAGGTTAGAGGGGGAGCAGTTTTAGGTGGAAAGATGATGAAATTTAACCTGAGTCTTTGATGATAAAATCTTAACCAGATATTTACTGCTTTGGTTGAAATCTCTTAAAATTAGGAAAATAGAGTTTAGATGGCTTGTAGTTTGATTCCAAATTTCTGTATCCCTGAGGAAGATAATGTAGCTTGTCTTGTTAGGGAAGTAGGTCAGGATAAAGAGGATTAAATTTTTCTTTGTGCACCAAATAGTTTAGAAACTGACATTCCAATCAATGACTGAATTGTTGTGGCTGCCCTTTCCACTGAAATTACATTTTTTTGAAAACTGGATTAAAAGGGGGCTTGACAACTTTGCACATAGGGCAGCCTGTTACCTAACAGCCAGTTTTCTTTTAATCAGATTATGTTAAAGTCTTTCAAAAAGGTTAGAAGGCCAGGGTTTTTCATTTGCTTTTTTATCTTGCCATATCCCAGGACAAGACTTTTAGTCATTAGGAAATGAATTCAAAAACACTCCTGGGGGGGCAGCTAGGTGGCACAGTGGATAGAGCACTGGCCCTGGATTCAGGAGGATCTGAGTTCAAATCCGGCCTCAGACACACTTACTAGCTGTGTGACCCTGGGCCAGTCACTTAACCCCAGCTGCCTCACACACACACACACACACACACACACACACACACAAACAAAAAAAAAAACACTCCTAGGATTTTGTTTGTTTTTGCTGTTTTAATGTAAGCATTTGCCATTTTGAACTTGAGACTTTTGATTCCAAAAATACTCAATTCCTCACTGGGGCAGACCTAATTGATATGTGCTGAAGTAGTTTAATGTGATTGGTCTATTTCCTTATAATGTGGTAATTGGGCGGGGGGAGGGGGGGGTGGCAGATCTCCAACCTTTTGCTAAACCAGCTGGTGACCTCCATGCCTACTTTGCCATCTATTCAAAATTTGTATGAGAATCATTTATACACAGATTGATATTCTCAGTGAGGTTATTAGGAGGAAACAAGCAAGCTTTCAGAATTGATATTCCATAATGGCATCACTTAGTTCATAGGATTAAATATTTAAAACTGGAAGAGTTTTAGAGGTCATTAAGGTCAACCTTTTCATTTCACAGTTGAAGAAACTAGATGCCTAGAAAAGTTGTACATTGTCTAGAGTTACACAACCAATAAATGTCGGAGTCAGGATTTGAATGCTGATCTTCCCAAGTCCAGTTTTCTGTTCCCTTGTGCATTTGATCTAGTGGAACAAAACATTGCCTCAAAGGCTTTCTTCAAGCATACACCAAAACCTTTTAAGATTCCTTGAACGATATAACAAAGAAATTTTTTTCAATCTGCTGATGTCATATAAGATATAAAACAGGGAAATGTATACTTATAAAAAGTCTTTGCCAGTGAGATGAAGGATATCTAATGCAGAATTCGAGTTTAAAAGGGATTCTCTGGATGGGGACATCTCCAAATGTTCCTGATGTTATGGTGATATTATGATCATGATATCTTTGTAGAGCCTCCCTAGAATAGATAAATAACTGTTTAACATTTTGGGCCTCACAATCCACTCAGAAGGCAGTTAGAAGAACAACCTATAGAAATTGTTTATCAGAATGTATATATATGACAAATAGTACCAGTGGACAATGGGTTCGGTCCAGAGTAAAGAGAAGGTGGAAAACAAGCTGGATTGCTGTTAGGGAATTGAAAAACTTTAGTGACACAAAACTTCCCTCAAGGATAAAAGCCCATCTTTTTTTGGGTGGGGGGGAGGCAATTGGGGTTAAGTGACTTGCCCAGGGTCACACAGCTAGTAAGTGTCAAGTGTCTGAGGCCAGATTTGAACTCAGGTCCTCCTGACTCCAGGACCCGTGTTCTATCTACTGTGCCACCAGCTGCCCCTAAAGCCCATCTTTTTAATACCATTATTATACTGGTGGTACTATGTAGCTATGAGCTATATTACATAGAATCTCTGGGTAATTTAAAATAAGTATGACCTGACTATAACATATAACAAATGAACTTTGAAAAAGAGTTAAAAATGTCATCAAAGATGATAATGTATGATAGATAATGTGCAGTAGAAAATGAAAACAGAGTGGTCTTGGGTGAAAGGATATGTAGATAGCTTTTGTGTTACAGTAATATCCCTATGATATCAGGAGAAAATGATGGCCTCCAGCACAATTGGTCAAATCCTTGTAGTGAATTTATGAGGGCCATGTTTTGGAGTGGTAAAAGTACTTATTAGATGCTGTGGAAAGAAAAGACCTTAATCTTTCTTGTTTGTAGGACAGGGAAGTGGTGCAATGGGCCTAGAAACAAAAAGATCTGAATTCAGATCTTGTCTCAGACACTTAACAGTTATGTGACCCTGGGCAAGTCACTTAATATCTGTTAGCCACGGCTTCCTCATCTGTAAAATGAGGATAATAATAGCCCATACCTCCAGGATGGTTGTGAAGATAAGACAAGACGTTAATTGTAAAGCACTAAGAACAGTGTATGGCACATAGTGTTTTTTTTGTTTTTTTTGTTTTTTTTTTAATGAGGCAATTGGGGTTGTGACTTGCCTAAGGTCACACAGCTAGTAAGTGTTAAGTGTCTGAGGCCGGATTTGAACTCAGGTCCTCCTGAATCCAGGGCCGGTGCTCTATCCACTGCGCCACCTAGCTGCATAGTGTTTTATAAATGTTGGCTCCTATTATTGTATGTGCTGTTATGGACCCTATCAAACTGAACCCCAGATTGGCAATTCCAAATACTTATATGAAGGAATAAAAGAAGATAAAATAAGTAGGAACACAAAAGAGCTAATAAGAAAATGAAAAACAATGCAAATTGACTAAAAAATTTAGTCAAGGTTCCTTTTTTTTTTTTTAATTAAAGACAGTCATCAAATATACTTGAATAACTAAAGATTTCTTCAACTTTATCCTAGAAATTCTGAGTGAAGCCTTGTAAGAGAGTATACTAAGAACCCATTAGCTTAAGACTTAAATATAAACCTTAGGCATGATAAATCTTTCAGGAGATAAAATTCTGCTTGTGAAAATAGTTTCATCTGATCTTGAAGCAGACCTCAACTGTTCTACTACTACCTGTATAATGGTTAATTTAAATCAGTTTACAATTCAAGTAATAGACTAAGGGAAGGAGCCTCCTTAGCTTGGCCTCCTTGCCTCCTGTTTATAAGCTAATTTTATTATTGCTTCTCCTAAAAAATAATCATTTTTAACATAATTTCTTTTACTGTAAACTTCTTAAGAACAGAGACCCATGGGGCAGCTAGGTGGTGCAGTAGATAGAGCACAGGACCTGAGTTCAAATCTGGCCTCAGACACTTAACACTTACTAGCTGTGTGACCCTAGGCAAGTCACTTAACCCCAACTGCCTCACCAAAAAAAAGAATAGAGACCCATGTCTTACCTAATTTTGTGTTTCACTCAGGGGCCTATCACAATACCAGTTGCCTTTAGTCTTGACTCTTAATAAATATCAGTGTTCGGGGCATCTAGGTGGCGAAGTGGATAGAGCACCGATCCTGGATTCAGGAGGACCTGAGTTCAAATCCAGCCTCAAACACTTGACACTTACTAGCTGTGTGACCCTGAGCAAGTCACTTAAGCCTTATTGCCCCACCAAAAAAAAAAGGAAAAAATATATATCAGCATTTATTGAGGAAATTTATAATCCCATAACTAGATTATGACCATAAAGAAGAAACTATTTTCTACTGATTTTTGATTTTTTGGTCATCAGTAAGTGATTAAAAGTAGGAAATGTGTCTGGTTCATATTAGTAGCTGCTTATATTTGTATTAGCTTTTCATTAAAGCACTCTAATAAACATTATCTTGTGTGGTTTTCACAACCCAGTCAAAACTGCTTTTTCCAAAACCTCATAGAAAAATGTGAATTTGTCTCAGCTTCAAAAAGAATTCCTGGAAGAGCTCACAAAGGATTTTAGAAATCAAATAAGAGAGGTAGAGGAAAAATTGGGAAAAGAAATGATAGTGATCAAAGAAAAATCATGAAAAAAGTATAAACAGCGTGGTGGAGGCACCAAAAAAATACTGAAGGAAAAAACAGACTAGGATAAGTGCTAAAAGGGGCACTGAAAAACCAATGAATTAGAGCCTTAAAAAGCATAATTGGGAAAATTGTGCATACCCTTTGACTCAGCAATACTGCTATTAGGTCTTTATCCCAAAAAAGATCATAAAAAACTGAAAAGGATGGACATGTATAAAAATGTTGCTCTTTTTGTGGTGGCAAAAAATTGGAAATTAAGGGGATTCCCATCAATTGGGGAATGTCTAAACAAGTTGTGGTATATAAATGTTATGGAATACTATTGTACTTTAAGAAATTATAACCAGGCAGATTTCAGAAAAACCTGGAAAGATTTACATGAACTGATGCTGAGTGAGATGAGCAGAACCAGGAGAACATTGTACACAATATCAGCAACATTGTGTGATGATCACTTGTGATAGACTTAACTCTTCTCAGCAATACAACAATCCAAGATAATTTCAAAGGACTCATGATGAATGGAAAATGCTCTCCACGTCCAGAAAAAAAAGAACCGTGGAATCTGGATACAGATTGAACCATACTGTTTCTACTTTTTCTGTTGTTGTTGGTTTTTATTTTTTCGTTTTTTCGTTTTTCCCTTTTGTTCCAATTCTTCTTTCACAACATGACTAATGCTGAAATATGTTTAATGTGATTATACATATATAACCTATATCAGATTGCTTGATGTCTTGGGAAGGGAGGGAGGGAGAAAAATTTGGAACTAGAAATCTTATAAAAACAAATGTTGAAAACTATCTCTACATGTAACTAGAAAATAATAAAATACTTTTATGATTTTTTTAAAAAAGCAAAATTGGGTAAATGGAAAATGATCTACAGAAATTCACTGAGAAGAAGAACTTTTTGTTTTGTTTTTGCGGGGCAAGGAGGGTTAAGTGACTTGCCTAGGGTCACACAGGTAGTAAAAGTCAAGTGTCTGAGGCCAGATTTGAACTCAGGTCCTCCTGAATCCAGGGCCAGTGTACCACCTAGCTGCCCCAAGAAGAACTTCTTATAAAGGAGAATTGGCCAAATAGAAAAAGATATTTAAAAATGCACTGAAGGAAAAGAACTCCATAAAAAGTAGAATTGGCCTAATGGAAAAGGAAGTACAAATGCTTACAAGAAAATAATTCTTTAAAACATAGAATTGGACAAATGGAAGCTAATGATTCCATGAGACATCAAGAAGCAATAAAATAAAATCAAAAGAATGAAAAAATAGAAAATATTGCAAAATATCTTACTGGGAAAATAACTCACCTGGAAAACAGATCAAGGAGAAATAATTTAATAATTATTTGACTATCTGAAAGCCATGATTTAAAGAGTCTACCCATTCTGTTTCAAGAAATTATCAAGGAGGGGCAGCTAGGTGGTGCAGTAGATAGAGCGCCAGCCTTGGATTCAGGAGGACCTGAGTTCAAATCTGGCCTCAGACACTTGACACTTACTAGCTGTGTGACCCTGGGCAAGTCACTTAACCCCAATTGCCTCACCAAAAAAATTAATAATAATAAATTATGAAGGAAAACTGCCCTTATATCCAGATGGTAAACTAGAAATTAAAAGAATCTACCAGTCACCTCATGAAAGAGATCCCAAAGTGAAAACTTTCCAGAATATTATAACCAAATTCCAGAGCTCCTATGTCAAAGAGAAAATATTGCAAGTGGAGGGGTGGGGAACATTTCAAATGTTGTGGACCCACAGTCAGGGTAACTCAAGATTTAGCAGCTTCTCTATTAAAGGAGCAGAGTGCTTGGCATGTGATATTCCAGAGGGGAAGGAAGGTAGGATTATAACCAAGAATTATCTTACTGGGCAAAACTGAGCATAATCCTTCAGGGGGAAAATGGACATTCAATGGAACAGAGAACTTGTAAGCATTCCTAATAAAAAGACCAGACCTGAATAGAACATTTGAATTCCAAATAAAAGACTTGAGAAGTTTAAAAAGGTAAACAGGAAAGAGAAATCATCAGGAATTCAGTAAGGTTAAACTGTTTACATACCTATTACATGGGAAAATGATACTTGCAACTCCTAAGAACTTTATCATTAGGCCAGTTAGGAGCATACATAGATGACATGTGTGTGATTCAGTTGTGTTGGGATGATAACCTTAAAAAAAAAAAAACCAAAGGACTGCACTGGGAGGAAGGGGAAGGGAGAGGTAGAATGGAGTAAATTATCTCACAAAAAGCAGTGTGAGAATTTTTACAGTGGAGTAGAAGGTGGGGCAGGAGTTGGGGGACGTGGAGGAGGAAATGCTTAAACCTTAGTCTAATCATTGGGTATTACAGAAATCTATATTACTCTACAGAGAAGTAGGAGTGTAGGGGGACAAGAACAGAGAGGGCTGATAGAAGGGAGGGTAAATTGGGGAAGGTGATGGTCAGAAGTCAAACTCTTTTGAAGTCAATTGAGGGACAGGGAGAGAGAGACAGAGAAAAGGATAAATGGGGGGGAATAGGATGGAGGGAAATACATAGTAATCATAACTTTGAAAAAGTTTTTACACCAAGTTTCTATGATAAAGGACTCATTTCTCAAATATAGAAGCCATGTATGTGAATTGATTATGAGGATGATCTCTTTAAAAATATAAAATTACGGGGTGAGGAAAAGGGATGCACTGAGAAAAGGGGAAGAGAAAGGTGGAATAGAGCAAATTCTCTCACATAGAGAGTTTTTACAATGGAGGGGAATATGGGAGAAGTGGGCAGGAATCCTGCAATTGTCTCAAAGAGGGAGTAATTTATATAGTCATTTGGGTATAGAAATGTGTCTTACCCTACATGAAAATAAGAGGGGACGGGGATTGAGAGGGGGTTGATAGAAGGGAGGCAGAGTAGTTAGAAACAAAACTTCAGAGGATGAACAGCATTAAAGGAGAGTAGGATGAATGGGGGGGGAAAAGATGGAAGGAAATAACTGAAAAAAAATTATAGCAAGTATCGTTAAGGCCTCATTTCTCAAATACATAGAGAGAACTGAATCAATTTTATAAAAATAAGAGCCATTCTCCAACTGATAAATGGTCAAAAGATATGAACAGGCAGTTTTTATTAAGAATACTCAAAGCTATGAAAAATGGCTCTAAATCACTATTAATTAAATGCAAATTAAAATGCCTCTGATTGGCGAATGGGAAAGAAAAGGAAAATTACAAATGTTGGAGGGTATGTGGAGAAATTGAAACACTAATGCGCAATGTTGGTGGCATCGTGAGCTTATTCAACCATTCTGGAGAATAATACGGAACTATGCCGAAAAGGCTATAAAACTGCATACCCTTTGACTCAGCAGTACCACTACTAGATCTGTATCCCAAAGAGATAAGAAACAAAGCAGAAACAGATTTATATGTACAAAAATATTCATAACCAGTCTTCTAGTGTTGGCAAAGAATTGGACATTTGAGGGGATGCCCATCAATTGGTCAGTGGCCAAGTTATGGCATATGATTATGATGGAATACTATTGTGCTATTTTAAGAAATGATCAGCAGGATACTCTGAAAAACTTGAATATACTTACATGAAACGATGCTTAATTAAGTGAGCAAAACCAGGAGAACATTTTGTAATAACCAACTATGATAAACTCAACTCTTCTCAGCAATACAATGATCCATAACAATTCCAAAAGACTCGTGATTGAAAATGCTATTCACATCCAGAGAAAGAACTATGGAGTCTAAATGAAGATTCTTTTTTTTCCCCATTTTTAAAATTTCTCATGGTTTTCCCCCTTTGTTCTGATTCTTCTTTCACAACATGACTAATGTGGAAATAATGTTTAATATGATTATACATGTATAACCTATATCAGATTGCTTTCTGTCTTGGGGAGGAAGAAGTGAGAGAGGGAGAAAAATTTGGAAATCAAAATCTCAGAAAAACCTGGAAGGACTTAAACGAGCTTATGCAAAATGAAGTGAGCAGAACCAGGAGAACATTGTACACAGTAACAGCAATATTGTATGATAATCAACTGTGAATGACTCAGTTATTCTCAGCAATACAATGATCCAAGACAATTTTGAATGATTTCCAATGAAAAATGTTATCTACCTCCAAAGAAAGACTTGATGGAGTCTGAATTCAGATTAAAGCTTTTTTTTAAACTTCATTTGTTTGTGTTCTGTTTTCTTTCACAACATGATTGATATGTTTTGCATGACTGCACATGTATATAACCGATATCAAACTGCTTGCCCTTTCATTTGGAACTCTTAAAATTTTACAAAACCAATGTTTAAAATGTTTTTACATGTGATTGGGAAAATAAAATATTAAATATGACTTAAATAAAATGGAGCATGATCATGACCAAAAAATAAGGTAATGGTACTTCTGACTTTAAGATTCTGTGATTATATCACTTTGGTCATTTAAAAAATTTAAAAAACAAACAGTGAACAAGTGGGGAAAAGCCACACTTGTTTCATGTAGTTTGTGTTGCAGGCCTGGAACAGAGTTTTCCTCAGGGTCTTAGACAAACAAAACTTGTACCTTTTTATTTGTGTAAAAATTAAGCTTATTGATTCAACAAGCTTTGTCGTCTGTTTTTCTTGGTAACTTTCAGTTCTTTGGATGTTCAAATTGTAGTTGGAAAAAGGGCAAAGGAATGGTGGATGGGAGTACTTAAAGGGAAAAGAGCATTTACAGCAGAATCCTCTCTCCATCACGAAAATATATGGGGCCATTATTATCTCTTATCAATACAACAACGGACTTATTATGATCCTTAGTTCTCAAGAGAAGTGTAGATTAGTATGTTTAGTATATTAGGTATATACTAGGCCAAGAGAAAGTTAAATATTTCTTTAGGGATGTTTTTAAATGAAACTAAAGTATTTTTCTATTATGAGGGAGATGCATTCATTTCACAACTATTAAACATTCCCACTATATGTAAGGTAACTACATACGTGTTATACAAGGTAATTGAAACCTTGTTCTGAAGCCTTAATTGCCTGGAAAATTCTCTTAGTGGGAAACCTTGAGTCTTCAATAGAGCCATATAAATCAAGACCTTTTTCATTCAAAGCCTTAAAAAAAACAAAGGAGGAAAATAATTTCATCACCCAGTTTCATATTCTTGAGTATTTTTTAGAAGAGAACACATACAATATAGTGCCTTGAGTATAGTGCAGGTACTCAATACATGTTAGCTGGATCAAAGGGAAATTTTTCTGCCCCAATAGTAGGATAGTAACAATTGCTTTTAATTGATCCTATTTTGAGTAAACTGCTGTTTCAATTACATTTGAAATGTTATTGTGACTGATGTCTTAGGTAATAGGCACCTAAGTGGTACAATGGATAGAGTACTAACCTTGGAGTTAGATCTAGTCAGTCTGTGTCTGTCTCTGTCTGTCTGTCTGTCTGTCTGTCTGTCTGTCTCTCTCTCTCTCTCTCTCTCTCTCTCTCTCTCTCTCTGGTGTGTGTGTGTGTGTGTGTGTGTGTGTGTGTGTGTGTGTGTGTGTGTGTGTGTGTGTGTGTACGTACACTAGCTCTGTGACACTGGGCAATTCACTTAATCAACAGGTTAAATATGCCTTAGTTTTCTCAACTGTAAAATTGGGATAATTAAAGCACCTACCTCACAAGGTCGTTGTGAAAGTAATAATAATAATCTAATGAACTTGTATTATAAAGTACTTAGTACAGAGCTTGACATACATTAGGTGCCATATAAATGTCTAGGCCTGTCTCAACTCATTGTCATGCACTCTCCACCCCCCACCCCCTGCATGGTATTTCTGTTTGATACCATTTTTAGTCTAAGATCATTGTCATGTATGAGATATTAATTCCTAGTTTCTTGTCTTTTTTCAAGATTTTTATTGAAGGACGGTCAACTATGGCTTTGTGCTCCTCAGGCAAAACAAATTTGGAAATGTTTAGCTGAAAATGCAGTTTACCTTTGTGATCGTGAAGCCTGTTTTAAGTGGTATTCCAAATTGATGGGAGATGAACCAGACCTAGATCCTGACATTAATAAAGACTTCTTTGAAAATAATGTGCTGCAGCTCGATCCTTCCCTATTAACAGAAAATGGAATGAAATGTTTTGAGCGTTTCTTCAAAGCTGTGAACTGTCGAGAAGGGAAATTAGTAGCAAAAAGGCGAGCCTATATGATGGATGATTTGGAGTTAATCGGTTTAGATTACCTTTGGAGGGTAAGTACAGTATTGTAAGTGAATACAGAATTTTTAACATTTTTCATCTACCATAATATTTGCTAAACAGCTAAGAAAATAAAATATTGACAAGTATTTATGCCTAAATTTGTGCCTAAGCTATTTCATTGATTTTTGCTATATAGTATTCTTTGTGCCTGTAGTAATTTTTTATCCCCTCTAGATTCTCTGTTTATTATCGTAAT
Source organism: Dromiciops gliroides (assembly GCF_019393635.1). NCBI lineage: Eukaryota > Metazoa > Chordata > Mammalia > Microbiotheria > Microbiotheriidae > Dromiciops > Dromiciops gliroides. Next base: position 277,875,016 of record NC_057863.1, on the reverse strand, counting down.
TTGACAGGAATGCCAAAGTTGTTTTCCATTGCTTGGAGTTCTCCATTGTAGTGGCCAACTTATTAAGGTGTTTTGGAGTATTTAATGCTATATCCTGTTTAATGTTAACCATTCTGCACTCTTAAGAAAAATGTAGTACTTTGAACACACTTTATCATTAGCATTATACTTTTCTAGAAACTCAAGCAAATTAATACAGGTTTATTCAGTTAAAGTTTAATCTTCTCTAAGTTAGAAAGTGACTGTATGATGAAGAAAGATAGATAACACCCTCAAAATACTAAGTTGATCATGCCAAACTTGTATATGGTTTCTTATTTCCTCTTTCTTGATTGAGAGTTGATTTTGATTACTACCCAAACTGAACACTTGGCTATCAAGACATTGGTAATCACAAAAGTGAAGAGTAAAGATGAAAGCACCTTTTTTCTTAGTTAATATAGTTAAACAAATTGTGTCTTTTCTACATTTAAGTTTGTTTTAAATGATTTTCATTTTACATGATTAACTAAATGTTTTTTAAATTCAAGCATAGTCTAGTATACTACCTGCTTGTTAGAGACATTGTAGGTGGGATGTTGAGTTAAATAATTCTTTTTATCCTTTCTAGCCTTAAGACTTTATACTTCTGTGAATTTTAATCTGCCTAAATTTGACAGTACCTTAAAATCAACTTGCCTTTGATTATAAGAAATAACCACAAAAATCATGTAGATTTAAAATTTGATGAAAATATATTGTTTAGAATTTATTAACACATAAATATTTATGACTCCAGGTTGTGATTCAGGGAAATGATGACATTGCCAGCAGAGCAATTGACCTCCTTAAGGAGATCTATACTAACCTCGGACCAAGGTTGCAAGTTAATCAGGTGAGAATGTTTAGGAATTAAATATTGATACCGGGAAGATTTGTCAAAACTTTTACAATTAAGCTTTTTTTTTGAGTTCCTTTTATGAGTTCTTTTTTTTTCCATTTTAAACTTAAATACAAAGTGAGAAAAGGAAAAAAAAGAACATTGCTGTGTACATCGCAGAACATAGGACATGATTCGATATAAAACAATACATTTCCATTTCAAACTGTTTGCTTTTTTCCTATGTAATAAATACTACACATTGTTTTCAAAGCTACCCAGCTTTTTTGCGCTTCCTTCTAAGTTTTCAAGGTGGTTTTTTTTGGGGGTTTTGCTGTGTACTTTTTATTTTATTCTCTCCCCCCTAGAGAAGGCTACAATTAAATGTGAATATATATACATATACATACATATCTGTGTATGTATATCTACATACATATCCATATATACATATATGTAAGACCATACTATGCATATTTCTATTTATCAGTTCTTTCTCTACAGGTAGATAGCACCTTCTTTCATAGATCCAAATCTTTCCATGTTTTCCTAAATCAACCAGCTCATCATTTCTCATATCACAATAGTATTCCATCACAATCATCTACCACAGCTTGTTTATCCATTCCCCAATTGAAAGGCATCTATCATTTTAGCCAATCTGATAGGCATAAGATGGTATCTCAAAGTTGTTTTAATTTACATTTTTCTAATCAATAATGATTTAGGACATTTTATATATAGTTTTGATTTCTGCATTAAAAAATGGGGCAGCTAGGTGGTGCAGTGGATAGAGCATCGGCCCTAGAGTCAGGAGGACCTGAGCCCAAATCCAGCCTCAGATACCCAACACCCACTAGCCGTGTGACCCTAGGCAAGTTACCCAACCCCAAGTGCCTGACCCCCCCCCCCAAAAAAAAAAAACAGAAAGAAAAAGAAAACCTGTCTGTTCATATCCTTTGACTATTTATCAATGGGAGTATAATTTTTTTTTTTAAGCAGAGTGAAATGTACTGTATACAAAATGACAGCAATAGTGGGGGATGATCTGCTGGGAAGCATGTGGTTATTTTCAGCAAGGCAATGATCCAATATAACCCTGAAAGATTTATGAAGATTGCAGCCCATCTGCAGAGAAAGAACTGATAGTATCTGAAAACAGATGGAAACACATTTAAAAAAAATTTTTTTTCATTTCCTCTTTGGCAATTCCTTAATCTGAAGTTGTGGGGTTTTTGACTGTTTTCTCTCACAACTAGCTAATATGGAAATTTTTCCATGACTATTCATGTATAACTTATTTTGAATTGATTGAGTTCTTGTGGGTGAGGGGGGGAATGGAGGGGGGAAAAGAAGTTGGAACACAAAGTATATTAAAAATTGATGTTAAAATTTTGTTTTTACATATATTTTGGAAAATAAAATTCTATTCAGAATAAAAAAAAAACAATTAAGCTTTTTAAAAGCTTTTTTGCTTAGTCTTTATAAATTATACTTTATAAAGCAAGTCACTTAGCCACCTACTGCTCTCAGCCAGTAGTGTCAAACTCAAATAGAAATGTCTGCATGTTGACTTAGAAAACCACAAATTAACATTATCTGTGTTGTATTTTTATTTTTGTTAAATTTTTCCCAATTGTATTTTAATCTGGTTAGGAGTGTTTCCCATTAATTTGAAAACAGTTTAAGTAGAGTGTTCCCTATATAAATGCAATAATAGGTCTAATCTCTTATCTCTGTGGAAATATAAATTATTTCTAGTGTTTTAGTAAAGAGTTCTGTCCTATCTGCCAAGTTATTGGTCTGTGGAAGCCAAAAGAGTAGTATTAGATAAATTACCTAAATTAAGGAAGATTTACTGTATCTTCCTGCTGTGTTAAAATTTTACAGTTTTCTTACTTCTGATCATTTTACAGTGTTTAAGTCTTGGATTAAGAATTGGATTTGTAGCCAATTTTTGATGGCTATGAATGTCAACCTGTAAAAAAAAATAGTATATTGGAGCAGCTAGGTGGCACAGTAGATAAAGCACTGGCCCTGGATTCAGGAGGACCTGAGTTCAAATCTGGCCTCAGAAACTTGACACTAGCTGTGTGACTCTGGGCAAGTCACTTAACCCTCATTACCCATGAAATTAAAATTTTAAAAAAATAGTATATTAAGTGACTAAAGGAGAAAAACTTCGTCTAGATTGCAACATTTCTCAGTTTATCTGAAGCTTTACCAGAACCGTTTTTGTTTCAGCTAGTGTTGATTAGTTTTTAATTTAATAATTCATTTTTCTGATCAGTGGAACATACTGACCATACTTAAATCTTTGATAAATAAATGTTTTGTGATGCATCCAAATCATTAGTTGCCAGTTTTTAGTTTTCTGGGTATAAAAGTTGAGAGATAATAGAAATTAGGTGAGGTAATAATAATAATAATTAATCTGTACTGGCCCTAATACCTACCCTAAACGGTTTTTAAAGTAAATTTTTGGTGTCATTTTCCTGTCATTTCCCTCTAAGAAAAACTAAATATCTTTTTAAAATGAGATTTCTGTTTAGTAAGATATATAGGAAATAGCACTGACACAGGATTTAGGAGTTTTGGTTCTAACCCCTGATTTGCAGGCAATTCACTCTGTGACTTGAGGAAAATCATTTAGAAAAGTAGGTGGCAGAGTAGATAGAATATTGGACTTGGTCAAGAAAACGAGTTCAGATTCTATGTGAGCCTGGGCTAGTCACTTAACCTCTGCCTCGGTAAAATGGTGATGCAAGGATTTAGCTCAAAAGGTTTTTCCAGTGTCAAATGGGATAACATATGTAAAGCACTTTGTAACCTTAGAACTGTCATTTTAATGCTAGCTCTTTTTCCCCCCAAGCTTCATTTTCCTCAGTTGTAGAACTGAAGTATTTTTCAATTCTGACATTCCACAATTCTAAATAAATGCTATTTATTTAAGTTTCAAGTCAGCAGCTTTAACCAGGCAGATTTTGGCATTTTTCTTTAGGTAGTGATCCATGAAGACTTCATTCAATCCTGCTTTGATCGCTTGAAAGCCTCCTATGATACATTATGTGTTTTGGATGGTGACAAAGACAGTATTAATTGTGCACGACAAGAAGCAATACGAATGGTGCGAGTATTGACTGTTTTAAGGGAATATATCAATGAATGTGACAGTGATTATCATGAAGAAAGGACAATTCTACCTATGTCAAGGTTTGTGAGTACATATGAACTGTTAAAATTTTGTACTGATTATTTCTTTAAAAGTTTTTCAGTAGCTATCTTCAGAAAATTAAGCCAGAAAAAAAGTTAAATAACATAGTCTTTCATTTTATCCTTTTTTTTCTTTCCAGCTACTTTTGCTAAAATAATTACTATTTTATTGTAGCCTACCTAGTTAAGAGAAATATCATGTTTTCAAATTTAAAAGTTTTTCAAATTAGAGTAACTAGAGAAAATTAAAGCTCATTATCTGTTTCCGTCTTTGACACTTTTGGGGGGGGGAGAGGTAGGAAACCTTTTTTTTAATAATTTAATATTTTGGGGTTAGATTTGAAGTACCAAACTGTCTCCTTTCCTCCCCACCCCGCATTAGAAAAGGATATCAAACAGTATTACTTTTCTGTATTCAGTGTTCTCTTTGTTCTGCTTATTTCACTCTTCATTATTTCATGCAAGTTTTGCCATGTTTTTCTAAACTCAACCAGCTTATCATTTCTTATAGCACAATAGTATTCCATCACAATCATATACCACAATTTGTTTGGCCATTCCCCAATTGATGGGCATCCCCTCAACTTCCATTTCTTTGCCACTACAAAGAGAGCTGCTATAAATGTTTTAGAACATATGGGTTCTTTTCCATTTTCCCATATACACTTAGGAAACAGACCTAATGGTGGTATTGCTGGGTCAGAAGGTTTACACGGTTTTATAACTCTTTGGGCATAATTCCAGGTTGTTTTCCAAAATGATTGGATCAGTTTATAATTCCAACAACAGTATATTAGTGTCCCAGTTTTTCCACATCCCCTCCAACATTCGTATTTTTATTTGTCATTTTAGCCAGTTTGATAGGTCTAAGATTGTTTCTCATAGTTGTTTTCAGCATTTGCATTTTTCTAATCAGTAACGATTTAAAGCATTTCTTCATATAACTCTATCTAGTTTGGGATTCTTCATTGAAAAACTGCCTGTTCATATTCTTTGATCATTTATCAATTGGGAAATGACTCATTTTTATAAATTGAGTTCTCTCTATATTTGAGATATGAAACCTTTATCTGAGAAACTGTTTATAAATTTTTCCCCCAGTTTTCTACTTTCCTTTTACTCTTAGATGCATTGGTTTTATTTGTACAAAACCTTTTTAATGTAATCAGTTACTCATTTTAATGTCTCAGAGTGCTCTCTACCTAGTGTTTATTCATAAATTATTTTCCTGTCCGTAAGTCTGATAGGTAATTTGTTCCATGTTCTTCTGATTTTTCTTAATGATATCTCTCTTTTTGTCTAGGTCATGTATCCATTTTGACCTTAACTTGGTAAATAGTGTAAGATATTGGTCTCTACCCAATTTCTGAGACTGCTTTCCACTTTTCCCAACAATTTTTACCAAATAGTGAATTCTTATCCCAAAAGCTTAAATCTTTACATTTGTCATATACAAGGTTACCATAATCATTTATTACTGTGTATCCTCTATCGACTCTGTTCCACTGATCCGCCTTGTACTATAATTTAAGATCTGGTACTGCTAAGCCTCCTTCCTTTACATTTTTTTCATTAGTTTCTTTCATGACCCTTTTTTCTTCCAAATAAATTTTGTTATTATTTGTTCTAGCTTAATAAAATAATTTTTGGTAATTTAATTCAGATGGTATCAAATAAATAGATTAGTTTAGGTAGAATTGTCATAATTATTACATTGACTGTCCACCCATGAACAATAAATGTTTCTCCAATTATTTTAATCTGACTGTATTTGTATAAAAAGTGTTTTCTAATTATGTTCATGTGGTTCTGGGGTTCTGGCAGGTATACTCCCACTTATTTTATACTGTATATAGCTATTTTAAATAGGGTACCTCTTACTATCTTTCCTTGTTGGATTTTTCATAGAAGTGCTTAGGATTTATATGGATTTGTTTTATATCCTGCTACTTTGCTAAAATCATTGTTTCAGCTAACTTTTTAGTTGAATCTCTAGGATTTTCCAAGTATATCATCATATCATCTGCAAAGAGAGATAGTTTTATTATCTCATTGCCCATTCTGATTCCCTTAATGTCTTTTTCTTCTCTTATTGCTATTGCTATCATTTCTTATATAATATTGAATAATGGTGATAATGGGCATCTTTGTTTCACTCCTAATCTTATTGGGAAAGCTTCTAATTTATTCTCATGACAAATACTGCTTGCTGATAGTCCTAGATATTTCTTAATATTTTAAGGAAAAATTCATTTATACCTATGCTTTCAAGTCTTTTTAGTAGGAATGAGTGTTGTATTTTATCAAAATCTTTTTCTGCCTCTCATTTTATAATCATATGATTTTTGTTACTTTTGTTATTGATAGAATCAATTAGTTTTCCTTATATTAAACCATTCCTCCATTGGTGATATAAATTCAATTTGGTTACAGTGTATAATCTTTGTGATATATTGTTGTAGTCTCCTAATTAGTATTTGATTTAGGCTTTTTGCATTCATGTTCAGTAATGAAATTGGTCTATAATTTTCTTTCTCTGTTTTTGCTTTTTCTGGATTAGGCATCACCACTGTATTTGCTTCATAAGAGGAGTTTGATAGGGCTCTCCTTCTTTGCCTATTATTCCAAATTATTTAATATTAGCATTACTTGACCTTTAAATGTTTGGTAGATTGCGCTTGTAAATCTATCTGCTCTTGATGCTTTTTTCTTAGGAAACTCATTTATAGCCTGTTCCATTTCTTTTTCTAAAATAGGCTTATTTAGATATTCTGTTTCCTCTTCTGTTAATCTAAGCAATTTTAATTTTTGTAAGTATTCTTCCATTTCATTTAAATTGTTAAGTTTATTGTCGTATAAATAGGCAAAATTACTCCTAAAATTGCTTTGATTTCATCTTCATTATTGGTGTATTCACCTTTTTCATTTTTTATTTTAGTAATTTGGAACTTCTCCCTTTTAAAAAAAAAGTACTAACAAGTGGTTTATCCATTGTATTGGGATTTTTTCCTATAAAACTAACTTCTTGTTTTATTTATTCATTGTTTTTTCTTACATTCTGTTTTATTAATCTCACCTTCCTTGAGTCTTTAAACACAATTAACTAAGGCCATATCCTTGGTTCTCTTTGCTTTCTTCCATTACACTTCTTTTTCTTTTTCCAAAGGGTTGTTGTGTTGGTTTTTTTTGGTTCCATAACCCATTTATTGTTAGACTATGGGCTACAGATATTTGATGGGGAGATTGTACTGGTCTTTCAATTCCTTCAGTCTTCTGATAGCAGATTTGACTGTAATTGCAGAGGTGTTATTGTAGGTCCATGTACACCACCAGCTACTGTTTTCATACAGGATTCATAATGCCAGATACCCACAGCCCGTCTCTTCATTTTGGTCTTGCCACAGAAGGAGCAGGTATACTTGGCATGCTGGCTAATTTCAATTTTCTTCACCATTTTTCTGAGGGATGCACCATAACATGTTCCATATTTACCAACAATTCCGATCTTCTTGGTGCGTTTAGCCATGTTGCCAGTCAAGGGCCTGGAGCTTGAAGAGGAAAATTCTTATACTTCTATGCATATTTCAACTGTCTGCTGAATGTTTCTTCCTGGATCTCTTGCCAATACTTCAAACTCAGCATGTCCTAGACAGAGCTTATCTTTTCCTTAACAACTATTCTTTTCTCTCAACTTCCTTTTTTTAATCTATTTAAGGTCTCACCTTTTTCTTAGCCACGTCATCTTAAAACTTGTAAGTCATTTTTGCAGCTTCCCTCTGGAAGCAGCTGGTGGTACAGCGTATAGAGCACTGGGCCTGGAATCAGGAAGACCTAAGTTCAAATTCTACCTCAGACACTTAACTGGATATGTGACCCTGGGCAATTTAATCGCTCCTTGCCTCAATTTCCTCATCTGTAAAGTGGGATGAAAATATCACATATTCACAGGGTTACTTTGAGAATCAGTTGGGATACTTACAAAGCACTTAACACATTGCCTTGCATATAGTAGGAGTTTAATAAATGCTTGTTCAGGTGTGGTCTCGTGTCAATTTTGCTTTGGCAGTATTTCACATCTCTTTTTACCTTTATATTCTCATTACTACTACCCTAGTTCAGTCTGGTCTTTTCTAACAGAATCTTTCTAAGTTATCTGATTATCTCTCGCCACTCCTTTCTCTAGTCTAGCCTGTGCACTGTGGTCATAGAATTCCATATAAAGTATCATTTGGATCATAATGTTTCCTTGTTTTCAGAAGCCTGTGGTTCCCCATTTCCAACAAAATAAATCCAGACTCTTTAATTTGGCATTGTGCTCTAGTCAAAACTAGTCTCCACATTGTTTCTTAAACGTATTATGAGCTAGCTTCTGCCTTTGTTCACACCATCTTCTATGGTTGAAATGCCCTTCATCCTCAAAATTGTGTTTTCTCATTCTATCTATCTTATAATATTTATGTATGGTAGCTTCTCTTTACTCCTCTGGGTGCATCCTAACTCCATTTAAAAGTTCCTTTAGGGCAGGAACAATTTCTTAATTTTTTTTTTTATCTACTTCATTTCCTACTAGCCTAGTTAGTTACACATAGTAGGTTTATAATAAATGATTACTGCACAATTGAGTTGAACTTAAGTTGGTACTTCAGAACTTTTGGCAAATAGGTAAAGCAATATATTTTGAAAAACTAAGGATGTTTGGTATAATTTCCAATATGATTTCTATAAAACAGTTAAATTTCTTGTGGGATATGACTATAATCCTATGTAGGAATAATATCCTCAGTATTGCTTACTTTTAATTAATTTACCTCACTGTTGCCAATATATTTTTAGAAAATTGCTATTTAAACACAGTCCTTTTGAATTTCTGAGAAAAAACAGTCTATTATTTTTAAAGGAGATGACATTTTGGTGGCTTCTAATGTTGACAATACTCTAGATATTTGAGAGTTGTTTTGCTTACGTATTTAACTTGGAGTTCATAATCTTGTACATTTCTCTAGAGATTTCACATATTTAAAACTTAGTAACATAAAGGTAAATAAAATTATAATACTTCTTACTTTTTTGTAATTACGGTGTAAACTTGAATGTTTATGGGTGTAGGATAAATATCAGTGTGCCGATGAAACATAATTGCTTTTTCTTAAATATAGTTAATGTTAGTCAAACAGTAAAAGAGGATCTATCACTTAGAATTATATTTGCAAGAACCTGAAAATACTTATAGTAGTAAGTGGGGTTTTTTTGTTTGTTTTTTGTTTTTTTAGTGAGGCAAATGGGGTTAAGTGACTTGCCCAGGGTCACACAGCTAGTAAGTGTTATGTGTCTGAGGCCGGATTTGAACTCAGGTCCTCCTGACTCCAGGGCTGGTGCTCTATCCACTATGCCACCTAGCTGCCCTAATTTTTTTATCTTATAATTAATCAAACATTTTCAGGTAAAAATCACTCTCATAGCTAGTTGAAAATAACATTGGACAGCCTAATAAAGCATCTTTATGTGATTATATAACCTCCCTCTTTTTGCAGAGCTTTTCGTGGTAAGCACATCACTTTGGTAGTTCGTTTTCCAAATCAAGGCCGGCAGGTAGAAGACTTGGACATCTGGTCTCATACGAATGACACAATTGGTTCAGTAAGACGATGCATTCTCAATCGTATCAAGGCAAATAGTGCCCATACGAAAGTAGAGCTGTTTATTGGTGGTGAACTGGTGGATCCTGCAGATGATAGGAAGCTAATTGGACAATTAAACCTAAAAGATAAAACGGTAAGTACATTTAATTTCACGCTAAGTAAGGAAATTCGTTGTTTGTTTTGGGTTTATTTTGGAAGAATGAATATTTGTATAAGTGGTTCCCATTTTTAACAGATACCTGTTCAAAACCATGTTAAAACCATGATTTCATTGTCTTTTTACTTTTTCTTAAATAGATGTAAATATGTACAAATCTATTTTTTTTTCTTTTGGAAATATTTTTCTTATCTTTATTTTTTAACATATGATACATTTTCAGCTAATTACAGCCAAACTTACACAGATAAGTTCCAATATGCCTTCAAGTCCGGATAGTTCTTCTGATTCATCAACTGGTTCTCCTGGTAACCATGGAAATCATTATAGTGATGGTCCCAATCCAGAGGTAGAAAGCTGTTTGCCTGGAGTGGTGAGTAGTATATAAACTAATCAAATATTTATTAAGGGTGTTACAGTGTTCAAGGTACTGTCCAAGTTTTCTACAGGATGCTCAGTATTAAGACACAGCTTGTTTTTAATTATATTAGAATGTGGTTGAGAAAAGACATGAAATTTAAAAATTAAAGAACTATACAGTTATTTTAATTGGTTGTCAACAACTTAGACTATCTTCCATGAAAACAGTGATATAAAAATGGTTGATTTTAAGGCCAACAAGAAAAAGAATTAGCCTATTATTTAAGTATTCTATTATGTGAGGTACCTATGTGTATATCCAAGTACACATAATTTTTAAAATATTTGTGTGCATATTTATGTCTCTAGTTTATGGTATAAAACATACCATATAAGTAGTATTCATAACCTTATCAAACACAGTATTCTGTGTTTTATTTCATTATGCTGGGAACACTTCTTACCTCATCTTGGTGATAAGAACTAAGACCACCTCCACTCATAGAACATCAGTCCAAGGAGGAGGTGGTCTTTCATACTGTGTTAGTTTTATGTCTTTATCAGGTAATTTCTGTGCTGGGAGGTAATTGATAGTTTGGTCCAGCAATACATGGATATCAAAAGGCAGTACACGAACTGCCAAATGTAGGACAAGTAAGTATAATAGGAGGTATTAAGGGAAAGAAAACATAATCATTATGGATTAAGTAATTTGGAAAGGCTTCACTTTGGATGGGAGATTTTGGCTGAGTCTTGGAGGATTTAAAAAGCAAAATGGGTGGAGATTATTTCAGATAAGGCAAGGTTGTAAATAAGAATTATGAGAGTATCTTGGAAAATATATAATAGACTGATTTAGATATTTTTAAAATTTGCATTTGGTCAGTTCGTTAAATGGTTTTACTTTAAGTAAAATAACTAGGATAGTAATGTTTATGTGTTATTTTATTTTAGATAATGTCAATGCATCCCAGATATATTTCTTTCCTTTGGCAAGTTGCAGACTTGGGTAGCAGCCTAAACATGCCACCCTTAAGAGATGGAGCTCGAGTACTTATGAAACTTATGCCACCAGGTAAGAAAATTTCTAAAATGAGTTTTGGTTAAATAAAATTGCAGATTGGGGTGGATGCCGTATGCATAATGATACACAGATGAGAAATGTATTGTTCTGATCCAAAGAAATTTCTCTTTCAGAGATTCCAGCAACCTCTTAATCATCAAACCTAATAATGAGTTTTTCAGTCCTTAATCCTCCTTTACCTTTGTAGGATTTATTTGATACTATCAGTCACTGTTTTACTTCTATTTATTCTCTTCCTCCTGACTGCTCTTCCATCTCTGTCTTCAGACTTTTTCAACCTCTTCCAGATTTCTAAAACATTCCCCAAAGCTCTCTTCTTGGCCTACTTCCTTTCTCTGTATAAGCATTTCCTTGAGTATTTCTTTTATTCATTCCCACCCTTTCAGCAATCACATATTACTCCCAAATCCATATCTCCAGCCCTGACCTCTTTTCCAAGGTCCACATTCTTATCTCTTCACTACTTACAATAATTTATCTTCATGTTACTTTATTACCTTAAACTCAGCATCTCCTAAACTTTTCTTATTGATTTTAGCAATAAATCTCCTCTTACTTCAGACAACTCTTTTTGTCAGTGGCAGTACCATTCATACAATAGTTCATCTTCAAAACCTTAATATTATTTTTAACTCTTCCGTTTACTTCACTTTAAGGACCGATCATTTACAGTGTCCTATGAGTTCTGTCTATGCAACATTTTTGCACCCATATCCTTGCATTTAAGTCCTTTTACAGATTCTCACCACCCTATCTTTTCAGCTTTGCCTCATAATGATTGTATTATTTTAGAATATTTAATCTTATAATTATATTTCTGAATTAATAACCCAGTGATTCAGATAATAAAAAATATGTTAATGTTAGCACCACTTCTCTCTGTGCTATGTTCTAAACTCAATATTTACTGTGTATACCCATATTTTCTAGCTTCTGTTGCCTTATTCTTACTTTTCCCATCTCTATTTTATTCCTACAAATACTTGAAAGACTTAAAACATGTTCTCTTGCAGTAAGCCTTCCTTGATCCATCTCTATCCCATTCCCATATTCAATATTCCCTTGTCTATCTCATTCCCATATTCAGTATTCCCTTGTCCACATCCCAGCTTCACATTGTACTTTGGCTATACCTTTCCTAAATTTTTTATTTATAGTTACAGTTAATATGTTCCTAATCTTCCTGCCAGACTATAAGCTCAAGTAGTAAGCTTCCCTTTGACTTAACACAGTGAGTGCTTTGCATAAAATAGGCACTATGTATGGCGTAAATGTTGGCTGAGTTAATTTTACTCCAGCAAGACTTTTGGAATTAATATTAGGATAAATGGTTGCACTGGTTCAAAAAAAACCTTTAATAACAAATTGCTAAGATGTAGTTTTACCATGGCAATCATCATCATCAGTAACATTTATTTAGAATTTTAAAGTTTGTGGAAAAGCACCGTATAAATGTCTCATTAATTCTCATAACTCTGAGACGTAGGTGCTCTTATCTTTACTGATGAGAAAACTAAGGAAGACAGAGGTTAAGAAAACTTAACCCTTGTTAAGTACCACAGTCACATACCTAGTAAGTGTCTGAGACTCAAGCCTTCCTGATTTCAGGTCTAATACTTCCTCTACTAACTCACCTAGCTGCCTCAAAATGATACAGATGAACTTTTCCTCCTACCTAAGTACTCTACTGTTTTTCCTCTTTTCCCCTCCTTTCACTTCTCTCTTCCTTCTCTCCCTCTGTCCATATAGGGACTTATACCCTTACCTGTGGGTGCTCTGCCCAAAGGAATATAAGTTTTAATTGCTGAAACCTCAGAAGATTTCTTGGGATTTACAGGCTAGATTTTTTTTTAAGGACCATACCCGAAACACAAATCACTCAAATTGGCTCTCATTGATTAGCCAATAGTAGGTACCAACCCAACCCTCATTTGGCCATTGTTTGACTTCTGGATGTTTCAGAGTGAGTATGAATAGCACTTGTTTCTGTTTTGGCCACCCTTGAGGGCCTTCCCTCCCAGATTTAATTGATTAATTGATTGATTGATTAGTTAATTAGTTAGTCTATCTATTTAATGATTGATTGGTAGATTGAGGCCATTCTTTGCCTCATTTCCTACCTAGTTTTAATCACTGAATGGGCATTGCCTCGGGAAAACTGAGATCTGGGAAAGACCTGAGTTTAAAAGGCCATGGTCTCCCAGTGCATCAGAGGCTAATCTCCAGTTATCTTGATGAATATCTTGCCACTGGACCCAGATGGCTCTGGAGGAGAGGGTAAAACTGGTGACTTTGCACAGCCCTGCCCCACTTAAATCCAATTCACTGCAAGTCATGACATCATCCTGATGTCATGGTCCTCTTCAGGAACAAAGGACAAACAACTGTTTCATTTTTTATTATTCCTGGAGATAACAGTAGTGGGGACCTGCCAGTAGACTTATCAGGCTTCTCAGCTTCCATGAACTGTACTTGGACCCAGTTTTCTGGGTATTCTAGAGGAGAGGAGCATGGCCAACAAAGTACACTGACCAAGATGTTAACCTATATCTTTTAGCCTTTTCAGAGGAAACTTTAAGACCCTTTTATAGAACAAGTTCATCTGGGGAACGTGTTATCTCTTATATCTGTATATTTTTATTTTTTACAAAGGTGAGAAACTAGTTCCCATGGTAGCATGATACTATTCCTTTTTATTTTAATGTTCTTTCTTGGAAAAAATATCTGGTTCTGGATCCAAAATAAATTTGTTGAGCTAACTTAGTTTGCTTTTTCAGCTCCCCTGCTTTCCATCCACCTTGTGCTTCATACTCCTTTATAGGGATGATGAAGAAAAATAAATCTTAAAAAACTTGTTGCTGAATACCAAAACCCTTATGGTGTTTTTCCTAATCAGAAAAGTAAGGGGCCGCTAGGTGGCGCAATGGATAAAGCACCAGCCCTGGATTCAGGAGGACCTGAGTTCAAATCTAGCCTCAGACAATTGACACTTATTAGCTGTGTGACCCTGGGCGAGTTACCCCCATTGCCCTGCTTTTTGCTTTTTTTTTTTTAAGGTAATTTGCTACTTATTCTTTTATGCTTCTTCCCTATCAACTTTCCCCCCTAGAGTGAAATATACCTCATTTGCATATTATACTTATTTCCTATTCTAATAGCATCTTATTAGAAGTGCCTTCAGATAGTGATTTAAACAAAAAAGATGTTTTTTGAAGTTGTTTTCTGGAAGAGCTAATGTCCTTTACGCAGGACAGTATTTTTTTTCTTTTTTCTTTTTTTTTTTTTTGGCCGGGCAATGAAGGTTAAGTGACTTGCCCAGGGTCACGCAGCTAGTAAGTGTCAAGTGTCTGAGGTCGGATTTGAACTCAGGTCCTCCTGAATCCAGGGCCAGTGCTTTATCCACTGCACCACCTAGCTGCCCCAGGACAGCATTTTAAAACTAAGATTTAAACTGTACATTACATCTTTGTTACTTATAAATGATGTTATATTTTTAAATTTGTAAACTTAGAAAATATCCTGTTATGTTAATGCTCAAGTTTATATGACACACATTTTTAGTTTAACTATATAAAAAAATGGAATTGAACAACCATTGATTAAAGGTTTTTTCCAGTTCTTTTGATCTGTGCTTTAAGTTCAGATTCTATAAATTAATTTGAATGAAACCACTGAACCTCTTGAAATTCAGTTTAATTACAGTAACTTTTGTATTCTGCCATGGAGTAGAAGAATCATATATATAAGAATAATGGGTCAATTTGTGTGCCTGATAAGGTAAACTTGGGCCTTTATTTTCTTCAATGCAAATCATAGTTTACTGGATCCTCACCTTTATCAAAGCCCTGCAGACAAACTAGGACAAAAGTGAAATAATGATGGGGTGGAGCCGGTCCCAACCATGAAAGGATAGTTTCTGGTGCTTCCTTTAATCAACACCCATATATGGTACCCACATATTTTTTCTAAAAATTTTATAAACTGCTGTATCGATAACAGTTTTGATTTTTTTTAATTTTATTTTCTATTCCAAATTCTGTCTCCCCCTTCTGCCCCTTGCCCACCCATTGAAAAGGCAAGAAATATGATACCCATTTAAGATATGAAGCCATGCGAAACATTTCCTCATTGGCTAAGAACAAGTATTTATTGCCTACTTTGTGCAAGGCACTGTGTTAGACACTTAATGGGAAAAGGGAGGAAAACAAGCATTTATTAAGCTTCTACTATTGTGCTGGGTATTGTGCCAAGTGCTTTACAAATATGTTGTTGGATCCTCTCAACAACCCTGGGAGATAGTTGCTATTATTATCCCCATTTTATAGTTCACAAAACTGAGGCAGACAGAAGTTAAGTGACTTGCTCAGGGTCATGCAGTTAGTGTCTGAAGCTGTATTTGAAGTCAGGTCTTCCTGACTCCAGTCCCAGGGTTCTATGTAGTATGCCACCTAGCTGCCTTAACAGAAAGCAAAAAGAATGAATCAGTCCCTACTCATGATAAACTTACCTGATAGATGTGTGACTCTGTGTGTATATCTCATTATATCATAATTATAAAGTTAATAAATACATGCACATAGTAGTTTAGGAGGGAAGATACTAGCATTTATAGAATCTGGAAACACTTCATAAAGAAAACACTGCCTGAGCTATGTTTTAAAGGAAGAAAAGGACTCTTGGGAAGGAGAACTAAGGAGATGGGGTGTGCCAGGTGTGGGGAGCAGCCTGTGCAGAGGCACAGGCATGGAAGAAGAAGCATCATGAGTAAGAAATACAGGTTGATTTCCAGAGGGCAAGAGGAAATATAATGTCCAATGGCCAGAATCATGTAGGATTTTAAAAGTTAACCAAGAGGAGTTTGATCCCAGGGCAGTAGGGAACCACTGGAGTTGATTGATTAGGAGAATGACATAGTCATGGAACATTACTTTGGTAACAGTACATAGAGTAGACTGGAGTGATGAGAGACTTGAGGCAGAAAGACCCAGTAGGAGAGGCTGCTGGTAATCACTGGTTTAAGTGATGGGGGCCTGCACTAAAATGTTAGCTGTGAATGAAGAGAAGTTGTTGGATAAAAAAAAAAATGTGAAGATAGAAACAGTGAGATTTGGCAACTGATTTGTAAGTGGGATAAAGAAGAGTGAGAAATTGAAGAAAATGCTGAAATCACAAACTGGCGACACTAGAATGATGGTAGTAACATTTGACAGAATTAGGGAAGTTTGGAAAAGAGGAGGATTTAGGATTTTTTTTTTTAAGTCCTGCTTTAGGCATATTTATTTTAAGATATATCCAGGATATCCTGTTTGGAATAAATGTCCATTAGACATTTGGTAATCTTGAACTGAAACTTGGGGGATAGATTGGAGCTATATGTGTAGAACTGGAATTTATTTGCATATGATTAAAGCAATATAAAATATTTGAAGAAAACTAGTGAGGGTTCAAGGAAGAAATGAGAGAATAAGGAATGATCATTTTCATTTTCACTTCCTTCAAAAAACTAATATTTCCTTATGGCTGGAGCCATGATATTGCCACAGTTTGGAAGTTGGAGTTTTATAACTTTGGTTTTAATGCTACCAGTTAATTATTAACAGATCACAATGCTTAGCATCCTTGCTAGAAACCTACAAATCCCAGTTCTATACACATTGCTTGCATTACGAAAAGTGAATGTAGGGGCAGCTAGGTGGTGCAATGGATAAAGCACAGGCCCTGGATTCAGGAGGACCTGAGTTCAAATCCACACTTAGTAGCTGTATGACCCTGGACAAGTCACTTAACCCCAATTGCCCCACCCAAAAAAAAAAAGTGAATGTAAATGTGCCATATTGGTGGAACCTTAGATTTTTGCATGCAGTGGTTTTGTTAAAATGGCATGTTAAACTTTCATTTTCTGCTTCAGAAGTCCTTTAGATGGCATGAAATGAAACAACTTAGATAATGTTGACCTTTTTTCTTACTACATAGATAAACAATATGAAAACTGTCATCCATCTGGAGCAATGTAGAATGTTTTCTCTAGACTAGATTGTTCTCTTGGCACTACTAGGTCTATATCCAAAAAGAGTTAAAAACTAAAAGGAAAAAGACCTATATGTATAAAAATATTTATAGCAGTTCTTTTCTAGTGTCAAAAGAATTGGAAATTGAGGGGATGCCCATTATTGGGGAATGGCTGAACAAATTGTTGTATGTGGTTATGATGGAATACTGTTGTGCTATATAGAAAAACCTTGAAAGACTTACATGAACTGATACAAAGTGAAATGTACTGTGTACAAAATAACAACAGTATTGTTAGATGATTAGCCATGAATGGCTTAGCTTTTCTCAACAAGACAATGCTCTCCATCCCCAGAGAAAGAACTGATGGCATCTGAATTCAGATTGAAGCTTACTTTTTTTAAACTTTATTTTTCTTGAGTTTTGGGTTTTTTTTGGTCTGTTTTCTTTCGTAATATGACTAATATACGTACATCAAATTGCTTGCCTTCTCAGTGAGGGGTGAGGTATGGAAGGACAGAAGAGAATTGTGAATATTACAAATTATATTTTTCATGTAATTGGGGGAAAATAAAATACTAACTAGATTATCTTGGTAGAAACTAAAGATAAGCTCAGGGAAGAGCTTTAGAACAGCAGTTATGGAAAAAATCTTGTTTCCCTCTTTTTTCTCTAAATAATTATATTAGTACAATAGCTCTTTGGTAGTAGTTATGTAGGGCAGCTAGGTGGCACAGTGGATAGAGCACTGGCCTTGGATTCAGGAGGACCTGAATTCAAATCCAGCCTCACACACTTACTTGACGCTTACTAGCTGTGTGACCCTGGGCAAGTCACTTAACCCTCATTGCCCTGCCCCCCCCAAAAGGGGGGGGGAATAAAAAGATAATAGTTATGTAAAAATTCTATTTCTTCCTTTCAGTGTAACAAGTGATTTTATATGCAGTTTGTATTGTATTTGGACTGTTATGTAATAGAGAACCTCATATTATAATATGTGTGGCAGCAGTAAAGCAGTATTTATAGTGCTTGTTAAATGTTGAGTAATCTTTGTCATCCGTTGATTATTGCTGTATTGCTGTTTAAGCTATGCATATTGCTTTCAGACAGAAACCCCCAACGTTTTTTGTGAGGAGGAACTACTTAGTATTTATTTGCTTAAAGTCTTTGTTTTGTTTTGTTGTTTTGTTTTTAGTGAGGCAATTGGGGTTAAGTGACTTGCCCATGGTCACACAGCTAATCCAGTGTCAGTGTCTGAGGCCGGATTTGAAGTCAGGTACTCCTGATTCCAGGGCCGGTGCTCTATCCACTGTGCCACCTAGCTGCCCCTTGTATACATTTTTTTTTAACAATCATTTTGATACCTAAAGAAAAATAATAATATTTCTATATCATTTACAAATTCTTAGATTCTTAGAACAACCCTGTGAGGTAAGTATTATTATCCCCATTTTACTGATGTGGAAACTAAGGCTAAGGGAAGTTAAATGACTTGCCCAGCAGTACTCAGGTCTCCTGGCTCCAAGTCTAACATTTTATCCACCATGGCAGGGTTGCCTGTCAAACTTTATTCTTTGCCAATGCAGAGATTTTGACTGATAAATTTTGACCTAATAGCTTGATTCATGATTTTTAATCTTATAATTTGATGCAAAATATTTAAGTTAAATCTGTTCATAATACTCAGCTTTTAAATTTTCAGATAATACTACAGTTGAAAAACTAAGAGCTATTTGCTTAGATCATGCAAAACTTGGAGAAAGCAGCCTCAGTCCATCTCTTGACTCACTTTTCTTTGGTCCCTCTGCCTCACAAGTGCTATATCTAACAGAGGTTTGTAATATTTTTCTTTCTTTTTCAGTTTTCTCTTTTAGTTTTCTTTGCCTTTTGTGTGATATTGTAATTGAGTAAAATAGTAATGAAAACTTATTTTTAATAGTCAAAGACGATTAGAAACAGAAAAAAAATTGAAGAGATTTGTAAAGATATTTCAGCACTTGGTTTCTGACTATATATATGTACGTATTTTTTTTCCTTTTCAGGTAGTTTATGCCTTGTTGATGCCTGCCAATGCACCTCTGGGTGAAGATGCCAGTGACTTTCAGTATAATTTCTTGAAAAGTGGTGGCTTGCCTCTTGTCCTGAGCATGCTAACTAGAAATAATTTCCTGCCAAATGCAGATATGGAAACTCGAAGGGGTGCCTACCTTAATGCTCTTAAAATCGCCAAATTATTGCTAACTGCCGTTGGCTATGGCCATGTTCGAGCTGTGGCAGAAGCTTGTCAACCAGTTGCAGAAGGCACAAATCCCATGTCACCGGTAAATAAAAAGCAAAAAACACCTTAATAATATTAAATCTCGCTATTTTCATTACCCTGCTTGCCAAATCAAAACAAATAATTCAAAATGCTTAAAGATGCTTTTTCAGTCTTCTACATATAACCAAGTTTTATTCTGCTAAGTTTTATCTATCTTTAAAATATTCAACCCAGAATAAAAACCACCATTTAACTTTGGTACTGATTTCAGATCTGACAAATAATGAAGTCTTTTAATGCTTAAAATAACCAAAAGTTAAAATAGGGCAAAAGTCTAACAGTATGATATATGCTTTGAACCAGACCAATGTTGGTATAGTTCATCCTGTAAGAGGTTAGCTCACTTTCAACCTCAAAACTCCCTTATGCTACATCTCTACTCTCGATTCATTCTAACCCCATGCTTTGCCTTTGTTCTCATCCTGGTCCACCTATCCAGGAATCTTCTAGAGATCCAAAAGATTGACTCCCCACATAGCTTTCCTTCCCTACACCCCCTACTTCCCCCCAAAAAAACCTAGTTACTAGATTTGAATATCTTTTGCATTGTACTTTCAGGGCTTCTTCAGAGAACACTAGCAGGGTATTATTCCTTTACTGGTTTGATCTCATCACCAATGTTGCTGCAGGAATATATGATGTACATAGAAAAGAGTATTAAACTTTTCCCATTTTCTGTTTTCCCAAAAGAATTATCATTCAGAAAATCTTCTGTAGGAAAAAATATGAATATAGCATTTTTCTCTAATAAAAGTCATGATTCAGTGGGTTATAATAGTATAGAGATTACCGTCATAGGATCTCCTATCTAAAGGTCAAGAGGTCATCTAGTTCAGCCCAATCTTTCCCAAGGTCAACTAGTAGGGATTGGCTGCATTTTGAATCCAAGATCTCTGATTCCAGAGCCAGTGAACTTTTTATTAGACTATGTTGCCTCTCTGATGAGAGTTTCAGGACCTGTGTGTGTTCTTAAGGTTCATGCCAGGTGTGTACAAGCTCTCTCAAGGTGGAAAGGCCTTGAATAAGAGGCCTGGTAATAGATTTTATGTCTCTTAATACCAACCTAGCTACATTTGGAATGGCTCGTCATTAGTTTTGCTGCAGATTGTGTAGAAGATTGACAGTGTTGGCATATGGATACAGATGAAATGAAAAATCCTTGAAGTATCTTGAAATTGAAATACAGGGGCAGCTAGGTGGCACAGTGGATAGAGCACCCACCCAGGAGTCAGGAGTACCTGAGTTCAAATCCAGCCTCAGACACTTAACACTTACTAGCTGTGTGACCCTGGGCAAGTCACTTAACCCCAATTGCCTCGCTTAAAAAAAAAAAAGAAATACAGTAACTTTTTACTTGTCAATTCTTATTGTAAATCTAACTTCCAAAACGTCTGTGCATAGAAGTGGTTCAGATATTCATTTTGTGAGACTTTTGTTCTTAACAGATAAATCAGGCTACTCACGATCAAGCAGTGGTGCTACAGAATGCCCTTCAGAACATTCCTAATCCAACATCTGAATGTATGCTTAGAAACGTGGCAATTCGTCTTGCCCAGCAGATATCTGATGAGGTTAGTATTAGCCATAAAAAAAAATCATTTAGTTGTTAGTTTGGGGAAATGGGTTTTATTCCCCTCCTATTGTTCTTCTGTTCACTAATACTAGAAAATTAAAGCATTTACTAAATCTTTGGTTAAATTTCTTCTAATTCCAATTTTGCTTTTTTCTCTGTTCCTTGAGTTCAATAGAATGGTAAACTACTGTTATGAGTACTGTTGGTAACATTTTATAAGGTTTAAGGATTTTTCTTAATAAAAGGTCACATATATATCACATTCCTATAGCAAGCCCACTTTACAGATTTTTCCTTAAACTGTTCTTTTTCCTATTCTAAATATATGAAAAGTTATTGGGATAATATATCAAATTACACAAAGGAATATAAAGAAACATTAAGTTCTCTGTGTTTTGCAGTTAATATATTTCCTATTAAAAGAAGAAAGATCTATTCCATTGATTCCACTTAGATAGCCTTATAAACTATTTTAATAGTTTTTCTATTTCTTTCCAGGCATCAAAATACATCCCTGATATCTGTGTTATTCGAGCTGTACAAAAAATTGTCTGGGCATCGGGTTGTGGGTCGGTACAACTGGTGTTTAGCTCAAATGATGATATTAGTAAAATTTATGAAAAGGTAAGACTAAACAAATGTATTTATTTGAAATAAAGCAGTTGCATTTTGAGGATGTAATATTCAACATTTGTTATAACCAATTGCTGTTTATAGAAGATTAATCTGTACATATGGTTATCATGTATTGACAATAGTTCTCACTATAATGGTTTCTAGGTCCCTGCTATAAGAGACCCTATTGTTGGATGGGGAGCCTTTAAGGTGATTTTTCTGCCAGATCAATTATATACATATACATACATGTGTACATATAGACACACAATATGTATATAAATATATAAAAACATCATTCACAAACATTAATTGTACAGTGTCATCTTAGATTCTTCACACCTTTCATACAACTGTGTGACTGGAGACTGTTAGCAAAAAATGTCCCTCTTTTCTTCTCATACTATGATTGAAAATGTACTTAATAATAAATGTGGCTTGTTCTCAAAGATTTTGTAGAAGTGGAAAATATATTTTATTAGATCACTCTTTTAAAATAATCAAAACTTAATTAAATGCTCATTTTAGCAGGGTGGTTGGTCCACACTATCCAGTGCAGCCTAGAGGTCAAAAAGGACGAATATGAGAAAACAGCATCATATTTGATCATTTAGAGATTCTTGGTACTTTGGAATAAGCAGTTTCTGTTGAAATCAGATCAGACGAGGGATAAGATCAGATTGCAAACAATTAAGAGCTTAGAAAAGTGAATGCATGAAATGAAAAAGCATTGTATCCATTGACTTCATCTAGTGTCACATGAGGAACAGAGAAGGATTGTGGTAAAGTTTGGCAGAGTATGAGTAGTGATAGAACAGGAAGATGAAGGCATTTAAGAGTAGGTGATTGTATAAAGTTGAATTAATTAACCATAGATTGGATCAAGATTGAGAAGGGAAGAAAATTAAATCAGATCAGGATAATATAGAATGAGAAAGTACTGAGGGATGGGTGGCTTTTGACAATAATTATGAAGAATATCTTTAGGAAGGGTAAGACATAGAGAGAATGATAGAAACATATGCTCAAATAGAAAAATCAGTTTTAGAAAAAGTATATGAAACTCTTGTCGTTAATGGTGAGATACAGGCTATGACCTCCCTGCATGTGGCAGAGGTAGAGTAAGTATTGAAGACATGGTTTAAAAGCAGAAGTTAGAGTGTAAAAGTAGACAGTGTTCCTGGGTACTGCTGGTCTTTGAGACAAGAGGAAGAATGATCTGGATCAGTATATAATAGTCACCCTGGTTGAAATAGTGTGGAACAGAAGTTCCAGAGAAGTGACAGGAATTCCATCCACAATGGAAAAGGTGAATGAGCAGGGTTGGAGTGGAGATGAATGAACAGGAGGGTGGGTATTTGAGATAGTTTACTCTTAAAGCTCTTCACATGATGCCTGGTACATGGTTGGTGCTCTGTAAATGCCTATTCCTTTCCCTCTTCCCTTTCCATTAGGTAACTGGTGATTGAATAATAGAGGAATAGGGATAATAAAATGTGGTAGTAATTTGTTAGCCATAATGGTAGTAGTGGGTAACAAATGAATTTTAATGCTCATCATCTAAAAGGGGTGTAGTTGCCAGGCAAGGGCCATGGATTTTAAACTTTAATGACCGATTCCACCCTTTTCTGCTGATCTTGCTTGGAGGGTTTGGGGCAGGAGTAGAAGAGTATTACAGACCAGTAGGACCTATCTAATAGGGCCAGAAAGTAATATTAGTGTTTCACCATTCCCCAAGTGTTTGGTATCCTATTTTTCAGTTATCTTGAATTAATCTCTTGACTGCCTCACAATTGTTACCTTCAACAGACTTCTTATGTGTATATTTAATCAGTATTTTTTTCCTTCATTTTCATTAGTGTTGTTTCTCTAGGAAAAACACTTCTGGGCCTGTGATGTTAAGAAACCAGACATAGTGGTTCCATGTTGTTCTTCCAGTTTAATCATTAGATGAGCTTGGCATGAATTGACTTCATTGTATCTCTTGCTAAGTTTTCTATAAACTTGTTATTTCCTCTTCTTTTTATTTATACCTAAAACTGAACTGCTCAATCTACCATCTTCTTCCATATAATTTTAGATGTGAATTATATATAATGTGTGTGTGTGTGTGTGTGTGTGTGTGTGTGTGTGTGTGTGTGTGTGTATGGGGGCTGGGGCAATGAGGGTTAAGTGACTTGTCCATGGTCACACAGCTAGATTAATTATATTTTAAATTGGTGTTGGCCTTTAGGACCATTTCATTTTCTTTGGGAAAGAAATTGGACATTTTCTGACTAAGGTGGTGTCTGCATTCTTTTTTGCCTCCATGTTGTAATGTTCATTTCTCACAGATTCCATTAGAAATAGTCATAGTTTGTTCTGTTCTATGTCTATTCTTTTATCCACTTCCTATTTTTAAGCATCAAGAGCTTATATAAATAGATCATCTTACTGTGATTTTAATTGCACTCTTTGTTTCCTGATTTTCATTTTCAAATTTTGTCTTGATTGTCATCTCTCATTTAAGTAGTTGTTCTTATATTTAGACAGGTGATTCAGAAAGGACTCCCAAAATCAGTAACTAGGTTTCATCCTACACAGATGAGGAAAAAGCCTGTAAGACAACGAGAAAAGACTGAGTAGGCCATCTGATTGAATCTGGACATTAAGTAGTCCCAAAATGCTCCAATGAGGAAAAGCATGAGGAAGAAAAAATATTCAAATATGTTGCCCTTTAAAGTAGACTGACTTTTTCTCCTGAAGCAAGGCTTTTAGAGGCTTAAAGCAAGGGAGATTAGTTAAATGAGGGAAGTCAGTGGGGGAGGGTTAAAAGCAAGTCCACCAGATTAGCTGGCTCTTGGCCAAGCTAGGGAGGGGTGGGTGGGTGGGTTGGTAAACTCCTGATTTGGCTGCCAAACTGTAGGGGCCGAAATTTAATATATGGAGCATTAATTGGGTGACTGACCAAAATATTGGGGTCCCAGAAATAATGAGGGACCTCTAGGTTCAAAACTCCCTCCCCTCCGAACTGCCCTTTTAGATATTTCTTCCAGGCCAATAAGAAAGGAGCCTTACAGCTTCTTTTCCACAAAAGGGTCAGATTTTTATTACTTGGGAATTAATTAAACAACAAAGGTGAAATTAATAAAAATCAAAGATAAGGAAGTAGGAGAAAGAAATACAGATAAATTCTCTTAACTCACCACATCTGGAAAGTCTGCTAGCTTTCTCGCATTACCGAGGAGCCAGTGGGCGATAGCCAGAGCTTTCCGGAAGAGGCTTTCCTCCCCTCAGAGAGCGTTCAATCTCCCTCCCTCAAAAGGGGAGGTCCTTCAAAACTGCCTATAGAGAGTTCTCCATACCTCAGTAGCATACGTAACTTCAGGGTGGGCCAGGTATGGCCCCTCCCAAATGAGTCAGCTAAAACTCCAATAATTTTTTTTACCACACAGTTAAAGTCCAGGTCTAACCAGGTTACTCCCCTATTCAATAAACTCCAGTGATTCCTTTTTACTTTCAGTATTGTAACGATTGGAATGATGCCCCCTGCTGGAGACTTACTGTAGAAAAGCTCCACCATGAAGTGAAGGTCTTTGAGGGCAAGACCAGGAGTCTTTTCTTTGGAGTCAGGAAGTGATGCGGGCGAGTGGGAGGAGGAAGGGAGAGACTGGCGCTCGGTCTCACTCTCTTTTCTTGGGGACTCTGGTGGAGAGTGGAGCTAGAAATGTGCTCTCCCTTTAATAGATAGGTGAATGTAGGCCTTTCTCTCTCTTTACCAAATTCTTATTCTCTTTAATAAATGCTTAAAAGTCTAACTCTTGCTAAAGCTTATAATTTATTGGCGACCACTCATTAGATATTTTAGACAGTTTAGCTAGAATTTTAGCCCTTAACAGAATCAAATATAAAATCTTCTGTTTGGGGCTCAAAATCCTTCCTAACTTGGCCCCCTCCTACCTTTCTAGTATTTTTATACCTTACTCACTTGTATGTACTATGTGATCAAGTGATACTGGTTTCCTTGCCCAAGATACTCCATCTTGTAACTCTTCATTTTCACTGACTATCCCACCAAGATGTCCTGTATAAATCTTAAGTGTACACAGTTGTTTGCAGGTGGTCTCTCAGATTCAACAATGAGCTCCTTAAGAAATGCTGCTAATTTGGGGTTTTGAGCCCACTAGACAGGGGGCTGGCTTGGGGACAGGGTCCAGCAACAGCTGCGGAAATCATCGAGCCAGCTCCAGATGGTGGAACAAGGCCCACTGAGGTTTCTGGGGAAACAACACCTAGCACCTTTTGCTCCTCTTGAAATGTGGCCACCTATACCAAGACAGGGAGAAACATAGCCTTCTCTAGGAGAGAACATTATTGACCATGTAGAGTGAAAGGAAGACCAATGTTTTGTCTCCCTGGGACTGGCAGTGAAGCTTATCACTGTGAAAAGAAGCCACTGCCCACTGCTAGCCCAGCATGGAAGGGACAGAAGGTTAGCAGTAAGCATCCTATCTTGCCCTGGCTACTGAGTTCCCTCCCATCTCCTCCTTCTTTTGAGGGTGGAAAACAGTCAGCCTTCTGTCAAAGGGACATCTTCCATCTTTCAGCCTTCTTCTCTTGTTTCTGCCTCTCCTTTTTCTGTTTCTCTGTCTCTCCTTCTCCTGTTTCTTCCTCGCCTTCTCCTGCTTCTAAAGCTCCTCCTGTTGCTTGGTCTCCTTTACTGTTCCAGAGGTGTGCTGTTTCCAGTTGGTGAGGGCAGGGAAGTCTGTAACCCTTCCGCTGTGACCACAGGGCCTGGAGTAGCACCAGCACTGGCTCTTCCAACAGGAGGCAGTGGAGAAATAGAAGCTTCACCCCTGGAGGCACGACTTTTGAGGCCTAGAAGGCCGAGGAGGCTAGATGATAGGCCATGCCATGGGGGCACTGCTGTCACCTGTGCTCCTCATAGATTGAGAGCAGGGACTGACTCTTGCCTTTCTTATCAACTCTTAATATACCCAGCTCTTAATGCCTGGCACATAGCAGGTGCTTAATAAATGCTGGCTGTTTGACTAGCCATTTGCTATCTTTTTTTTTTTTTAAGTGGATTTAATTTGGTGACAATATCCATTTCTCTTAACCTAGTTTGCCAACTTGGTTCAGCCATTTAACCTGCACTTGTAAGATTTCTTATGCCTTAATACAAACACCCTTGAGCAAAGTCTTCCTCCCTGTGCTTTTTTTTTTTAAGTATTTTCTTTTTTTTTTTCCAGTTACATGCAGAGTTTTCAACATTTATTTTTGTAAGAATTTGAGTTCCAAATTTTTCTCTCCTTCCTACCCTGCCCCCATTTCAAAGCCAGCAAGCAATCTGATACAGCTTATACATTACAATCATATTAAACATACTTCCACATTAGTTGTTTTGTGAGAGAAAAATCAGAACAAAAGGGGGAAAAAACGCAAGAAGAAACAGCAACAAAAGTGAAACTAGTCTACTTCAGTCTGCATTCAGACTCCATAGTTCTTTTTCTGAACATAAAACATTTACTGTCTTTTAAGATAAAACTTTTTTTTTTTGTGAGGTTGTTTGGAACTCACCATGTCTAGTGCCTCCCCACCTCTCTTCTTAAAGACAGTATTTGTGATCCATAATTGTGAGTCTTATTTTACAGCATTTTTTCACCATTTTCCTCTATGCCTACTTTTGTGGTAGTCATTGACTACTAAATTATATGTTGGTCTAATTGGAATGGTTTAATGAAACCAAATGTCTCTTCAAATGGAATTTTTTTGCTGCCATTGAACATACAGCAAAACCAACCCCACCAACTCCTTGATTTGTCTTTCCAAGTAGAACCATCTTTCTTCTTTCTGCTACAACTGGCTTTTGTCTTATTTTCATTTATAGCAGGAAAATTGATGTCGATGTGATTGATTTCCTCTAATAGTGTGTCATTTTGATGGAAACTGGATAATGATCTTATATTTAGGACCATTCGTTTTTGTTTTGTTTTTTTCATAATGGGTTGCCATGGCCAAAAATTTCATACATATGAAACCTACCTTTCTAATGAGAAGCACGCATACTTTGTTCCTAAGATCATCCTTGAAACCTTTACAACATGATAGTACTACCTGAAGTTTTATGTTCCAGTGTCCATAAAGAGTACAAAATCTACTCTGTACCACAGTGATGAATCCTTGAGTCTTATCTTTGTTTAGGTAATTGCCAATAATGTAGCATTTAATTATTTTCCACTGGTTATCTTGGCCTGTTTCTCTGAATTCTTGATTACACTATCAGTAGATAAGTTTCTTCAAAATATTTTTCCTAAATAGCTGGAAATCTTAACCAGCTTTTCTAGGCACTTGTTTGCCCAAATAGATATTTTGGATCTCTGGTAATTGGGTATATTCTGTATTCCTCTAGTACATAATTCAGCTTATATACAGAGAAGAGAGAGTACTTGAGGTCATGTTTATCTTTGTCACCTTTTTTGTCTTTGATAATGCCTGCCTAATTATATCTTTTGTCCTCTGTTGAGGAGGTATAAGTAAATGACAGGTGTAGTTAAGCATTTGTTTTGCTCAAAATTGGTTGTTTTTCACTGAAGATAACCTACTTTATTTCTTATAGCATCCTGAGCACATAATAGGCACTAAGCACTTAATTAGGGTAAGCAGATCAGAAGCTATGAGAATAGGCACTTACCCAGGCAGAGTTATAGCTTCTGTATGAATAGTTACAAGATGTTTTCCCTATAAAATTAAAGAGTTACATAAATGATGGTTTTTTAACAAAAATTTCCTATAAACAAGCTACAAATTCTCTTAAGGCACCTAACTATAAAGAGCTGAGCAAGACAGTGTTTTGTTTTGATGTTTGTTTTTAATTAAGTTACACAATCACAAAATGAATCTTTTTATGTTATGATAATATTGTAACCTTGGATTACTATTTAGACTTTCAGTAATTCCATATTGACTTCAGAGTAAAATATAAACTTCTTCGTCTGGTAGTCAAGGCCCCCTAAAACCTGACTATATTCTACCTTTCTGTCTTTGCTAATATTACATATTGTTTTCCTTTAGGACTCTATTTCATCCAAACTGAACTAACTATTCATTCATCTTTCCCTCCTATATCTTTACATTTGCAAAGATCATTGCCTCCCATGCTAGGAATGAATTCCCTTCATATTTTTGGTTGTTGAAATTGAAATTCTCTTCCAAGATCAAGCTAAAGTGCCATAATCTTCTAAGAAGCCTTTCCTGACTCTTTTAAACCTGCCTCTCCCCAAAGTTATCCATCCCTCTTCAGTTTTTATCCTACTCTTTTTGACTTCTCCCAATTTGAAACTGTTGTTAGGTATTTAAGTTTGTTGAGTACAGCCAAAATTTTGTGTGAATTCTACTACTAGATTGTAATCTCCTTAACAGGAACAACTTATTTTTCTTTTTTTGTTTCTATCACAATCCCTTGCAAATAGTTTAATAAATTGGTATGGGACTTATTTGATACTAATTTAACTGTTAGCGATGTTATTATGATATTTTGAAATTTGTGTACTATTTAGAAGGAACCACAATAGCTTTTATCCATATTTGTATCTGTCTTTTACTCTAGCTTAGCTCTTGCCAAGTAAGCAGACACTTTAAATCGAATTAGATAGAATGTTATTCAGTACAAGTAAAGGTAATCTTTCACACACACACACACACACTCACACGCGCTCACACACACACGCTCACACAAAGGTTTTTTGGAAGGGGAAGCTATTTGTTTTGGTAAGTAAATACTTTAATTCTGAGTATATAACTAAAAGTCATTTATGTTCCTAACTGTATCTCCAAGTAATTTCTTGTTTGTAATTTTACAGACAAATGCAGGGAATGAACCAGACATGGAAGATGAACATGTTTGTTGTGAAGCATTGGAAGTGATGACACTGTGCTTTGCTTTGATTCCAACAGCCTTAGATGCACTTAGTAAAGAAAAAGCATGGCAGACCTTTATCATTGATTTGCTCTTGCATTGTCATAGCAAGTAAGTATTTTTGAAATAATTAAAGCATACATAATATTAGTTCTCACTTATGGCAAGGCAAGAATGACTTAGTTGATAGTGAAAATTTTATCCTTGGAAACTACGTTAAGTCAGCTAAATTTTATCTTGTAAGAACTGAAGTCGTCTTTGTTCAAACTTGAGCCAAGACCTAAATTAATTTTCATCTTTGACAATATCTACCATTATTACTGAATTCAATATAACCCTTGAAGGTCTAAAACGTATGTGAATTTTGTATTATTTCATATTTAGTGTCACCACTTAAAAGGATTATTGTGCTGGCATTGCTATGGGAATATAAATAATTTAATACTCTTAAAATTTGACATTGCCCTAAGTATATGTTTAGATATTCGGTAGTAACTGCACAGCTTTGATTTGATCTGTCCATACTTCTGTCTTTCTTGCATGAAAATAGAAAAAAGTGGGGATAAAAGTAGTAGAGAAGCCACCTTTTTCTTATTTAAGAATTCTTATATTTAATAAATTAAAATGGTTGAACATAGACCTCCATTGCTGTTAAAAAGAAATTTCAACATATGAGTAAAATATTGAAAGTAAGGTGAAATTCTGTTCCCAGATATCTAGTTGAAATTATTCATCTAAATATTTTGCATATTTTCTCACATTTGGTACTCCCATTGTGATTCTAGTTAACATTGTTCTAATCAGATTCTACATAATAGCTTTGTGTTTTATACAGAAACAAACTATATGATCATTCAGTCAGCTAGCATTAAGTGCCTACATTGGGCCAAGCATTCGAGATAATGAAGAAAGGCAGAATACAGCCCTTCCTTTAAGTTACGAAGTCTAATAGAAAAGAGAATATACAACAACTATGTACAAACAAGATATATAAAGAATAAATTGAGGGTAGTTTAAGAGGGAAGGCACTAATATTAAGAAGGACTGGGGTCCGTGGTAGCCATGTCTTCAAGGAGGAGGCGAGCGTGAAGGGCTCCGAGGCCTCGAGGCCTCACGAGCCAAGGAAATCCTCTAAGTTTTTCTTTTGAAGTCAGCCCAGAAGGGATAGGAACCCACAAGAAAGTCTGAAAACAGAAAGAATTAAATTCGCATGACAAAAAACTGAGAGTCATCTGAAGAGATCAATATGGATGCCCAGGGAATGTTACGATATATTTACAGAAGGTGGAAAGGAGGGCAGAAGAATGATCTTTATCCTGGAAGTGACAGAAGAAAAATGATTAACAGGGTTTTGGTAACCTGTGTGAGCAAAGAGACATTTGGCAGTCCCACCCCATTGATGAGTTCGTGTGATCTGACCCGGATGAACTAATTCCCAGGTTTACCTGCACCACTCGTGATTAAGAAAACATTAGGGAGTTAGTAACTGCCTCAAGTTACACCAAGCATGGACATTGAGAGGGTGAAGGTCACTTCTCCAAGTCACTGGACATTTTTATTGAACTGAATTGTGGAAGATAAATAGACTATGGGTTGTTCTATCCCCGGATTTTTTTAAAAAGAAAACACAGCAAACTCTTCATTGCTCTTACAGAATTTTTTACAGTCCTTGTGAATGCCCTTCAGGTCAGCCAACCTGAAGGGATAAAACCTTGCCCTGGGGGTCGTTTGGGAGCTATGAACGACTGGATTACTTGGTCAGTTTTGTTTGCTGGCAAGCACGGAAACCCGCGCGCGCAAACCCCCCCCCCCCCCCCCCCCCCCCCCCCCGGACCATTTATTGTCCTTTTAAAATCAGTGGCAGGGGCAGCTAGGTTGTGCATTGGGCCCTGGACTCAGGAGGGCCTGAGTTCAAATGTGGCCTCAAACACTTGACACTTCCTAGCTGTGTGACCCTGGGCAAGTCACTTAACCCTCATTGCCCCGCCCAAAAAAAAAAAAAACAAACCAAAAAAAAAAAAAGAGCCTGAGGTTGAGGGGCAGCTAGGTGGCACTTGGGCCCTGGACTTAACCCTCACTGCCCCTCAAAAAAAAAAAAAAATAAATAAAATGAAATCAAAAAAAAAAAAAAAAAAAAAAAAAAAAAGAAGGACTGGGACCTCAGACACTTGACACTTACTAGCTTTGTGACCCCGGGCAAGTCACTTAACCCCCATTGCCCTGCCAAAAAAAAAAAAAAAAGACTGGGAATGGTTTCTTGCAAAAGGTGGGATTCTAGGTGACACTTGAAGTAGGATAGGGAAGCAGGATGTTAAGATGAGGAAGGGAGAGTGTTCTAAGTATGGGGAATAGCCAATGAAAATGCCCAGTCTAGAGATGGAGTGTCCACTATTAGGAAAAACAAGGAAGCTGGTGTCACTGAATCACAGAGTATGTGAAAAGGAATAAAGTATATAAAAACTGGAAAAAGGACCAGGGGTCAGGTTATGAAGGGCTGATGATATGTTTAGACTTGTGCTTCTGAAAGATAAGTTTGACAGCTGAGTGGCTTGCAGTGGAGAGAAACTTGAATCAGGGAGATTTACCAGTAGGCCATTGGAAAGATTCAGGACCTGAGATAAGGAGGTCTTATTTTGGGGTGGTGGTTATGTCAAAGGAGAGAAAGGGACACATAAAAGAAATGTAACAAATATGAGAGAGATCATTTCAACTATTTGGATACATGGTGAGTAAAAAGTGAAGAGTCAAAAAAAACACATAACTTACAAACCTCTGTGACTAAAAGAATGTTGGTTTCCTTGTCAGTAATAAGGAAATACAGAAGGGGAAGGGTTTGGAGGGAAAGAAAATAAGTTCAATTTGGACAGTGTTTAGTTTTAGGTGTTTATAGAGAACATCCAGTTTGAGATATCTATCAGGCAATTAGAAATTCAGGACTGGAGGTCAAGAGATAGGCACTCTGCCTGGACAAGTAAATCTGCATAGAGATGATTACTGAAACTATTTGAGTTAGGGACACTTGATTTGGTGCATGAAGATCCAGCAAAAGAGACAGAAGGAGCAGTCATACAGGAAGGAGAATGAGAACACAACAATGACATGGAAAGCAAGGGAGAAGAATGTGTCAATAGTAGTGTCTGAGGCTCCAGAGAGGCCAAAATGGATGAGGATTGAGGAAATACTATTAGATATGGCAACAAAGGAATCATTAGTATGTTTAGAGAGAGTAGTTTTGGTTCAATAATGAGCTGACAAGTCAAGCTTCAAAAAGTTAAAAGAGAGAGGAGAAGAAATGGAGGCACCAGTTTGAGGCAAAAGAAGAAAGTTCAGAGAAGAAATTAGATGGAAGTATGAGTTGAACATTTTTAGTTTAAGATATTAAAATCTAGAGGAGTTCAAGAGAAAGCTTGAGGACTGATCTGACTTGTGCTAAACCCATAAGCTGATGAGATCAGGAAGAAAGAGAATACTGCCCGGCCAGAGCTTTGAGCATCACAATTAAGGCCTTTTATTGTCACAGTTGAGTTCTGTCTGACTCTCCATGACCCCGTGCACCATAACACACCAGACCCTTCCGTCTTCTACTATCTCTCAAAGACTCTCCAAGTTCCTATTTGATGTTTCCATGACACTATCCATCTCATCCTCTGCCATCTCCTTCTCCTTTTGTTTTCAAGCTTTCCCAGCATCATGGTCTTTTCCAGTGAGTCCCATCTTCTCATTATGTGGCCAAAGTATTTAAGCTTCAGCTTCAGTATTTGACCTTCCGATAAATAGTCTGAGTTAAATTCCTTTTATGTATTGACTGATTTGACCTCCTTGCTGTCCAAGAAACAACAGTCTCAAAAGTCTTCTTCAGTACCACAATTCAAAAGCATCAATTCTGTGGCACTCAGCTTTCTTTATAAAACAACTCTCCTCTTCAGTTGTCTGTAAGGTGCTTGGTTCTTCTTCGGAAGCTAAGGCCATGTTGGGGTTAACCCTCACTTCAGCCGGCAACTAGCACCACTACAAACAAGTCTCTCCTCATCCATCTCCCGAAATGGCTGTCTCCGAGCTCGCTTGCATCTACTCTGCTCTCATCCTTCACAACGATGAGGTTACGGTCACGGAGGATAAAATTAATGCCCTCATTAAAGCAGCAGGTGTAAATGTTGAACCATTCTGGCCTGGATTATTTGCAAAGGCCCTGAACAATGTAAACATTGCAAGTCTCATCTGCAATATAGCAGTAGGTGGACCTGCCCCAGCAGCTGGTGGTGCTGCCCATGCTGGAGGTGCTGCTCCTGCTAGCACAGCTGCCCCAGCTGAGGAGAAGAAGAAAGAGGAAGCAAAAAAAGAAGAGTCTGAGGAGTCTGATGATGACATGGGCTTTGGTCTGTTTGACTAAATATATTTTTTGAAACATTAAATAAAAAGCTTAACTAAAATAAAAATTAAAAAAATAATAATAAAACAACTCTCACAGCCATACATAGATATTGGAAAAACCATAGCTTTGACTACACAGACCTTTGTCAATAAGATGATGTATGTTTTTTAGTATACTGTTGAGATTTGTCATAGCTTTCCTTCCAATGAATAAGCATCTTTTAATTTCATGGCTACAGCTGCCACAAAATTACAGAGATCTTTTGAGCCCAAGAATATAAAATCTGGCATTGCTTCTCCCTCTCTTTGCCAGGAAGTGATGGAACCAGTTACCAAGATTTTAGTTCTTTTGATGTTAAGCTTCAAGCCAGCTTATAACCATTTTTGTCTTTCATCCTCCTCAAGAAGCTTAATTCCATGGGGCAGCTAGGTGGCACAGTAGATAGAGCACCAGCCCTGGAGTCAGGAGTACCTGAGTTCAAATCCGGCCTCAGACACTTAACACTTACTAGCTGTGTGACCCTGGGCAAGTCACTTAACCCCAATTGCCTCACTAAAAAAAAAAGAAGCTTAATTCCTCTTCACTTTCTGCCATCAAAGTGGCATTGCCTCCATGTCTGAGGTTGTTGATATTTCTCCTGGCAATCTTAATTCCAGCTTTTGATTCATCCAGCCTGGCATTTCACATAATGTACTCTGAATATGAGTTAAATAAATAAGGTGACAATATGCAGGCTCGTTGTACTCATTTTCTAGTCTTTAACCAATCAGTTGTTCCATATTTGGTTCTAACTGTTGCTTCTTGCTCTGCACACAGGTTCCTCCAGAGGCAAGTGAGATGATCTGGTACTTCCATCTCTTTGAGGGCTTGCCACATTTTGTTGTGAATCTACATAAGTCTAAGACTTTAGTGCAGTCAATGAAACAGAAGTAGATATTTTTCTCAAACGCTTTTGCCTTCTCCATAATCTAGTATTCACTGGACTTTTGGTCTCTACTTCCTTTGCCTCTTTGAAAAACCAGCCTTGTTTTCTGATGATTTTTAGTTCACGTATTGGTGAAGCCTGACTTGGAGAATCTTAAGCATAACCTTGCTGGTCTGTTGAATGAACACAATTGTTTGGTAATTTGAACGTTCCTTGGCATTGCCCTTCTTTAGGATCTTTTGCAATGCGGTGGCCACTGTTGTTTCCCAAATTTGCTGGCATGTTGAGTGCAGCACTTTAACACATCGTCTTTTGTTTTAAATAGCTCAGCTGAAATTCTGTCATTTCCATTAACCTTTTTGTTAGCAGTGCTTCCTAAGGCCCATTTGACTCTTTTCTACAGTATGTCTGTCTCTAGATAAGTAACCACACCATCCTCTTATCAGTGATGTTAAGATCTTTCTTTCTATAGTTCTGCATATTCTTGCCACCTCTACTTAATCTCTTGTGCTTCTGTTAAATCCCTACCATTTTTATCATGCTCATTTTCACATGAAATTTTCCTTTAACATCTCTAATTTTCTTGAAGAGATCTCTTTCCTGTTCTATTGTTTCTTCTAATTCTTTGCATTGCTCATTTAAGAAAAACTTATCTCTGCTAGCCACAGTGAATAGAGCATTGGCCCTGAAGTTGGGAGGACCTGAGTTCAAATTTTACCTCAGACACCAGCTATGTGACCCAGAGCCAGAGCAAATCACTTAAGTCCAATTGCCTTAAACATCTGGGGCCATCTCTAGTCATCTTGATATACATCCAGATATACATCTTGCCACTGGATCCAGATGGCTCTGGAAGAAATGCTGAGGCTAGTAACTGAACAGCCTTGCGTCATTTAAATCCAATTCATTGAAAGTCATGACATTACCCCAATGTAATGGTCCTTTTCGAGAACAAAGAGCAAACAACAGCTTCTCTGCTAGCTATTCTCTAGAATTCTGCATTCTGTTTGGTATTCTTTTCCCTTTCCTTTCCTTGGTTATTTGTTAAGTGTCGTTAGACAGCCATTTTGTTTCCTTGCTTTACATTTCCTTTGGAATTTTTTTTGTTGTTGCCTCCTATGTAATACTGTGAATCTCTGCCCATAGTTCTTAAGATACCTATCTTCCAGATCCAGTCCCTTAGATGTATTTATCATCTGTTTCATATTGGTGAGGGATGTTATTTAGATCATACCTATATGGGGTTTGTTTTTGTTTGTTTTTTAGTGAGGCAACTGGGGTTGTGACTTGCCCAGGGTCACACAGCTAGTAAGTGTTAAATGTCTGAGGCTGGATTTGAACTCAGGTACTCCTGACTCCAGGGCCGGTGCTCTATCCACTGTGCCACCTAGCTGCCCCATACCTATATGGTTTGATGGTTTCCCCTACTTTCTTCAAATCATGTCTGAGTCTTGCAACTAGTTCATGATCAGATTCATAGTCAGAACTGTATAGAGGTCTCCACCTTTGTCTATAAGGTATATAATCAGTCTGATTTCTGTATTGACCATCTGTAATGTCCATATATAGAGTTGCCTTTTGAGTTGTTGAAAAAGAGTATTTGTTATGACTAGCAAGTTATCTTGACAAAACTAAAAGTAACTCCACAACTAATGAAATGGCTGGGCCAAAGCTGAAAGGTAGCTCAGCTGCAGATATGTTTGGTGAAGAAAGGAAAATCCAATGCTGTAAGGATTAATATTATATAGGAACCTGGAATATAAAATCTATGAGCCAAGGTAAACTGGATGTAGTCGAGCAGAACAGGAGATAGATTAAATATTGACATCTTGGGTGTCAGTGAAATTAAATGGAAATGAATGCATGAGTTTAATTCAGATGATCACTAAATATATTACTGTGGACAAGAATCCCTTAGAAGAATTGGAGTACCCCCTCATAGTGAGTAAAGGGTAGAAAAGTAGTACTGGGGTATAATATCCAAAGTAACAGGCTAATTGTTTGAATCCAAGGCAAACTATTCAACATCATAATAATACAAGTCTGTGCACCAACCACTGATGTCAAAGAGGCCAAAATTGGTCAGTTCTGTGAAGATCCAACTTCTTCCAGAAATAAGATGTCATATTCATCATCAGGGACTGGAATGCTAAAGTAGGAAATCAGAAGATAATTGGAATAACAGGCAAGTCTGGCCTTTGAATACAAAATGAAGCAGGGCAGAGACTAATAGGGTTTTGTCAAGATAACTCACTGGTCATAGAGGTGATTCAACACATAGATATCACCAGACGGTCAATGTGAAATCAGATTGGTTATATGCTTTGCCGGTAAGGCCAAACACCTACATACATGAAGTACTAGTGCAGGCAACTTGAAAGGAGGAATCAGTCATCATGGAATGAACAAAAAAAGAGGTGCTGGCTAAGAGGAAAGGGGGCTTATCAGTAGCTTCAAAAGCTAAAAAGTAATCTGGGAGGATTAAGACTGATAAAAGTCCTTTAAGTTTAGACCAAATTACTTGTGGATCAGAAAGTTTTAGTACACCTTACTGAGCAGAGTACTAATAATATGTTTAGGCCTGTGCTTAGAGGAAGCTGTTTTGAAGGGCATTAATAATGGAGGAAATCAGGAAAGACATCCTGAAGGAGGTGGCATTTGGAGCAAGGTTTAAAGGAAGTTAGAGTCTCCAAGAGGCAGAGCTGAGGAGGAAAAGCATTATAGGCATTCCAGCCTGTGCAAAGGTAGGGGACAGGAGTGGGGTTGGTGGGAGGAGCAGGGGGAGGGGTTATGTGGAAAGAATAGCAAGATGGCCAGTTTGGCAGGAAGGAGAGGAATGATGTATATATAATGAAACTAGAAAAATAGATTGGGGGACAGAGAGGTAAGGGAGGTCAGGCTATAAAGGGATCAAAGAAGTCACTGAGCAGGGCAGCAACATGTTCAGAAGAACTGTGTTATTAGAAATATCCATTTGGAAGCTGTACAGTAGATGGATTGGAGAAGAGCTGACAGTGAAGAAGGATTAGAAAAAAATTCTTGGATCTAGCAAGAAATAAGTGGAAGAATGAATTAGTTGCTGACTTGCACAAAACTTTCCATTAAGTGGTAGAATGGAAGTAGAGAGATAGAAAAATAATAAGAACAACATGTGTCAAAAGCATTTTCTAGGATTTTAGCATGTGTGGGAGGGAAGTAGCTTCTTTGAACAAGAAAGTTTCAATTAAGGGAAAAAATAAAAAGATTGTCTTGATGGAGTGAGGGACCACTTGAATTTTCATTGCATGAATTTGTAATGTGCCTAATCAAATTGGTTGCATAACTTCCTGTAGATCCATTCTAGGAGAGAAAGGATTGCAAAGGTAATAATATGAGATTGTGGTTTCTTATTACACAAATAGCAGTGGAACAAGGGAGTGTGGAATTTGAAAATTGAAAATATTGAATTAAACTGGTTAACAGTAGAGTTGATATTGGAAAGGAGGAAAAATTAAGTCAAAGCAGGAATAACATGCTAAGAAAATACTGGGGGAATGAAGAGATTAAAAGTTAAAATAAGGACAGAGAATAGGGTAAGGAGGGGATGAGTCACAGGAAAAGATGAAATGAAAGGTTTTATGGTCATATAAAGGAATGTCAGTTTTGGTACAAGTAAATGGAACACTTGTGGGTAATAGTGATAGCCAGTCCTTTGTGTAGATGAGATAAAGTCAAGGAGTAGATCATGGGATTTAAAGAGACTGAGAAATTTGAGTAAGCATCCATATTTATGTTGATGTCCCCTAGTGTAAAGTCAGGATTTAAAGAGGAAAGGAAGACAGTGAATTAAGAGCTGATTTCTTTGAGAAAGAGAAACAGTGACCCAGAGAATGATATGCAATAACCACCCTGATTTGAATAGAGTAGAAAATTTTAATCAGTGAGCTTCTAAGGAGAAGTTGTTAAGTGTGATAGAGCAAATAGTGAATCTGGAACTAAGAGATCAGAACAAGTAATATCTGACTTTTTCCTCCAAGACCAAAGCAACAGGGGAAGGGAGAAGGGAAATTATGAGTATGGATTATGCTGCAGAGAGTGGCCACAACTTAAGCATTACTTGGGGAAAAGCCAGGTCCCAGTGAGAGAAAGTTGATAGAAATAATGTGAGAGAAATTTAAAGAACCTTCTTAAGGAATGTCATTTCAAAGAAGAGTGGATATGGTGGGACAAAAGTTGTAGTGACACTCAAGAAGTGCTGTTTGGGGGAGTGGGGATTTTTTGGGGGTAGTTGATTCATGTAGCTTGTAATCCAGAGTAATGCAGATATACAAAACAATGTGTAGTGGAATTTTTTTTTAACTATAGAAGTATTAGTGGTTGGCTAATTAATTGTATTGCTCACATTCTCTGAGAAGTTATATTTTGAGGCAAAGACCACAAGGTACCTGGCTTTGGTAGTCTGACCTGCTTTCTCCAACAGTCTATCAGACATTATGTTAAAATGTTGAGAATACAGAAACAAAAATCAAGCAGCCCCTCCCCTCAAGGAGCTAATATACCACATTTCACACAGCTTACTGCAGTGATTATCCAAAAGCACAAGGCAGACCATGTCACTCACTGAACTCCAATGACCCCCTCCAGTACCTTTATCCAGTGCAAATTTGTCTTCCCTAATCTGTGGTTTACCAGTGAAACAGGTTGAAATTTTAACTGATGGATACACCTATACCTTTCATTATAGATGGTACCTCTTCTGACATCTCTTGTTCCTTGAGGCTAAGGAACTCTTATTTCTGGTGCTCCATCTGAAAGTGACTTAGGATTATGTCCTAGGGAGCTATGCTAAATTTAGTACTAGATCCTTAGGGGAGCTAGTGACAAGTTATTAGGCACACACAGAAGATACCGTCCACGTAGGGGGAAAAAACAAACAACCAACAAACATTGGCTTCCTAATGTGACTTCCAGGAAATCTTTTTTTTTTTTTTTTTTTAGTGAGGCAATTGGGGTTAAGTGACTTGCCCAGGGTCACACAGCTAGTAAGTGTTAAGTGTCTGAGGCCGGATTTGAACTCAGGTACTCCTGACTCCAGGGCCGGTGCCACTGTGCCACCTAGTTGCCCCTCCAGGAAATCTTGAAGTCAGGATCACTGATGAACTAACTGCCTGTGCTTTCTAGTTGGTTTGAATCCTTTTTGTAGGCCTCTTACTTTGCTAATGCATAGGCTTTCTTATATTGCTTAAATTCTAGCAGTTTCTGGTGATGACTCTTCTTATTTCTTCCTTAGACTGGACTGAATTCATGCTGCATCAATCAGTTCCTTGGCCTTATCCCCAAACAAATACCAGGGAATTCTCACATTGAGAGTTGTCAATAAGAATATTTGATACCTTAGGTGATGCTTTGCTATAATGCTACTTCTCCCGAATATTTTTTTCTTCATAAAAAGATAATCTTTTTTCAAATGAGCTACTGACTCATTTGAATTACAGCATTTCTCTCAAAGAAAATTTTAAAATATTTCTTAAGTATGTAATGACATTGGTATCTAAGGTTTTGTGGGTCTTACTATTTTGGTAAAATATTTGTATCAGCACATGATTTGATTTATTACTTGTGAGAAATTACTGAGACAAAGTATTCTTTAAAGCCTATCCCTGGATCTAAAAAGCTAATTAGATGCCAGTAAATGAGATAGCTAAACTGCATATTAAATGGTCATTTGTTTTTGTTACTCCTTTCCAAGCTTTATGATGGTGAATCCATCTGAAACCAACCTTAGCAGGAAAAACATTTGGGTAATTTCTACAAGGTGAATAAAATTTCATTTGTTAGATTGCAGAATGGCACCAGCAATACTTTTACTTCTACCTACTTTTCAGGATTTTGTGAAGAAAGCATTTCATAAACCTTTAAAACACTAAACATCCAAGTTGTTACTTCAGTGCCAAAACTAAAAATACTTTTTACATTAGAGGGCCTCTGAGGTCCCTTTCAGTTTGTTTTTTTTTTTAGTGAGGCAATTGGGGTTAAGTGACTTGCCCAGGGTCACACAGCCAGTAAGTGTTGAGTGTCTGAGGTCGGATTTGAACTCAGTTATTCCTGACTCCAGGGCCAGTGCTCTATCCATTGCGCCACCTAGCTGCCCCTCCCTTTCTGTTCTAAATCTTTGATCCTATGAAAGAAAAAAAGACATCATTGGAAATATATTCACTGTAAATAAAATGACAATACTATCTAAAGTAATCTTCAGATTTAGTCTATACCAAAGTACCAAGATGTATATTATCAAAGTAAACAGAATACTAATACTTATTTGAAGTTATCAAAAGGTCTTCGTTTTCAAGAGAAAAAAAGCAGGAGTGAAGAAGGACTAGTATTGCAAAATCTCAAAAAGTATCAGTATATTTTTTGCTCATTACCAGAAATGAAAATAGATCAGTGAAACAGACCAGGCAAGAAAAATCCAGGGGGAACAAAGAAAGTCATAGTATTAAACCACAGAAATAAAGATCATGTGAAAAGGAAGAAAAGATCTGAGGTTGCATAGAAATTTCTTGGGCAAAAAAGGGTTGTGAGAAGCCCTGCTATTGATAACTCTCTAAGATTCTTAAGTTGCAAAGAAGATGCCACCCTGCATTGGGAGAGGAGAAATCACAGGTGCAGTCTCTATCCCTAAAAAGTAGCTTTAGTTGAACATATCTGCTTAAAAAGGCTATTACACAGGGGCAGCTAGGTGGCGCAGTGGATAAAGCATCTGCCCTAGACTCAGGAGTACCTGAGTTCAAACCCAGCCTCAGACACTTGACACTTAATAGCTGTGTGACCCTGGGCAAGTCACTTAACCCCCATTGCCCTGTTCCCCCCCAAAAAAAAAAGGCTATCACACATGCTAATACTCAAAGCAAATCAAAAAAGAAAGGTGACTGGATATTTTAACAAATAAGTGAAATGAAGTATGAAATGTAATGCTGTGAGCATATTAGGAGACACTCAAGTGTTTTAGCTTTGAGTCAGTCTGCTGCATAAGGTTCA
This sequence comes from Dromiciops gliroides, assembly GCF_019393635.1. NCBI lineage: Eukaryota > Metazoa > Chordata > Mammalia > Microbiotheria > Microbiotheriidae > Dromiciops > Dromiciops gliroides. Next base: position 277,832,976 of record NC_057863.1, on the reverse strand, counting down.
TCATTACCTGTCTCACTGGATTTTGTAAGTAAAGTGCTTTGTAAACTATTAAGCACTTTACAAATGGTAGCAGCTGTTTACATAATTATTTTGTTCCTCTCATAGCTTACAAACTATCTTTGTGCCTTGATATGTGAATTATGTCACTTGAATTCATTGGGACAGTTTCTTCATCTGTACAATTAGGAATGTTAGACTCCCTAAAGGGTCTTCTGGTTCAAAGGTACATTAATTCCTGTGGCAGTCCAGCAGATTCTTTTTTCCTTCCAGGAGACTTTCACGTCAGTATGCCCCCATTAAATTGTGAACTTAATAATGCATGAACAGGGGCAGCTAGGTGGTGCAGTGGATAGAGCACTGACCCTGGAGTCAGGAGTACCTGAGTTCAAATCCAGCCTCAGACCCTTAATGCTTACTAGCTGTGTGACCCTGGGCAAGTCACTTAACCCCAATTGCCTCACTAAAAAAAAAATTTTTTTTTAAATAATAATGCATGAACAATACAGTTCTATCCACCAACATCAGTTCTGACAAGTAGAGGGGATCCCAGAAATGTTATGTACTGATTGTTTTAGAGGTGGGTGTCTCTGAAGGAAATTATTCCCCATCATATGGGAGTGGCTCTCTGAAAGGAGTCCTGAAAGCACAAGGTCATCTTTTCATTCAGGATTGTAGATTGGGGTCTTTGCAAGAACAATTTTTTTATCTAGTGTTTTTGTATTATAAAACCAAACTTAGAGAAATACTTTTCAGAAGTGAATTTCTTACTGCTTTTGTTGTTAATCAAATAATAATGTTCAACACCTGAAAATAAAACATAAAAGGAAAAGGAGTTGGTGAGAGAGTTTTTTATTTATTTTCTGCTTTGTCAAGTACAGGTTATTACTATTGTTTTAAAATCTTCAAACATTATTTTCATTTTCAGAACTGTTCGTCAGATGGCACAAGAGCAATTCTTTTTAATGTCTACCAGGTGTTGCATGGGACACAGACCTCTACTTTTCTTCATTACTTTATTATTTACCGTTTTAGGGGTAAGATGCTAAATACTCTTATTTAAATTAGTAACATTGTGTCTTCTAGTGACATTATTTTAATTAATGATAGGCTGGTCATGTTTACAACAAAAATATTTTTCCCCCTTAATGTACATACTTTTTAACAGTTTGGTTTGACTTCAGTTCAACTTTTAATTCATACATGAGCTATTACAAATTTTATGAGAATTTTATTTAATTAAAATAATGAGACCCTGTAAACAAACAAAATTTGACTTAAGTAAAGAAATGTTAGTTTCAACTCTGATCTATTTCAGTTGACTGACTCTAGATCTTTTTTAGTGTTGTAGACACTAAGGAAAATGTGTGTGCCTGTGCATGTGCGCACTCATGCATTAATAAATTGTGGTTTATGTTTCAGAGCACAGCAAGAGAGAGAGCTAAACATTCAGGAGATTATTTTACTCTTTTGAGACATCTTCTAAATTATGCTTATAACAGTAATATTAATGTGCCCAATGCTGAAGTTCTTCTAAATAATGAAATTGATTGGCTTAAAAGGATCAGGGTAAGTTGCAATGGATAATTTATCATATCATAAGATATAAATAGGTCATTTTTATTTAATCATTTTAGAAGTCCCAGGAAACAATTAGTATTATTCTAATCATAGGCAAAAGGGTAAGGTGCCTTACTGGTATGTAAAGTACATGCAAATTCTGCTAGCTCGTGCATATAAATAGTCATGTTCTTCAAACACCTTATTTCCATTGTTCTCCAATATTTTTAAGCCTTCAGTTTTGAAGCTTCAAAGCAAAAATTAAATTTTAATAATTTGTTCTTGGCTCCTTAATTTAAAAGGGTAATTATGACTAACAAGAAGCTTCTTCATGAACTACCATTTGGCTTGTCTTTTTCACCTAAAAATATATATATTTCAGTTTCTGTTCAAATGTTCATTTAACAGACACTTGAAAATTTTCACTTGAGGTAAGGAATTAATACTGTTTCAAGATTTAATCTCATTTTAAAATGTGAAAATTTTAGTCATATGTCATGGGTCATATGATAATCTTGTATGATTAGAATTGAAAAAGGACAGAAAAGTGTCCTGGACAAATTTTGGAGTCTACTTTCAGAGTTTTTAAAATTAGACCAATATTAATAATGTGATCATCACTTAGATTCTTAATACTTCCAGTTCTCAAATATGTCTACAAGTACCCATATGCATATATACTCCTTCATTATTTTTCCTAGTGTATGAACAATTTAGTATTTTGTGTTTGTATCCCTAGCACTTGGCACAGTGAATTTCCCACAGTCGTTGCTTAATAAATGTTGACATGGCTTTTTAAACATCATCTCATCAGCTTTTTTTTTTTAGCATCATTGACTGCAAATTTAAATTAAAAGTCTCATATATTTTCTGTCTTAGGATGAAGTTAAAAGAACGGGTGAAACAGGGGTAGAAGAGACAATCTTGGAAGGTCACCTTGGTGTAACAAAAGAGTTATTGGCCTTTCAAACTCCTGAAAAGAAATACCATATTGGTTGTGAAAAAGGGGGTGCTAATCTTATTAAAGTAAGTGCCACCTTTGTGAGTCTTTTAAATCTTACAGTTAGAAAACTCTGTATTCTGTTGGATGTGTTAGATGGTTTAACAAAACTACCTCAATTATCTTCCTGTATATCTCTTGAGGGAGCAACAGTCTACCTTATTTAATAAGTACATTTTTCTTTTTGGAGCAGATCTAGGATTAGGTATAGTGGAGAGGGCATTGAACTTGAAAACGAGTTTCTGTGTTCAAATCCTTTGTCAGACTTGTTCTGTAACCCTGTACAAATCACTTCATGTCTCTGGACCTCAATTTCTTCATCTATAAAGTAGTCCTCAAATGCCCCTTCCCACTCTAAATCTGTGCTCCTTTGATTTCAATGATGTTTGTATTTCCCTATGAAGAAATTTCCTCCTGCTCTGCAGCTGACCTGCCAAAGATTACATACTATTGTGTGTCAGAGGCATTATTTTAAACACACCCTAGGTAATCAGTCTAGTTTTACATATACCCTGCCCTCTTGTCCTGATGCCACTTATCCTATTTCAGACTCCAATCCTAAATTATTCCTGCTGCCAACTGCTTTCCTTGCTTTTGCTTATATGCTGCTGAAGATTGCTGAAGAAACTTACATGATGGTCCTGACTGGGTCCTCTATAAATCTGTTATTTGTTCTTAATTGGGCTGGCACCTAAGTGGCTCAGTGGAGGTAGCTCTGAGCTTGGAGTCAGGAAGACCTGAGGTCAAGTCCAGCTTCACACAAAAGCTGTGTGACCCTAGGTAGTCATTTAAACTTTGTTTGCCTGAATCCACTAGTGAAAGAAATGGTAAACCACTCCAGTATCTTTGCCAGGAAACCCCACAGAAAGTCTTGGTGTAATATGGCCCGTAGGGTCATGAAGAATTGGACATGAATGAACAACAGCTTAATTGGGTCCAAACTACTTTACACCAATCCTTTTAGTTTTCTCAAATCGCTTCCATCCTGCTCCTCTGAGTTGCTGTTCCAAATTTTCTCAAGCTCACTTACATGCCCACTTCCTCCCAAACTCCCTCTCACAGGCTCCCAAATTCAACACATTATCTTATCATCCCCGATCTTTTCATAGGAAGAAGCAGCCTTTCTCCTTGACTATGTCAACCTCTCCACTTAACTTTAATCCCATCTCCTTCCATATGTTTTGGAGCTTGATGAGTCCCTTCCCACTCTAATTTTTAATCTTTTGTTACTTCCCTAGACCTTCAAACATTCCTAGATCTTCCCTAGCCTTAAAAAATCTTTTCCTCAATCTTACTGTCCTTTTTAGTTATCTTCCTATATCTATACTCATTGCTTCTACTTTCCTGCCTCCACTCTTTCCCCTACTCTTCTCTTGATTTCTGTTCCCATTATTCAATGCCAAGTCTAATAGCTTTTTTATAATCCTTCTTGACTGGGTACACTACAGATTTATATTATCTCATCAGACTGGTCCTTCATGACTGCAAAGGACTCTTATTACTACTTCCAAATTTATTCTCTGTGGCACTCCCCTCTACAGCTGCTCTCAGCTTTTTCTTCTTTCCTCAAGCCTCTTCAATCACCACTATCCACTCTCATCTCAGCTGAGGACCCCTACTCGTACTTTACTGAAAAATTAAGAGACCATTTGTGAGAAACTCCTTCATCTTCCCTTCTCTTTACTCCAGTCTCTGCTGAAGCACTTGAGTCTTCTCACCAAAATCATCCCTTCTCCATGCACTTTTTTTTGTTTGGTTTGGTTTGGTTTGGTTTTGGGGGGGGGGGGTTTGGTGAGGCAATTGAGGTTAAGTGACTTGCCCAGGGTCACACAGCTAGTAAGTGTTAAGTGTCTGAAGCCAGATTTGAACTCAGGTACTCCTGACTCCAGGGCCAGTGCTCTATCCACTGCGCCACCTAGCTGCCCGCCCCCCCCCCCCATGCACTTTTGATCCACCCCCGCCCATTTCTTATAGTTGGACTTCTCTTTCTAATCTTCGGTCTCATCCTATCTACTAGTTCCTTCCCTGCTGTTATCTATATTCCACACAGAATTGCAGTAGCTCCCAAGAAATGAGATGCAAAAATTTAAAAATATCTCCACTCCAATTGTTCATACTGATTATTTGTGCCTGACCTGTGGTAGAGCCTTCTGGGCTTGTTTTGGTCTGATCAGCCACAGTTGGACACACTATACCTTGACCCCCAACATAGGGATGTCCTTTTGGTTCTCTTCAAGCACAAAGAAACACAACCAAATTCTATGCTCCTACTTCCTTTCCTTTCACTCTCTTCTAAATCCTTTGCAATCTGGCCTCCAACAAGAACTGACTTGGTCATTCAAGTGAAACTTTTTTTCCAAAGTAACCAATGAGCTCTCAATGGCCTTTTTTCAAACTTCTTCCTTTCTGACTTTTCTGCAGCACTTGACAGCTTTAACTATTCTTAACTCTAAGATACTTTCTTATCTTCTCTCATTAAACTCTTTCTCTTGTTGATATTAGTAGCTCCTAGAGATGAATCCAGATCTACATATCAGTCCCCAAATCTACATATCAATCCCTAGTCTCTCTTCTGAGTTTCATTCCCTACATCACCAAATAACTGCCTGTTGAGTTACTATGGATGTCCCATAGGTAACTCAAATGGAACTCATCATTTTCTCCCCAAACATACTGGTCTGGTGAACCTCCCTCTTTTAGTCAAGGCTGCTCCCAGCCTTCTGGTCACTCAGGTTCACAACCATGGAATTAACCTTAACTCTTTACTTCCCCTTACCCCCTTCCAACCTCACACATAATTATTTGCTGAATCTTATCATTTCTACCTCCACAACATGTCTCCAATTTGAGCTATTCTCCCTTCTCATGTGGCCACTACCCTAATTTAGGCCCTCATCATCTCTTGATATCTTTACTATAAATGTCAACTCTTCTCAAATTCATCTACTATACAGCTTCCAAATGGATATTCCTAATAACACAGTTCTGAACATGTTGCTGCCCTGCTCGGTGACCTCTTTGATTAAATTTAGTTGTTTCTGTTTGATATTTGAATCCCTTTATAGCCTGACCTCCCTTACCCCTCTGTCCCCCAATCTATTTTTCTAGTTTCATTATATATACATCATTCCTCTCCTTCCTGCCAAACTGGCCATCTTGCCCTCTCCCCTACCTTTGCACAGGCTAGAATGCCTATAATGCTTTTCCTCCTCAGCTCTGCTTCTTGGAGACTAACTTCCTTTAAACCTTACTCCAAATGCCACCTCCTTCAGAACGTCTTTCCTGATTTCCTCCATTGTTAATGCCCTTCAGAATAGCTGCACATTAAAATTACATTTTGCATTTACTTATCTGTGAACATATTGGCTCATAATGGTAAAAAGTAATCTCTTAGGGCATGGATAGTCTCATTTTTGTGGCACCGAACACATTGACAAACGGGTACTGAAATGCTTGTTGATTTATTGATTGAAGCCGGAATGTAGTGCTTATTTGGAAGCTTTTGTACATGTGAATTTATATATTTATACCTTTCAAGTATATGTTATTACCATTTTATCTCATTTAAGAATATCATGTCAGTTTCTAAAAAAGGGAAATAAACCTGAAGTTCAATATTTTTAAAAATTAAATAATTTTACAAGTGTTTAATAGCAATGCTACAAAATCCTTCCATATAAAAATACAAACACTTATCAGTGGTTTGAAGTAGAACAAAAGCTCTATTTTGAAGTGATATGTGAAATGTTAGACTTGGAACCTGAAGAACACGGTTCAAATCCTGATTCTTATAGGTACTTGCAGTGTAATCAAAGGTAAGTCCCCAACCTCAGTTTCTTCATCTATAAAATGAGTCATAATGGCACCACTGATTTTCTTACAGTGCTGTTGTGATGGAAGCCCTCTGGCAACTTCAAAGTATCAGTTGCTGTGATGATCTCCTAAGTAATACATAATCTTTCATTCTTTTTTTAAAGCATTTGTTAATTTCTTTGGCTCCACTGATTAATACATTTCATTCTTTTTTTACTTTTCAGGAGTTGATTGATGACTTCATCTTTCCTGCATCTAATGTTTACTTACAATATATGCGAAACGGAGAACTGCCAGCTGAGCAGGCCATCCCAGTCTGCAGTTCGCCAGCCACCATCAATGCTGGTTTTGAGCTGCTTGTAGCATTAGCTGTTGGTTGTGTGAGAAATCTCAAACAGATCGTGGACACATTGACAGAGATGTATTACATAGGTACAGCAATAACTAGTACGTAATACCTTTAACTCATTGGTTATTTTATTGGACACATTAGTACCTTATTGATTTTTTTCATTAGCAAGAACTTTTAAATTTGTAGTAAATGTATGCATTATGCATACATTATGCTTAGAATTTTGAAACAGAAAAATTTACTCGTTATCACATTTTTCATATCGAATGCTTCCATTTTCATGTCACAGATAATTGATAGTTGAAATGGTTTTAATAACAATAACTAATAACTTGCTATAATAACGTTTCATATATCTGGGCTATAACCACTGATCTTAAATAAGCCAAAAAGAAATCTGCGCAGGCAACAAATATGCCCTAAATTCAAGACATTAAAGCTTATTTACTTTTCACAGTATTAACATAGGAAAGCTCCTGAGCCTTCTCTTCAAGCCTATGTCACCTAAGTTTTAAGTCCTACAGTTCAGATTGATAGAAACAATGTTAGAAGGAGCCTTAGGTATGATCTAGTCCTGTTGGCTATCTGTTATATTTATTTCCTATGCTGTATCCCTGATGAATAAACATCCATTCTCTTCATAGAGAGGTTTAGTCACCTCAGAGGTCTCTTGTTACATTTTACTACCTCCAGAGTTTTTCTTTATATTGAGTCAGATTGCTTCATTTTAACTTCTTCCTATTTGTCTTCATTCTTCCCTTCGAAATTATGCCTCCCTCATAGTCTCCCTTTCTACCCTTCAATACTAATGGACATCAACATGCATTTTAACAGTTGTGCTCAAATAAGAACCTCATCTTCAGTTCTTCCCAGTTCTTTACTGCACTTATTTCTCAGGATCTCTTTTGTTTACTCTGCCTCACCTACATAGTCATACTTTTAATCTTGCTATCATGAACAAATGCCCCACTTTCATGTATATGAACTTTGAAATTCACTTATCTAATCAGAATCTTTTATAATTCCATCTGTTCCTATCTTACTATACCATATCTTGGTTTTTGTCTTCACCATCACTTCAAATTTCTCATATTCTCTAGTACTTTACCAGGTCATCATATTTATTCTTGCTACACATGCCTTCCTTCCTAGTCTCATCTTTTTGGTGTTTGACGCTACAAAGTCTGGTGGTGGTTCTTAAATCATGCCCAACTCTTCATGACCCCTGTAACGCCAGTGTTATCCATTAGGTTTTTTGGGCAAAAATACTGGAGTGGTATGCCATTTCCTTTTCCAGTGGATTAAGGAAAGCAGAGTTTAAGTGACTTGCCCAGGGTTACACTGCTAGTATCTGAATCTAGATTTGAAATCAGGTCTTCCTCAATCCAGGCCCAGCTCTCTTATCCACTGAGCTGCCTACCTGCCTCTCTGCAAACCCTACCCTCCGCTCTTTTCCAATACCTTATTCTTCTGTATAATTTCCTATCACTCCTTGACAAACCCCAACCCTGGATGATTCCTGCCATCTTTCTACTTTGCCTCCTGCTCACTAGCATGTGAATGGAGCTATAGGAAGTCACTAACCATGTTGATTGGTCCACTCCAAATTTATGTTTTCTAATGTTAACTAGAACCTTACTGCAGTAAGACATTCTTCCTATTTCTCTTTAATGGATTCTCTGTTCCACTTACCATAGCAGCTTTCCAAACCTTGTCATATCTCCTCCATCCTTCCACTCTACCCTAACTCTCTTCCTCAGCTGAAAGAGCATTCCTTGAAAAGTACCACTGGTCTCATTGACATGGTCTTAGTGGAAATAACAACATTTCATGAAAGCTCTCTTCTCTTCTCATCCCATGTCTCTTACTTTATCATCTCTTCCTTCACTCCAGTCTCTTATCAGGAGACTTTAATCAAGCCCTTGCAAAGGCTAGTCCCTCGATCCCAGCCTCCACAACATAAATGATCTCCCCCTTTATCTCTAATTTTTCATCTCTCTTTATCAGCTAGTTCTTTCTCTGCTGCTTTCCGACATGACCAGTTCTCCCTCATCCTTAAACTATCCACTCTTTACCCTGCCATCTGTACTAGCTGTCAGCTTTCATCTCTCCTCCCCTTCCTTCTCTGCTGTACTCCTTGAAAGTGGTGACTCCTTCTCTCCTCTCACTCTCTGCTCAACCCTCTCTGGTCTAGCATCCAGCCTCATCACTGAACTGGAACAATCATCTCCAAAAGTGACCAATGCTGCTGATGTGTTCTGATCCAATGGACTTTTCTTACTCCTATACTTTTTTATTTCTCTGCAGCCTTTTCTTGGATGTTTTTATTATAGTGCTCCTTCTCTATCTTGTTCCTGTTTAGTTATGCCTTTTCAGTCTCCTTTCCTGGCTCTTCTTTATCCATCTCATGCCCACTGTCAGATTTTGCTAGGGTGTCTGTCCTGGGCTTTCATTTCTTTCTACGTTTTCTTACTCGGTGACCTCATTAACTCTTATGGTATCAGTTATCTCCATGCAGATTACTCCCAGATCTATATATTGATCCCTAGTCTCTGAACTCTAGTCCTGCATCACCAACTGCCTATTGAGTCTTTTAGACTCAACATGTCCAAATAATACTCATTATTCCTAGAAGCTTGGTGATGCAGTGGATAATGCACAGGGCCTGGAGTCAGGAATCTGGCCTCATAGACTTAATAGCCGTGTGACCTTGGGCAAGTCACTTGTTTGCCTCAGTTTCCCCATCTGCAAAAAGGGGATATGGTTGTTCTGATGTTTAAATGAGATAATTATAAATCTTGGTACCATGTGTGGCCTGGAGTGGGCAGGATAGGCATGTTAGCTGTTATTATAATGATTATTATTCGCTTCTCCATTTTCTTTCTCCCCATCCCCAATGTCCTCTGGGTTCAAACTCCATGTCATTCTCAACTCCAGTTGCTGATTTTTTTTTCTTTTTTTTTTTTTCTTTTTCTTTTTGCAGAGTAATGAGGGTTAAGTGACTCGCCTAGGGTCATACAGCTAGTAAGTGTCAAGTGTCTGAGGCTGGATTTGAACTCAGGTCCTCCTGAATCCAGCACCAGTGCTTTATCCACTGCACCACCTAGCTGCTCCCAGTTGCTGATTCTTATTTTTACTTTCACAATGTCTTTCTTCTCCTTCTCTATTCACATAGCTACCAGCTTCTCATCATCTCTGGGATTACTGCAATAGTCTTCTATTAAGTCTTTCACCATTTCAGTTCATCCCCAACACAGTTACCAGTGTGATTTTCCTAAAGCCTCAAGTTGAACTTGTTATCCCCAGCTCAGTAAAACTCCAATGACCTTTCATTACCTTTAAGATCAAATGTAAACTCCTTTGTCATTTAAAGTTCTTTTAAATTTAAAATTAAATTTAAAATTTAAAGTATCTGGCCCTTTCCCACCTTTCTAGTTTTCTTAAACTTTACTCCTATTTATGAGCTCTCCAGATATTCTCTCCTACTTGTTCCTCACATGATACTCCATGTTCAGTCTTTATACCTTTACACTAGCTGCTCCCTGTGCACAGAATCCTTTGCCTCTTGGAATCCATGGCTTCCTTAAATTCTTAGCTCAGATGATGCCTTCTGTAAAAGGACTTTCCTTGTCTCCCTAGCTGCTACAACATTCCCCTCTAAAGTTACCTTTTGTCTCTTCTGTATCTATCTTGTATATAACTATTCATTCACATGTTGTTTCCCCATTAAAATGTAGGCTTCTTAGGGCAGGCAGTGTTTTGGCCTTTATTTGGGTAGAACCTGACAATGTACCAGCCTGCTTTGTTAAGACATTCCTTCCTAGGAGCTCTCAAAGCCAGTGAAATCACAGTCCAGTATCTAAAAATCAAGTGAGGCACTCAAGTTTTTTAAAAAACACCACCACAAAAAAATAGCAGCAAGAAGATGGGATAAGTGAGATGTAGTTAATAAACAGTACATATGAAAAAAAATTATTAATTTTCAAAGCTCAGTGAGTCAGTATTAATTCTCTCTTCTTTTTTTGGTGGGGCAATGAGGACTAAGTGACTTGTTCAGGGTCACACAGCTAGTAAGTGTCAAGTGTCTGAGGCTAGATTTGAACTCAGGTCCTCCTGAATCCAGGGCTGGTGCTTTATTCGCTGTACCACCTAGCTGCCCCTTAGTATTAATTCTCAAAAAAATTTAATTCAGTTTTAGGTTTCTTAGTCAATGAAGAATGATAATGGTCCTACTGTATTCTGTATGAATTGGACACCCCTAGATGAATTGTTATCAGTTCTGGTTACTTTGTCAAAAATGAACATTGACAAGATGAAGCACAGATAGGATGGGATTTTTTCATGATATTAGCTATAATGGGAATTTAGATGTATGGGGTTTTCTTTCTGCATTTCTGTCTCTTTTTATGACTAGTAATGGAGTTTCGGGTGAAGACTTGCAACTTGCCTAAGAGTCACACAGTATTTGTCAGAGGCTTAACTTGAACCCAGTTCTTCCTGGCTCTGAATCTAAATAACCTGAAAATCTGTTATATCATGGTGCCTCTGGCTTTGAGCCAGAGGCTTTGTTTTTCATGACTTTTATTCTTCTAGACCTAGCTTTTGTTTTGTTTTGTTTTGTTTTGTTTTTAAATTCTTTTTATTGTCCTTACCTGTGGGACAGGCAATCTTTATAGCTTTTTAAATTTTTTTTTCTTTTCCTGCCATCTTTTGTACATCTTCTTTTAAAATGTGAATTCATTAGAGACTACTATTTGAAGGCATTTTGGTCGTTTTCTCTTTTTTTTCATTAGCTCCATTCTTAATAGTATAGTCAAAATAGCATTTTTAAGATCATCTCATCACTTTTGAAACATTTTTCACAAGCACCAGCCCTAGATTCAGGTATGGGAGCACATCTCATTTTTCTAAGCTTTTAAAAATCTACTTTCCTCAAGTTTAGAATACATACCTTATTGCCAACCATCTCCTTCCTTGACTGCTTGTTCACTCTTAAGATTATATAGTCATTAAAAAAAAGAATTATTGGGGCAGCTAGGTGGCACAGTGGATAAAGCACTGGCCCTGGATTTCAGGAGAACCTGAGTTCAAATCCAGCCTCAGACATTTGACACTTACTAGCTGTGTAACCCTGGGCAAGTCACTTAACCCCAATTGCCTCACTAAAAAAAAAAAAAAATTATTATCCCTGGGGCAGCTAGGTGGCACAGTGGATAAAGCACTGGCCCTGAATTCAGGAGGACCTAAGTTCAAATCTGGCCTCAGACACTTGACACTTCCTAGCTGTGTTACCCTGGGCAAGTCACTTAACTCTCATTGCCCTGGAAAAAAAAGAGAAGAAGAAGAAAAAATAATTAAGATTATATAGTCATTTTCTTGGAAGGTTTCTGTTATTTCCAAATCAGAAGTCAATTCTTCTTTAATCAGAATTCAATACAAGTTATCTCTTTTTACCCCTCAGCTTTTTATACATTTCAAATATGAAATTGTTAGTGAGACAAAGGTTTTCTGGCCTGATCCCAGGAAATTGTGCATTTATGTTTTTGCTTTACTGAGTATATGATCATATGTTCACAGTAGAGTATACATACTTGCTCTCAGAATATCTGTAGAGGGAATTACTGTTAATATATGATTAAAATAGAATGGTTTCTGAGAATTGTTTATAGCTTTGAAATTCTGTGATTCTTATATGGTGCTGCTATTTTAATATAATGAGGCCATATAGGGCAAATAGCACCAAAGGAAAATTAGTATTCCAAGGCAGCTCATAGGTACAGGTCATGGATGAGTGTGCTGACTTAGCCTTCAAACTTAGGTAACAAATAGTATAGGCAGCCTTGACTGTTAGATATCACAGGCTAAGGAGATCATATTTACCTCTTAGGGTTGTTATAAGGAGCAAATGAGAACATTTATAAAACCATATTGTTATTATACCTTCTGTTGGTTTGTGAACTTCTTATAATTTCTAGTAACAACAGAACTTTGGTCATCTTGTGACAACTTGTTTTAATCACTCTCAGCTTGTGAAGCACTTACAGAATGGGAATATCTGCCACCTGTTGGACCTCGACCACCAAAAGGATTTGTGGGTTTGAAAAATGCTGGTGCTACTTGTTATATGAATTCAGTGATCCAGCAACTGTACATGATTCCTGCCATCAGGAATGGTATTCTTGCAATAGAAGGCACTGGCAGTGATGTAGATGATGATATGTCTGGAGATGAGAAGCAAGACAATGAGGTAAATTTTATTTTTTCATTATTCTATATTTGTTTTCATGAGTATATTTTTGTACAATACTAATGCTAATCATGATACTAATTCTCATATATATGGCACTTTAAGATTTGCTAAACGCTTTACAAATATTATTTCATTTGACATATAACAAACCTGGGAGGTAAGGAATCTTATCCACATTTGCAGTTCAATAAATTGAGGTAGACAAAGGTTAAGTGACTTGCCCTGAGTCACATAGCTGGTGTCTGAGACTGAATTTTAACTCAGGTCTCCTGACCTCCAGTTCCAGCTCATTCTTCACTGTGCTTCAGAGCTGCTGCTATAGAGCAGGACTGTTTTTATTTTTGTATCTCTGGTATCTGCCTAGCACAATGACTTATACATAAATGTATGTTGAATTGAATTGTTTTTTACTACAGATTTTGTATTTTGCATAGGATTTGTGGTTGAATTGTTCTCGGTTTTCATATAGAACCCAAACACTAATGGCATACAAATGACAATACAATAGCACAGACTAAAATGATGTTCATATTTTTATCATGCTTTCTTTATGAGCTTTTGACTTGTTTTAACAGCTACTACCTTTGTAGTTAGTGGTACCTTATTTAATGTAAACAGAGAGAGGATGAAGAATTGGACCTGTGGTTTTGTTGGTGTGAGGAACTGATAGAGGAGGAAACTCCCTCTTTCAGTGCAGGGCCACAAGTTCTCTGCAACTTATAGTCTTAAGAGTTGTCTAGAGCACTGAGAAAGTGATGTGCCCAGAACCACACAACCAGTATTTCTCAGATCCAAGAAAATAACTTAGAAATTACTGTGTTCAACAGAGTGAACTTATTGTATATACTTAAGAATTTAAATAGTATAGTGTCGAAAATATTTACTTAAAAAGATTTTTATTCTTATTGTTTTGATTATCCATCTTCATTAGTTTATGCCTACTTATATGCTATCTGTTCATTTTGTTAACTCTGTCTCCAGGGTGTCCTTAGAAACCATAACTTCGCTTTTCCTCTTTGAAAAGTGAATCTGTGTCTATATCTTGGCAAGGATATCATCAGGGTATTAAATAGGAGAGCTTGTAGTCAAAATACAATTTTCTACCCAGCATTCTTAGTTCAGACCAGAACCATGTAGAAAAATATCATTCGGGGCAGCTAGGTAGTGCAGTGGATAAATCACCAGCCCTGGATTCAGGAGAACCTGAGTTCAAATCTGGCTCAGACATTTGACACTAGCTGTGTGACCTTGGGCAAGTCACTTAACTCTCATTGCCCTGCCCCCCACCCCCCAAAAAAGTATACTTCAGAACTGGAAGGAGTGCTAATGCCCTTCCCTCTATTTGTTGTTGTCAATATTATTGATGCTCTTTGGTTTTCCATTCCAATGGTTTCTAGAAATCTCACATTCCTCCTAAATGAAACCTACTTCATAAGAAAAAGAAGTACACACAAAACACCCAACACAGTGGTTCCATCTGGCAATATATACAGTCTTCTGCCTTAATAGTCGTCCTTTCTCTTCTAAGAAAAGAGAATTTATTTCATTATTTGTCCTTCCAGACTATTTACTGGTTTTTTAGCAGCTCATTGTTTGGTTTCCTTTTAGTGAACTTTTCATTTATATTGCTTTCTTTTTGTTCAATTTTTTTTTGGTTCTGTTTATTTCATTTTGTACCATTTACAAAGCTTTCCTTGTTTGTCTCTTTCTCATACTCATAATTTCTTACTGCATCATAATATTTTATTATATACATTTACCACATTTTTTTCATCCAGTCCCAAAATAGTGAGTAACTATTTTGTTTCCAATTCTTTGTTATAACAGCAAAAGTTGATAAGAATACATCCTAAGTTAGAACTTTGCTTTTGTCCTTTACTTCCTTGGCATCTCCCTTGTTTTACAAATTAGGACTTTGAGGGCACCAAAGAGGGCAAATAACTTAGCGGATTAGCAGAGCCATCATATGGACAGTTCATTTGATAGAAGAGGGTGTATAACCCCTTGCTTTATTGCCTATTTTGTTTTATCAGTACTATTTTATAGTATAATCAATGAAATTAAGCATATTTAATATCCAGGGCCTATTCTGATCTCACAGGCACATTAGCCTTATTTTTTAGTTAATCTCTCTACTATTATGAAAGCTCTTACTGTATATAGTCATTAATGATAGAAAGATTATAAGGAAAATCTGCCATGTATTTTAAAATTTATTTAGTTTTATACATTCATTATATCTTTACTTTCCTACCTTACATTATATCTCTACCTTCCATATTTAGAGTGTATTATGAAGTATTTTCCTGACTAGGATGAGATTAAGTACTTTCTAGACAAAGTATTCTATTTTAGGATTTATCAGGAATATTTTTTTAATGCTTTATTCAGTGTTTTGTTTAAGAAAGACACACGATGGGGCAGCTAGGTGGTGCAGTGGATAGAGCACCGGCCCTGGATTCAGGAGTACCTGAGTTCAAATCCGGCCTCAGACACTTGACACTTACTAGCTGTGTGACCCTAGGCAAGTCACTTAACCCCAATTGCCTCACTAAAAAAAAAAAAAAAAGACACATGTTGAAATAAGATTGCTGTATTTCAAGTCAAGAGATATTTGTGTTTGAATCCTGCCTCTGACATTTAAAAACTATATGACCTAAACCAAGTCATATAACTTCTAATCCATTTTGTTTCTTTAACAGTAAGAATGAACTAACAGTAGCAATAGATATTGTTATCAGTTAAATAAGATAATGCATGTAAGAAGTTTTGCAAACTTTAAAGCCCATTTGATTGACATCAGCAGTCATTCTTGTTAAATGTAAATTGAAATAAGCGAATCTTTTTTTTAACTGTGTAGCTGAAGAGTTCTTATAGCTTAATCCTCCTAAAGGAAAGATTAGCCTTCTAATGCCATAAATGACCTCTAACAAATAGGGCTTGCAATAACACCCCTGTAAAATGGAGGTGCTTATTTTATATATATATCCTAACTTGATCTTCTGAGGGGCGGGGCAGGCAGGCAATGAGGGTTAAGTGACTTGCCCAGGGTCACACAGCTAGTAAGTGTTAAGTGTCTGAGGCTGGATTTGAACTCAGGTCTTCCTGAATCCAGGGCCTGTGCTCTATCCACTGTACCACCTAGCTGCCACCCTAACTTGATCTTTAAAGTGCTTTGAAAGTTACGATTATGATACAAATATAAAATATGACTAGTTAATGTGCTTGTCCCTGCACTAATTAAAACATTTCGAAGATACTATTTTCACATTTTTTTTTAATGTGCTTGGCTTTTTTTAGAGCAATGTTGATCCCCGAGATGATGTATTTGGATATCCTCATCAATATGAAGACAAACCAGCATTGAATAAAACTGAAGACAGAAAGGAATATAATATTGGTGTTTTAAGACATCTTCAGGTCATTTTTGGTCATTTAGCAGCTTCTAGATTACAATATTATGTACCAAGAGGATTTTGGAAACAATTTAGGTAAGTGACACTTAGATAAAAATTAAAATACTTGATAATTATCATGAAAGTACAAATTAACTTTTAAAGAATATGTTGTATGTTACTTATTTGAGGTATATTAGATTATCCCTGAAATAAATCTCCCTTTCAGGCAGGGATAGTCTTGAAATTAAGGAATCGCTAATCCTAGTTAGTTGAAACTTCTCTCTCTCTCAAGTTATGAAAAATGTGGTCAAAAGAACAATCAGGTAGTTCTCGTTTGGGAATTTGAAGAAAGATATAGTCTGTCAAAATCTGTTTATCTAGCTTTTATTTCCATTTCCCTCCCAAAAATGCTTAGCTCCATTTAGGTAGTTGTTTGTTTCACTGAGCATTTATCTTGCTCAGTCATACGTTTATTACACCTTTGCTGGTGCCACTTTCACTTTGCCTTCTCAACCTCTGCATATGTTCTCTCTCAATCTGGTTACATCCTTCCTCTGAACTCTTATAGCATTTTTAATCTAGAATTTAAACATATGCTTTCTTGTTTTCTAATTGTAGTCATGAACTTTGTTGGTTTTCTTCCCTTTGAGGAATTTGGCATGTGGCTCATAATTCTCTTCTCTACCTTATACCCTACCCTCGTGCTTGGGGACTGCAGTGTCTTTGTTGGTTTCCCCTCAAAGAGCCTAGCCTTCCCAGTTTACTAACTCTCCTTTTTGAGCCACACATAAGAATAGACAAGCCCTTAATCTCACCATTTCCCATAGGTAAGTGGTCTTATCTCCATTACCCAGAATTCTAAAGTTTTGTTTTTGTTTTTGATTTACCATTTGTCCATCCACCCATTCTCCCTTTTCCTCACTCCACCTGTTCATCATCCTTACCATGATCTATTCTTTCATACCTTTTGTTTCGGTCTCTCTCCTGTGTTCTGGCCTCTCCTTTTTTACTTCAAACTTTTGGCCCTCCAGTTAACCATTTCAGCTTTTACTCTTTAAAGAATCTTGAACTTTCAAATCCCCTGTACCCTTTTCGAGGCCCTGCTCTTGCCTTTCATGACCCAGGTCTGGGTCACCTTCTCCACTCTAATAGATGTGCTCCCAAAAGTCATTGGAGAAAGACAGCTGATACATGTAGATGCACTAAAATGTATCTAATCTCAGCTGATCCTCACTTCCACATAAGTCCCTTTACTCTTCCATAATTAACTATCACATTCACTGTAGTACAGCTTCAGAACTTATCTTTTTTTCCTGCAAGCCTGAATATCACCTACACACACATCAACACACCCGCCCCACCCACCTGCTTTCAGCAGAGGACTTGGCCTCCTACTTTTATCGGGAAAATAGAACCAATAACACCTTCTAGATTTAGAGCTTGAAGGAACCTGAGAGGCCATCACGTCATACCTGCTTATTTTGCATATGAGGAAACTGAGGCCCAGAGAGCTGAAGTACTTACCCAAGAGCTCCCTAGTAGGAAGTGGCCAAAGCAAGATTCAAATCCAGATCCTCTTGCTCCACATTCATTCTTTTTCCACTGACTGTCATACATTGTGAGCTTCCCTGTCACTATCCCTTTCCTCAAAGCTTTGTTTAATATCTCCTTTTCTCTGACAAAGATATCTTTCCTCCTTTATCAAGGCCAATCCCTTTACTTGTTCTCTTGCATCCATCTCCATCAGGAGCTTTCCAGTTTGAGCTTCTCTCTCTTTCCTTTCTATATCTCTTGTCTCTTCCCCTTCCCCCACATTTTCCCCACCCCATTTTTCCCCTTTTCTGTCTCTATCCTTTGCTTTCCCTTCATATCCCCTTCCCCTCTTTCCTCTCTCCTCCATCTCCTTTCAGTCTCTCCCCATTTCTCTCATCTTCATCTCTCTCCAACCTCTCCCTATCTACTGCCTCCTCTTCTTCATACATACCTAGATATCTCCCATCCTTTATCCTTCCTCTTATCCTCCTTTATTATACCTCACTCAAGTTATCATCCTAAATCTCTTCCTTCTCATAGCAAACTCTGTCACTAAAGTTCTTCTCTTAAGATTATCAACAATTTCTTACTTGCCAAGTATTATGGCCTATTCCTAATTCTCATCCTTTTCTAGTCTTTGATACTGTTAATTGCCCTTTTCTCTTGGATAATTTGTTCTCCTTGTTTTTATATGACACTATACTTTTTCCTACCATAAGTATACTCCAAAGCTTTTATGTGGGCCCTCTTTTTACTTGGTAACCTCCCTTGATTTCATCAGATCCCATAATTTTCTTTGATCTCTCTTTAAATAATTCCCAAATCTATAGATATACAGCCCTAATCTCTCTCTTGAATTCTAATACTTGTAACCTGTTGCCTTATCTGCTAGACATCTACAATTTGAGGTTCTTCCCCACTCCCACCCCCAAAAAAAGAGCAAATTAAGCCATTCCTTTCATAAATAGTATGTTTACAAAGGTTTCCCCATGACTCCTTTAAATAATGGACTGTGCTGGTAAATTTTAAATATTACCCTCTTATATGCAAATTTGGATGAGGATAATCCTCTTGGTAAAATA
Organism: Dromiciops gliroides; assembly: GCF_019393635.1. Taxonomy (NCBI): domain Eukaryota; kingdom Metazoa; phylum Chordata; class Mammalia; order Microbiotheria; family Microbiotheriidae; genus Dromiciops; species Dromiciops gliroides. The sequence continues at coordinate 277,813,991 of NC_057863.1, read as the reverse complement.
AGCTATACCTATATCTTTACTTAATTACCTAGTAAATAAAGACAGGAACATCCTTGAAGTTTAGCAGACTCATTTGTTTTCTCATAGAGCAAGACAATGTTTTATGAATGGCTTGGGTTTGAATGAAATGTTTTGTTTATGTTTACCAGGATTATGTCAACATTAGATCACAAGTAAAATGCAAATTTGTTTATAATCAGTATATATTTATAAAGCCTTAGCTTCCTTTCTTTATGAGGATATTTTTTATTATATCTTCTCTCCCTCCATCTTGACTTTGCAAATGATCATATTTCTCTTCCTCTTATGTGAGGCACCTGGTATTATATCTTTTTGTATTGAGAGTAAAATCTTTTTTTATTATATCCTGTAAAGATCATTTGTATGTGCTAATTACTGTTTATAACATGGGACTATTTCTGACTTAACCTTAGAGTACAGTGGTACATCTTTTACAAGTAAGTAGTCCTTATGCTAACTTTTTTCCCCTGTAAAATATTGTGTAAAATTAATGCTTTCCTTTTATTTTGTTTAAAATTAGGCTTTGGGGTGAGCCTGTTAACCTACGTGAACAACATGATGCTTTAGAATTTTTTAATTCTTTGGTGGATAGTTTAGATGAGGCTTTAAAAGCATTGGGACATCCTGCTATGCTAAGTAAAGTCTTAGGAGGTTCCTTTGCTGATCAGAAGATTTGCCAAGGTTGTCCACATAGGTAAGTCTAGTTCTGATTTTTTACTATTCCAAATAAAAATTCCCATAATTACATACCAGTAAATGCAGTGTGACTTTAATACTTCCCTTTAGGGACTAGACATTTATGAGTATGAGTAACACTTTTGTGTGCCCACTTTTTTAACCTGAGAGAACATGGTATGATGCCAAAAAAAAACCAACCCAAAAACAAAAACACTACACTGACCCATTGGTGCTTCTTGTAAATTTGTATTACCTAGGCAAATCAGTTTGATTTAGCCTGTTTATTCATCTGTAAAATAAATGAGTTGGACTAGATGATATCTAAGGTCCCTTTGGCCTCAAAAAAAAGTCTGGTTTATCTACCCTTATCTTTTATCATACTGTAAAAATTTTTATTGGTTTTATATACCCATCCCTTTCCAATTAATCCCTCCCCCAACAGTTAAATAAAACCAACTGACATAACCACTGTGGCTTTACAGCATATAAACCTTCCATATCCATCATACACAGCTTTTCTATTGAGAGGGAAAATGTGCTCCACCATCAGTTCTGTAAAATGAAAACTAGATTCTTGCATAATCTGAATACAGATGACTTGACTGTTGTCATTTATATTATTGTAGTTGTGCCTGTTCTCCTGGTTCCATTTGATTCACTCTGTATCATTTCATACAAGTCTTGCTATATTTCTCTAAATCTTCATCTTTGTTTTATATGACACAGTAGTATTTCATTTAATTCATATGCCACTGTTTTTTCATCTATTCCCTAATTACAACCACTTTATCAGGTTTTTCGCAACTATAAAGAGTGCTGCTATGAATATGGTGGTATCTTTGGGAGCTTTCTCTGTCATTTACATATATGGGGTATTTACCCACTAGTAGGATTGTTAGGTCAAAGGATATGGAAAGTTTAGTAACTTTTTGTATGTTCTATCACTTTGGTTATTCTAATTAATAGCTTTACTGGCTGAGTAACGTCCTGTTTCCTCACTAACTCTGGCTGTTTCTATGTTTTATCATTGTCAATTTTTTATGAAGTGAAACCTCAGAATTGTTTTAATTTGTATTTTTCTTAGTGGTGGAGTATGTTGTGTTTTCATTCATTTATCAGCCTTTTACCTACTTAATTTTCAGTCACTGGTTCTTTGACTTGGGTATTTGATATTCATCTCAGGTGGCATACTTCTATTGGAGATCTTTGCTACACAGGTCTCTCTTCTCTGTAGCCTTATTAATTTTGTTTATGCAGAAGTTTTAAATTTTTATAGAATCAAAATTGTCTCATCTTTTGCAATCTCTTGTTTGGTTAAGAATTGTTCCTCTAATTACAGATATGAAAGGTATCTCCTTTCATCCTCTTAATTGGTGTTTTTTGATGGGATTTAGGTCACATATCCAGCTAGAACTTATTGTATATGTTGTGAGATAGTGATGCAAACATAGTTTCTCCCAAGCTACTCTTGAATTTTCCCAGCTGTTCTTATTGAATGGGTGGGCCTTCCTTCAATAGGTTGTCCTCTGGGTTTTATGAAACAGTGGGTGGCTCTGTTCTTTTTCCTTGAAGTCTTGCAGTGCAAACAGATCATCAGATCTGTTTTTTAAACAGTACCAAATAATTAAGAAGATTACTGTTTTGTAATGTAGTTTGAAAGCTGATTATGCTGGAGCCCCTTATTTTGACATTTATTCCATCATTTCCTTCCAAATTATTGAATTTTTGTTAATCCAGACGAATTTTATTTTCTCTAGTTCTATAAAGTAATTTTTTGTTAGTATGATTGGTATAGCACCAAATCTGTAAATGAATTTCAGTATACTTATTTGTATTATATTGATGAAGCCTACATATACATACAGAGATATATATACATATATGTGTGTGTGTGTGTATTGACATTTTCCCCAGTTAAGTTTTCTGTTATTTCTGTAAATAGCCTTTTAAGTCCATAGTTTGAAAGGTGAGTATATATAACATGAAGGAGTTTTAATGTTTTTATACCAGAAGCAGTGTTTGTGTACAACATTTTTCTTAGTAAAATGTTTATTTATATTAAAATGTATATCTTGTCATAGTCATGTCCATCATTAATCAAATAAGTTTTCAACTGATCTTCTACAATCATTTTTAATATAACATTTTTATTTAATATTCTAATCAAATGTGAAAGTTTTCATATGCAAAGAGCAGAAAAAGTGGATTGCCTGTGAAACAGTTCATCTCCATTACACACAGCTTGTGATTCTTTTCATATTTATATAATCAATTCGACACATTAGTAACAAAGCTTTCCTGTTTGTATTTCCCTCTGAACTTCCTCCTATTCTTTGCATTTAAAAAAAATTCTTTAATAACCCTCTTTACTCTTATTTTTGTTGTTGATGATCATCACCATTGCTAGTCTCCTTTTCCCACTCCAGCTCTCCCTTTAAAGAAAAATAATAAAACCTTAAAAAATTTGGCGGGTTACATGAAACATCCATAATTTGGCCAGGTCGAAAATGTGTATCTCAATTTGCACTCTAGTCTGCACACTTCTATCTGTACCTTTTTCCTAGGCAAAGTACAGCATACGTCATCATCTGTTTTCTGAGATCAGAGGTGGTCATTGCATTGATTAGACTTGTTAAGTATTTCGAATTTGTTTTTCTTTAGTGTTTTAATTATTGTCTAAATTGCCCTCTGCTCTTGTAAGTTTTCTATGATTCTCCATCATTTCTGCCTTCATCAGTAAAGCATATAAGCACTTCAAAGCATTATTTGCTGAGCTTTATTTGCAGTGTGATAAATTTTCTTACAGTCTACTCTTTTGTTCCCTGGGACATGTTTTTTAAAACTCTTAGGTTTTCCCTAAATTAAATTGTGAACTCAAAGAAATGTCAGGGTAGGCATAATCTGTTAAGTAACTCATCTTTGATGGGTATTACCCAGTTTATGACCAAACCTAGTGCAGCATTTTAGTGTTTGATCCTTTGGCATGGAAAAAGCTCAACTTGAAGACCCTTTCCCTGATTCCCAGCTACTACTAGTGCCTTCCTCCAAAAAATTATCTTATATTTATTCTGCATAAACTTAAAAATGTATATATTGTCTCCCAAAATATAATTTAAGCTCTTTGAGAGCAAGGACTATTTGTTTCACTTTCTCTCTGTAATCTCTAGTGCCTAGAGCAGTGGCTGGCACATAGTAGGGATTTATAAATGCTTGTTGATTAATTAAAGCAATTTTTTTTTAAATTCTGAATAAGTGAAATTGACAGTTGTTTCTAATTTGTTCATCTTAAATGAGGTTTTTATAGTATATTGAAATCTATTTCTTTAAATAACCATCAAAATCAGAAAATTATACAATACAATTTGTTTATTGAATAGTGTTCATGGATAGCCAAAAGAAATGTAAAAGATTAGAAGCTAAATTTGACCTGTGTGATATAAGCATTTAATTAGTAATATTTTATTTTATGCTTTGTTGAATGTATGAAATGAAAAGGAGTAATGCCTTCTGTGAGTTTTCCCTCCCTCTTTTTATATATTGTTTCAGCTCTGTTCTTCAAGGCAGATCTGCAGATAAACGCATCTTTTTGTAACCTTATTTCTTCTTCCTACATAGAAAGTAAAGAAAATAGGAAATTTTCCTCGGCAAAGGAAAGCTATAGCATTGTCAGAGTGTGACCAGGAAAGTAAACAAATTAGCTTTAATAACTGAAAACCATCTTTTTTTATTTTAGGGAGATGGCAAATCAGACCTCCTTATTTTGTCACCAGTGTGTTTAGTGACTAACGTGACTAAGTGTTGTTGTCACTTAGTTTCTAGTTTTTAGCAACTTCCTCAGGACTACTTAATTTAAGTTTTGCTTTCTTACCCATTATTGTATTTTCATGATAACTTTTTGAAGTCGTTGGCTTTTAAAAGTGTAATCTTGATCAGTTTATCTTTAGGAAAGGGTGTTGGTTTGGACGGTTTTGGTTTGTTTTGGTTTGGGGGTTTTGTTTTTTTATTTGTTTTTTGGAGTAAACAAAAAATCCTTACCTCTATGTGTAATGAGCGAAAGAAAAGTTTTTATACTCTTAATAGGAGACATAAAACATGTATGTAAATGTATATATTATCAAGTTGAATATGATATATAGGGAAAGTGCTCTCAATTTTAAGAAGGAAAATATCCTCATGATAGGGAGATTTTAATGGACTTGTAGTTTTACTACAGTATGGTAAACTAAAGAGTTAATGATTCTTGGACTGGATTATGAAAGGAAATGTTGGAAACAAGAGAGATAATGGTCCTATTTTCCTCTGACCTGTTCAGAACACTCTGGAATATTGTGCATAGTTTAGAAAAGCTCAGTTTACGGAAGGACACTGAGGAGTCCAGTATACACTAGAGGATGGCATCCAGATAGTTAGGGTACTTGAAATCATATCAAAAAAGGAATGGAATTAAAGGAATTACATATTATTTTTAGCTCAGCCTGAAGAAAAGGGGGTGGGGAGATAGCACCATTCAGATATTTGAAAGGTTATCATGTGGAGAATTGTGTTTGTTCACCTTGAATTCAGAATGCTACACTAAAAGCAATAGGTTTGTTTTGTAGAGGCAGATTTTTTTTTTTTTTTTGCGGGGCAGTGGGGGTTAAGTGACTTGCCCAGGGTCACATAGCTAGTAAGTGTCAAGTGTCTGAGGCCAGATTTGAACTCAGGTACTCCTGAATCCAGGGCCGGTGCTTTATCTACTGCGCCACCTAGCTGCCCCTGTAGAGGCAGATTTAAACTTTTTTTTTTTTCCATATTTAAACTTAAAAAAGGGAATTACTATCTTATAGTTAGGGCTACTTAAAAGTGTAAATGGCTACCATGAACCTATGGAAGAAATTGTAGATTCTCTCACTAGAGTCCTTCATGTGAAGCCTGAATGAACATTTGATAGGGAGAAGGGAGAGTGTAGTAGAGTAGATTCTTATGCAGGTATGAATTCCAATTGAGGTTCTGTAAATATTTGGAAAGAGTTAATGGAAAAGTTACCTGAGCTGTTTCTTGAGGGAAGAAAGATTTCAAAAGATGGAAATGTAGAAAGAGTTCTTTATAAACACAGGGGTATAGGGGGCAGCTAGGTGGCGCAGTGGATAAAGCATCGATCCTGGATTCAGGAGTACCTGAGTTCAAATCCAGCCTCAGACATACTTGACATTTACTAGCTGTGTGACCCTGGGCAAGTCACTTAACCCCCAGTGCCCCACCAAAAATAAATAAATAAATAAAATAAACACAGGGGTATGCCATACTATAGAGAGATAATGGAATCAGGAAATGACTAGTGATCCAATTTAGCTTTAAAAGAGTATGATGGGGGGCAGCTAGGTAGCGCAGTGGATAGAGCACCGGCCCTGGAGTCAGGAGGACCTGAGTTCAAAACTGGCCTCAGACATTTGATACTTACTAGCTGTGTGACCCTGGGCAAGTCACTTAACCCCCATTGCCCCACCCCACCCCCCCAAAAAAGTATTATGTTCAAACAGATAGTGTTGCAAAAGACTAGAAAGCTAGAGTGGATGGTTTGGAGTGAGGAGAGACTTGAAGCCAGTAGATTCTCAGATCCTTTGCCATCTTATCCTATTTGCCAAATCCCATCTACTTTCTCTGCTCCTATTCATGCTGCTAAACAGTACTGGAGAAAGTCACACAATTATGCCTTTTGGGTTCATTACAAATATATCTTCTCCAGAGTGGAACCAATATGGTGGAGGACAGATAGTCACCCAACATACTCCTCCAAACAGCTTTAAAATATGCCTCACAATGAATTTAGAAGCAGCAGGGCCAGGAAAAGGTAGGGATGAAACCTTTTTCCATCCTAAGACAAGGAAAGGTCTATGACACCAGGATGGACGACAGCCCAGAGTCTACACAGCACCAGCAGTGGGCCCTAACAGTTGTGGTAACAAATGGTGGTGGCAGCAACAACTTCAGGAGCTGTCAGCCCAGAGATTGTACAACTAGTCAAGAGATTTTAGGGGGCTCTTTGCTGGCACTGGCTACACCTGGCATTTATTGGTGATTCTATTTTTGCCCACACACAATTTTGAGTCACAGTTCCCAAGCAGAGAAGATACACTTGTGATCAGTCACAAGGGAGTAGAGGCCCTCATCACAGTTCCAAGGCAGAAAAGAGGACTTGTGCTTCTGTCACAGGATAATAAGGGACCTGGTCACAGTTCCAGGGCCAGGAGGACCACTAGCACTTGTGGCTGCAGGGGATCAGGGGCCTTTCCTGGGTAAAGACTACAGCAGATACTATACCTCTCCCAGTATAACACCATCTTGGCAGTACCAAAAACTTGCAGACCCTCCCCCCACCTTCCCGAACTAAGTCTGAAAACAGCAGCGTGAAAAGGCCTGAAGCTTAGAACAGTGCCTTCCCACCCCTAGATGAGCAAACACCAACATTAATAAAGTTCAGAGTCATAATTTAAGCTGGAAAGATGAGCAAATTGTAACAAAAAACTTGACCATGAAAAGCTACTGCAGTGACAGGGAAGACCAAGACAAATTGAAAAGACAATAGCATGGAAACAGATACAACCAAAGCCTGAAAGTAAAGTGCTAATTGGACCCTAACTCAACATGAATTCTTACAGAGTTAAAGAGGGGAGTATTTTGGGAAGGTGGTGGAATAGGTCAGCAAACTTTTGGCTCCAAATTTCCTTCACAAAAAAAAAAAAGATAGAATACGGTCTCAGAATGAACATAAGAGCAGCAGAAATGAAAGAGTTGGGGTAAAGCAGTTGTCCTCCTAAGACAACTTGAGAAGACCCCAAGAAAGACTCTGTCTCCTGAATGAAGTGCAAATACTTCCAGGCTGACTCTGCTCTTTGACATGGATGGCCTCCTTCTGGAAACTTGAACAACTTTATTCAGTGATCTTCCAGGAAATGCAACTGCTTTGGAAAGAAATATACATGGGATGTGAAAGCCATGGTTATGGTAAAACAGCATTGGATGCAGGACAGGTTAGTGTAGAAGTCTTGGATCTTCCATTAACCAAAGAGGAACTGGTGACAGAAAGCAAAAAGAAGCAAGATAAATATTTCTAACAGCTGCATTTATGCCAGGTGTCGAGAAGCTGATCAACCATCTACATAGACACAATATACCTATTGCTGTTGCTACTATCCTCAGCTGGATCATCATTTGAATTGAAAACAAAAAGACACAAAGAAGTCTTTAGTTTGTTTAATCATCATCTTCTGACCATGAGGTGAAGAGTGGCAAACTGGAATTTGATTTGTTTCTAACTTGTACAAAGAGATTTTCCCCTTCTCCAGCAGAAAAGTGCCTTGTGTTTGAAGATGCTCCAAGTGGAGTTGAGGCAGCACTTGCAGCTGGGATACAGGTGGTTATGGTTCCAGATGAACAATTAAACGCAGAGCTTACAAAAAAGGAAAACTTGGTGTTGAAATCACTGGAGGACTTTAAGCCAGAATTGTTTGGTTTGCTACCATATGATTGACAGATCTGTTTTGTGGCATTACTCCCCTATTATCTTGAATTTTTTTCCATTTTAATGAGGAACTAGTCAAGAAAATCATCATTTAATCAAAAGATATTTGTTGGCCAATAATTTAGACGTTTTTTTCCACCATATCACTGTACTTTCCAAGTAATTCAGTGAGTTCATTCTGCCTTGACTTTCTCTTTATGTGAGGACAGAAACAATGAAAATGGCCAAGATGAATCAAAGGGCAAATCATAATTAGTATCCAAATAATCAGCAGTTGATTATAATAAATTGAAAAAATACCCAGCTATCTTTGATTTATGTTTCTCTACCAAAGTGGGATCATGTCTACACAAAGAAAATATTCAATAAAATTGATGGAGATGGATTTATTTTAGTAAAGGCCAAATTGCTATTTTCAAAGAAACTTAAAAATACTTAAAAAAAAACTACACTAAAAAAAAACACCTATAATTGGGCAAGGGGGAGCTAATGATGTTGTAAGAGACTAAGAAATTTTAAAACAAAAATCAAAAGAATGAAAAATAGAAGAAAATATGCAACATCTCTTCAGAAAATCAACTGATCTGGAGAACAGATTGAGGAGAAACAATATAAGAATAGTCAGACTACCTAAAAGGTAGGATCCCCCCAAAAAAATCTTGATAAAATAGTATAAGAAAATATACAGGAAAATTGCCCTGAAGTTCTAGAACAAGAAGGCAAAGCAGAAATAGAAAAAATCCACCAATCACCACCTGTAAGAGATCCCAGAAGGAAAACTTAAAGAAATATCATAGCCAAGTTTCAAAACTCCCACGTTAAGGAGAAAATATTGCAAGCAACACAAAAAGTCATTGTAAATATCATGGAGCTACAATAAGTATTGCCCAAGACCTAGCACCTACTATGTTAAAGGATCATAGGTCTTGAATACTATATTTTGTAGAGAAAAAGAGCTGGGGTTATGACCAAGGGTAATTTAACCAGCAAAGTTAAGTGTAATCCTGAAACGGGGGGTGGGCTGGGGGGAATGGACATATAGCATACTAAAGAACTCTTTGGTATTTGTGACAAAAACAGCTGAACTTAATGGAAAATTCAGCACATAAGATCCAGGAGAAATATAAGGTAAACATTAAAGACCAATTATAAGGGACCCAATATGGTCAGATTGTTTACTTCTTATATGTAAATATGTTATCAGTACTCATGACTGTCATTATTTGAGTATTTGATTGAAAGAAAGGGATGGGATAATAATGTAACCGTATTCTCATTAGTAATAGGTTATACATCTAGAAGAGTATAAAAGTCTTCTAAATTCAGAAAGAAATAAGAGGGCTAGGGGATAGAGTTGGGGATGCAGAGTGCTTCTTAAAGGGAAGGGGTTAAGGAATAGGAGGGCAAGCTAGTTGTTAGAAGTTAATTAGAGGAATAAAGAAAGATGGGGTAAATAGATGAGGATAGTGAAAAACAGCAAGGAGAGAAATACTTAAATAATTATAGTTTAGAATATGAATGGGATGAATTTATCCATAATAAGAGATACTCACAGAAATAAAGGGCTGAAGTAGCATTTATTACATAAAAAAATCAGGGTTGGTAATCATTACCTCAGAGTTAAAGCTAAAATAGATTTAATAGAGAAAAATAGGGAAACTATGCTATGTGCCACCAATATTATTAAATATTGGTTTAGGCCATTTAAAATAACGAAACAGTATAAAATACCTGAGAGTGTATCAAAACAGACACAGGAACTACATGAACATAGACATAAAACACTTTTTATACAAAGTCAGATTTAAATAATTGGAATAATATTTATTGTTTATGGGTAGGTAAAACCAATATAATAAAAAATAACAATTTTACCTAATCTGTTTATTCAGTGCTGTCCTAATTAAATTACTAAAAAAAATTATTACCAAGGAAGAAAAAATAATAAAAGTTCATTTGGAAGAACAAAGGTCAGGAATTTCAGAGAAACCAGAGGAATGCAGCATCAGAACTTAAGCTATATCATAACATGAGAGCATTGTTGAAACATAAAATGATCATTTCTATTTTAAATTAAAATGTTCTTGTATAAATAAAACCAATGTAGCCAAGAACAGAAGGAATAGAGAAAATTGGGTAAAACTTCCATAGACGATTTCTCAGATAGGATGTGATTGTGTTTGAATACTACTGTGGTATAGGAAGAGCTGGTTGATTTAGAAAAACATGCACACACCAGGACCAGTTAAGGAAGGTGCTATGTACCTCCAGAGAAAGAGTTGACAAGCAGAAATAGACATAGTACAGTTTTGAATATGTGTATAAATGTGTATGTTTATAGATACCTGTGGTGAGGGGGAGGTGGCAGTGTATCTGTGTTTTAATTGTAACCTTCTTTGGGAGGGGTAAGGAATAAAGTAAAAAATGCATAGACAAGAACAAAAGAAAACCTAGAAGGAAGCCAAAAAAAGCTGGGTAGCTTTGAAAACAATATGTAGTATTTATTACATGGGTTTTCTTGAAATGGAAAGTTATTGTTTTTATATTGAATCCTCTCCTCTGTTCTGTGTACATCAAAAGGTTCTTTTTTTCTTTTCTTACTTTGTATTTAAGTTTAAAATGAATTAAAAAATTACCCCTAAAAATGAGTTAGCTAAAGGTGATAGAGGAAAAATTGGGAAAAGAAATGAAAATTATGCAAGAAAATTATGAAAAGAGAATTAATGGTTTGTTTAAAAGAGGCACAAAAAATACTTTTAAAAAAATGACACATTTTATAAAAACAGAATTGGCCTAATGGTAAAAGAGACAAAAACATTCACTGAAGAAAAGAATTCCTTAAAAAGAATAGGCAAGGGGAAGCTAGGTGGCGCAATGGATAGAGCACTGGCCCTTGATTCAGGAGGACCTGAGTTCAAATTTGGCCTCAGACACTTGACACTTACTAGCTGTGTGACCCTGGGCAAGTCACTTAACCCCAATTGCCTCACCAAAAAAAAAAAAAATTTAAGCCAAACAGAAAAGAGAAACAAATTCACAGAAGAAAATAAAAATGTGAGATATCTCAACAGAAAAACAACCAACCTGAAAAATAGATCAAGGAGAGATAATTTTAAAATTATTTGACTACCTGGAAGCAGTGATCAAAAAAGAGCCTACACATTCTGTTTCAAGAAATTATCAAAGAAAACTACCTTGATGTCTTAGGTTCAGAGGGTAAACTAGAAATTGAAAGAATCTACCAACCACCTTCTGAAAGAGATCCCAAAATGAAAACTCCCAGCAATATTATAGCCAAATTCCAGAGCCCCCATGTCAAGGAGAAAATATTGCAAAGATTCAAAAATCAAAACATCATGGAGCCACAGTCAGTATCACACAAGATTTAGAAGCTTCCATGTTAAAGTAGTGGAAGACCTTAAATATGATATTTCAGAAAGCAAAGGACCTAGAATTACAACCAAGAATAATCCATCTACCCAGCAAAACTGAGTATAATCTTTAAGGGGAAAAGTGGGTATTTAATGAAATAGAAGACTTTCAAATATTCCTGATGAAAAGAGCAGAGCTAAATAGAAAATCTGATATACAAACACAAGACTTAAAAGAAGCATAAAAGGGTAGGCATGAAAGAAAAATCATGAGATTCAATAAACTATTTGCTTTCCTATATAGGAAGATAATATGTGTAATTCCTAAGAACTGTATCATTCTTGGGGCAATTAAACTCAAGTGCGAGTCAATTATATCAGGATCATCTCAAAAAAAATGAAGGGATGAGAAAGGGGAAGGGAGGGGGAAAGGAGTTGATGCTTAAATCTTATTCTCATTGAAATTAATTCATAAAGAGGGAAGTATACACACAGACAGAGGGTGTTGGGCACAGAAATCTGCCTTACCCAATAGGGAAATAGCAAAGAAAAGGGATAAGAGAGGGAAGGTGGATGATAAAAGGGAGGACAGATTAAGGGAGGCAGTGGTTAGAAGCAAAACAGACTTTTGAGGAGTGAAGGATAAAAAGAGAGAAAGGTAAACTGAAAAAAAACTAGGATGGAAGGAAATAGTAATCACACTGAATGTGAATAGGATGAAGTCACCATTTGGCTTTCACCCCATAGTAGTATGTTTTTTACAATACAGACATTTGAAACAAAGACATAATTAAAATAAGAAGATAGAGTAAAATCTTCAGCCGAAATAAAAAAGACGGGTAGCCATCTTGATCTCAGTAATGCAAAAGCAAAAATAGATAGGGAAACTAGGGGCAGCTAGATGGTGCAGAAGACAAAACACTATACATGGAATCGGTTCAACTCTTGCTTCAGACACTTATTGTATGACTGGGTAAGTTGCCTAACCCTGTTTGCCTCAATTCCTCGCCTGTAAAATGAGCTGGAGAAGGAAAATGGCAAACCAGTCCAGTATGTCTCCCAAGAAAACCCTAAAATGGAATCACTTAAGAGTTGGACATGACCGAAACAACTGAACAACAAAAACCAGGGAAACTACATTTTGATAAAAGGTACCATAGACAATGGAAGGAATGTCAAAAAAATATATATATATATATAGCAAGTTTCTCTGATGAAGGCCTCTTTTCTTAAATATATAGGGGACTGAATCAGATTTATAAAAATAAGAGCAATTACCCAATTGATGAATTGTTAAAGGATAAAAACAGGCAATTTTCAGAAGAAGCCATCAGAACTGTCTGTAGTCACATGAAAAAAATACTCTAAATCACTACTGATTGGAAAAATGCAACTTAAAACAACTCTAAGATACCATTTTGCACCTATTGGAAATGACAAATGCTGGAAGGTATGAGGGAAAGTAGTTACACTAATGAGCTGTTGGTAGAGTTGTGAATTGGTCCAACCATTCTAGAGAACAATTTGGAACTATGCCTCAAGGGCTATAAGACTGCATACCCTTTTACCCAGCAATACTATTACTAGGTCTGTATCCCCAAAGAGATCAAAGAATAAGGAAAAGGACATATATATATATACAAAAATATTTATAGCAACACTTTCTGTGGTGGCTAAGAATTGGAAAGTGAGAGAAGGTCTCTCAGTTGGGAAATGACTGAAGAAGCTGTGGCATGTGATCGATGGAGTACTATTTTGCAATAAGAAATTACAAGGGGGGATAGTTTCAGAAAAAAACATGGCAAGTCCTATATGAACTGATGCAGAGTGAAGTCAGCAGAACCAGATAGTTGTACACTCTAATGAGAGACTTAGCTATTCTGAATGATCCAAGAAAATTCCAAAGGACTCATGAAAAATGCTATCTACCTTTAGAGAAAGAACTGAGTGCAAATTATAATATCGTTTTCTTGCATTATTTCTCTTTTTTGTGCACTATGGCTAATATGGAAATGAGTTTTGTATAATTGATATTAATCATTTAAGTGATATCATCTCAATTGGTGGGGTAGGCGGGAGGGAAAGAATTCGAAACTCAAATTTTTCTAAAAATTAAAATATTTAATTTGAGGGGGAAAAACAAATATATCTTTCATTTCACTTCAGCCCTCAAGCCCCCTAGATTGTGCCATGACCTCCCAGTAGAGGACTTTGCCCCCTACTTTACTTTAATTTTTTTTTTTTTTTAGTGAGGCAATTGGGGTTAAGTGACTTGCCCAGGGTCACACAGCTAGTAAGTGTTAAGTGTCTGAAGCCAGATTTGAAGTCAGGTACTCCTGACTCCAGGGCCGGTGCTCTATCCACTACACCACCTAGCTGCCCCGCTTTACTTTAAAAAAAAAAAAAAGCCATATATTGTTTCTTTTTACATACCTCAGAGCCCTTCTATGCCACTCCAGTTTTCCCTTTGTTCTAATGAGGGGAAAGTGGCCCTTCATATATAGATTAACCCCTCTACTTGTGCTCTTGGTACCATCCTTACTTGTCTCTTACAAGAGATGGACCCGTTCATCATTCCTTCTCTTACTCATCTTCCATCCCATTTTATCCACTAGCTTTACGCTACTTCATAAAAACATTCCCCAACATCCTCTTTAAAAACCTTCCTCCAACTCTACTGCCCCCTCAAGCTATTGTCATGTCTGCCTTCCTTCTTTCACAGACTAAAAAGGGAGCCACCTTTTTCATGTACCTGGGCACTAGGTACCTGGACATCTCTAGGGAAAATCTGTCTCTTGGTATACTCCAGTTTCCTTTTCTGTATCCTCCTTTTATAGTAGTCCTCTCCTCACATACCCAGGATCTTCATGATGCTTTAAATTCTCTACCAGGTATAGACATTCCTAAAGAGTTCTGAACTCCAACTTTTTGCTCTGCCCCTAGCAAAACTCTGGATTTGTTCAGTGCAATTGACTAGATATTAAGAGGTAGCTCAGTGAACTAACATTGATATGCATGTTATTAGCACTATAAATATTCTATAAAACTTCACTCAGTATAAAAGATATCTCTGAGAATGGGGGAACAGTGGCATGGCCCTGTTTTGGATTCTGAAATCAAAGCCTGCTAAATGGTTCTTGCTGCTTCTAGTTCTAAGTATCCAGATTCCCCAGAAGTTCTAAACTGCAAGTTGGAGCTTCAAGCTCCAAGTCAAAGAATTAGCTTTTTTTTCCCTTGCATTTTAGGTATTTGTGTATTTATCATCCCAAGTACATGATCAGTTGATAACATGAAAATTATCACAGTGTACATAGGCACTCAGATATTTATGGAATGAATAATTTATTGGCCATATCTCCTCCTGTCTAAAATCCCTAAGCATCCACATGTAATTTTTTAAAAGCAACCTTTCTTATCTAATACTTATTTTAAGGGATTCTAAATAGGAATATTTGAGGTGTGAAATAATACCTAAAGTAATAACATTCTTTTCTCAGTTTGATATGATATAAAAATGTACTGCAGATTTAATGATGTAATCAATTAGAATGTTTTGGTACCTCCCAGCAGAACACTTTTGAACTCTTCAAATAATGCCTTTAGGTACGAGTGTGAAGAATCATTTACGACTCTGAATGTAGATATTAGAAATCACCAAAACCTTCTTGATTCTTTGGAACAATATGTCAAGGGAGATTTACTGGAAGGTGCAAATGCATATCATTGTGAAAAATGCAACAAAAAGGTAAGTATATTGATAGTTGGCAGCCTTTTTTAATGCAGGCCATTTTAATTAAATATATCCTGTATTAGAAGATATGTTTTCTTTTTTAAGAAATCCTTTTTTTCCTCTTTTTTTGTTGTTGTTCCCTATCTTGTTTCATAACAGTGGCCACGATAAATTAACCAAAATATTGTCAAAGGAAAGAGAATGATAGGGAATGAAGAAGTAGCTGGTGAGGCCTGGTCAAGAAGTCCCAATGACAATCCTGACATCACTTTCCCTTGCTAATCCTTGAAGAATACAGAATCTTTCCAGTGTAGCCTGCTTCCTAAAGTCCCAGCTAGATTATCATAGGATCACAGATTTATAACTGAAGGGACCCTAGAAGCCATCTAGTCCAACTGCCTCATTTTACAGATGAGTTAAGAGGCTCAGAGGTTAGGTGACTTGCCTAAGGTTTAAAAAGCAGCAAGGCAGAATTTGATTCTAGATCCTCTGACTCCAAATCCATTGCTCTTTCCACTGACATGTTGTATGAACTGCTGCTCTGAGCAATCTTCAGAGCTACTGATCCCATTAAGTAAAATTCTCCAGGACTCCTGTTAAATCCCTAAAAATTCTTTGTGGATCAGAGCACATTTATGTTTTTGGTCCCTCTGAAAGTTTCCCTACTTTGTCATTCACCCTCGTGGATCTGGCTTTTAGTCACCCACAGTCACCTAGTTTTATGTTCCTCCCATTTACTTTCAAAGAAGTTTTGTCCCATAGCCAATGTTAGTAAAATTACTGTATAATATTTAATTTTAAAGAATGTTTGTTTTTTTTTTTTACTTTGGGAAATTTTTTTTTAATTTTAAGATCATGAGATCAGCATGATGTTAAACATGTGTAAGCCCTAGGGATGCTAAGGCCTGTGGATTACTTGAGTTCAGGAATTCTGAGCAGCAGTTAGCTTATAAAGCTAAGCTGATTTGGATGTCCTCACCAACCCCCAGCACCAGTATGGTGAGCCCCCAAGCTGCCTAAGGAGGGGCAGACTGGTCCAAACCCATCAGCAGTGGATCGGGTCATTGAGTGCCATTGAAATTTCATCTCATCCTGGACACAATAGTGATATCCAATCCAAAGTTGGGGGCAGGGGGGTCGAGCTTGAGAAGGAATTGCAATGTGGTGTGAGAGGAGCATTAGACTTAGAATCAGAAGACCTGTGTTCCAGTTCTGATACTTAACTAGTTGAATAATTTGGGGCAAGTCATTTAATCTTTCTGAATCCCAGTCACCTCATCTCTAAAATCAGCATAATAATACCTGCCATACTTCACAGGGTTATCATGACATTCAAATGAAGTAAGTTATGAAAGCACTTGGTAAAGTACAAAGAATAGGCTTTCTCAAAAGTCTTAGTGTAATGTTAAGGTATTAAAAACTTTATTATTACAAAGACTTGAGGTGTACCATATATACAAATGAAAGTCATCCTCTCTTATTAGCCATCTGCTACAAATAAATAGGAGCTTATATCATATTTTGAGGTATGGTTAATTTGTAAAACTGAATCCGTTTATTAGTAACATCCAACAGGACTAATTTATAATCTATACATTCACTAGGAAATTCCTATAACTCTTTGCATGCTCAGTTTTTATGGTTTAATTCTCTTTTTACTGTTTTTAATGGCTTTTTAAGAAAACATCCAATACTTCTTCTGTTTTTAGGTTGATACAGTAAAGCGCCTCCTAATTAAGAAATTGCCCCCAGTTCTTGCCATTCAGCTAAAACGATTCGACTATGACTGGGAAAGGGAATGTGCAATCAAGTTCAATGATTACTTTGAATTTCCTCGGGAGTTGGACATGGAACCTTACACAGTGGCAGGTGTTGCAAAGCTGGAAGGGGATGATGTAAACCCTGAAAACCAGTTGATACAACAAAATGAACAGTCAGAAAATGAGCCAACTGGAAGCACAAAGTATAGACTGGTGGGCGTACTTGTACATAGTGGTCAAGCTAGTGGGGGACATTATTATTCTTACATCATCCAGAGGAACGGTGGAGATGGTGAGAAAAATCGATGGTATAAATTTGATGATGGAGATGTGACAGAATGTAAAATGGATGATGATGAAGAAATGAAAAACCAGTGCTTTGGTGGAGAGTACATGGGTGAAGTGTTTGATCATATGATGAAGCGCATGTCATACAGGCGCCAGAAGAGGTGGTGGAATGCTTACATTCTTTTTTATGAACGTATGGACACGATAGACAAGGACAATGAATTAATCAAATACATTTCAGAGCTGGTTGTTACCACAAAACCCCACCAGATTAAAATGCCATCTGCCATTGAAAGAAGTGTACGGAAGCAGAATGTGCAGTTCATGCATAACCGTATGCAATACAGCTTGGAATATTTCCAATTTGTAAAAAAACTTCTGACTTGTAATAGTGTCTACTTAAACCCTCCTCCAGGTAGGTACTTGCTTGATGCTACAAGAAAAAATTTTTACCACTCTGAATTGTGAGACATTCATCTTTTTGCTAATAGTTAACTTTTCCCCTAACATTTCTTTATTTAAGCAGTTCTAACTAAATTTTATTTTTTCACATTAATGCAGTTTGTAAGTTTGAGGGGATTTGTATATTACATTAGGTTATTTTGCCTTAGCAGGAAGATTTATATACAGTAATCATTGCTTTGTTTTGTTTTTTTTTGTGTGGGGCAATGGGGGTTAAGTGACTTGCCCAAGGTCACACAGCTAGTAAGTGTCAAGTGTCTGAGGCCGGATTTGAACTCAGCTACTCCTGAATCCAGGGCCGGTGCTTTATCCACTGCACCAGCTAGCCGCCCCAATCATTGCTTTTTTATGACTTTGTGTATATACTACATGAAAGTCTTCAGTCTCTCATTCTAATGAAGGGTATGCATACAAATCTCAGGTTCTGTCAAACAGGTTAATACTTCAAGTTCACACCACATTTGATTCTGTACACATTTGTCATCTCAGATGAATTAATAAAAAACTTAAGCAAAGAGCCATGCTAGAGATAAAAAGACATTCTAAAAATCATATCCCAGACCTTGTTTTCAAGGAGCCTATAATCGTGAAGAGTGTAGCTAAATGAAGAGAATCTCATCACCAGGAATTTGGCACCCACTGAGGTATTTTGTTCAGTATTTTGGGTGCCATGTGAATATTATCTATCAAAGTATGAAATGCTTGTGGGTTGTTTTGTTTGAGGTTTTCTCCCACATTGATAAAATCATGAAAATATGATGTGCTAGAAAAGATTGAAGTGCTTTTTGAAATTTATCAATTTGATTATGACATCATTCCATTTGAATATCATTATTAATACTTTTTATTATTTTTTCATAATATTAATATTTTTGTACATCATTACATACTGTATGTGGATTATCAGGAAAAGTGAGGTTTGTGTCAGTCACCACTACCTTTTCCTGTCTGATAAATGACCAGTTCTCTCCTTATATCTTTGGGTACTAAAATCCATAAATTTCTCTTTGCAGGCAATTAGGCCAGAAATCAGTAAATTATATTCAAAGCATACACATTTATACAGTACTTCTCATGTAACAACTGTGGAATGTGGGGAGTTTAAGTATTTTTATTGGGTTGGGGTTTTGTTTTTTTGTTTTTGGTTTGGTTTGTTTTGCTACTTAAGTAAGTTACCTAAGATTCAAGCAGTAGGTTTCTTGTACAAGGTGACCAAGCTAAAGAAGTGTCAGTGTTATGACTTATTACCAGTTGGTGACTTCTAGAGCCAAATGATAGTTTCTTAGGGAGCAAACTAACTGTTAGATCAGGAGATTCAATCCATCCATGAGCAGATGTAATGTACTTTGCTCAATGTCCTGTTCTATAATACATAAACCATGTAATTGTTACACTGTTAGCAAATGATAAGTCAATACAATTTCAATTTGGTTAGTTCATAATAAACTATAAAAGGACTTCAGATTCTTAAGTAGTTGCTTTTACTTAAACCCCAGTACCTCTCCAGGATCAGTGGACTTAAACATATATTGTATGTGAGTGATATTTGATGAATTATCTTATTTTTGTTTAATATTTACATGTGATTTTTTTTCATAGGGCAAGATCATCTATTGCCTGAAGCAGAAGAAATTACTATGATTAGTATTCAGCTTGCTGCTAGATTCCTTTTCACCACAGGATTTCACACAAAAAAAATAGTCCGTGGCCCTGCCAGTGACTGGTATATTGCTTTAAATTTTCATACTGTCCTAATAAATGGTTTGACTTCTTTTGTATACTATGCTAGTCTCTTCTGGTCATGAATTCTACAATTATGAATCATTCACACTTTTTCCAAAGCCCTTGTACAGAAGAGTAGCAAAGGCAAGAGAAAAGGTTATACTCAAAAATTGAAGTTTAAACTATTTGGTTTTTTGGGGGGGTTTTTTTGTTTTTTAATTTTTGCAGGGCAATGAGGGTTAAGTGACTTGCCCAGGGTCACACAGCTAGTTAAGTGTCAAGTGTCTGAGGCTGGATTTGAACTCGGGTACTCCTGAATCCAAGGCCAGTGCTTTATCCACTATGCCACCTAACTGCCCCGGTTTAAACTATTTGTAATAGTACAGAAGTGAGGGGTGCATTATTGACATTTTTTTTCTACAGCTATTCAGGAGTTGATTTTAACTTTGAAACTATTCACATTCCTTATATTCATAATAACTGTCATTTAGATTAGGAAAAAATGAAATTTTTAGGTTCAAACTATTTTTAAAATGGGATTATTTCTTTGACTTAAAAGTATATTAAACTTTCTAATTATAACAGTGCAGGAATTTGTGTCTGTGTGTGTGTGTTTTCAGGGATTTTCAATGTGATAAGACAGATACAGAGTGATTATATTAACGAGATGACCATGTTGTTCAGCCATTTTTCAGTCATGTCTGATTCTTCATGACCCCATTTGGGGTTTTCTTGGCAGAGATAGGAGTGGTTTGCCATTTCCTTCTCCAGTTCTTTTTACAGATAAGAAAACTGAAGCAAACGGTTAAATGGCTTGCCCAGGGTCTCACATATTTGAACTCAGGAAGATGAGTGTTCCCAACTCTTGGCCCAGCACTCTTTCCAGTGCACTACCTAACTGTCCAGATAACCAGAAGGCATACTTACAACTTTGTATTTGGGATACTATTTTTGCAGAGTTATTATAGCTAGAAGGAATCTCCTATTGTCATGCAGGCCATATATCTCCCTGTTAGTCTACCTTAAATAGTGATTTTCGGTCATTGTATAGATAACTTTATAATGGGATTAACCAATGTAATTTGTCACTAACAATAAGCCACCTCAGGAACTTATAATGAGAACCTCTTTGTTTTTCTTCAGTAGCACATTTACTGAACTAAAAAAATGGAAGGATATTAAGAAGATCTATTTTATTTGGTTGAACAGTAAAATGTCACATCTTTGAAAATCAGAGAATGAAATTAATTTTGTCTTTTTTGTTATTACTGATGATGTGTTGTCTTTTTCTCTTTCAGGTATGATGCATTGTGTATTCTTCTCCGTCACAGCAAGAATGTACGCTTTTGGTTTGCACATAATGTCCTCTTTAATGTTTCAAATCGCTTTTCTGAGTACCTTCTGGAATGCCCCAGTGCAGAAGTGAGGGGTGCATTTGCAAAACTTATAGTATTTATTGCACATTTTTCATTGCAAGATGGGCCATGTCCTTCACCTTTTGCTTCTCCTGGACCTTCTAGTCAGGTAATTATATAGCTTTCTTTTTAAATGACTACTTCACTTAGTCAGTCTGAGGAATTGATTGGTATACAAGACACAAAAGACTATCCCTGCCCTTAAGGAACTTATTATAATCTAATGGGGGAGACAAAATGCAAACAAATATA
Source organism: Dromiciops gliroides (assembly GCF_019393635.1). Lineage (NCBI taxonomy): Eukaryota > Metazoa > Chordata > Mammalia > Microbiotheria > Microbiotheriidae > Dromiciops > Dromiciops gliroides. The sequence goes on along the minus strand of NC_057863.1, from coordinate 277,792,791 downwards.
TACAAAGCAAACTATATACAGGATAAATAGAAATGATTAAGAGGGGTTGGGTAAATCTTCCTTTAGAAGGTGGGACTTTAGTTGGGACTTAAAGGAAGCAAGGGGCATCCCTAGTCATTGAAGGAAAGAAAGCATTTCCAGTGTGAGGGACAGCCAGAGGAAATGTTCCCCAGCTAAAAGATGGATTATCTTGTTTGTGAAACAGCCAGAAGGCCAGTGTACCTGGTTGAAAGGATACATGTCAGAGAGTAAGGTGTAAGAAGACTAGAAAAGTATTATAGAGCATTATAAGATTATAAGGAACCATTGGAGTTTATCGAACAGGACAGCGACATGATCAGAACTGTGCCTTAGGAAAATCATTTTAGTGGTAGAATGGAGGATGGTTTGGAGAAGGGAGAAAGGCACCAGCAGACTATTAAAATGATCGCGGCATGATGTGAGGAGGGCCTGCACCAAAGTGGTGACGGTATCATAAGAGAGATGTCATGAGGATGAAATCAACAGGCTTTGTCAACAGTTCGGATATGGGGGGTGAGAGTGTAAGAAATCCAGGTGACGCCTAGATTGTAAGCCTGAGAGACTGGGAGGATGGTGGTGTCCTCCACAGTAATAGGGATCTGGGAGACAAAGAGGGTTTACAGGGAAAAATTAAAAGTTTTCTTTTAGACATAGTGAATTTGAGTTATCTACTGTTCATCAGTTTGTGATGGAGATACATGATTGTAAGCCAGCAGAGAGGTTGAAACAGAATAAACAGATTCGAGAATTATCAGCATAGAGTTGGTAATTAAATCCATGGGAGCTGATATAGTATAGTGAAGTAGTATAGAGGGAGAAAGGAAGAGGGCCCAGAACCAGAACTCTTAGGGACACCTGTGGTTAGAGGGCATGATCTAGAGGAGAATCCAATAAAGGAGACAGAGTATCCTGAAAATGTAGAAAAATGAGAATTTCAAAGAGGAGACAATGATCAACTGCGTCAATGGCTACAGAGAGGTCAAGGAGAATGAAGAATGAAGAAAGGCCATTGGATTTGGCAATTGAAAGATATAGTAACTTCAGAGAGTAGTTTCCGTGGAATAAGATCAGAAGCCAGATCATAAGGAGTTAAGAAAAGAGTGAGAGGAGAGAAAGTGGAGGCACCTCTTGTAGACAACCCTTTGGGAGGGTTAATCAAGTGCAGTTTTTCAGGATAGGAGAGACATGAACACATTTGTAGGCAGTAGGAAAGGAGCCAGTAGAGAGGGAAAGACTGAAAAGAAGTAAGAGAATGGGGATGACAGAGAGGAGATGGGATGGAATGGGATTGCTTGAACAAGGAAGAGCTATTGGTCTTGGTAAAGGAGTAAGGCCACTTCATCATGTGAGGCAAGGGTGATGGAGGAGAGAGTGTCAGAAGGCACCTGAGTGATAGGAGGTGAGGAAGAGGAGAGAAGAGAGAGCTCATGGTGAATGATCTCAATCTTTTTCTATAAAATATGAGACAAAAGTCTCAGCTGAGAGTTGGGGGAAGGAGCGGGGGAGGGTTGAGGAGGATGAAAAGATTCGGAAGAGCTGCTGTGGAGAGTGGTGTAGGGAGTTAATGAGGGAGGTAGAGTAGGATTGCTTGGCAGCAATGAGGGCCCAGTTGAGGTTGTGTCACAAAAACTTGAAATCTACACAACAGTTTCATGATTTTCAGCAGCACAGCAAATGTTTAGAAATGAAGGTGTGGAATAGTGGGAATGACCCAAGTCTGAGGCTTGACTGGTTGTAATCAGTGATATAAAGAGGGTAAGGATTCAAAAGAACAGGACAGCATGAGTTGAATTGATTCACCAATGGGTTAAGATAAGGAAAAGAGGAAAGTGGTTAGTGCAGGGGGAGGTGGCCTGGGAAAGAAAAGTCATGATGCCAACAAGGAGTGGGATTTTCGAAGGGGAAGACTGGAGAGGCGAAAAACCAAAAGATTATGGGGATTTCAGAATTCTTGCATATCGTTTGTGGGTGATGTCCATCTTTGTGTGTAGTTACCAATTTACTCAATTACTGCCTAATGTCATCCTGCCCTCTCCTGTGTGTCTCTACTATGTACATACTTGTGTGTTGTTTATATATCCCTTGCCCAGTATAGACTTCATCCACATTTCTTCCTGTTGAGATCATTATCTCCTCTCAACACTCCCCTCTGGTACTACTTCTTAAATGAGGAATCCTCTGGATGTAATATACCCCTCCTCAAATGCACTAATCATAGTCAAATTCATATCATAATTACCCTAGGTTATAAACTCTGTGCAGATAGGGACTGTCAGATATGTTTATATCTCTAGCACTTAGCATGTATTCTTGAATTGCCAGAAAATTAAACCACCTCCTGTCAAAGGTAGTTAATAAAAGACATGCTTAAATTTGGTATATTTATCTAATTGAAATTTGCTTTCTATACCTGAGAGAGCTGCTGAATCATAATTCTTTGTAATGAATTAATGACTTCTTACTTGATTTCAGTTTCTAGTTTGTCCTTACTGTCAAAGAGGTAATACATTGTTGTAGGAAGAGAGTTTGACTCAGATTCCACTAAAGACTTCACTCCAGATACCGCTACCTACTGGAAAATTGTTTATTCTCCCTAGTAGTTTGTGCTCTCCCTCCTCAGATTATTTTGTAATTATGGTGAGGTGGTGACTTGGATTGATCAAGCTCTAAGCCTGGAGTCAAGAAGACTTGAGTTGGAATCTAGCCTAAAACACTTACCAGCTGTGTGACCCTGGACAAGTCATTTATACTCTCTTTGCCTCAGTTTCCTCATCTATAAAATAGTAGCACCTACTTCCCAGGAATATTGTGAGGATAAAATGAGATAATATTTGTAATATGCTTAACATGACTGACACATAGTGGATGCTGTATCATTGTTAGCTACTATTATCATTGTTATCTCATCTTTTTACTTGTTTGTCCTCCAGAATGACCAAGGCTAGTTTCCTTTTACTGTCCCTAATGCCTAGCCCTGTACCAAACACATAGTGAACAAAATTGAAATTCTGGTTTTGGCATTTAATTAGCTGCGTGACCATAAAAAAGTCACTTGAGAAAGTTGTCTCCATCTATTTTAGTTATAATCCTCAACACTATCTGTCTCCATTGTTGTGAGGAAAGTGCTTTATAACCCTTAGAGTACTGTAACACTGTGAGGTATTAGTATTATAACTGCAATGAGTCTTTGAAAACAGACTTTAAAGGCAAAGCTTAGATTTTTTTTTCTTTTAGTTTGAGGAATTTTCATTTTTAGTTCCAAGTTAAGTGAGTGAAGATCTGAGGAAGAAAAAGAATTATTAAGAATCATTTTTCTTACCACAGTGCTGATAATAAATTAACTATTAAATCCATCCCCCACTAAATGTGTATCTTCCCACTTTCATAGAAGAAGGAAAATTAAAGAAATTTCTCTTTTCAGAACAGAAGGACTTTGGGATTTATTTTTGTGCATTATAACATTTGATTTCTAGAGTGTCTTGATACTAATTTTATTTTACCACTGATCCTCTTTTTTTAAACAGGCATATGATAATTTAAGCTTGAGTGATCACTTGTTGAGAGCAGTGCTAAATCTCCTCAGAAGGGAAGTTTCAGAGCATGGACGTCATTTGCAGCAGTATTTCAATCTGTTTGTAATGTATGCTAACCTAGGTAAGAACTTTAAGTGTCCTTCAGAACTGACATTCTTATTCAGTTTGACAAAGAATGAACAAGTCATTGAAAGTTGAACTTTATTACAATGTTATTCAACAACTAGCATGAAAATTGAGATTTACCCAAAAAAGTCCATGGCATTCTTTGCATTAACAAAAAGATTTACATATTGTAAAGATTTTTTGGAAGTTGCATGCTTCCTTAAAGTACTTAAAGTGAAAATTTACATGTTAAACAGTTTTTACACACCTAAGGTAAGGTAAACTTCCTCCCCCTCAATACAGTTATGTATGAGGAGGCATTATCTCAGACATACACTGGCTGTGTGACCCTGGGCACATTGCCTAACTCCTTGATGTCCTCAGCATCTTTCTAAGATTTACAAATTCCAGAGCAGGTATTGATCAGCATTGATAGAGGGAGTTTCCTATGACAATGAAGTTATTGGGGGGGGGGGGCAGCTAGGTGGCACAGTGGATAGAGCACCGGCCCTGGAGTCAGGAGTACCTGAATTCAAATCTGGCCTCAGACACTTGACACTTACTAGCTGTGTGACCCTGGGCAAGTCACTTAACCCCCATTGCCCCGCAAAAAAAAAGAGAAAAAAAAAAGTGATTCACAATGAAATTATTTTTGGTTCAAGAGAATAAGAATGAATTTAACATTGTTAAATTGGAAAAAAAATGTAACATTACATGGATACCTGATATTAGAATGGAGAAATGCAAACAAAGGTAAATAATGCAGGTGTTGGGGTGGGGTTTTTTATATTTTTAAGTATTTGAAATTAATGAATGTGTATATTTGCGGTTGAGATAAAAAACATTTTTAAGTTCCTGTTTGCCCATTACTTTAAATCACTGTTAAGAGCTTTATCACTTGAAAGAAGTAGCTATTAACTAACCACCTGGCCCCAGTCACTTTTCTATTTCATGTCTCCATCAAATATATGTCCCATTTTTACAATATTACCTTGCACTCATTCAGATAGTTTCTAATTCTTGTTCTGTGGTTGCACATCTTATCTCCTACTATATTGTAAACTTCTTTAGTGTTTAAGGTTCTTGGACCACTTTGGTTACTCCACAAAATATATGTTGAAGAATATAGATTTTCCATTTTCTCATATATTTTGTTTAATAAGTTACTTTTATAATTTAAAAAATAATAGATTGGTGAATTAGATGTGAATGCATTATCAACCTGGCTTGGTTTTTTTACTGTGCTTTTGGTGAAGTATTCCTACTTTAAGTTTAAAAAAAAAACCACCTTGATTTGATACATAAAATACATTTACCATTCAGAAATTGATTCATTAACACAAATATTAATAGAGTGCTAAGTTAGGTTCTAGGAAACAAAAAAAATTATTTACATATGTTCCCTACCTTCAAGAAACTTATATCTTAGAAAGCAATAAGACGCAAATACAGTTAACTATAATATATACTTCTGTGAGTGCACTTGACACTTTGCAAAATAAAGTGCTATGTAAGATTTGAAGGGAAAATGTTATTGGGGAATGAAAGGTGTCCTTCAGGGCTTCACATCAGGCAGATGGCAATTGTGTTGGCTTTCAATAATGGGTAGGAATTCAGCAGATAGGAGAGGGATAGCAGGATTACTTTCCAGTCACAGAACAAAATCAAAGACCTAGAAACAGGAACATACAAGGTATGTTTGGGGAATCCAAAAAGTGGTAGTCAACAAGCATTTATTGAGCACCTACTACTTGCCAGGGACTGTACTAAGTACTAAGAATACAAAGAAAAGCAAAAGTAGTCCCTGCACCCAAGGACCTCATGGTCTAATGGAAGTAACAACATACAACATGTACAGACTAGATAGAAAATAATTTGGAGATGATTTCAAAGGAACACAGAAAAAGGCTTCTTGCACAAGGTGGGATTTTAGCAAAGACTTGAAGGGAGCCAGGAGGTAGAGATAAGAAACAAAAGAATTCCAGACATAGGGTACAGCCAGTGAAAATGCACAGTCAGGAGGTGTAGTGTCTTATGCAAGAAGGCCAGTAGCACTAGATCACAGTATATGGAGAGGAATAACACATAAGAAGACTGGAAAGGTAGGAAAGAGGCAGGGCTTTGGTGGAGCAGTAGATAAAGTGCCAGGCCTGGAGTTCAGGAAGACTCGTCTTCCTGAATTTGAATCTGGCCTCAGACACTTACTAGCTGTATGACCTTGGACAAGTCATTATTTAACCCCATTTGCCTCAGTTTCTTCATCTCTAAAATGAACTGGAGAAGGAAGTGGCAAACCACTCCAGTATCTCTGCCAAGAGAACCCCAAATGGAGTCACAAAGAGTGAGACAAGACTGAAACGACTAAACAACAACAAAGGAACAGACCTAGATCATAAAAATTACAGCCAAGTTCTATTAAGGAATTATTTTTTACCACCCAGTCTTATCCCCCAGTCCCCTCCTGATTCTCTCACTTCCTCTCTAATGTGTTTTCCACCTACTCTACAGGTATGGCAGAAAAAACACAGCTTTTGAAGCTGAGTGTACCTGCCACCTTTATGCTTGTTGCTCTGGATGAAGGACCAGGTCCCCCCATCAAATATCAGTATGCTGAACTAGGCAAATTATATACTGTAGTGTCACAGCTGATCCGCTGTTGCAATGTATCATCCCGGATGCAGTCTTCAATCAATGGTAAGTTGCATCATTCTCAAAAATCATTTTAATGCTAGTTTCCATAGTAACCATTTAGTAAATAAATACTTCAAAAGACTTGTGACTTCTTTACTGTGACTATTCTCGCCACCAGTGCAGATTGAAACTACTCCCATACTTTAGTGGATAATTTCATGAATTGTTGCCATAGAAAGGTATTCAGATATGGGGCAGCTAGATGGCACAGTGGTTAAAGCACCGGCCCTGGATTCAGGAGTACCTGAGTTCAAATCTGGCCTCAGACACTAGACACTTACTAGCTATGTGACCCTGGGCAAGTCACTTAACCCCCATTGCCTGCAAAAAAAAAAAAAAACCACAAAGGTATTCAAATATACTTCAATGAAAATGGCACAGAGGCTCTCTAAAATTGTAATTTTTATTGTTCAGAACATCGGGTCAAGAAGCATACTTTGGTATATTTGTAGATTTGTTTGTTTTTTCCTGAGATTTCAGAACTTTTAAAAGTATTCAAAAGAGCCCTTTATTTTTCTGAACTTGAGAGATTGATTATCAGGCAGTTGATTTTGGAATTGGATTGGAATAATTTTATTTATATACCCAATACTTAAGGTCAGAGTGTATATATTATTATTAAATAAAAATAATTTAAATACTAAGCATGAAATGCATTTTATAAATACTGATTTTGGTTGATCTGAAAAATGAATGATGTTACTTGTCCATAATCCCGGCAAACTCACCAAGCAAATCTTTAACATGTCTCCCACTCTCACTGAGTTCCAGTTTCCAAGGTACAGCCAAAAAGAATTAGGCATACTGTCAGAGAGAAGCTATATATGCTTAGTAATTTTAATAAATGTTACTTTTCCCACACTTGGGATAGGGACTAGGATAGTGATTTGAGTGCTTTGGGGTTCTTTTTTTGTTTGTGTTTGGGGGGTTTTGGGGTTTGGGGTGTGTTTTTTTCCTGAAGTAAGTTGTTTACTTTCTAGTTCTGTCACCATGGAGAAAATGGTTGGTTTTTCATCAGTTAACAACTCTATTCTAGGTAATCCCCCTCTTTCCAACCCCTATGGCGATCCTAATTTATCTCAACCTATAATGGCACTTCAGCAGAATGTGGCAGATATTTTGTTTGTGAGAACAAGTTATGTGAAGAAAATTATTGAAGACTGCAGTAACTCAGAGGAAACCATCAAATTGCTTCGTTTTTGCTGTTGGGAGAATCCTCAGTTCTCTTCTACAGTCCTCAGTGAACTACTTTGGCAGGTTAAAGAAAATAAAACTTTTATATGTGTATGTATCGTCTAACTGGTTACACTGTTAAACAGAAAAAAAATCACCACATCTTATTTTGTTTGAAGGTTGCCTATTCATATACCTATGAACTCCGACCTTATTTGGATCTCCTTTTACAAATCTTATTAATTGAGGACTCCTGGCAGACACACAGGTTAGTATTTATCTTTCTTTCTTTGCAGTTGTTAGGAATAATATCTGTTTTCAAGAAAGGCATGGCCAAAATCATTATCCGTTAGTGAACAAATTTCCATCTTTGCCTTAATTTTTTTCTGTTAAATGTTAAAAATTGTTAGTTTAATAGGAAGAATTTTCCCAAGAACTTTTTGTTTATAATCTCTGATTTCATGTTACTCCAATTTTCTTCAACTTCTTCAAAACATAAGAATGAATTTTCTCTTACATTTATTTTAATTAGGGAATTAACAGGTTTTTGACAGTTATTTGATGTTCAATTCCACATTTACTAAACATACAAAAATAAAACAGTACTTGCTCTTAAGGAACTTATATTCTACTGGGGGTACAATATGTTTTTTATCAGTTTGAGAATTTGATTCTTGGTTCTTTCCTTTCAGAATTCACAATGCACTTAAAGGAATACCAGATGATCGGGATGGGCTATTCGATACAATTCAACGCTCTAAAAATCATTATCAGAAAAGAGCTTATCAGTGTATAAAATGTATGGTAGCTCTCTTCAGTAACTGCCCTGTAGCTTACCAAATCTTACAGGTGAGGATTTTCTTGTAAATTTGATGTCTGATTCAGCACCTGTGGCTGCTGGATTTCCCTTTGCTTTCTGCTGTCTGCTTATCCTGATTTTTCTGGTTTAATCAGCTAGGTCACAGTTGGAAAGATGCTAAGAAATCAGTCCTTAGGTTATTGGATTGAAGTTGAGGCTTAGCTTCGATTCTTATTCACTACTGACTTTCAAGGTGACTTTAAGCTTGTAAAAGAAAATGACCTTGACTGTAACACAATTCATTGAAGATTTGTACCTGGCTTTCTTACATGTATAAGTTGGCTGATGGAAATCAAGCATGATATATACCATTTGAAGAAAAGTCACAGGGGAATGAATCCTGTCTTGCTCTATTTAACTTATTAGGTGTAAATCCCTTTTTGCAGGTTTGCCTGGACAAAAAAGTATTATGTTATCCGGTGTCCACTTTTGAAACTAATAACCAAAACATTTGTTTCTCTTACAAATTTTAAACCAAATAAAGATGATACTTTCAAGAATCATTTAGAAAATTAAGGAAGTCGTGGTTCTCAACCCACTCTTTTTGTCAGAAAAATATGGGGAAAAAAATATAGATACAACTTTGGCATTGTTGAAACAGATTTTTATCCCTGGAAGACAGACAAATGGAATTTGAAAGAAGTAGAACAATCATTACATCTACTTTTAGTAGATTTTTAAATAGTCAAAAATGAAGTTTAACAATGAAGTTTTCTGCTTAAGTAGCTATATGCAAAACAGTCTGTTAAGGGCTAAAATTCTAGCTAGTCTGTCTAAAATATCTAATGAGTGGTCGCCAATAAATTATAAACTTTAGCAAGAGTTGGGCTTTTAAGCATTTATTAAGGAGAATAAGAATTTGGTAAAGAGAGAAAGGCCTACATTCATCTATCTATTAAAGGAAGAGAGCATTCCTAGCTCCACTCTCCACCAGAGTCCCCAGGAAAGAGCCCCAGTCAGAGTGCCAGGTTCCCCCCTTCTTCCTCCCACCAGCAAACGACACTTCCTGACTCCAAAGAAAAGACTCCTGGTCTTGCCCTCCAAGACCTTCACTTCATGGCGGAGCTTTTCTACAGTAAGTCTCCAGCAGGGGGCATCATTCCAATTGTTACAAGTCCTAGTGCTAAGGGAGATAGAAAGTTTTGAAAAAATATGTTACTTTCCTTTATGAAGATTGCTTTTTAATCCACTTTGCTTCCTTAACAACTAATTCGTCTCCGTGCCAAATCTTTCTTACTAATGAAGTTTAAATTCTTTGAGTAGGTTAAATTCTGAAAACCCTACAGAGCTACTGTTTAGGTAATTATTGGGGGGGGGGGAGATATTTAGATTTCACAAGATCATATAATTTCTTTAATATGTAATATACCACTTAAAAGGTACTGGGTTTGTTTTTTTTTTCAAAATCTGTGGCTGATTTATCTTGAAGAGTAATGGAGATCTGAAAAGAAAGTGGACCTGGGCAGTGGAGTGGCTTGGAGATGAACTTGAACGACGACCATATACTGGCAATCCTCAATATACATACAACAACTGGTCTCCACCCGTACAAAGCAATGAAACATCAAATGGTTACTTTTTAGAGAGATCACATAGTGCCCGGATGACCCTTGCAAAAGCTTGTGAACTCTGTCCAGAGGAGGTAAAAAAGGTTAAAATTGCATTTTTCAACAAATAGGGGGGTGGGGGAAGAAGATAATTTTTTGTCACTCCATGAATCAGATGGGGGGGGGGTTCTTTTTTTTTTTTTAAATGAGGCAATGAGGGTTAAGTGACTTGCCCAGGGTCACACAGCTAGTAAGTGTTAAGTGTCAGGCTGGATTTGAACTCAGGTACTCCTGACTCCAGGGCCAGTGCTCTATCCACTGTGCCACCTAGCTGTCCCTTGGGGGGGTAATTTTTAAAAATAAAGAAGGGAGCCTAATAGCACAGTTTTATACATTTTAAACAACTAAGAAATATAAAAATAGTACAACAGGGAGTAGTTTTATGCTAGGCCTTGAGCTGCTGCTGGACTTGCTCTAAGCAAGTTGGGCAGGAAGCACATTCAACAATCAGTGCCGGCAGGAAGCTATATCAGAAGAGAGTGGAGGTGATCAGGACCAACCCTTCTCCACTTCCAATTCTTACTTCCCAGAAGAGGTACAATAAATATGGTACTTTATCTAGATAAAAGTGGAAGTGGTAGACAAGAAGGGTTGTAGCTTGTGAGCTATTATAAAATAGGGCATTTTTCTGAGTCAGTGTTTCTCTTAGAAGAAACTCGAAATTCACATTATGCTTAAAATGTTCTCAAACATATCAGTCATGTTGGAGAAAGTTCCTTTTTTCAAAACACACATTATAGCAGAACTACCTGTAGCTGGAAATGAAGCTTAACTATGAAATTTTAAATTTTGAATTCGCCTAGAAAATCAAGTTTTGTTTCCTTTTAAATGTGTCCATCTAGGAACCAGATGACCAAGATGCCCCAGACGAACATGAATCATCTCCACCAGAGGATGCCCCATTATATCCCCATTCACCTGGATCTCAGTATCAACAGGTAAAATAAAAAATTGCTTCTGCTTTTTTTCAAAAACCACTAAGTGTCCATTTCTAAAATGAATAAATCTGTTCTAATTCTGGTGATACAAGGTGTGACTATAAAGTAATGAGACTGTTTTTTTTTTTTCTGTGACTTTTGGAAGCAGAGGAAGAATGAGCATGACAGGAACATATTTCAGCTCACAGCCAGCAGTACTTTGCAGGTTGGCCAGTTAGACTTGTGTTAGTGGCTCTGAATAGAAGTGTAAGTTGTTTCTTGTCAACATATAAACAAGTGACTTACTTAGAACAAAGAAAGGGCGTGGGTTTTCACAAAAAGATTTTCAAATATTCTTGATACATCCAGATAGATTGTGAAAATAATGATGTATTTAAACTTTAAATAAAGAAATGGACTCATTCTGATAGGAAGCTTGGACATAAAAGAAAGCTTTGATGAAGATTTCACAGTGAAGCTTGGTTGATGAACAGAAACAACATAGTAGACTTTTTTTCTGGCCTTTGAACAGAGAAATTGATTTCGTTGGTATAGGTATCTCTCTGCCAAAGAAACTTTCTGCTAACAAAGACTAACACTCAAGCCTTCTCTGAAACTTGTAGTCTTAGTTGATGATGACGCACTGAGAGCTAAAATAGCCAACCCTCTATCCACTGTGCCACAGTGCCTATTGGAAAGCTTGACAGAAATGCATTGAGAAAGATAGTAATAAGTGATAAAATTCATGATCACAGAAATAGAAAAGCAAAATCTACATTAGAAAATATCCACATCTGGGGCAGCTAGGTGGCACAGTGGATAGAGCACCGGCCCTGGATTCAGGAGGACCTAAGTTCAAATCCGGCCTCAGACACTTAATACTTACTAGCTGTGTGACCCTGGGCAAGTCACTTAACCCCAATTGCCTCACCAAAAACAAAAAAACAAAACAAAGAAAATATCCACAAAAAATCCAAAAATTTCACATCCGTGAAACACGAGAGTGTACAAATACTTCTTTAAATGAAAACAAATGGATTCTGTGTTGATAGAAGTTTTTTAATCTACACCTATAAGTTCAGCTAGGTTCCAAATTCTGGAATCAGCCTTATCTTGGGCAAGGGGATCTAAGGAGCCCCAGTTCAGAAGGCAAGCAGTACTGACTGCTTCTTATTCCACTGACTGAGCTCACTCAAGGGAAATATCAATAGATTTCATTCCCTCCCTGAACTCATTAACTACTCCTAACTTCCCCAAAGCCAGTAAAAATCACCTCCCTGGACCTAGAACCACAGGCTTTTGTCTACAAGCCACCTTAAGAGGTCACCTCATACAACTCCTTCATTTTACAAATGAGGAAATTGAGACTTGGATTAAGTCACCTTACTTCTGATTGCATATCCTCAGTATAAAGCAAGCCTTGAACTTGGCTATCCTGATTCTCCTGAAATGTACTTTCTTCCACACTGTGGTGTCCCTTTCTTCCTTACCATTACTTGAATAGAATTTTTAAATAAATTTGGATGTTAGCTAATGATACTTGTCTCCTACCTATTCTAGTCTTGTTTCCTGCCTATAAACTGATTTCCTAACTATAGACCTTTTAGACTCCTTCCAGTCATGCCTATCCCCCCCTTCTAAAATAAAAGCCTTAGACTTTACAGTGACCTTATGCCTTATTTATTATAGTCTGTTCATCACCTTTTAAAAGACCGTTAACTAAAATGACCCTCTTTTGGATGAGTGAAACAATAACTTTCCAAGTTATATTGATTAGTGAGCCTAAGGTGTTAGAGCACATCAGAAATTATTTTTTATTATCTAACAGAATCTTACCTGTTATTTGTTATAATTGATATCTTCTGAGCAATTCATCTAAAATGTATATTATATAGTATAAATATAATTGCTTACCATGTCTACTTTAACCAAGTATGACAAAATCACATCCTTATGCTATGTTTTTAAAGGCAGGGTCTAGTATCTGTATTGATGGCAACTTGTTTTGTTATTTCTTACTTATAAAAAATAAAAATACATTATGAATTAAATTTATTAAGCTAATCAATTTTACTAGGATTTTAATTTAATTGTTCTTAAATTTAGTAGGTTTCAAAGAAACCAGGATTTTTCTTTTCCCTACTTCCATATCATTTTATACATCCTTCATCTGCTAACTTAATTTCCTCTCCCAACCCAACCCTGCTTTCCTTCATCTTGAGCTCTTTACTGATGTTCTCAGCAGAGCAGTTGGTAAGTGATGAGAGACTCTTAAATGCTTTGGCCTTTCCTGTGAGGATAAAGCCACATTTTTATCACAAGTTCACAGATTAATCCATTACGCGTATTATCATTTCTCACAGCAAAAGGCATTTTCACTGCTTAACACACACAATTCTAATTTTCCTGATGTTACAGTAATAGGTTTGGTCACTGGACAGTGTGACAAAAATGTTTCCCATTCAACAGTTCTGTGCAAGCATCTTTGAGATGCTTATCCAATTTTACTATGAAATTATACCCTTCATAGAAAGATATTTAGCAAAGTTGTATAACTTTAATGGTGCTAAAATGAAGATCATTACTGTAGATAGTTATTTCTTTTTATAGTATTTCTTCCAGGCTTTGTTGTATTATACTTTCTCCCGCTGCTTTCATTTTGCATGAAATAGAATTTAGGATTTGGATTCACTGTGACTTGGTGATTTCATTCTTTTTTTACCTTCAGCATAAATTTGCCTAAAAGGTGAGTGGTAGGGCTTAGATGAAAACTGTTCTCATTGAGACTCATTGAATGTTGCCTACAGTTTTGAAAGTAATTTTAATGTTTATAAAGTTCAATATGCATATCTGTTTTTCTCTAGAATAACCATGTGCATGGACAGCCATATACAGGCCCAGCAGCACATCATATGAACAACCCTCAGAGAACTGGCCAACGAGCACAAGAAAATTATGAAGGCAATGAAGAAGTTTCCCCACCTCAAACAAAAGATTAGTGAAATGCACATAACTAACTGGTTCCATCAAGACTGTGCACCCAGGCCTTACAGTCCAACCTTTTTCTGTGTCTGGCTAATATTTAAAACTAGGAAAAAACTATTCCTAATCAACATGGAGTGGAGAGTCTATTCACTGTCTTATCTGCAGAAAATTGCTGTCAATATATAACCCGCCTGCAGTGGAAAGTGTATAGTGTTTTGTAATAAATGGCCTGATGCTAATGTGTAAATGGCAAAGGTGTATATAGTATATTAATGTTTGACTGTTAATTCTTAAGCAAGAAACATTTTTTTTGTCTTGAAACTCACAGATCTACGAAAACTGAAAAAATTTAATTTCTTGATCTATCCACTGCACTCTGCAACCAACGTTGCCTGCCTCATGGCAGTTGGATCAACTCCTTTACAGAAAAAAAACAAAAAAAAAACAAAAACAAAAAAAAAGAGCCCATACATGTCAGCCACACCAATAGTTTCATGTTAATTCTTTGCCACTGGAGTCAATTTTACTATGAGCAACGTAATGGCTGGTAACCTTTTAATTATTCGGTTGATGTGGAAAATTGGTGATGTAACATTGTTTCTAGATCTCTTTTTCATTGCCTTTTTCATTCTGGTATTAGGTTAATCACTTTGAAGCTATAGTTATGCTGTAACATTTAGCATGGCTTCACACCAAGTTAGTGTAGCCAATGAGGAAAAAAATACCATAATGACAGCAGTTGTCCCAAAGAGACAGCTGTATTGCTCAGAGCTTTTCTTCTTACACCTAGAATATAAAAATATTAAAATGGGGGGGAGAAATGTGACAAACAGGTGGTTTTCAGTTGCACATAAGTTCCTCACATCTAATGTTTAACAGTTTATCTCTGGGTGGGATAAAGAACACTTAGGTTTCAGTAATAGGAATTTAAGAGATTTAAAACAAATATGCAAAAATTTGCTATGCCAGGATGCCTGGAGCATAATAGACTGTATTTGGTGTGCTTGTTTTGTTTCTTTGGTAGAGCTTAATAGGTAAATCTTCTAACACTTTCCTTTTGCTGGATCCCAGTGAAGTGGAAGTCAAAATCACACAGTACTTGGGAGTACCACTGCACCAAGTTAACTTGCTGGTTTTCTGCTCATTCACAATTCTACTTGAAAACAAGAATTGTCTTAGCTCTTTTTCCATTATAAAAGAAATCTTAAACTTTAGAAGCGGGGTTTGATTATAAAAGAAACTACTGGTTAGTCAAATACAATTCTGAGGTATCGCGATTCCAGAATAAACTATTTGTTTAAAGATTCCAAGAACTCATCAGTAAATACTGTATTTAACAGAGAATTGGTAACTTGAATGTGTGTAATTTTTTTTTTTGGAACTTGTCTAAGAACCAAATACCCCTGCAAAAGAGATACAGCCCACCCTATACTATTTAAATATTTTGCTGTTTTATTTTATAGAAATTATTTTGCTGAATTCACAAATAGAATTTGATTTAAGAAGAACTTTTTGTCCTGTGGTGTGTGTTTTGGGTTGGTTTTTTTGGTTTTGGTTTTTTGTTTTTTGGTGTTTTTTTGGTTTTTGGTTTTGGTTTTTTTTTTGGTTTTTGGTTTTTTTGGTTTTGGTTTTTTTTTTTTTTTTTTTTTTTGGTTTTTGATGGACTGCACATAAAAATTGAATTCTGTGCATGGCATGCCAAAGCATGACACTGAATTCAGGAATTTCAGTCACAGTAAGATTTTGTGCACAGAAAAATTTGGCCTTTACTAAGGATAAAAGAAACAATTAGGACTTTGACACTGTAAAAGTTTCCTAATGTGATCAATCTTGTACTTTTTGTATGTTTTTATATATACATATATATTTAATGAGCACAAGCTTGATGGTGTTTTTTACAATTCAATTAATAGGAAAAAACTCAAAACAGACTATAGTTTGAACTGAACAAAGCAGAAATATAATTGCATTCTTTTTTTGATTAATAGGGACGGTGTTCAGAAAAATATGGAGGGAGGGGTTATCTTCCAGTAATCCATATGATCATTCTGTGCTTCTAGGTTTTCTGTAGTATTAGGAAATTTTAACAACAGATTATATTTTTACTTTTAAATTATAGTATTAAAGCCTGGACTTACAAACTTGAAAGTTGTACACAGTGTTTGAGATTCAAATTGGTAGGTTTAATTCAAGTTAAGAACTTGCTCAATAATGAGCAAAAACACTTCAGCTTTATTTGGACCAGTTACTATTGTTAAACACACCATCTGATAGGTGATTTTTGTATTTCTTGCTCTTTAGGGAAAATGTGTAATATGTTTAATTTAATTTTAAGTGTAGTGGCTGTATAGACATGGAAAACCTGTGACATTTTAAGGCTGTGAATTTTTCTCCCTAATGGGAGATCCTGACCTTGGTTGCTTTGAATTTTCAAGCCTTTGTTTCGGGTGAGGGCTTGTGAACTTTTTTTGTGTTCTTCCATTTTGAAGAACACTGGTCTGTGTCATTACCAGTAATGAGGAAAACTGAATTAAGAGAGAATTGCTCTCTTTGGTCTGTGCACAGTATTTTTTACATTTGATTTTTAAATAAGCATTAGTGTACAACTGGAAAATTTAACATGCATGTTATTGTCAAAGAAATGTAGTGATTTTTGAGGGTTTTTTTTTTATATAAATGGCACATTTTAAATTATAAGTCCTCAAAGTGCCTAAAGGTTATTTAATTTTCCTTCAACTGATATCTATTTAAAAGGTTTGTTGAGGAATCTCCAGTCTTCCAATTCAGAAAGATTAAAAAGCAATGTACTAAATGGCAAAAATATTTCTCTATCATAGTAACATTTGTCTGTTCAGCATTTCCAATTAAATGAAGCTGAGTTAAACTAGGACTTCACCGCATTGGACCTAAGTATTTCAGTGTGCAACTTCATAAGCTACATTGCTGCTGTTATTAAGATATTTGATAAACCAGATTTTCACACAGCCTGGTATAGACTAAAATAAGAGTATCATAGCAATTGAACTTAACTGTGTTTCTTGGTTTTGTTTTTGGCTTTCATTGATTTCTATCTCAATCACAATTGATTTTTCCAACTCAGTGTCTTTGGGCAGTTATGTATGCACAACAACTAGAATTATTAAAATGTTTTATATATTTTTCTTTGTTACAACTTTTTTAGTTAATTATAATACTTAACTTTTATTGTAAAATGCTTAATCCTAGTACTGGTCAATAGACTACAAATCAAGAGCTCTTTGACTTTTACAAATTTAATTTGAGGCTTCATCATAGCACCAAAAATGACCCTAGGTTCTTGAATACTATCCCTTTAAGAATCTCATAAAGCTAAGAAAGTCCTGATGGCTCTAATGAACTGTAGTTGTCTAAGGACCAGCCAAGCTTGGTTCAGAGCTTCCTTACCAGGTTGGCTTCATGGTGATGAATTCTTCAGCTACAGAAACTCATAGCTCTTCCTACCAAGTCAAAGAGGAATTGAGATCAGTGTCAGTGAGGTGGGAGTGCCCACACTAACAAAATCACAGATTCTTTAAGTATTAAATTTATATTATATTTATAAGTGAAAGAAATGGTGAAAGTTGTTCAGAAGATTAGAATAATGGGGACTTTGCCCCTCAATTCAGGGGTTTATATTTATAGCATTTATATTGTCCCATAAGTTATCTTTACATCAATTGGATTCTGTTTTAGTCTTACTGGTATGCAAAAAGGAAACCCTTTGGATTGTATTGCCCAGTTTACTCCCCCAACCCTATTCTACCAAGAAATTAAGACCAAAGACCTCTTTTATTTCCTCTTAAGTTTTGGATTAGTTATGTCGTACTAATTAAAATTGTTATTAGCACTATGAAAATGAGTGTTCAGGTACAGAAAGATTAGAATATAAACTATACAGATATTCAAAATTAGGTATCTTGCTTTTTAAAAATTCCCTGATAATTAAGTGAAAATTTATCTTTTTGCAATAATGTTGCATCAGTTTGCTAAGGAAATACTTAAAAAATCAAAATTATTTGAGAAAAAACTGAATTTAATTTGAAATGTGATTTTTACTAAAAAGTTCTTTTCAGCCTTCAGAAACTGATTTCTAAACCTTAATGGCTATTGTCCAAATTCTATTAACAAGCTTAACTTTCACACATAGATCTTAATCAAAGCTCTTATATTTAGCAAAACATGCATTTTTATAAAAAGGAAGTTCTTGATTACACACTGCAGTGTAATAATAGATTGTCAAGCAGTTTGTGATTAGTGATCCTGAAGTGTTTACAATAAGTAAGTTTCTAACCTGTTTTTATAAATATCAGAATGAAACTTACAACCTGCAAATTTAGAGAGAAGAAAAAGTTCTGGATATAAAATAAGCCCCACAAAACCTGCATAGTAATGAAATAAGTATATGGGGAAAGTTGTTTTATTATGCCTAAAATGAATTATATAGGTATGAAAAGAATTTTGGAGAGGGATCCAAACCTGTGATTTCATCAGGAACTCCATGGTAGGAAAACTCTCCCCAGAAACACAGGCTACAAACTTAAATTTTTAGAATCCTGGACATATTGAGAGGTTATGTGATCTGCTCATGTTTGCAAAGCCAGTATGTCAAAGACAGGACTTGAACCTGGGCAGGACACAGTCCATCAAGGGCAAGTGTTGAACTCAAATCTTCCTGATTCTAAGGCTTGCCTGTTTTTCACTATGTCATGATGCCTCAAAGAATTTATCCAAAAGGTAAGAATTAATGTAACACTACTATGCCCTTTTAAATATTGCCATTTGTTAAATAAAACACTCTAGGTTAATTCTGGGTCCTTTGGAAGCCAAAAATGTTAAAGATATGGGTTGGGTTTTTTTTTTTTTCATATTAATGGTGCACTGTGTAAGTGCTGATATTCTTAGAATCATTGAGTTCTGCAACTAAAAGGGCCTTAGAAACAACAATCTATTAAAGACTCCTTAATCCAACTTCCTAATTAATGCCTACTTTTAACATTGACTGAGAACTTTTCACTGCCTTTTAAGAGTTTTTCCCATTGTGACACATTTCCTGCAAATTGAATATATCAGCATTTCTACCCTGCTCCTGAAGATCAAGTTCAGTGTTTAGCTGCCATTCCCCACCAGATTTTATAAGATTCTACTTTGGGTTCAATGTATTTGGGCACATTAAGACATTTAACCAACCCTCCAGTTGTTTGGAATTTTTTAAATTGTTTCATTAGAAATGTTCTACTGCCTGCCAGAAAAAAGACTGAATACAAGCAATAGCAGCATATTTCCTGTTTTCTTCCCACTTTACCCTGCCTTCCCCCACCATCACACACACTCGATATCCACAAAAGACAACCATCCACTAAGAGTTGGAGGAGGAAAATCTTGTTCATGACTTTATTTTTAATCCAGATTTTCACTGTGGAACACCAGTACCTTCTGGCAAAGAGGGCTTTTTTAGTTTTTCTCTTTGCAGGAATTTCAGAATTGATCCAGTTTACTTCATATCTCTAATATGAGAATAGAAATCTTTTAGTGTACTCAGGAAGCTTGGTAGCCTTTTTTTTAATTGATAATTGGTGTAGAGGAAATAATATATCTTGATCCATTTTCTCAGCACCCCTTTGGGCTAAGAATATACTGCTGAAATAGTGTTGATTGGTAGTTCCTGTTTGCAGATTTTAAAAGCTTTTGGAGAATAGGAGGAGCAGGAGGAAAAACATAAGAGGTAAACAGTTCACTCTTAGGCTATGTGGCTAGAATTGGAAGTCTCATATTTAGAACAATTATTTAAAACATTTATTTTTACTTACAGTTGGCTATTTGTGAAGCAGTTTCTTGAGATAATTTAGCACAAATTCTTTCAGTAACTTGTTTAGAGTTCCAAAAGTTCACAATAAACATATTCTCTTTCTTTGGAATTCTAACTTGCTTTACTTCAAAGACTAGAACTACTAGTGTGAAAAAGATTTAAAGTTATTTAGTTGATCTTTAAACCTTTAGATCTGGGTTAAAATCAATACCAGCTGGAGTTGGAATTTTTATTTAAAAATTAAAAACCAAAAACATTCATAAATTTAGTAGTAAACTAATAATTGCCTTGCCTTTCTAATAATCACCAAAGTTTACTAATTGATGCTGTGTTAATGTCTGAATATCAAGTGCTACCATAAGTTAAATATGCATTTTTCGCTGAAATTAGTAGGTACTCTTCATACTGGGAGATGACAATTTGGAATATTGGTTTGTGAGGCCTGAAGGCCAAAGACCTACTCAACCATTGAAAAGGGTACCCTTACTCTGCAAGATAAAAATAGTGGCTCATTAAGAATATAGACTTCTTATTCCTTGTTTTCAGCTCTAAGAAAGTAGAGCCCTTCTTTGGAACACATGCAGGATATGAGATATCCAGGAATAAGCAATTCCCCTTAGTTGAAAAGTCCTGTTTATAGAATTTGTATCTGGAAAGGCTTAAGGGCATATTGGATAATAAAAGCAATCAACCCCTGAGGGCAACATTTTTTTAGTTATCAGGTGCCTTTAAGAAGTAACCATGTATAATCCACATTTAAACTTTTGACTATAGTCCTGCTATACCAAAGTGTACTGGGCAAATAATCATGTACTGTGAGAATTAAATTGGTGATTTAAAAACTAAGATAGTCATATTCAGTTGCTATATGGAAGCTGGTTCAACTCTAGGATTTTTTAATATTTTTTTAAATGTCAGGTATGAACTGAAAGTGTACAAATATATATATGTGTGTGTATATATATATATATTTATTTATTTAAAACCAAAGGAAGACTTATATGTGGTTATTAAGTATTGAATTTGCTACTATGTACTAAAGTTTAGCATTAGGGTTGGTTTGTATGGAGTTTGATTAAAAATATTACTCCAAATTTGGATAGTGCATTAGAAAAATGAATGAAATAAGGGTGTTTTGTTATTTTTTTTAAATCATAGTTATGGGTGTGTAAATTAATTTTGAAATGCTGAATTTTATTTCTAAAAAGATTATAGCTGCTTAAAGTAATATATTAATCCATTTTTTAAACTCATCAGTAGTTATTTAATTTGGGCCTTGGTTAAAGAGCAAATTTGTTGGAGCATTTATGTGGGTCGTTTGTTAAACATTAAAATACATACCTTTTGCTTTTCCTTAGCTCCTTTTTTGGTCTTTATGTGAAAATGATAAGCATACTGAAAACAGGGCCATTGTTCTCTAGCTCCAGTGGTTGGTTGGTTGTGGCCAGTGCTTGGGGGAATGGGACAGAGGTTGGTATGAAATGGGTGATTATGGGCCAGATACATTGCCCTGAAGAAGAGAATAGCCACATGGGGCTACTGCTCATCCGTAACAATAGTTTGATGTATTCTGTACCTGCTGTAAGTTTTCCTGTTTCAGTTACTTCAAAAAGAAAATGTGTAGCAAGGCCCCAGGGGTTGCTTCCTTAGAGCTTAAAGGAAAAGGCTGGGCTTGTGAGAAACAGGTGTTCCCATGGAGCCAAAGTAGCCATTGACTATAACTAATAAAGCAATACTGCTTTGTGTGTGATTATTCTCAAGTCTAATCCTAAGTATAAATGTTTTCCACGTTATAAAAATAAAAGGTTTGTTCATATTAAATCCTACAATGACAATTTTGGTTGAAGATGCACCTTCCTTTGTAGTTGTCTAAAGTGTATGAAATAGAAGCTGTATGTTCATCAGTAACCATTTGTATTTTGAGAGCAGACAATTCTTATATTTTCTTTTAATTCAAGACCGAGTTAAAATGGGAGGCATTTGTTGATATCCCCTTTTATCAAGTGTTGCGTAAGACTTAAAAGCCTCCTTTTTAAAATTCTATTTTTCTGCTTACAAAAAACTCAAGAATGACTTTGAATTCTTCATGGGGCCAGTAATGGAGCAGTGTTGTTGGAGAGGAAAATGGAGAGTGGCATTAGCAGAGCTGAGCAGCAAAGTCACGTATATAAAATACATTCCTCTAAACTCCTGTGCTGGTCCTCTCCCAAAAATGGGGCAACCCCTTTTGAGATAAATAATTTTGGACAATATTTCAAATCTGATCTTATCCCACCTGCTGTCTTAAATGAGTATGTAGTAGGCCAAATACTAGTTTAGCCCACCAAGAGGAGCTTCACTACCAGCATACAACAGTTGACTGTGGGTACAGATATTTAGTGGTTAAGAGGTATCCGTAGAAAGTTGCAAGCATCATAACGTTTCCAAATGCACACTCCTCCCCTTTCCACCACCACCCCCATGCACTCCAAAGGCTTAATATTTTACAGGGTGAGCCAAAAGTCACAGTGTTTTAATAAATGAAAATTATTTTTCATCATTTATGAGATTTGTTTTTTCCACATGTAATGTAAATTCATTTCCTATATACACTGTATATGACACTATAGTATTGTAAATTTAAAATAAAGGAGTTATTAAATATTGAAACCCCTTCGCGACTTTTGGCCCATCCTGTATGAGGAGAGCACTGAAGTGGTTTTTTTCTGTCTAGAGAAAAAAATTCTGTATTGATGTGCTTGCAAAGTTCAACTATTGTAAGCATATGTACTGTGTCCTGTTTAGACTTTTAAGAGATTACAAGTGCTGAAAAGGCACAGTTTGGAATACTTTGAGCCATACTTGTTTGGGGATAGTCCTGAATATGTTGAACATTTCATCTCCATTTTAAAGGAGGTAATCTTATCCACCTGATATCCTTATTAAGGATAAAAATCTATTGAAAGACTATATTTATATATCTTATTTAAATCATATTTTGTCTTTGAAGATTTAGGTGGTACTTGTTATTTTGGTAAAAATGCAGTTCTACCATTGCTGTATTTCTGTGAGATCAGACTAAATTCTTCTGAAATTATAGACTGAAATCTTATTAGCTTCAGCAACAGTATATCAAAGTTGAAAAGAACCCAGGATTTGAAGATAGGAGGTCTGAGCTTTCATTTCCACTCTCTCCCATACTATGATTAGCACTGTCTCTGAGCCTCAGGTTGCTCATTTGGGTTGTTTTTTTTTTCTTCTAATATTACTCTTACTAGCTACCTCACAGGATTGTTGGTAAAGCATTTTGTAAATCTTAAAAGTGCTATAGAAATCTGAGTCAATACTAATGCAGAGGAATCGAGAGATTAAACAAGATTGAGTATTTATAAAGCTTTCACCTCATGAAAGTATTGACAAAAGATTAAAATAACCCCAGTAGAAAATTGATAGGAATGACAGCACCCCAGGTTTTACTGTTAAAATTATTTTTACTAAGAAAAAGGTTCATTAATTTAACATGTTTATTGAATACTTTGTGCAAGGCACAAAACCAGGTCCTAGGAATACAGAGACGAAAAGCAACACTATCCTTGCTTTTAGAAATTTGGTCAAGATGATATGTGGACACAAGAAAAAGGAGGATGATAAGTGGATGAAATACAAAGTGCTATGAAATTGTAGAGAAGAGAGAAATTGTTTCTGGATGGGTGTAATGTAGAGCAAAATTAGAGTGTTTCTTCATGAAGTGGCATTTGAACTAGGTTTTGCAGGATGGTTGAATGAAAGTATAAAATTGGTCATGGAGAGTCAGACATGACTGAAACAAATAACAGCTATTGGACAGTTTGATAAGGGCAATGCTAAGCACAAGTAGATTTCCAATAAACCTTTGCTGTTTAAAGCTTGGAATTTGGTATGATTTCAATTTATTTTAAATTCTCATCTAGAAGCATGAAACTGAAAATAGAAATTTCATCAGAATACTTTAGTTAATGTGTCAATACAGGTCTCCAGGGTAAAGGTATAAATTTGTCTCCATCGTACTTTAGTCCTGTTGGTGCTCCTGAGTGGGTTTTTCGTTTTGTTTTTTAAATAAAAGCTTAGGAAAAGCCAAACCCTAACTAGCTATGACAATATATAACATAAACATTTGGAATCCATTGATAATCCCAAAGCTTCACCATTTAAAAAAAAAAATTCTGAGTAAAAATCCACCATATTTTTCCTACTCCCATTGAGAATGAAGGGAAAACAAATACCCTGTTACAAATACGTATAGTCAAACAAAACAAATTTAAACATTGGCCATGTCTGAAAGGGGAAAAAATGTGTATGTATACATATGGCACATACACACGTCTCATTCTGCGCTTCATAATCTTTCACCTCTCAAGAGGTGGGTAGAAAGTTTTCATTATTGGTCATGGAATTATGGTTGGTCATTACACTGATCTCAAAGTTTATGATGTAATTGTACAGGGTGGGCCAAAAATCACAAAGGGGTTCAATATTTAATAACTCCTTTATTTTTTATTTTCAATTTACAGTAAGTATTATAGCATCATATTCAATATACAAAGGAAATTAATTTACATGTGGAAAAATCAAATCTCACAAATGGTGAAAAATTTTTTAATTTCAAAAAGTTATTAAAACATCATGACTTTTGCCCCACCCTGTATAAATTGTTCTGGTTCTGTTAAAGTTATCAATTCATACAAGTCTTCACAAGTTCTTATGAAACCGTGTTCTTTATTCTTTTAGCATAGTAGTACATAATTTCTTAGAGCACATCACATTTCTGTACCAAAATTTATTTAGTCATTCCCCAAAATTTATGGGTACCCCCCTCAGATTTCCATTCTTTGCCACCTCAAAAAGAACTAAAAATTCTTTTGTACCTCCTTAGAATTGTTTTCTTAGGACTAATCCCTTCCTTAACCTATCTTCCCTTTTCCTTATACTAACTTCTACCCTTTCCCTCATTTCTTTATTAAGTGAAATGTGTTTCTTTACCCAGTTGTGTGTGTGAATGTGTATATAGGGTTCTAGTGTTAGTCATTCTCACCCCCTTCACCTTGTTTGTATTAATGTCTATGCTCTAATTTCCCCTAACCTTACTTTTCCTTCTCCATCCCCTTTCTCCCAGTGTATTCCTCATCACTCTCTTTCCATTCTTTTAAGATCATCAAAGACAGCAGAATTATTCTCAGGCCCAATTCTAATCAGACTCCCTCTGTGACCTCTGATGATGATAGAGTTTAGAGGGGACACATCATCTCCCCATGAGAAAATGTAAGCAGTTTATCCTTTTTTGTATTGTAGCCTTTTATCATGCTTCATTTGTTTTATTTTTTTTCTGTCTCTCTAGACTCCTGTTTGAACTTCATAATTACTACTACACAGCTCTGGCCTTTTCAGTCAGAAATGCTTGAAAGTACACTTTCATTAAAGATCATTTTGTTCTCCTATAGGATTATAGTTTTGCTAGTTAAGTTATTAAGAGCTGCATCCCTATATTCTTTGCCTTCTGGAATAGCACATTTCAAGCTATCTACTCCTTTAAAGATGTGGGTGATTGTGATTTTGGCTGTTTGGTACTTGAATTCCTTCTGGATGCTTGAAATATTTTTTCTTTTGTTTTGGAGTTTTTTCGAAAGGTAACTGGTAAATTCTTTCTATTCTTTTTTTGCCCTCCGATTTTAAGAGATCTAGGCAATTTTCCTTGTGATTTTTTTGAAATAGAATATTTAGGATTTATGATATTAGGAGGAATGACTTTTGGTAATTCAATGATTCTTAATTTTTTTCTCTGCAATGTTTTCCAGATCGGCCATTTTTGCTACAAGATTACTTAAACATTTTCTTCATTTTTTCAGTCCTATGACTTTCTTTTAATATTTCGGGGGGGGGGGGTTCTCATGGAATCATTAACTTCTGTTTAGTCCATTTTAATTTTCAAAGAGTTTTGTTGCTTGGGAGAAGTGTCTCTTCTGCTAAGCTGTTTATTTCCTTTCCAATTCTTTCTTGCATAGCTATCTTTTCCAATTTTTCTTCCAGTGCTCTTATTTTATTTATAAAAACATTTTTAACTATTACTTCATCTCTTCCAGGAATTCTAGTTGAATTTGTGCCTAAGTTGTATTTTTCTTTGAGGCTTTATTGATATATGTTTTAGAGTAATTTAAAAAAAAATTTGGTGGGATTCCTTTTGTTTTCTCATTCTTCTAGCCTACTTCCTGAATTTAGCTTTTATGTTAGGATCAGGCTCTGCACATTTTTAGAGAAAAGGTAGGACCTGGTCCTATTGCTCCTTTCTTGGAGGTATCAAGTACTGTTTTTCTAGGCTCTCTGGGACATCTCAGTCTAAGGACTTGAAAGCTTTCTGATTTGGGGAAAGTTAGAACACTTCCCCTAGACTGAGTTCTTCAGGTTCCTGACCCAAGTTCAGATCTGAGCAAGAATAAACTATTGCTGGACTCAGGCATTGTCAACCAACTGAAAAGTTCTGAGTTGGAGTAACAGAACTATAGCCTTCCCTTTGGTATGGGATTCCTGGCCTGGGTATTCCTCTGTAGGCTTCAGTTTGGACTAGAAGATGGAATTGAGACCCTGCTCCACTCCTGGGTTCTAAGCCACAATGCTTGATTCTGAGCTTCCTCCTTGCTTAGTACACAGGCTAG
This sequence comes from Dromiciops gliroides, assembly GCF_019393635.1. Lineage (NCBI taxonomy): Eukaryota > Metazoa > Chordata > Mammalia > Microbiotheria > Microbiotheriidae > Dromiciops > Dromiciops gliroides. Next base: position 277,766,411 of record NC_057863.1, on the reverse strand, counting down.
AGCCCGCTAGTGGTGCTTCTCACCCCAAAATGCCACCCCTAGGCACAGGTCCCTTCCGTAGTTCATCCTGGATCTGTTACCTGATACTGGTAGTGGGTTGGCAGAGCTGACAGTTGACCCTTTTTCCCATACCCTGCATAATGTCACATTCCACATTGGCACAGAACCTCATCTTTCCCCAGTATCCATAGACTTCTCTGTCTCCTTTTGTTGATTTGAGCTTAGAAAGGTGATTCACTGGGTTGGGGTTTTTTCTTGGTTTTCCCAATCAGGATACAGACAGATGAATTTTCAAGACTTGAGAGAGGTGAAGGGAATGTCACAATACTTCTTCCTGTCAGTCTGCTATCTTGGCTCCATCATTAGTAGTTTTAACCTCCTCTCCAACATCAAACTTCCTCATAGAATCATAGCATATTGGGGACACTTTAGAGATGATGTGGTTTACCCCCCTCATTTTGCAGACAATGCCCATGGTGAGAAATAAGTTGTCCTAGGTTGCACAGTTGAAATTCAAACCCAGATCTCCTACCTCTTCTATATAGTAACCAAAGCTTATAACAAGTAGCAAAGCCGAGTGATTTCAGTCTGTTTTTGTCTGCTGACTAACTTCTAGAGGGGCCTTCAGTGAAATGGTGAAAAGGCGGACAGGAAGTATCAGCACCAAAATCATTGGTATGGATCTACAGATGCATTGTAGGGCTGGAACTATAATCAGTTTTCACAAGACATGTCAGAAAGCAGTCCTGTAACCTTAGGGTCATGTATATTCCCATGGATGTGTAGAGTTTTACTTAAGTTCAGTACATACTCTAAAATGATGGAGTTGTGGATATGATTTTTTAAATGGTGTATATCACATAAAGGCATGCTTTCCCAAGTTTCATGGCAACCAATATTATAATCTTTGACTTTTATTTCTGAATTTAGGATGAGTGAAAATTGGCTGCTGCTTCAAAGAAATCAAATGGTTCTGTGGGGGGAGAAAAAAGAATTCCATGCATCAGCCACTGAAATGTTCTAAAGAGTCTTCTGTTCATTCTGAGTGCCACCTTTTTCAAAGGAATGTTAACAAGTGAGAATGTGAACAGTATTGTCAGATGACTTGAAATTATATCACTAGTATAGGTTCATTTAACTAATATTTTAAAATGCTCTGTTTAGTGTGGGGACTTTTGATGAGGAGGAAGGATACCCAAAGGAACTTGAAGGATTTTATGTAGAAGGGTTAAACAATCTACTTGCCCCCCTTCCCCCTCAAAAAAACCCGAAACATTTAAAAGTAACATAATTAAGATTAACAGTGTTAGGGAAGTGGTTTTCTGCTCAGTATAAGGAATAACAGCATAACATTAGAACTGTGGTAGCTACACTTTTAGAGGTAGGGTTCTAAACATAGATTTCTGGAGGACTATGAACTTGGTTGGAGGTGGGGGGATGCATCTTTATTTTCACTAACTTCTAACTGAAATATAGCAATTCTCTCAATTTTAAAATATTCTGAGAAGGTATCCATAGGCTTCACTAAAGGGGCCTATAACATTCACTGTTTTAAAAGGGAGTTCCTGCTTTAGCTTGGGGGAGGGGGATTAAAACTACATGGTCTCTAGGGTCCTTTCCAAATCAGATTATAATTACAATGAAGCTGAGAAGAAAATTAACTTTTAAATGTCATTTATAGATGGTGTCTATGAAACCTCTAATGTGTCATTAAAAGTTGGAGATTTAGTTATTTTTAATTGTGAAAGGATTTTGTGAAGATCTCGTTTTATAGGTAATCAGAAGGCTAGCATCAGTCTTGACATACTAAAATTTTTTAAGCATAAAAGCCATGAAATAATTGCTTTCTTGGGGTAATGACTCATCAAATGAGTAAATTAATCATCTTACTCTTCCTTTATATAGGAAAGTAGGCCTTTTTTAAAGTGTTTGTGTATTTTTAAGTGTTTACCTTATTTTGCTATCTCTGTTTTTTGTTCTTTTTGGAGACTGAGCTATCTCTCCTGAGCTGAAAGGGCAGCAGCCAATCACGGGCATGAATGATGCCAATACTGATCATGGGGAGGTTTGACATGCTCTGTGTGCAACCTAGGCCATTTTACCCCTCCTTAGACAGGCTGGTGCCCAACCATTCACCCAGGGCTCACCTATTGGTGCCAGATTTTGTACTGCTACCAAACTGGTTTTATTACTGCCACAGATCAAAATTCCTGAGTTCAAATGATCTCAGCCTCAGCCTTTCCAGTAGTAGGTAGTTACAGGTGTGCTCTACCAAGCGCTCTAGTTATCTTTTCATCATTAAGTTAACCTTTTCAATATCTGTTGTGATCATACTAGAAGCCACAGATTTTAAACCACAGAATCTTAACTGTGGATAACTCATCTTCCCTACCACCACAAATCACTCTGGAGTTGGTGCACTAATATGTCACCTGTAAATTGCTAAGACAGAAAACTATCTAAATGGCTTAGCCCAGGAAATCCTAACAGATAAAAGTTCGAGAGGTAGCAGGAATTCAACAAAGAAGTAAAGGCAGGATGTTGGTGGTAAAACCAAGAATCCTGGGGAAAACGGGAGTGGAAATAAACCTTATAAACCTTATTTCAAGTTTTGTTTTTGTTTTTATTTCAAGGAAACACTAGTAATCTTGTGGATAAAATAAATACTTTCCAGGAAAGGGATTGGGGGGGGGGGAAGGTGAGTGAAGAATGAAAACAAATGCAAAATTACTGATGTCAGGGCAGCTAGGTGGTGCAGTGGATAAAGCACTGGCCTTGGATTCAGGAGGACCTGAGTTCAAATCCAGCCTCAGACACTTAACTAGCTGTGTGACCCTGGGCAAGTCACTTAACCCTCATTGCCCTGCAAAAACAAAAAAAACAAAAACCTGATGTCATTCTTCCAGAAGTGGTTAATAGGCCATGTTGAGTCATTAGACTCATGTCTCATTGTGATCATCTTGGAGAATTTAGTGATAAAATATGATCACATGCTTTTAGCAAAACAAATTTATAGTTACCCATTTTCTTCCCTTGAAGATTCCAAGAACCATAAGATAGGGCATGGGACACACAATGAATAATGTGTTCTAAAATAACGTTGTTCAATTATGTCTGATTCTTCATGACCCCATTTGGGGTTTTCTTGGCAATGATACTGGAGTGGTTGGCCATTTCCTTTTTTTTTTTTTTTTCCAGTAAGGCAATTAGGGTTAAGTGACTTGCCCAGGGTCACACAGCTTGTAAGTGTTAAGTGTCTGAGGTCGGATTTGAACTCAGGTACTCCTGACTCCAGGGCCAGTGCTTTATCCACTGTGCCACCTAGCTGCCTCCTGGCCATTTCCTTTTACAGCACATTTTATAAATGAGGAAACTGACACAGACAGACTCACTTGGCCAGGGTCACACAGCTAGTAAGTGTCTGAGGCCAGATTTGAAATCAGTTCTTCCTGACTCAGGCACTGTGCCACCCAGCTGCCCCTCAAAAGTAATACTTGAAAAATATTTGCTACTTATGCCCAGTTACTGTTGGCATCTGCTTCTACCTACATTGAAAAAATATTTTTTATTCTTTCTCTTTTATAGGTTAGACAAAGAATATTACATGATATGCTTAATCTTTCCTGTTGAGCAGAATTGTATGTGTAGATTTGGTTTTCATCAAGTACTTAGGTCTTTCTAACCTGACTGGTGTCTGGTATACATATCTTTTTTTTTTGTATAGGCTCTGAAAATGGATAAAAGAATTGAGGAAATAAGGGATGTTAGAAGAACAAGGAGAACAAGAAGAAGAACAAGAATGCTATGATAGATGGAGAACAGATCAATTTTAGTTTATTCACAATCATTTATTAAAGTACTAAAAACAACCTCTATTGGGAGATTCTTGCATGTTTTTTTGGTCCAGACCTGTGATTTAATCAATAACTTCTTTATCGATAATCTTAAGGAGTTAAGCACTAAGACATTAAGCTACTTGTTTGTGGTCACATAGCTAGAATGTGTCAGAGGCCGACTTGAGCTCAGGTCTTCCTGACTCAAAGGCTGGTTCTCTAGTCACAATAACACGTTCCATCTCATGGCATATATTTGTTGTTGTTCAGTCGTTTCAGTTGTATCTGACTTTTTGTGCCCCCCATTTGGGGTCTTCTTGGCAAAGATACTGGAGCGGTTTGCCATTTCTTTTTCTGGCTCATTTTACAAATGAGGAAACTGAGGTAAATAGAGTTAAGTGACTTGCCCAGGGTCACACAGCTAGTAAGTGTCTTAGGTCAGATTTGAACTCAGGAACATGAGTCTTCCTGACTGCAGACCTGGTGCTCTATTCACTCTGCCACCTAGCTGCCCATCCAAGGCATATATAGAGATCCCTAAATTTTTAGTTCTACATTTTGCTTCTCAGTATGCCCAAAGGTTATTCTGACATAAGAAAAATCATTTTCTGATGTATTAATACATACTTTAGATAGACAAAGTGCTTTACATACATGACTCATTTAATCTTCCCAACAATCCTCAAAGGTAGGTAATTCAAATGCCATGCTGTAATTACAAAGAAGAAAACTAAGGTTAAGAAGTGTCAAGTAATTGGCTGAAATTCATGCTTGTTCTCAGGAATAGGCAGGACTCAAACACAAGTCTTTTAAATTCATTCAAAGGTTTTGCCACTACACCATTGGTTCTCAAAGGGTATACCATTCATTGCCTTGAGTTTTGGTTGTGTGCTAAGAAAACTCCATATTTCCCAGTCTACCTCTAACACCTCCTTCCAATTTACTTATTAGATTTGGTGTCATAAAGATCACAGTAGCAACCCTATTCTTCTGAAAGTTCTGGAAAAGTAAAAAAAAAAATCTATCAACAAGCATTAAGTAATTCATGTGCTTCTTGAGTAGGGGGAAATTTGGTCAAAATGGTCAAATTTGTGCTCTAGAAAACTACTGGCAGAGGATGGATTGGAGTAGGGAGAGGCTTGAGGCAGGGAGACCAGAAATTAAGCTATCACCATAGTGACAGAAATGACTAAGCAATAGATTAGATACAGTAGGTGAGAAGGAAGATTCAAAGATAACTAGCTCTAAGGTTTCAAGACTGGGCGACCTTGAGTAAGTCTTTTTACCTCTGTGGCCACCTACAAAATGAAAATTTAAGAGTGAATTATGATTTAAAGGGGTTTGTTTATGTAGGAAATCCCTCAATAATTGAATGACCTTTCTGCAGAGCTTTCCCCATGAGCTGACTTTTCATTTTTGTATGGAAAATTATCCCAGTGCTTTTCACGAAGCAGGCACTCACATGTTTTATGAATTGAATAAACTAGACTCTAGCCAAGGTATATGGAGACTACCTTGAAGAGATAGCAAATCCTTGTGAGCTGTTAAACTTCTGCCTAAACTCAAGAATGAGCATTCATTACCTCTACCTCACACACCCATCACCATCACCTAGAGTCTGGCTAATTGGATTCAAAAAATACTTGAGAACTATGAATGCACGAGGATACTTTTCCCTCATCTAAGAACATTTTTTTTTTTTGCAACCCAGAGAGCCAAGCCTTCTTCTCATGTTGTTCATGACTCCACTTGGGGTTTTCTTGGCAAAGATACTGGAGTGGTTTGCCATTTCTCTCCAGCTCATTTTACAGATGAGTAACTGAGGCAAAGTTAAGTGACTTGCCCAGGATCATACAGCTAAGTAAGTGTCTGAAGCCAGATTTTAACTCATAAAGATGAGTCTTCCTGACTTCAGATCCAGAACTCTATCCATTTAGCCACCTGGCTGCTCTGACGCAAGACTTAGTTCTGTCTAAATTACATTTAAGGGATTGACCGAACACTAGGGCTTCAAGGGCTCTCTCAATTAGCTTTTACAAGTGTGTTTTCCTCTCTCTTATGCTGCCTCTCCTGTGCAATTCTTCATGGTAACATGTTGTAGCCTACTCATACCCACCACATTCTTTTCTTTTTTTTTTAATTATAAAAGTACTTTATTGTTTTCTAGTTACATGTAGAGATAATTTTCAACATTTGTTTTTATAAAATTTTTAGTTTCAAATTTTTCCCCTCCCTCCCCCCTCCCCAAGACAGCAAGTAATCTGATATAGGTTATATAAGTACAATAACATTAAACATATTTCTGCATCAGTCATGTTAGAAGAATCCGAGCAAAAGGAAAAACTTCAAAAAAGAAAAACAACAGCACCAAAAACAAAAGAAATAGTATGGTTCTATCTGCATCCATATTCCACAGGGTTTTTTTTTTTCTGGATTTGGAGAGCCTTTTCCATCATGAGTTCCTTGGAACCACCTTGTACCATTGCATTGCTGAGAAGAATCAAGTCTATCACAGTTGATCAACACATAATGTTAGGGGGCAGCTAGGTGGCGCAGTGGATAAAGCACTGGCCCTGGAATCAGTAGTACCTGAGTTCAAATCCGGCTTCAGACACTTGACACTTACTAGCTGTGTGACCCTGGGCAAGTCACTTAACCCTCATTGCCCCACAAAAAAAACAAACAAAAAAAACCCCACATAATCTTGATAATACTGTGCATAATGTTCTTCTGGTTCTGCTCATCTCACTAATCAGTTCATGCAAGTCCTTCCAGGTTTCTCTGAACTTCTCCTACTCATCGTTTCTTGCAGCACAATAGAATTCCATTACATTCATATACCACAACTTGTTCAGCCATTCCCCAACTGATGGGCAACCCCTCAATTTCCAATTCCTTGCCACCACAAAAAGAGCAGCTATAAATATTTTTGAACATGTGGGTCCTTTTCCCTTTTCTATGATCTCCTTGGGAAAAAGACCCAATAGTGGTATTGCTGGGTCAAAGGCTATGCATAGCTTTATAGTCCTTGGGGCATAATTCCAAATTGCTCTCCAGAATGGTCACAGCTCCACCAACAATGCATTAGTGTTCTAATTTTTCCACACCTCTACTTCTTCCACTGGCTGCAGCCAGTACTTCTGATAAAGGCCTCATTTCTAAAATATATCAAGAACCAAATCAAATTTATAAGAATCCAAGTCATTCCCCAATTGAGAAATGGTCAAAGGATATGAACAAGCAGTTTTCTGATGAAGAAATCAAAGCTATCTGTTGCCATATGAAAAAAAAATGCTCTAAATCACTATTGATTAGAGAAATGCAAATTAAAACAACTCTGAGGTGCCACCTGACACCTGTCAGATTGGCTAATATGACAAAAAAGGAAAATAATAAATGTTGAAGAAGCTGTGGAAAAATTGGAACACTAATGCATTGTTGGTGGAGCTGTGAACTGATTTAACCATTCTGGAGAGCAATTTGGAATTATGCCCAAAGGGCTATAAAGCTGTGCATACCCTTTGACCCAGCAATACCACTTTTGGGTCTTTTTCCCAAGGAGATCATAGAAAAGGGAAAAGGACCCAAATGTTCAAAAATATTTATAGCTGCTCTTTTTGTGGTGGCAAGGAATTGGAAATTGAGGGGTTGCCCATCAGTTTGGGGAATGGCTGAACAAGTTGTGGTATATGAATGTAATGGAATTCTATTGTGCTTCGAGAAATGATGAGCAGAAGTTCAGAGAAACCTGGAAGGACTTGCATGAACTGATGATTAGTAAGATGAGCAGAACCAGAAGAACATTATACACAGCATCATCAATTATGTGTTGATCAACTGTGATAGACTGGATTCTTCTCACCAATACAATGGTACAAGAGAGTTCCAGGGGACTCATAATAGAAAAGGCTCTCCAAATCCAGAAGAAAAAAGAACTGTGGAATATGGATGCTGATTGAACAATACTATTTCTTTTGTTTTTGGTGCTGTTGTTTTTCTGTTTTGAGGTTTTTCCTTATTGCTCTGATTCTTCTCTTATAGCATGACTGATGCAGAAATATGTTTAATGTTGTTATGTATATGTGTTTGTGCATATATATATATATGTATATATATAATACATAAACCTATATCGGATTGCCTGCTGTCTCGGGGAGGGGGGGAGGGAGGTGAGGGAGGGAGAAAAATTTGAAATTGGAAATCTTATGTAAACAAATGCTGAAAGCTATCTTTACATGTAACTGGAAAATAATAAAATACTTTTATTTTAAAAACAAAAGAAGTACTGGCTATAAAAATTGTTTCCCAGCTTTCTGCCTCCCTTCTAATTTTGGGTGCATTGCTTCTGTTTGTACAAAAACTTTTTAATTTAATGTAATCAAAATCATCCATTTTACATTTCATAATATTCTCTATCTCTTGTTTGGTCATAAACTGTTCTCCTTTCCAAAGATCTGAAAGGTAGACTATTCCTTTCTCTCCTAATTTACCTATGGTATCACCTTTTATGTCTAAACCATGTACCCATTTTGACCTTATTTTAGTATAAGGTATAAGATGTTGGTCTATGCCTAATTTCTGCCATACTATCTCCCAGTTTTCCCAGCAGTTTTTGTCAAATACTGAGTTCCTATTCCAGAAGCTAGAGTCTTTGGGTTTATCAAACAGTACATTACTAAAGTCATTTACTACTATGTCTCCTGTGCCTAACCCATTCCATTGATCCTCCACTCTATTTCTTAGCCAGTACCAAATAGTTTTGATGATTGACACTTTATAGTAGAGCTTCAGATTTGGTACAGCTAGCCCACCTTCCTGTGCATTTTTTTTCATTATTTCCCTTGATATTCTTGACCTTTTGTTTTTCCAGATGAATTTTGTTATTATTTTTTCTAGCTCTATGAAATAATTTTTAGGTAGTCTGATTGGTATGGCATTGAATAAGTAAATTAATTTAGGTAGAATTGTCATTTTTATTATATTAGCCTATCCATGAGCAATTGATATTTTCCCAATTATTTAGATCTGATTTGATTTTTGTGAAAAATGTTTTGTAATTGTGTTCATAGAGTTCCTGAGTTTGTCTTGGCAAGTAGACTCCCAAGTATTTTATATTGTCTACCATTACTTTAAATGGAATTCCTCTTTCTATCTCTTTTCTGGACTTTGTTTTCATGTATAGAAATGCTGATGATTTACCCACCACATTCTTTTCAACTGCCTTTGGTTGGGAATCTCTCCACATCTTTTACATCCATCTCTTCTTTCCACTCAAATAGCTACCACTATAATTCAGGCCCTCCAAATCTCTTGCCTAGTTTGTTCCAATATCTTTTCAATTGGATTCCCTGATTCCAGCTTCAACCCTATCTCCTCTATCCTTCACCAAGCTACCAAAAATATATTCCTAAAGCATAGATTGGATCCTGAGGAAGAATCTTCAGTGGCTCCCTATTGCTAATACCATAAAAGACAAACTTCTTGGCTTGGTATTTATAATCCTTCCCAATCTGGCTCCAGGCTACCATTTCAGATTTATTTTTACATTTCTCTCCTTCCCCTACTACATTCCAGTCAAACTGTCAGATTTCTGTTCCCCTTTACCATGCCTGGAATATACTCCCTCCTCACTTTTATTTCTTAGACTCTTCAGTTGCTCACCTCCTTCAAGAAGGATTTCCTGGTTCTTACATTTTTTTTTAGTGCTCTCTCCTGCCTAAAATAATCCTGTATTTATTTATGTATTATTTACATGTATCACCCAGGAGCATATATATACACCCCTTTAAGGTAGTCACTGTTTCCTTTTTTGTACCTTGCACAGTCTCTTGACACCTAATAGCCACATAATAAATGCTTGTTAAATTGAATTAGCCAACCTGCAATTTTCATTCTTCAGAGATTGGTATTCCATGAACCACATTCACACTGCATCACCAGGAATATGTTAATGGATCTCAGAGAATAGATTTAAAAAAACCATACATTCCACCTCCATGCACAGAGGTAGGTTGGATTTGGGGAGCAGAATGTTACCCATGTTTTCTGACTTGATAGTTGTATTAACTGTTTTTCCTTAACTGGTAAAATGGGCCCTTCACTTCAGGCAATGGAGTTTATCTGGAAAGGATTGTGCTGTAAGAACAAAAGGCATCCATAAAATCTATTTTATTTTTTTTAAAAGATGGAGTTTTGTTTTAGTAGAAATTTAGGGCTACTAAAGCCTAAGTATCTTCACAAAAGTGATCCAGCCTGTTTTTCATCACCTTGTTCAGTTCTGGGCCCAGTTCAAAGGCAATTTTCAGTATCTGTCCAACAAATACGTACTGATGAATGAGCTCTATGGTTTATCTATTCAACTGCACGGCACTGTGTGGACAATGGCCACTCTTCATCCACTTGGCTTTTCCTATGAGGAGAGTCAATCCAGACTCCTTTGAATGATTCTGATCTCATGTATGAATTTTTATAATGCAGGCTAGATGCAATTAGCACAACATTATCCACAAACTGGAATATCAAGAGGACCTCACCATCTACAGAGAATCCCTCTTCTATCTTGAATTCTATGCCAGACATCTTCCATGACATTGTCAAACACCTACCTGTTTTTTTAATAATAAACATTTTTATCTAAAGTTTTGATCTTTAAATTCCAAACTCTATTTCTCCTTCCCTCTCTTCCCTCTCCCCTACTTGAGGCAGTAAGCCGGTTATACATGTACAATTATGTAAAACATTACCATATTAATCATTTTGCATAAGAAAACTTGAATAAAAGAAAAAGTGACAAATAGCATGCTTCAGTCTGTGTTCAATCAATATCAGTTCTTTCTTTGGAGGTGGATAGTATGCTTTATCATTAGTCCTTTGGGATTGTCTTGGATCATTGTATTGCTGAAAATAATTAAGTCATTCACAGTTCTTCATCCAACAGTATTGCTGTTCCTGTGCACAACATTCTCACTTTACATCAGTTCATATAAGTCTTTCCAGGCCTTTCTGAAATCATCCTCCTTGTCATATCTTATGGCACAATAATATTCCATCACCATCATATACCACAGCTTGTTTAGCCATTCCCCAATTGATTGGCATTCCTTTGATTTCCAATTCTTAGTCACAACAAAAAGAGCTACTATAAATATTTTTGTACAAATAGGTCTTTTTTTTCTTTTGGGGGCTGTCTTTGGGATATAAACCTAGCAGTAGTATTACTAGATCAAAGGGTATGCACAGATGTATAGCCCTTTGGGCATAATCAACTACTTGGCTTTTAAAAAAAAATTTTTATTTTTTGCAGGGCAATGAGGGTTAAATGACTTGCCGAGGGTCACACAGCTGGTAAGTGTCAAGTGTCTGAAGCCAGATTTAAACTCAGGTCCTCCTGAATCCAGGGCTGGTGCTTTATCCACTGCACCACCTAGCTGCCCCCAACTACTTGTTTTAAACCTTATTTGATATTAATCATCAGTAGTTTGTTGAACAAAATTCTCTGTTTCTTTCAAGAAATCTTGTCTGGCTTTTTCATGTGCTTCAGAAATGCCTTATTGGAGAAAAGTCTTTTGAGATCCTATGATTAAACATAGTATTTATCCCTCCCAGCTTCCTATCACCTTAAAATCTAATAAACATTTCATCTATGCCTGTATACAAGTCATTGTTTAAAATATCAGAGGAGGAGATAGATTTAAAGGTTCCCAAAGGTATGCATTGAAAAAATTTAAATTTAAGGGCAGCAGTGTGTAGTATTGGGTGTGGGGAGGTGTGGGGAGGTGTGGGAAAGGAAGGAAGGGCAAGGGATGAAGACTGAAAAGGGTCAGACAGATTGGAAAACTATAAATTCAGTCTATAAAAGGCATAATGAGGACTTGCATAAGAGTGGCCACAGAAAACAAGGAAGCATGGGAAAGATTTTTAAGAGTAGAAAAGATAGGACTGACCTGTTGAGAGTAGAGTCAATCATAAATGCCACTGAGATATTGAGCTTGATTTATTAGAAGGGTGGTGATGTTGCTATTGGCAGAAATAGAGAGGTCAAGAGGAGGATGAGGAAGATAAATTCAGTTTGGGACATGTTAAGTTGGAGGTGCTGGTGGAATATCCATTGGAGATATACACAGTTGGGTTGGAGTTCTGAAGCTTGAGATAGAATGCAAGGTTAAAGATATAAACTTAGGCCACTATGTAGCTTATCAATGTCCTTAAACCACTGTGTTGTATTTAGTCACTTCAGTCATGTCCAACTCTTCATGACCTCTTTTTGAGGTTTTCTAATGGCAAAGCTACTGGAGTAGTTTGCGATTTGCTTCTCCAGCTCATTTTATAGATGGTGCCCAGAACTAAACACAATATTCCAGATGATGACTATTGGCAAACAAGTACAAAGGGATCATTCACCAGCCTCAGCCTCCCTGAATTACAGCCTAGCCTACCTGAAGGATTGACTGATAAATTATGGATATTTTATGTGTTGAGATTCATTTAATGGATCTCTCGAGCTTCTGTGAGCTAAGTCTAAGCTGGCCAAGTATCTTCATTAAGTGTGGCTGAAGAGGTGGCAAACCTGCCTGAGTAAGGAAATAGTGTTGTAATCTTTCTAGATGTTTGTCAACCACCTTTTTAATATTCTAGTCTAATATTTTCCCAAGAATTAAAATGAAGTTCACTGGTCTATAATTTGCATGCTCTGTTCTCTTTCCTTTTTTGGAAATTAGGGAAACATTTGTCCTTCCCCAGTCTTATGGTACTTCCATTTTCCATTTATCAATGATGGTGACTCCAATTACATTTGCCAATACTTTTGGTATTTGAGAATGTTGTTAATCTGCACTGGGTGACTTGAATTTGTCAAGGGAAGATAGATGTTTCTTACTATCGCTTCACTAATCTTAGGTATCAACTTCCTGGCCAAGTAAGCATTTCTTTCTGTCATTTCCAGAATAAAGGTCATTGGGGGCAGCTAGGTGGCGCAGTGGATAAAGCACCGGCCCTAGACTCAGGAGTACCTGAGTTCAAATCCCTCCTCAGACCCTTAACACTTACTAGCTGTGTGACACTGGGCAAGTCACTTAACCCCCATTGCCCCACAAAAAACAAAAAACAAACAAACAAAAAAAAACCAGAATAAAAGTTATTCTTACTGACCAACACATTAATGAACTCCAACATTAAATGTAGCATTCTGTATATACTCCCCCACCTCTGTAAAGAAGGAAGAAAGTTACATTCTTTTTTTTTGGTGAGGCAATCAGGGTTAAGTGACATGCCCAGGGTCACACAGTTAATAAGTGTTTGAGGCCAGATTTGAACTCAGGTCCTCCTGAATCCAGGGCCCATGCTCTATCCACAGCACCACCTAGCTGCCCCCAAGAGGTACATTCTTATAGCTCTCCTTTGGAACCAAGGGACTATTAAAGTTGGAACCAAGATTAGTCATTTTAATTTTACAATAGCCAGCATAGATTTTTAGTTTTGTTTTGTTTTTGCAGGGCAATGAGGGTTAAGTGACTTGCCCAGAGTCACACAGCTAGTTAAGTGTCAAGTGTCTGAGGCTGGATTTGAACTCAGGTCCTCCTGAATCCAAGGCCAGTGCTTTATCCACTGCACCATCTAGCTGCCCCCTCTCCAGCATAGATTTTTATTGGGATTTTTTCTTAGTTTACTGCTTACTTCATTTTGCATTGAGTTATTTAAATCTTCCCATACTTTTCTATGTTCATATTTATCATTTCTTAGAGAGCAGTAATATTCCATCTTATCCACATACTAGAATTTTCTTAGTCATTATCTAACCGAGGAGCATCTACTTTATTTCCAATTCTTTGCTGCTATGAAAAGTCCACCTTACTTCAACTAATATCTATTGACTCATGTTCTACCTTGTGAGATAGGAAATGTTGTGACATATACCACATGTATTTAGTTTGAAGAGGGGTAAAGAAGTTTGATTTTGAAGAAAGTCCTAGCAAAGTCTGCTGGTTGTGGTTTTCAGTATATGTAATACAAACCTAATTCATTGTGACATTTTCCTATTGTGAACAACAGTGCCTCAAGACTCAGCCTATGCTAAACACCCTCAATCACCCTTATCTTCTCCAAATTTGACTGTAAGATCCTTACAAGGGAGTTTCTTATATGTTTCTTATATGTTCCCTGCAGTCTATAGTCCAAAAAATTTATTAATTTAATTTATTGCTCCTTCATATCTAGTCCTTTCACTTTGCCTTCAAGAGAGATGACAGGTTAGAACAAACTAGTGAAGAATACAGGATTGTTATTATAACGTTTGGAATGACGCCACCTGCTGGGAGGAAGAGGGGGTGAGGCTGGCACTCTTGTTCTCTTTCGCCAGGATCCTCGTGAAGAGCGGAGCGGGAGAACTGTAGCTCCCCGAGATAGATAGATGAATTTAGGCCTTTCTCTCTCTCTTCACCAAATTCTTATTCTCCTTAATAAATGCTTAAAAGTCTAACTCTTGCTAAAGCTAATAATTTATCAGTGACCACTCATTAGATAATTTAGACAGACTAGCTAGAATTTTAGCCCCTTACAGTATATATAGAGAGGGCATTCTTTTTTTCCCCCATAAAAATATTATTATTTTCCAGCTACATGTAGAGATAGTTTTTAACATTTGTTTTTATAAAATTTTTAGTTTCAAATTTTTCCTCTCCCTCCCCCCTCCCCAAGACAGCAAGTAATCTGATTAAGGTTATATATGTACAATCACATTAAATGTATTTCTGCATTAGTCATGTTATGAGAGAAGAATCAGAGCAAAAAGGAAAAACTTCAAAAAAGAAACACAACAACAACAAAAACAATAGAAATAGTATGGTTTGATCTGTATCCAGATTCAACAGTTCTTTTTTTTTTTTTTTTGATTTGGAGAGCATTTTCCATCATGAGTCCTTTGGAACTATCTTGGACCATTGTATTTTTTTTTATTTTACATATAAGGTATTTTATTTTTTTGGACCATTGTATTGCTGAGAAAAATCAAGTCTATCACAGTTGATCAACAGACAATGTCGTTGATACTGGTAACAGCAATATTGTAAGGATGATCAACTGTGAAAGACTTAGCTACTCTGATCAAGACAATGATCCAAGACAATTCCAAAGGACCTATGATAAAAAATTCTATCCACCTCTAGAGAGAGAATGGATGAACTCTGAAAGCAGATTGATGCATACTTTTTAAACTTCTCTTGGGGTTTTTGTCTGTGTTTTCTTTTGCCACATGGCTAATAATGAAATATGTATCAAATTGCTTGCCTTCTCAAGTTGGGGCAAGGGACAAGAGGGAGAAAAAGGGGGCAACTAGATGGTGCAGTGGATAGAGCACTGGCCCTGGAGTCAGGAGTACCTGAGTTCAAATCCAGCCTCAGACACTTAACACTTACTAGCTGTGTGACCCTGGGAAAGTCACAACCCCAATTGCCTCACTTAAAAAAAAAAGAGGGAGGAAGAGAATTTGGGATTCAAAATTTTTTTGATTATTCAATTTTTAAAAATGTAATTGGAAAGCAGTTAATGAAATTATATATGTGTGTGTATGTATATATATATATATGTATATGTGTGTGTGTGTGTATATATATATATATATATTTGGTGAGGCAATTGGGGTTAAGTGACTTGCCCAGGGTCACATAGCTAGTAAGTATCAAGTGTCTCAGGCCAGATTTGAACTCAGGTCCTCCTGACTCCAGGGCCAGTGCTCTATCCACTGCACCACCTAGCTACCCCCAAATTTTTATTTTATTTATTTATTTGTTTGTTTTTGCAGGGCAATGAGGGTTAAGTGACTTGCTCAGGGTCACACAGCTAGTACATGTCAAGTGTCTGAGGTCATATTTGAACTCAGGTCCTCCTGAATCCAAGGCCAGTGTTTTATCTACTGCACCACCTAGTTTCCCTGAATATATATTTTTTAAAATACTGAATAGGTGCAGAGGTATGCTGGTCAAATTGAGGAAGGGAGAAGATCAATCCCTATTATAATAGCACACATAATATAGCACTTAATTTTATTGTTGTTTACATTGTTGTTGCATGTGTACTAGTCTTCTTCCTAACTAGATTGTAAACTTCTTCATGGCAGAAATTGTCCTATTATTCTTGCTGGAAATGCTTTAATTTAAATTTTATCTTAGGAAGGGGATTTAAGAAAATTCTTATGAAGAGATTTTGTTATCCTGAATAAGCCAAATGGTGTGGGACTGCATTCTCAGAAGTGCACCATTACAGTGAGAGCTTGAGGTAACTCTGGCTAAGATGTTTCTTACAGCTAATATATTACAAGTAATTATCTATGCCTTCATGATATTGATATCACTGTTAATAAATTGCATATTTAATAACTAATATTTATTTAATCCTAAAAGACTGGGTGTACAATAGAGAGAGATATGATTAACTGCTAGTGAGAAAGGTTCTTCAGCTAATTAAGTATATGATATTTGGTGATCTATTGGGAGCTCTAAGTTTAGTTAATTAAGAGATATGTTGAAATTTTATTAAATTAATGAGGAAATATACAAACATACACCTGTATTACCTTGGAGTTCAGGATGATAAATTAAATATGAGAAAAACTCAAGTAATAGACCTCTTAAATCTTGCTATAATTAATCCCACTGACATATACCAGGTACTACTTAAAACTAGGAGCAGCCATCAATTGAGGAATGGCTGAACAAGTTATGGTATATGAATGTAATGGAATACTATTGTGCTGTAAGAAATGATGAGCAGGCAGATTTCAGAAAAACCTAGAAAGACTTAAGTGGACCGATGCTGAGTGAAGTGAGCAGAACCAGGAGAACATCGTACGCAGTAACAGCAACATTGTGTGATGATCAACTGTGATAGACTTGGCTCTTCTCAGCAGTGCAATGGTCCAAGACAGTTCCAAAGAACTCATGATGGAAAATATTCTCCACATCCAGAAAAAAGAACTGTGGGTTCTGAATGCAGATTGAGCTATACTGCTTCTACTTTTTGGCTGTCTTTTTTTTTTTTTTGAGGTTTTTTTCCCCTTGTGTTCGGATTCTTCTTTCACAACATGCCTAATGCAGAAATATGTTTAATGTGATTGTACATATATAACCTATATCAGATTGCTTTTTGTCTTGGGGAGGGAGGAGGGAAGGGAGGGATGGAGAAAAATTTGGAACTAAAAATCTTATGAAAACAAATGTTGAAAACTATCTTTACATGTAACTGGAAAATAATAAAATACTTTTATGATTTAAAAAAAAAACTAGGGGCAGCTAGGTGGTACAGTGGATAGAGCACCAGACCTGGAGTCAAGAAGACCTGAGTTCAAATGTGAACTGAGACACTTGCTAGCTGTGTGACCTTGGGCAAGTCACTTAACCCTGTTTGTCTCAGTTTCCTCATCTGCTAGAGAAGGACATGGCAAACCATTCTAGTATCTTTGCCAAGAAAACCCCAAATGGGGTCATGAAGAGTCAAACACAATTAAAAAATGACTCAACAACAACAACTTAAAGCTATTTTCAATTTTTAAAAAACTGCCAGAGAAACAAAAAGTCCTAAATTCCTCCATTAGGTATTAACACCTGAGGAGTAGGTGGTATGGTTTGTCATCCATTTGTTAGCCTCTGTACTAAACACAGAGAATGCACAGAAAGGTGATAGATGGTCTCTGCTGTCAGGAGGCCACAGTCTAATGGTCTGCTGAGTTTAATGTTGTTGTCAGTCCTTCATTCTCGAAGAAGAACAATGACTTCAGGAAGGTGATGTCTTGACTTGCAAGTGAATTGGATTTAAGTGAGGCAGGGCTGTGCAAAGTCATAAACTTCACTTTCTCCTCCAGAGTCATCCGAGTCCAGTGGTAAGACGTAGGTCAAGACCACTGGCGATGGCCCAGGATGAAGTGGGAGACCTTGGCCTTTCTCAGTTTGTCTTAGACAAAACAGGTTCAGTAATTAAAGGCAAAAGATGACCTAATTTGCCTTCATAAAAGAATCACTCTGGAAGGGGAAGACCCTCAGTTTCTGGCCAGAACAGAAACAATTGCTATTTACACTCACTCTGAGCCATCAACACCCAAATAATAACCAAATGAGGCTTGGGCTGGGGCCCATTATTGGCCAATCAATGACAGCCAAAGTGATTGGGGTTGAAAGGCATAGTCTGTTAGCTCCTTTTGAATCCCAATGGACTTTCTGGAAATATAGCTCAGGAAACCAGTCTGAGTTGAATGACAGCACAGGGAAGCCAAAAGCCTGGCAAAAGGCAGAATTCAGGGTGTTAGCAGAGGAAGGTCTGATACTGATCTCTCTTCAGCTCAGTCCTGTGCCAGTGAGAAGGCAAGAAGCCCAAATTTGAAGTCTGAAAACCTGGATTTAAATCCAAACTCCTCTATTTACTACCTAAGTGACCTGGTGTAGATTACATAATGAGTCTGGCTCCAATATCCTTATCTATAAAATAAGAGGGCTGGACTAGGTCATATCTATAGTCTTTTTAATCTTTAGCTCCTATGCTTCTCTTGTTACTACTGATCTCTTTTCTTTTTTGGTGACTGAGGTTGAAGTATAACATATAGCAGAAGAATCAAATGTGCAACTTGCAGACCACAACACTCCAGAATGTAGACCACAATACTTCGCCAGAACCAGATTAAAATGTAATTTAAAATTTTTTAACTAAATAAAATTTTAAAAATATATTATTAATATTACCATGTGGTTTTATAAGTCAATATGCACCCACAGAAATGTTTATATATGGTTTAGTGGCCCCAGTTTCTCACTGACAACACATCTGGAGGAAATTTGGAATTATCTAAGCATTTTATCCATAGTTTTCTGAACATGTGAAGCTTGAGTCCTATTTCCACTTTGGAAATAGCAGCTACTATTCAGTGAGCCACATCTCATTCTCCTAATATCAATCTTCCTTTGTCTTTCCTTCAAATGTTCCTTAAATAAGAGTCCTAGGGGCAGCTAGGTGGCGCAGTGGATAGAGCACCAGCCCTGGAGTCAGGAGGACCTGAGTTCAAATCCGGCCTCAGACACTTAACACTTACTAGCTGTGTGACCCTGGGCAAGTCACTTAACCCCAATTGCCTCACCAAAAAAAAAAAAAAAAATAAGAGTCCTAAATATCCTGCCCTCTACTGTTATTTACTGCAGTTTCCATATCTATGTACATGCTTGGTTGTAACACTATCTGGGGGTCCCAAAAATCATCTCTGAGGATTGGCATGTGAAATTCACAACAACCCTGATGAGGTAGATTATCCCCATTTTACAACTGAGGAAACTGAGGCAAATAGAGGTTAAAGAGGCATTCCCAGGGTCACCCTGTCAAGTCAGTGGCAAGATTTGGTAATGTGACCAGAAAGCCTTAGGGGAGAGAATAGTGGGGAGCAGTGCAGAGTTGCACTGCACTGGCCTGACCACAGCAGCAGAGCATCCTAGCTCAGTAAAGATAGCACCTGGGGCAGCTAGGTGGTGCAGTGGATAGAGCACTGGCCCTGGAGTCAGGAGTACCTGGGTTCAAATCCGGCCTCAGACACTTAACACTTACTAGCTGTGTGATCTTGGGCAAGTCACTTAACTCCAATTGCCTCACTAAAAAAAAACAACAAAAAACAAAACAAAACAAAACAAACAAAAGTAAAGATAGCACCCTCTCTGGGGATATTTGGGACTCTATAGCATGAGAAGCAAGAATTAACCTTGAGGGGGAGCTAGGTGGCGCAGTGGATAAAGCACCAGTCCCAGATTCAGGAGTACCCGAGTTCAAATCTGGCCTCAGACACTTGACACTTACTGGCTGTGTGACCCTGGACAAGTCACTTAACCCCCATTGTCCCACCAAAAAAAAAAAAAAAGAATTTACCTTGACACTCATGTACCCTGGCTGCAAGTTCAGTGTGTGTGTATCTCCATTTGTGTGCCTTGGTCATATGTATTTCTTGTATATGTCCTTCACCCACTAATTGTGTGATAACCTGTGGAAGAGCATACCTCTGTGGGTGTGGAAGATCCTTTTTACCAATGATTTTGCTAAGATGCTTAGTTTAAATATATATATTTATATTTGTTTCATTAAATATTTCCCAATTATATTCCCAATATTTCCCATTTTAAAAAATTTAACATTTATTTAAAGAATGTTGAGTTCTAATTTCCTTCCCTCCGTACCCCCTTCCCCTTTCACCTCTCCCCTACCTTTTCAGAAGGCAATGATATAGATTATACATGTGAAGTCATACATATAATATTTCCATATTAGCCATGTTGCAAAAGGAAACACACACAAACAAAAAAATTAAGAAAAGTGGGGAAAAAAGTGTGCTTCAATATGCACTTAAAATTCATTAGGTTTTTCTCTGGAGGTGGATAGCATTTTTCATCATGAGTCTTATGAAATTGTCTTGGATTATTGCCTTGATCAGACTAGCTAAGCCTTTCACTGTTGTTCATCCTTATGGTATTGCTATTACTGTGCACAAGTCTCCTAGTTCTGCTCATTTCACTTTGCATCTGTTCATATGAAACTTCCCAGATTTTTCTGGAACCATAATGCTTATCACTTTTTATAGCACAATAGTATTCCATCACAATTATGTACTGAAACTTGTTCAGCCATTCTCCAGTTGATGGGCATCCCCTCTATTTCCAATTTTTTGCCACCACAAAAACAACTACTATAAATATTTTCATACAAATAGGTCATTTTGCCTTTTCTTTGATCTCTTTGGTAGACAGATCTAATAAAGGTACTGCAGGGTCATATGCATAGTTGGATAGCCCTTTGGGTATAGTTACAAATTGTTATGATGATTAATTAAATGTTTTTTCTTTGAACTGTGTCATCTGCTTGGTCTAGTAAAAATAAACACATGGGAGCAGCTAGGTGGCGCAGTGAATAAAGCACCAGCCCTGGAGTCTGGAGGACCTGAGTTCAAATCCGGCCTCAGACACTTGACACTTACTAGCTGTGTGACCCTGGGTAAGTCACTTAACCCTCATGGCCCCACCAAAAACAAAACAAAACAAAACCCATCAATCGGGCCTCATAAGCTATTAGATCCTTGCAGATATCACTCCTTCCAGAGTCTCTCTTGACCTTAGTTATACCATTGAACTTTTATCTAGGATAATAGGATTTGAAGTTGGGAGATTAGTTCAACCCTCTCATTTTACAGATGAGAAAACTGCAAGACACATAAGTAGTAACAGAACTAGGTTTCAAACCCAGGACTTTTGGTTCCAAATCAACCAATAAACATTAATTAAGCACCTACTGGGGGCAGTTAGGTGGCACAGTGGATAAAGCACTGGCCCTGGATTCAGGAGGACCTGAGTTCAAATCTGACCGCAGACACTTGACACTTACTAGCTGTGTGAGCCTGGGCAAGTCACTTAACCCCAACTGCCTCACACACACAAAAAAAATTTTAATTAAAAAAAAAAAAAGCTAGGTAAGAACTGAAGCAAAACATACCCTTGCTTGCCTTCACAAAAGAATCACTCTGAGAGGGGAAGACCCTCAGAGTCAAGGGGCATTTGATGGAAGGGGAACAAAGAAAGGAGCCAGAAAAGGAGTGCTTAGAAGGGTAAGAGAACCAAGAGAGAGCAGCATCTCCAATCCCAGAAAGTCTGAGCGAGCATCCAGGAGAAGTTGGTCAACAGTGTTAAATGCTTGGGGGGGGGGGAGGGTGAGAAGGAAGAGCATTTGAGAAAAGACCCTTAGATTCGGCAACTATGGGATCATTTGTAACTTTGGAGAGAGTAATTTCAGTTGAGTGATGAGACTGGAAGTCAGACTACAAAGCATTGAGAAATGATCAAAGAGAAAGTAGAGACCATACTCGGTAGCCAGTCCCCCCCACCCAGGAGTTTGGCTGAAAGAGGGAGGTGAGATATATGATGCTAGCTAGTAGAGATGATAAGGTCTAGTGAGCTGATCCAATACTCACCCTCCCCTCCCCCATGATCCTCCCTCTCTCTACCTACCTATAAAAGAGACAAAATATTGGTAATTCTGCCTCAGATGCTTAATAGCTATGTGAGCTTGGGAAAGTCATTTAAACTCTCTCAGCATCACTTTCCTCATCTGCAAAATGGGAATGATAATAGTAGAACTGCATAAGATTGTTGTGAGGATCAACCCTTTAGATGCTCGTGCAGTAGGGAAAGCCTGAAGTCAGGAAGACCTGAATTCAAATACTGCCTCAGATACTTTCTAGCTGTTTGACCCTGGGTGAATCACTTCACCTCTTGTCTGTCTCAGTTTCCTCATCTCTAAAATGAGGATCATAATAAAATAACCCCTGACTCCCAGTGTTGTAAGAATTGTAAAACGTGGGGCAGCTAGATGGTGCAGTGGATAAAGCACTGACCCTGGATTCAGGAGTACCTGAGTTCAAATCTGGCCTCAGACACTTGACACTTACTAGCTGTGTGACTCTGGGCAAGTCACTTAACCCTCATTGCCCTGCAAAAAAAAAAAAAAAGAAAAAAGAATTGTAAAATGCTTTACCAACCTTAAACCACAACATAAATGCTACCTATGATTAATTTATTAGCTATGACTAGTTATTGACAGGTAGATGGCTCAGTGGATAGAGCATTAGGCATGGGAGTCAGGAAGACTTGAGTTCAAATCCAGCCTCAGACCCTTACTAGCTGTGGGACCCTGGGCAAGTCACCTCACCCTGTTTGCCTCAGCTTCTTCATCTGTAAAATGAGCTACAGAAGAAAATGGCAAACCACTCTGGTATCTTTGCCAAGAAAACCCCAAATGGGGTCACAAAGAGTCGGACACAACTGAACTGACTTAACAACAAAAATGATTAGTTATTATAAAGATGACTCCTTATTATTGTATTACTTGAGCTAAGTAAAATCACTCCTATGCAAAAAAGGAGAAGGGGAAAAAAAAAGCAAGCCACCTCCCCCTCTTTGTACTATTTCTGTCCTTGGCTCATTTTCTCTGGCTTCGATTTGCTAGTGTCCTTTCTCTTCTCCAACCCTTTCTTCTTTTGCAATTTGACATGGAGAGCTCCCTTATTGTAGCCTAGGACTGGCCAGATGCCGGGATAGTTGCCCCAGCACTGATAGACTTGACCCGTTCCTGTTCTGGAAAGACTCGAAGGCACCATGGTTATAAGCACCAAACAAATAACTGCTAAGGCCCGCATATGTGTTCCAACTCCTCTCATGAGTCCACGATCTGGCCCTGGAATCCAGACTGACGGAAAGAGATTCGGGGGAGGGAGGAGAGGAAAGAACTCTCTGCTGTGTATCTGTCCTGTGAAATATCTTCAGCAAATTGTATAAACAGAGCTGCTTGTAAAATGCTGTGCATATCCTGTCCAATCACAGGGAAATTCTGAAAAACACTGTGTTTACTTGTCCCCTTGTTCTTTGAAAAAAAGTGTTTAAAAGAAAATGGAGTGCATGTCTGGGGAAAGGGAAGGAGGCCGCATGTGGTTTACATATTTTCTGCTTGTGTAGATGTTTTGTGTAGATTACGATTGCCTCCAGCCCTGAAAAATGCTGTGGAATGGGTCCAGCAGAGCTACTGAGAAATCTCCTTAGCAACCAAACACACAAACATCGCTTCTCTTCCTTTCAGGGCTTGAGCCGGCCTCTTTACCCATAAATTAGGAGACAGTGACCTCTAGAGGCCGGGAAAAGCCTCGTATGAAAAGCCAACCTTCAGGGGTGGGCATACAGAGCTGGCCGGCTCCAGACTCTCCTAGAGTATCCAGTGATGCATGGGGCTCTGGCTGCTTTTACCAATCTGAATTTTGAGCTACTTGGGGTTTGGCAATAGATTTTGTGCGTTGGAACAGACGCTTTGATTTCCTTTTAGAGTCTCAGTCCCAGGATGCTGGCCCCCAGGCAATGGGTCTTTGTGGTCATAGATGAAATCATGAATCTTTTGAAGTTCTGAAAGAATGATATTCTAAACAGATGTTTTAAGGCATGCAAAAGTGCACACACAGTGATTTAAAGGACATCCAGGACCTCATTGTGATTGAAATTTGCAGGAAGTAGGACTCTGGCAGTTAAGAATTTAAAAAACCAAGAAGGGGTGGCTGGGATCTAGAAGAGGAGCCAAGCTTTCACACGCATACCCCCCAACCCCCATGCTGAAACATTTCCACAGATTTGTCCAAAGCTTCAAATACCTGGAATTTATTTGAACTCGTTTTACTAAATATTTACCCCTTGATTTTTGCTGTGCTCTTAGTGTTCACTTCTTGTCCTGGAGCTAGAGCACTAGACAAATCTTAACTTTGAACACTGGGCCCTTATTAGGTAATTCTTGCTTACAAAAGGAAAATTTTCTTATTCATTTTATTCAGGGTGTTTAAAGGTTTTCCTTGCCTCCTATTATGTTAAAAGGATAACCGAGCTTCAAAAAAATATTTATCTGTTTGTCAAGCTAAACTTTAGCTATTTTGCTTTTCATTTAAAAAAAAAACCCACCACTTTAGCTCAAAGCTAAGCAGATCTAATAGCTGACATTTATATAGTGCTTTATGTTCAGTCATTTTTCAGTCCTGTCCAGCTCTTTATGACCCTGTTTGGAGTTTTCTTTTTTCCCCCCTTAACAATATTTTATTTTTTTCCAGTTTTCAACATTCATTTTTATAAGATTTTGAGTTCCAAATTTTTCTCCCTTGCCCCCCAAGCAAAATCTGATATAGGTTATATATGTACTATCACATTAAACTTGTCTACATTAGTCATGTTGTGAAAGAAGAATCAGAACAAAAGGGAAATCCCCATTTGGAGTTTTCTTGGCAAAAATACTGGAGTGGGTTGCCATTTTCTTCTTCAGTTCATTTTATAGATGAGGAAGTTGAGACAGAGTGAAGTGACTTGCCCAGGGTCCCACAGCTAGCAAGTGTCTGAGGCTGGATTTGAATTCAGGAAGGTGAGTCTTTCTGAGTCTAGGCAGGGCACTCTATCCTCTGCACCACCTAGATGCCCCATAATGCAAAAGATTGCAAATAGAGCCTTAATTAGGGCAGGGCACTGGATCTTTTCCCAAGGTGCAGGTGTGGAAGGTGCTTCTTCCTCCCTAGGGATGGTCTATCCAGGGAAGAGGAGGGCAGGGGTGTTTCAGTTGCCCATTGGATCACAGGATAAAAGGGAAGAGAGAAGGAAGGGGACAGAGAGGAGAAGACAAGAAGGGAGATAAAGGAAGCATCATCTAGTTAAAACAACTAGGGACAGAGGGCAGCTAGGCAACTGGCCCTGGATTCAGGAGTACCTGAGTTCAAATCCAGCCTCAGACACTTGACACTTACTAGCTGTGTGACCCTGGGCAGTTACTTAACCCCAATTGCCTCACCAAAAAACTAACAAAACAAACAAAAACTAGGGACAGGGAGTCATGAGACCCCAACTCTGTCACTGACTAGCTGAGTTTTATCACCTGCAAGATGGGGGAGAGAAGGGCTTGTACCAGATGTTACTAATGGCCCGTTCTTGTTGCTATAGACATAAATATTCTTTAAATGTATGTGTCTAAGAAGAAAACAGGGCTATTTCCTTTCCACGGGTCTCTTCTGACCTACAGCCCAGCTTCTTAAACTATGGGTCGTGACCTCATATGGGGTTGTGTAACTGAATGTGGAGGTCGTGAAAAATGTGGCAACAGTAAAAGGTTAGGTACACCTATTTTATATACCTATAAGTCTGAGGTAGAGTAAACATTTCTAGGGCAAAAAGGGGTTGTGAGTGGAAAATGTTTAAGAAGCCCTGACCTAGGGGGCAGCTAGGTGGCACAGTGGATAAAGCACCAGCCCTGGAGTCAGGAGTACCTGAGTTCACATCCGGCCTCAGACACTTGACACTTACTAGCTGTGTGACCCTGGGCAAGTCACTTAACCCCCATTGCCCCACCAAAATAAAAAAGCCCTGACCTAGAGAACGTTGTCACAGCCACCTCCTCCTCTTCCTCCAAAGACCTACCTAAGCTTTTGCTAAAGAAACGATGACCTCTTTCGTTCTTGGTGCCCTTACAATTTCCTCTGTACCTGAGCCTCCACGAATAAGCACTTTTCTTCCATCACTAGTGATTTATAAAAAGGAGTTTCATTTCCTGAAGATTCATTGCTTGAAGCATCGTTATATTTTGAATAATAGCTTGATGTCGGTAGACAATTTTGTAGCTCTCCTATTAACAATAAGTGATTAGACTGGACTCCTCCACACTTTCTCCCCAGAGCCATCACCATATTCTCTTGTAACCAGGGGTTAGCATTTACAATATCAGCTTCAAATACTGGATTGGAGGGTATAATCTCCCAAAGCAGTCAACTAGACTGAATTTCCTGAGGGAGGAAAATGTGTCTTATCTATCTCTGTATCTCCAGGAATCTATTTTTATGCAATGTAAACAACAGGTGCTTAATAAGTATAATGCTTATGCCAAAGCCCATGGGGATGGGGCTCTGTTCTTATTGGTGGAGAAGAATGCTGTGTCCTGCAAGAAGGGCTGATTGGATTTGGGAGAACAGGAGAGCTCTAGCGGCCTTCGCTCTTTGGGAAAGGGTTTTGGGTGTTTGTTTTCTTTGTGGGGTGCAGGAGGAGGGTTGTGAGGCAATGGGGTTAAGTGACTTGCCCAGAGTCATAAGCAAGTAAGTGTCCAGTGTTTGAGGTCGAATTTGAACTCAGGTCCTCCTGACTCCAAGGCTTGTGTTCTATCCACTGCACCACCTAGCTGCCTCCCAGGAAAGGGGCGGTTGTTGTTTCCTTCATTCTGGAAGAGGACCATGATATCAGGATAAATTTAACAGGTGAAAAAAAAGGTAATCAACCAAAGGCTGCCTTTTCACGTGCTGTTTTCCTTTTTTAATGACATTTTTTTGTTTGTTTGTTTTGGTTTTGGGGGGGTTTTTTTGGTGTGGCAATTGGGGCTAAGTGACTTGCCCAGGGTCACACAGCTAGTAAGTGTTAAGTGTCTGAGGCCGAATTTGAACTCAGGTCCTCCTGAATGCAGGGCCAGTGCTCTATCCACTGCGCCACCTAGCTGCCCCACTGTTTTTCTTTTTAAATTGTTGTTTATACTGAATTGGATTTAAGTGAGCGAGGGCTGTACAAGGTCACCAGCTTCACTCTCTCCTCCAGAACCATCTGGGTCCAGTGACAAGATATATGACATGGGGCTTAGGATAAATCAGAAGAAGTTTCTCCAGTGAGAAGCAAAACCAAAGATGACCAGATAACAAACAGGACAGATAAACCCAGGACTCAAGGGACTATTAAAGTTTAGATTGACCAACTAGATATCAGGACTGACACACCTAAGAAGTAAGGGGAGATAAAATTCTATAGCAGGAAAGTCAATTAGGTGTGGCTACTATCTGACCAGAGCTAGGAGACAGATAACCCCAAAGGTCAGGACCATCATTTCCAAAAAATCCCTCTTTACTCAGGAATATGACAAGCATCCAGGCTTTTCCCACCCCACCCCAAAAAGGAACTTTCCTTTTTCAGGTGGTCACCCCATCTACCCTCTATAAAAGTCTTTTTCTGGTTTGGGGAGGTTAAAGTTCTAGATTTTCCTCCTGGCCAGATCCCCTTGTGCCAAATAAAAAGCGCTTTAATTTTAATTGAACTGTGTGTAAGAGCGTAATTCTTTTTTTTTTTAATTTATTTTTAGTGAGGCAATTGGGGTTAAGTGAGTTGCCCAGGGTCACACAGCTAGTAAGTGTTAAGTGTCTGAGGCTGGATTTAAACTCAGGTATTCTGACTGCAGGGCCGATGCTCAATCCACTGTGCCACCTAGCTGCCCCTGACAAGTGTAATTCTTTATTAAGGAATACCTAAGGATCCCCACCTTTTCCCCCATGACATATATATATATATATATATATATATATATATATATCAGGACAACTAGAGATGGCCCTGGGTGTTTAAGCCAAATGGGATTTAGTGACTTGCCCCAGGTCACACAGCTACTGTCTGAGGTCAAATTTGAACTCAGGTCCTCCCATATTCGGGGCCATTGTGCCACCTGGCTGCCCCTATATAAGTATACGATGACAATAACACCAATAATGATCATGATAGTGGCATTATATAGCACCTATTATATGTCAGATACTGCTCTAAACACTTTACAAATATTATTTCATTTGATCCCCACAACAACCCTGGGAGGTAGGTGCTATTATTACTCCCATTTTACTATTGAGAAAACTGAAGCAAAAAAAAATTAAGAGACTTGCCCAAGGTGGTCAAATATGAATAAATGAAAAGTTAACAAACTGTTAAAAACATGTATAAGGTATATGTGTATATACTGGATATATGTGTGTGTTATATATATAGTGTCAACCTGAAAAAAATATTAAAGCTATCAACACAACAAAATTAAGGTCTTTAATCAGGGCAGAAGAGTTATAATTCCTGATAGCAAGCTAGGAGTACCCAAAGGGTGGGGCTGAAAATAGAGTTTCTATAGGGTACAAACAACAATTTAAAAAGAAAAACAGGGGGCAGCTAGGTGGCGCAGTGGATAAAGCACCAGCCCTGGATTCAGGAGTACCTGAGTTCAAATCCTGCCTCAGACACTTGACACTTATTAGCTGTGTGACCCTGGGCAAGTAACTTAACCCCCATTGCCCCACAAAAAAAAAAAAAAAAAGAAAAGAAAAGAAAAGTAAAACAGCAGGTGAAAAGGCAGCCTTTGGTTGATTACCTTTTGTTTCACCTGTCATATTCTTTTATGTAAGCTGAGAGTAACAGATTCTTTGGTAGATCTACAAAGGAATCAGAGGCTGGAATTTGACAAAGTATGGTCAACCCCAGGTCATTCATTGTTCTGAGGAAACTAAAAGAAGTCCATCTGTTCTCAGTAAATTGTGTTTGTCACTTCCTTGGAGACTTACGGCAGGACGCTCTGCCATGAGGAGAAGGCGTCTGAGGGCAAGATATGGGCTCTTTGGTGTCAGGAAGTGACATTTGCTTGTGGGAGGAAGAGGGGGCGAGACTGGTGCTCTCACTCTTTCATCAGGACTCTGGTTGAGAGTGGAGCTAGGAATGCTCTCTCCCTTTAATAGATAGATGAATCTAGGCCTTTCTCTTTACCAAATTCTTATTCTCCTTAATAAATGCTTAAAAGTCTAACTCTTGCTAAAGCTTATAATTTATTGGTGACCATTCATTAGATATTTTAGACAGACTGGCTAGAATTTTAGCCCCTTACATCCTCTTCTTGGTCAAGACAAATTCTGGAATTTCATCTATGACCAAAAAGTGGCACTAAGAGTCAGATATCTTGAAGTTTACAAAGAGGGGCAATTTTATACACATTTACCAACTTTTTTTAAAATTGCTGGGGCAGCTAGGTGGCGCAGTGGATAAAGCACAGGCCCTGGATTAGGGAGGACCTGAGTTCAAATCCTGCCTCAGACATTTGATACTTACTAGCTGTGTGACCCTGGGCAAGTCACTTAACCCTTATTGCCCCACCCCCAAAAAATTGCTAATGGGAATACATAATACAGAAAGAATAGCAACTAGTGTATGTTCAATAGCTGCTATTGGGACATAGGTTGCAAAAAGTTTTAAATTAATGTAAGTTGGGGCAAGGATTCGGAGATCTTGTCTGGTGTGTCTTGGGAAAGTGGTCTACCCTGCTATCGTCTGCTTCTTTTTCTGATTTACTGGGAGATCCATTTGGGGGTTGGAGCTCCCCTTCAGGTGAGAGTTGTATACAGTTGTCAACTTAGCTTCAGTTTTGCTGCAGAGGGGCTGATCATCAGGACTTGGTAGCTACCTTTTGACCTGGGTTGTAGGGAATCTTTAGATAGGTGCCTTTTCCAATAGACTGTGAGAAGTTAGAATCCTGTGTCACTTATTTCAGAGAGACAGCGAAGCAAGCTCTGTTCTAGCTCCTCCTCAAACATTCCTAAAAAGTCCTAAAGTAGAAAAACAAAAACCTGGCTGGATCGAGTTGGTTAACGTGGACTAAATGAACTTTAATAAACCCAACTTCTTTCCACACAAGTTTAATTAGTATTAATGAGTTCATGAATATTAACTGCACCTCTGGGCAAGATTTGAAGGCCATTTTCTGAACATACGATATATGAAGGAATATGTAATGGGGGGAGAACATACTAAGGGGTTACATAGGTAGACTTCCCAGAAGACTGAACCTCCCATCCAGTTGGAGAAAGGAGGGGAGGGACCTTAAGGGATAGAACCTTGTCTGTGGCTTTGTTCAAAGGAACTCCTCTGAGTATAAGCAGGGGTGCCCATTCTCAAGAGAATGCAATAAAAAGGCTTCGTACATACTCCACTGTAAGTCTGATTATTTGTAAATACTTTACTTCCAAAGTAGACCCAGTCTTCAGGTTCCAGCTGCAGGTTGGGCTGATTTAAGGTTGAATCTCTAGAAAATAAAAGACAAGATGGTTAAGGTGATAAAGAATTTGGTCATGTCCCTCTGCAGTAGGAAAGAAGGGAAATAAATCTTGGTGGTGAGGAAGTCAATGGAGGGAGAAAGGAGGGACATAGGATGCCCGGTGATGATTTCAAAGGGTGAAAGAATATTGACCAAAAAGATCTGCCCTAAGGCTCAGAAGAACTAGAGAAAGGGCTTTTGGCTGGGGCAGGCCTAAATCATCTATGAATTTGCCAAGCTGAACCTTAATTCCATAGATGCATTCAACCAGACCAGAGATTTGAGGGTGGTAAGCACAGTTTTAAGTTTTGAAGCACTGGCCAAGCAATGGGAGATGATGGAACCAGTAAAATGAGTGTCCCTGTCACTGTGAATTTCCTTAGAAATTCCTCAGGTAGGGAAAAATCCTTTCTTTCTTTTTTCTTTTTTTCTTTCTTTCTTTCTTTTTTTTTAGTGAAGCAATTGGGGTTAAGTGACTTGCCCAGGGTCACACAGCTAGTAACTGTTAAGTGTCAGAGGTTGGATTTGAACTCAGGTCCTCCTGACTCCAGGGCCGGTGCTTTATCCACTGTGCCACCTAGTTCCCCCTTGTACCCCATTCTTTTTTTTCTTTTTTTGCTGGGCAATGGGGGTTAAGTGACTTGCCCAGGGTCACACAGCTAGTAAGTGTCAAGTGTCTGAGGCCGGATTTGAACTCAGGTCCTCCTGAATCCAGGGTGGGTGCTCTATCTACTGTGCCACCTAGCTGCCCCTCTATTTTAGTTTCTTGGAGATCTTCTTGGGGGATTAAAATAAAGTCAACAATTTTAATACAGTCATGATCCTGAGTATAGTCAGGGTTCCTCCTCTGTCAGGGAGGAAAGTGGTCGGGTTGAGAGCTCTACACCTGGAGATAGTTACATTAGGTTTGGATAGTTGAGAGTTTCTTAATCCTGCAAAACAGACTATTGACTGATATCAGATGTCCTAAAAACTTAACTTTATAACAAGATACTTTATGGCCTTTTAAAATCATTTGTCATTGGTGTGTAAGGCAGGGGTGAGGGTTAATCTCATTAGCCATCTTGATTTACAATATTCTTTTAGTACCATCTTTTTACATTTTCATTAGAAATTAATGGTTGGTTCTGAGGGGATGGACTTTTCCTCCTAATCCCTGATGATGAAGCCATCCCACTCAGAACACACCCATCAGGTAGCTTCAAGACACTTAGGTTTGGATCGGGTCTCCTCTGCCCCTCTTTACTTTATTTTGTTCCAATGGCATTTTTGTTTTTCAGATTTATTAAAAATTGCCTCAGAAAAAAAAGAAATTGGGGGCAGCTAGGTGGCACGGTGGATAAAGCACCAGCCCTGAATTCAGGAGTACCTGAGTTCAAATGCAGCCTCAGACACTTGACACTTACTAGCTGTGTGACCCTGGGCAAGTCACTTAACCCTCATTGCCCAGCAAAAAAAAAAAAGAAAGAAAGAAATTAATTGTAACAGTAATTATACCTTTTGGGGAGGAAAATGAAAAATAAAGATAAAAGATACCTCTGTAAGGTTGTTGGCTCTGATGTGTCATACTTGGTTTGAAAATGCAGTTTGCCTGGGGCAGCTAGATGGTGCAGTGGATAGAGCAAGGGCCCTGGAGTCAGGAGTACCTGAGTTCAAATCTGGCCTCAGACACTTAACACACACTTACTAGCTGTGTGACCCTGGGAAAGTCACTTAACCCCAATTGCCTCACTAAAAAAAAAAATGCAGTTTGCCTAAAAATACCATAATAGTAAAAGGACAACATTTAAAAAGCAGATGACTGCTATGGAAGTTTGTAATCCTAGCAATGAAACAAAATATTGAGGGAAGGAAAAAGGTTAAAATAGCATAAACATGCTTTAACAGAAACACCAGATAGTAATAAAACAATTCTAATTGAATATCCTATTATGAAAGAAAACTTACCAAGCACATATCAATGAAAAGGTATCAAATGCACAAAGTCATAATACTTGAATGCTAAGGGAACAAAAACTTGAAATACCTGTGAAGCTTGCCCCCCCCCCCCAAAAAAAAAAGACAACAGTAAACTTTGTTTTTAACTACTACACCATTATTAAAGTATGTAATACTTCAATAGTATGTACTTGGTCTGACTTTAAATTAAGAAACTACTTAAGAGTTATTGAGGAAAAACTTTCAAATACAGCACCATGGCTAAGTAGAACAAGTTTCTCTGGCCTATTAAGGAAACGTTCAGTTTTCAGATTTTTAATCTTTTTTTGCTATTCACACCAAGAAGCCAAATTATTTTTCCCAGAGTCACACATTCATTATGCCCAAGAGATTCTCCAAGGGGAAACTTGAACCCCCGTGGTTCTGACTTTATCACTTCTTTGTGAATTCACAGTAAAAACATCATAAATATCTATTGCATTTCTAAACAAGCTGTTTCCATTATTTGGCATCAGTGTTTTAACAGTTAAATCTATAACAACTTATAACCCCCCAAAATACTAGTCTATAATGATCAAATATTCACATTACAGTTTGGTAAACTGAAGTAACTTGTTTTAAGATCATGAAATTAACAAATTTCCAGATCTGTAAAATTTTAAAGCACTTTGTACAAATATCACAATAAACCCTTACTTAAAAAAACAAAAACCCAACAACATATCTTATTAGAACACATATTTCACTTAAAATAAGACTAAAATATATTCAATCTATATTCCCAAATGGTATAATTCTCAATTTATCTAAGGCTCATCTACTATCAGTATTTCAATATGAGACCGTTATTATCAATAAACTCATTTTTACATGGTGAAAAAACACTGCTCTGGTAACTGAAAAACCAGACAGTTCTCCAGATTTAAATTGAACCTGATCTACCAACCTGGATTTAAAATGTCTAATATTAAAGATCAATTCCCAATGAAGGTATTAACAAATTTCTTAAAAGCAGGTAAAAAAAAAGCAGTAGTTACCCTCTAACTGCCTCTCTATGTAAATTACCTTTCTGACAATCCTGCTTTGAGTGGCAGAGAACTGCATAACAATGCAAGATAAAGGATTTTGCTTGGCCAGCAAGGGAGTAGAAGAAAAACAGCTTGCTTTTTTACTCAGGGACACACTCACATATACAGGAACATTTTAACACAAATAGCACTCCACAAGGACTGACACAGTAAACAGGAGTGATAAAGATTCTTAAGATAATTTAGCATGCACAAATTAAGTCCCCTATATTCTCAAAGCCCCGTTAATTTGAGGTAATCATTTAGTGTCTCTGTCTCTCTGAAGGACAAAAATATTATTTTCCTCTTTTTTTTAAACTCTATTTCCTGTAAGGGAGGAAGGTTCAGATTCAGAAATCTGCTTAGTTGATTCAAAATGCCATTGGAGGGGAGCTAGGTGGTGCAGTGGATAGAGCACTGGTCCTGGATTCAGGACCTGAGTTCAAATCCAACCTCAGACACTTGACACTTACTAGCTGTGTGACCCTGGGCAAGTCAATTAACCCCAATTGCCTCACCAAAAAAAAGACTCCAGCTCAGGGCCTTTTATTTTGGGGCCAGCAGAATCAAGAGCAAATTCAAAAAGAGACCTCACTGTGTGGCCATCAGTGTTGTGGGTCAGATCTAAGTCAAATTTTGCCAGTTTTCCAAGTACTTCCAAGAACATCATCCATACTTGGAAAACATAGCCAGCATTAGTCCATTACAGTGGACATGTCGCAATTTGGACCACAATTTGCCCATGGGTTTTGCCAGATCCCTGAGCAAAGAGATTTAGGAAGCAAAAAGGACTCAAGTTCTGAATTTGAGAGACCCACTTATCAAGTCAAGCCACCGAGTTAGAATCCAGACAGGAACATGATGGATTCCTGCTGGTGTCAAGCATCTGAAGTAAAAGATCGAGTTCAGCTGATCAAGGGAGGGGGGTTGGGTTCAAATCCCAGACAAAACCCCCAAAATGTCAACCTGAAAAATTATTAAAGCAATCAACCCAAGTAAGGTCTTTAATCAGTTATAACTCCTAATACAGCCTGAATTCAAATATAGCCTTAGACCCTTTCTAGCTGTGTGACCCTGGACAAGTCACTCAAGCCTGAGTTCTCTCATCTGTAAAATAAGCTGGAGAAGGAAATGGCAAATCACTCTAATATCTCTGCTGAGAAAACCTCAAATGGGGTCAAGAAGAATTAGACATAGGGGCAGCTAGGTGACACAGTGGATAGAGCACCGTCCCTGGAGTCAGGAGTACCTGAGTTCAAATCCGGCCTCAGACACTTAACACTTACTAGTTGTGTGACCCTGGGCAAGTCACTTAACCTCAATTGCCTCACAAAAAAAAAAAGAATTAGACATGACTGAAATAACTGAGCAACAACATAGATATGCATATGAATATATACAAATAATTGTCTAATATATTTAAATAGATGTAATTTGTGGGTGACTTGATGTGGGATCTGTCCCACCCTTGCAGAGAGTCTGAATAAAGTCATGCCAACAATGCCAAAAATCTAGTTGCTGGGGAAGGGCAGATAGAATGCAGGACTGCCAAGGCTGGATGATCTTTCCTTCAAGTCTCCAAAAGAGGTATTGGCTAGAATTATTTCCTGTCTGCCACTCCACAGATATCTCCAAGCTATGGGGCTGAGAATGAGTCCAGGAAGGAAAGCCTCTTGCCGGATCCCTCTCAAGGGATGTGGGTTGTCCTTAGCTCACACTTGCCAGCTTCATTCCCTCCCATCGAACATTAGTTACAGTGCAGCTAGGTGGTGCAGTGAATAAAGTACCGACCCTGGATTCAGGAGGGCCTGAGTTCAAATCCGGACTCAGACACTTGACACTTGCTAGCTGTGTGACCCTGGGCAAGTCATTGCCCCCCCCAAAAAAAATTTAAAAAGAAGTCAAGGAACTTGATGGAAGCTGGCTCCCCTATGTGTCTAGCTCCTGGACTACAGTCTGTTTTTCACCAGTCTGCTCCTTGCCTCCATCTCCCTCAAAGTCTCTTGAGATGTATCTACAACAAATAAATAAATCCCTTCTCCATTTATATAGCATCGAAGTTGAACATTGTGTCAGCCAATCAGGAGTCATATTTCCTTTCATGTATGCAGTAGAGGTCACAGAGTTGTCCCTCAGGAAAAACTGTCTGCCTCAGCTAGTTGGGAATTTTATTTGCATTTTGGAGCTGAAAGTGATAGATCATGATGTGGGCTTTGTAGCTCAAGCATAATTTATTCCACCTCACCCCCACCTGGTGGACAAAATCTATTGTAAAGTATAGGAAACTTGGGGTTTCTAAACCCACAGACAAACCTTACCCTATGATCTTTCCGGCTATAAGGATTTCAAAATAAGAACAGCAGCCTAAGTGCATTTAAATGCAAAAAAGAAAAAAAAAAAAGACTTTCTCAACCAGGCACCAGCATTTGAGTGATGCAAACTCCATCCTTCTCATGCTAATTTCAACATTCTAATGAATTCAGTAATACTGCAAGCATCAGCATTTAAGCATTCAACAAATCCACAGTCAAAAATTTGAAAAAAAATTCATCTCAGATGGAAATGACTAGCAAGGAAATATTCACCAGAAACCACCTGCATTTACAATCTTCAATTTGGGGGGGTGGGGAGGCAAAATTTCTCTAGAATCATATAAAAATAGGATATCAAGAAGTGGGAGTCCTTGAGACTCACATTTGTGAGGCTTCCAAATCATTCCCAGACAAGTCTCCACCTATAATATGTTGTTCTCTGGTTCTCCCCTTAAAATTTCCAAGATACCCTAAAAAGTTGGAATATTTCTCTTCTTTATTGTCATTGGCTATATGGCTGTTTTTCTAGTATCACTAGTATCCTAGTTCCACTTAAACACTTAACATCAATTCGTTTTGTCAAATGGATATTTACTTCTAAGATATAGCAAGAACAAAAGTATAAATATAAATATAAATATAAATAAATATACTCACATCCTTGTCTCAGATACATCAGCTGGGGGTCTCAAAGGTTGCTCCTGGTTCCTTGAGGTATTGATACTAGACTGGCTACAGAACCAGCCTGGCACACCTGGACACTGAATAGCCCTACAGATTCTGGAATGCTGGGATGACAAGACCCTCCAGGCTTTTCTAAACTCACAGTGTAATACGAGGATCTGCTCTCTTTAGGTAGAATGGAAAAGAACAAAGAACAAGGACTGAGGCCCATTTCTTGGGGCCACATGGCCTTATAGCATAGTCTCTCACTCCTAGCAAAGACACTGTGAGCAAAGAAGTCACTGGATGGGGCAAGGAGGACCAATGTAAAAAGCTATGGCTGGGGGCAGCTAGGTGGTGCAGTGGATAAAGCACCAGCCTTGGATTCAGGAGGACCTGAGTTCAAATCCAGCCTCAGACACTTGACACTTACTAGCTGTGTGGCCCTGGGCAAGTCACTTAACCCTCATTGCCCCACCAAAAAAACCCCAAAAAACAAAAAGCTATGGCTGAGGCTGAGGAGCCTTTGTGAAGCTCCTTTCAGCCTAAGACCCTCATCTTTATCCCTTGGCCACATGGAACTAGTTAAAAAATATCCTTACATGTTCTAGTGTCACTCCGAGGTCCCTCATGCCTCATCTTCACAGTGCTCCCCGGAGCAGGCTCCCTAAGCCTCCTCGACATGGAGAGATGCCATATTGAGGCACTCTAAGCACGTGCCCACACCCCCATTACAATTCAATTCATGTAAATTGGTAATTAAGATAAATCCAGGAGGCAGCTAGGTGGCACAGTGGATAAAGCACCGGCCCTGGATTCAGGAGGACCTGAGTTCAAATCCCACCTCAGACACTTGACATTTACTAGTTGTGTGACCCTGGGCAAGTCACTTAACTCTCATTGCCCCGTTCCCCCCCCCCCCCCATTAAGATAAATCCGGATCAGGAGAACTCTACATTCTTTTTCAAAACGACATTCCCCAGAATTCCATATGGAAATTCCAGACGGATTGATTCATAAGATAGGAATAAGAAAAGAAAAGGTAAAGGAGAAAACCAAAGAAGGGGGAACTGTCTCATAGTCCAGGGACTTCCTTTTCCTGTCAAGGTTTGTAGATTTTGAGGTTTTCCTCCCCCTCCTCCCAACCCCTAGACTTTGGACTTTGGTCTTGTTGCATTTAGAAACTACAGCTGCAGAAACCTGATGATTCACTGGCCCAGGGACAAAAGACTCAGGCACATTAACAGAGTGTGTTTAGTGATCATCTAATAGCCTAGTGGTTAATCCACTGTATTTTACATGTCCCCCACCCCTAGATTGAGTGCTCAGCTGATAGCAGCGGAATGGGTGGGGATGGATTGGACTTCCACCCCTGGATGCTGGAGGGTTATGTAATAAATGGTTGGGGAGCAAAATGGGTTTGCTCTTTTATTATATTTCCTGATTATTTACCCATACATTTATATTTTAAGGAAATTTTTCATTTACTGTTGTGATGTAATAGAATTTTTCTAAAGTTCTGGCTAGTCTGAGGAGAGCAGGCAGGAAATTCAAAGAGAGAAAATGTCGGGGGCAGGTGTGTGAGGGGGTAAAATCTAATTGAGTAGATCCCAACAATCCTAGATTTGGACCTGGAAAGAATGTCAGAGTCCACCCTCCTCATTTTACAAATGAAGAAACTGAACCTCAGGGAGATGAAATAATTTGTCCAAAATTACACCATAGTTTTAAGCATCAGGAGCAGAATTTGAGCCCAGGTACACTGAAACATACCACCTCCCTCCTCCCCCTAGATGAACTTGAACTAGGTTCTAGTGACTTAGAGGTAACATTAATGGGAACCTACAAAAACAGATCATAGCATTTTAAAAAATTGGTTAGCAGGGGCAGCTAGGTGGCGCAGTGGATAAGGTACCGGCCCTGGATTCAGGAGAACATGAGTTCAAATTTGACCTCAGACACTTTACACTTACTAGCTGTGTGACCTTAGGCTAGTCACTTAACCCCAATTACCTTACAAAAAGACAAAAACAAAAGCAAAAATTGGTTAGTGGGGCAGGAGGGCGGGGTGGTAGCTAGGTGGCACAGTGGATAGAGCACTGACCCTGGATTCAGGAGTACCTGAGTTCAAATCCGGCCTCAGGCACTTAACACTTACTAGCTGTGTGACCCTGGGCAAGTCACTTAACCCTCATTGCCCTGGGGGGGGGGTGGGGGAAGATGGGCCTTTGCTTTCATGGAAAGTGTAGGGTTGCTATTAAATTTGCTTTGCAATCAAACACAGGCAATACATCCTGCACTTTTCCTTTTCAACTGTGGGCCGAGCTCATTGTCTATCTGTTATTATCTGTCCCAGTTATATATACCGTTGGACAACCTCTATTCAGTGTCCATTCAGATATATGCTGAAATCTGGGCATTCTTTATCCATTTGTTCTTTCCTGTGTGGGTACATAGACCAAACTCCTTTGAATAATTACAGATAACCTTCAGAAGACCCTGCAGTGCTTTAGGGCCTGATGTAACCAACACAAAGTCATCCACAAACCTGAGCCTCGGGAGGGCCTCACCATCCACAGGAAATCCTCTTTGCACATGATTTACCCATCAGCTGGTGAATACTTTTGGCAAGCATACATTTTTCAATTTTATGCCTCATCTGAAGTTTAACTGAGGACCATTGAACATGGTTATTCATTATTTCAGGGAATCCTGAATGAGCTTAACTTTGGCTAGGAGATACCTAGTTCTTTTTTTTTTTTTTTTGCGGGGCAATGGGGGTTAAGTGACTTGCCCAGGGTCACACAGCTAGTAAGTGTTAAGTGTCTGAGGCTGGATTTGAACTCAGATACTCCTGAATCCAGGGCCAGCGCTTTAACCACTGTGCCATCTAGCTGCCCCCGATACCTAGTTCTAAAAGAGCCTATAAGGTGGCATTTTGTTCTTCTAAATAGAACTAATGTCTCTGCTCGTATGTGTACACTTGTGTGTGTGTGTGTGGGGAGGGTATAATCAGCAAACAATAAGAACAATGGAATCTTATACTTTCTACATCTTTCAGTCAATTGTAAGATGGTAAAGGTGTGGTCCACTT
This sequence comes from Dromiciops gliroides, assembly GCF_019393635.1. Lineage (NCBI taxonomy): Eukaryota > Metazoa > Chordata > Mammalia > Microbiotheria > Microbiotheriidae > Dromiciops > Dromiciops gliroides. Next base: position 277,727,071 of record NC_057863.1, on the reverse strand, counting down.
GAATATGCTTACTAAAGCCTACTTCTAATCATTGAGGATGTTTTCAATTCATGTATAGATGAACCTCATCCAGATTTTGTATTTAGGAGAGTGGGGGCGTTGAGGTTCTCTAGGTCACCTAGTTTGATATCAGTATGGTATACCTTTGTTACCTTCTCTTCCTTCAGATACCCTGTGTACTTTGTATGTCTTTTTGAGTATCATTTTGATACTCTAATACTTGGAAACTTCTGTGTAAAGGTGAGAAAAGATGATGATGGTACGGTGAGATAGATAGGAAAATATAGTTCAGGAGAAAAATATAAGGAAAATATATAGACTGCATGGAAGCCTCCTGTCACAGGAGAGAGATGGTTCTTAGGTATTCCTCAATAAAGAATTACACTCTTGGGGCAGCTAGGTGGTGCAGTGGATAGAGCACCAGCCCTGCAGTCAGGAGGACCTGAGTTCAAATCCAACCTCAGACACTTAACACTTACTAGCTGTGTGACCCTAGGCAAGTCACTTAGCCCCAATTGCCTCAGAAAAAAAAAAGAATTACAGTCTTGCACACAGTCCAATTAGAATCAAAATAGTCTTTTATTTGGCACTGGGGAAAGTGACAGTTGGAAGTCAAAGACTTCACCTCTGGGGAGGAGGGCTTAGAAACATTCTCCTCCTAGAACAGAGGGAAGGCAAAAGCTTTTATAAAGGATAGACAGGGTGTCTACTTGAAAATGGGAAAGTTCCCTTTTGGGGAAGCTTGGATGCTTGCCATATTCCTAAGAATGGAAGGGGATTTTTTGGAAACTATGGTCTTAACCTTTGGGGTCAGGTAGTAGCCACACCTAATTGACTTTCCTGCTATAGAATTTTATCTCCCCTTATTTTTATTTTATTTATTTTATTTTAATTAGTTAATTAATTAATTTGGGGGGGGGTGAGGCAATTGGGGTTAAGTGACTTGCCCAGAGTCACACAGCTAGAAGTTTCAAGTGTCTGAGGTCAGATTTGAACTCAGGTCCTCCTGAATCCAGGGCCGGTGCTTTATCCACTGGGTCACCTAGCTGCCCCTATCTCCCCTTATTTTTAAGGTGCATCCATCCTGATATCTAGTTGGTCAATCTAAACTTTAATAATCCCTTGATTCCTAGATATGTCTGTTCTATTATCTGGTCATCTTTGGTTTTGCTTCTCACAGAAGAAACTTCTTCTGATTTATCCTAAACCCCATGTCACTCCTATCTCTAATCTATTTATTCTATTTTCTTCAAAAAAAGGATTGGTGGATAAAGTTCATAGCAAGCATCATGTAGCACCACAAAGGATGAAAATGACTATATATTAGTAGACAGGAAAAGACTTCTTAAGGGTGTGGAGTTAACTCTGATTTAGTTGCCTGTGCACAGTCAGACCATTGACAATTCAGAGTTAAGATCAGAATTTATAGTAAATAAAAAATAAAAAATGAGAAAAAGTTATGATGTACAATTAGAAATATTTAACACTGAATTATTTATAAAAGCTATTGAAAGTTTAAAAATGGGAAACTGGGATAACTTATATGGCATCAACAAAGATGAAAATAATTTCCTCTTGAAGTCAAGCCAATGTAAATCAATTGCTACAATGAGGCCGCTAAAGGAGTCCAGAAAGGACCTTAGTCAGCAAACATTTAACTTGCCAAACAGAAAGCAATAGCTGCCAAAAGCAACACTGGGTTAGAATATAAACTCATCAGTAAAATCTTTCAAAGAAAGATGAAGGATGATTATGATTGCAGTATGGTAGGTCATGCAGGAGCCCAACTCCCCCTTTTTGCTCCAGTACCCTGATAAGGAAAGCCCCTTCCCAATACCCTGGTCAGGGAAGCCTCAGCAGTAAAGAAACCACCCCCTGGGGCAGCTAGGTGGCGCAGTGAATAAAGCATCGGCCCTGGATTCAGGAGGACCTGAGTTCAAATGCCGTCACAGACACTTGACACTAGCTGTGTGACCCTGGGCAAGTCACTTAACCCTCATTGCCCCCACCCCCCCACAAAAAAAAAAAAAGAGAGACCACCCCAATCAGTGACAGCCAACTTCAGAACTCTGAACCCAGGACATCCTTTAGCAGAAATCTGAGTGCAGATATACACTATAGGAAGTAGAAGCAAGGGGCAAAAATCTAGGAATGCAAGTCAGGACCAAACAAGGCCTGACCACCCCATGCAAGAGGTTTGGAGGGAGCAGAGCCTGGCTCTGGCCCTAAGTCCCAAATCAAGAATTGAGGCTAGGGGGGCAGCTAGGTGGCACAGTAGATAAAGCACCAACCCTGGATTCAGGAGGACCTGAGTTCAAATTCAGCCTCAGACACTTGATCCTTACTAGCTGTGTGACCCTGGGCAAGTCACTTAACCCTTATTGCCCTGCAAAACAAAACAAAACAAAACAAAACAAAAAAGGATTGAGGCTAGGTATCTGAGTTTAATCTTTTTTTTTTTTTTTTTTGGTAAGGCAATTGGGGTTAAGTGACTTGCCCAGGATCACACAGCTAGTAAGTGTTAAGTGTCTGAGGCCGGATTTGAACTCAGGTCCTCCTGACTCCAGGGCTGGTACTCTATCCACTGTGCCACCTAGCTGCCCCCTGAGTTTAATCTTACAGAGTTGTGTGGTTTTTTTTTTTTAAGAATGTTAATAGAAGAGGGGACTTTCAAGTATTCCTAATGAAAAGATCAGAGTTGAGTAGAAACTTTGAAGCTTCTACTTCACAGGAGAAGACATAGAAAGCCCTGAAGATCTAGCACTCTAAACTTCAAAGACCTAGATGTGTCTGATCCTGAGAGGGGGAGGTCAGCATAATAGCCCTTAGTTACCTGGAGAAACCAAACAAATCTGACCACTCTACGCAAAATTTCCATAGGGAGAGGTTCCTGGTTCTGGCATAAAATCTCAGTTCAGGAACTGAGAGTAGAGAGGTAGTAAAATGCAGAAAACCCTAATCACTATCAAGAATTATAGTAGATCCAGAGATGCTCACACATCTAGTCTGAGAGGAGAGAATAACAGACTCAAAGAAAAAAATGGAGGTTCCTCAAAAACTACCCCAAATACCTGGAAGACATGAAGCAAGAGATTTACCAAAAAACAAACAAAAAACAAAACAACAACAACAATAAATCTAAATAAAATCTCTGGAGGAAAAAAAATGGAAGGAGAATAAATAGTTTAGAATAGGAAGTGGTAAACCTTATCAAAGTAATAGACTCTGAAAATTAGAATAAGCCAAACAATGACCCCATGGGACAACAAGAAATATTAAAACAAAACCTAAAGGTCAAGTAAAGCTCATTTAAGAACCATTAAACTACCTGAAAACCATCATTAAGATTTTAAAAATATATATACTAGACACTATATTTCAAGAAATCACAAATGAAAACTGACCAGAATCAGAGAGATAAGTAAATTACCTCTTGAAAGAAACCTCTAAAGGAAAAGTACCAGGAACATCATAGCTAAAATCTTGGGCTTCTACATAAAGAAAAACCATTGCAAACATCCAGAAAGAAGGTGTTTAAGTACAGAGGAACCAAAATCAGGATCACCCAAGATCTGGAAGCTTCTACTATAATCAAGAGGAGCTTTTGAAATACAATATTCCAAAACACAAAAGATGTAGACTTTCTTTTCTTTTCTTTTTATTTTTTTTTTGGGGGGAGCGGGACAATAAGGGTTACCTGCTCCAGACATGGACTTTCAATCAAGAATGACATCTAAGGGCAGCTAGGTGGCACAGTGGATAAAGCACCAGCCCTGGATTCAGGAGGACCTGAGTTCAAATCTGATCTCAGACACTTGACACTAGATTTGTGACCCTGGGCAAGTCACTTAACCCTCATTGCCCTGAAAAAAAAGAAAAAAAAATGACATCTAGAATAGCTGAGTATAATAATCCTATAAGGGGAAAAGTTGGATCTTTAATGTCTGATGAAAAAACCACAGCTGAGCATGATCTTAGAAATTAAAACACAAATTAAGATAAAGCTAGAAAAGTAAATTTGAGCAATTTGAAGGAGATATATAATTATTTATTGTTAATATTCTAACAAGGGAAGAAGAAACAAGTGTCCCTTGAAAATAAGAACCTTAATCTTTTCAAAGGATATTGAGGGAATTAAATAAGAAAAATTAGAGGGTGGCTAGGTGGCACAGTGGATAAAGCACCAGCCCTGGATTCAGGAGGACCTGAGTTCAAATCTGGTCTCAGACACTTGACACTTACTAGCTGTGTGACCTTGGGCAAGTCACTTAACTCTCTTTGCCCCACCAAAAAACCCCACAACAAAACAAATAAACAAACAAACAAAAAAAGAAAAACTAGAGACCATGCATGGGTTGGTTCAATTCTAAGAGTTTTAAGTGGGGAACCAGAAGGGAGAGTAAAAGGAATACATCAATATAGAAAGGAAGAAGAAGCAGATGGAATCTATTACTAATCATTAGAAGAAGATTATACAAATATAGATAAAGAGGTGGGGGAAGTAGACAACAGATGAACCATACTCTTATCTGAACTGGACAAAAGAGGATTGAAGGGGCGGCTAGGTGGCGCAGTGGATAAAGCACCGGCCCTGCATTCAGGAGGACCTGAGTTCAAATCCAGCCTCAGACACTTGACACTTACTAGCTGTGTGACCCTGGGCAAGTCACTTAACCCCCATTGCCCAACAAAAACAAAAACAAAAACAAAAAAAAAAGAGGATTGAAAATATAAACATAGACACACATACACAAATGGTTTGCTGTAGAAATACATCACATTCAACAAACAAGAAAACAAGTAGGAATGGCTGGTAGAGGTAAAAGGGAGGATAATAATCACAAGCAAACAAATTTTCCTGATCCTACAAAAAAGAAAGAAAAGAAAAGAAAAACTAAAGGAAAAGTAAATAATGAGACTCTAAGTGGGAGAGGTGTGCTCATCAATTGAGAAATAGCTAGGTAAATTGGGATACAGGGCTGTAACAGATTATTGCACTGTAGGAAATGATGAAAGAGGTCATTTCAGAGATTCCTAGGTAGTATAAACTGGCAAAAAGTAAATTGAACAGAACAGAAGAACAATTTATATGACAACCATAGCTATAAAGTAAAACAGTTTTGAAAAACTTAAGAACTCTGATCAAAGCAACGACCAGTCATGTCTTCAGAAGATCTTTAATGAAGCATATCTCCTACTTGTGATGGAGAGCAGATGGACTCAAGGTGCAGAAAGAAACATTCATTTTTTGATATGGTCACTATGTGGATTTGTTTTACTTGACCATGATTATTTGTTTCAAGGAAAGGTTTGTTTTGTTTTGTTTTCTTTGTTTTATTTTTTCTTTTCTTTTCTTTTTTGCAGGGTAATGAGGGTTAAGTGACTTGCCCAGGGTCACACAGCTAGTAGGTATCAAGTGTCTGAGGTTGGATCTGAACTCAGGTTCTCCTGAATCCAGGATCCAGGGCTGGTGCTTTTATCCACTGTGCTACCTAGTTGCCCCTGTTTTGTTTTGTTATTAATGGGGGGGGGGGAGTTGTATTTGGAAAGGAGAGGAGGACTAGCAATAGGAATGCAAAAAAAAAAAAAGAAACAAAAAAAGATTATTGTTGCCTTTGTGTGTGTGTGTGCAGTTTTTGTTTTAAATTTTTGCAGGGCAATAAGTGTTAAGTGACTTGCCCAGGGTCACACAGCTAGTTAAGTGTCAAGTGTCTGAGGCTGGATTTGAACTCGGGTCCTCCTGAATCCAAGGCCAGCGCTTTATCCACTGTGCCACCTAGCTGCCCCCTATTGTTGCATTTTTTAATGCAGAGGGGAAAACAGTATAAAGTTTAGGAGACACAAACAAGCAGGAAAGCTTTGAAACCAATAGATTGAATTTATTAAATGCTTGCTGAGTTGTTTCATTGGTGTCCTACTCGTCATGACCCCATTTAGGGTTTTCTTGGCACAGATATTGGAGTGGTTTGCCATTTCCTTCTCCAACTCATTTTACAGATAAGGGAACTGAGGCAAATAGGATTAAGTGATTTATCCAGGGTCCCAGAGCTAAGACCAGATGTGAACTCAGGAAGATGAGTCTTCCTGGCTATAGGCCAGGTGCTCTATCCATTGTGCCACCTAGATGCCCCGAATAAAAAATTCATGTTTTTTTAAAATATTGTCTCCCCTATTAGACTGAACTCCCTGAGATCAGGTACTGTATTTTGCCTTTTTTTTTTTGTATCTCCAGACTTTAACACAGTATATGGTAAATAGTAGATATTTAACAAATGTTTAGTTAACTAAAATTAAAGTCAGTTGTTTATAATAGATTTTTGTTTTCATGTGCAATTCTCTTTTTTCTGTTTTTTTTTTGTATATGGAAACATTGATGTTTGATGATACTTGTTAAGTACAGAACAACAAAAAATTAAAATTAAAAAAAAATTTAAGCCAGAAAGCAGCAGTGGAAGAAAAAACAAACAAAACCCCACAATCATAGAACAAAGTGAAGCAAGCAGATGGACATTTTGGCAGTTCCAACCTCAACAAGCACAATTTTCATGAAGACAGGCTGGTGACCTTGGCCTAACTGACATCATACTATAGTATAGCCAAGTGAGTTAAACAGACACAGGTGGTAACTGATAGTAGGCGGGCACTGGGAGGGGAGAAAGGATCACACTCCTGTCCAGAAGAAATCACATGGTCTCTATGCAAAAAAAAAACTATGCTAGAAACTTTTAACCTCACATTTTACAAGGTGTCCCTAATTTTACCATTTCCATTTCCTTTTTTAGGTTTTCAACATTTCCTTTATTATGTTAGCACAGGGCAGGGTCAACTCTACCTCTTTAGTGTCCCCAGAATATTTGGCTTGGTTTGGATCTTTTAAGGACCATAAAACTGTCTTTAAAATATAGCAGGCATTAGGGGCAGCTAGGTGGCACAATGGATAGAGCACCAGCCCTGGATTCTGGAGGACCTGAGTTCAAATCCAGCCTCAGACACTTGACACTTACTAGCTGTGTGACCCTGGGCAAATCACTTAACCCCAATTGCCTCACCAACCCCCCCCCCCAAATATAGCAGGCGTTAGAGTTCTATGGGTTTTCTTTGGCTTCCCTCCCCCATGCCCCTGGCCCGGTGTCAATGGTACCTTCTCATCTTCTCCACCTCACCTCCCTTTTCAGCTTTTTCTGTTTTGTCTACCCCTGGTAGATTGTAAGCTCCTTTAGGGGAGGGACCATCTCTTTTTCTCCATACGTTATTTGTATCCCCAGTGCTTACCATATAGATGTTTGTCTTTTTGAAGAGGACCAAAGACATGATGGCAATGTCCTGACTCCATGGTGAATTGGATTTAAATGAGGCAGAATTGCTCCAGGTCATCAGCCTCCCTCTCTTCCAGAGTCATCAAAATACAGTTGTAAGATAAAAGTCAAAACAGCTGGTGATCGCCTGGGATGCAGTGAATGATCTTGATGTCTTCAATGTCTGACCAAACTCTAAGCATTCCACTGCACGTGCTTCAGCTGCCTTCATGGCTAGTGGAACAAATTGTTCTCATCCTCCCATTCTACCGGGGAAAGTGTTAACGTGATTGGGGTAGACATCCCCCACTAACTCACCACGGAATTTGAAGCCCTTAGGCTAACCACATCCTGGTTTTACCAGGGTGTGGCATTGTGCATGCTACAACTTCTTGGAGACACAGGTGAGAGTTGGGTGACAAGTGTACACCAAAAGTGGATGAGCAGCCCTGAAAAGGGCTTGGCAAGCCCTCCTACTGGAGGGGCTGTTGTTGTTTGTCCTTCATTCTCAAAGAGGACCATGACATCAGGGTGATATGACTTGCAGAGAATTTAAGTGAGGGAGGGCTGTGTAAAGGTCACCAATCTCACTCTCTCCTCCAGAGCTATCTGGGTCCAGTGGCAAGATGTACATCAGGACAACTGGAAATGGCCCCCAATGTTTTAAGGCAATTGGGGTTAAGTGACTTGCCCAGGGTCAAACAGCTAGTAAGTATCTGAAAAGAGATTTGAGGGGCACCTAGGTGGCGCAGTGGATAGAGCACCGGCCCTAGAGTTGGGGTACCTGAGTTCAAATCCAGCCTCAGACACTTAACACTTACTAGCTGTGTGACCCTGGACAAGTCACTTAACCCCAACTGCCTCACTAAAAAAAAGAGAGATTTGAACTCAGGTCCTCCCAACTTCAAGGCCAGAGCTCTATCCACTGTGCCATCTCGTTACCACCAGAGGTGCTAATCCTCCTGGGATACCCCATACACTCCTTGGCACATAATATGTGCTTAATAAATGTTTATTTACTCAACAACTAAAATAAAAGTATAGAGAAACAGCATGGAATAGAGAATAGGAGTGCAGGATTTATAATCATTAAGATATGCATCCTGGGGGCAGCTAGGTAGTACAGTGGATAGAGCACCGGCCCTGCAGTCAGGAGGACCTGAGTTCAAATTCGGCCTCAGACACTTGACACTTACTGGCTGTGTGACCCTGGGCAAGTCACTTAACCCCAATTGCCTCACTAAAAATAATAATAATAAAAAATTTAATAAAGATATGCATCCTGATTCTACCTCTGACACTTAGCTATAGGATCAAGTGCAAGCCACCAATTGGTAGCTAGGTGGTGCCATAGTGCATAAAGCACTGGACTAGGAATCAGGAAGACTCTTCTTCCTAAATTCAAATCTGGCCTCAGACACTTACTAGCTGTGTAACCAACCAACAATGAATCTCAGTTTTCTCATATGAAAAACAGGGATGGTAATATCTTCCTTATAGGGTGGTTTGTGAGGCTCTAATGAGGTAATATATATATATATATATATATATATATATATATATATATATCATTCTTCGTTTTGTTGTTTTGTTTTGTTTTTGTAGGGCAATGAGGGTTAAGTGACTTGTCCAGGGTCACACAGCTAGTAAGAGTCAAGTGTCTGAGGCTAGATTTGAACTCAAGTCCTCCTGAATCCAGGGCTGATGCTTTATCCACTGCACCACCTAGCTGCCCCCTAAAGCATTCTTCAAGCATGAAAGCACTATATTATCACCTGAGAGGCAGGTGGCATAATGGACAGAGGGCTGGCCCAGGAAGTCTTGGGTTCAAATCTTATTTTTTATACATGTTAGCTGTATGATTGTGTACAATTCATTTGACCACTCAGTGTGCCAGGAAACTCTCTCAGACTATGATTGGCAGAGGGGTTGTTTATCTGCACGTGTGGAGGAAATTTTAGCACTAGCATTTCCCCACACCTGATGAAGTCACAAATCTGAATACAAAAAAGTCAGCTACTGGGGGCAGCTAGGTGGCGCAGTAGATAGAGCACCGGCCCTGGAATCAGGAGTACCTGAGTTCAAATCCAGCCTCAGACACTTAACACTTACTAGCTTTGTGACCCTGGGCAAGTCACTTAACCCCAATTGCCTCACTAAAAAAAAAAAAAGTCAGATATTATGGTAATGATGATGATGGTTATCAGATCACCTTTCATAGTGAATATAATCACAAAATGCTGAATAAAATATGTTTATGTAATACACTAATGCTTTTTAAAAGTATTCATCATACTTTTAAGATAAAAAAAGATATGCCCAACCCACCACTTAGACCACAAGTGTTGTACATTGCACATGTTTTCAAACTTTTTCAATGTATTGATCAGTTATGCTGATTTGGGGGGGCTTTTTTTCTTGTTTTTAATATTTTAAAAATACTTGTTATATTTGATGGCTCCCTGAGTGGAGGCAGAAGGAGAGAGATACTGGGACAAACTATGGTGATATGCAGTAATATACAGCATAGACCAAAAGTCACGATGTTTTAATAACTTTTTGAAAATTATTTTTTCTTTATTTTCTGCCCTTTATAAGATTTGATTTTTCAAATGTAATATAGATTCATTTCCTATGTAAACTGTATATAATGCTATGGTATTGTAAACTAAAAATAAAAAATGAATGAATTATTAAATATTGAAGGCCCTTCGTGACTTCTGGCCCATGCTGTATAAAATAAGTCATTTAAAAACTTATTTTTTAAAAAAACTAAGCCTGAAAAAAAAAGTATTCATCATGACCAAGCAGGGTCTATACTAGAGATGCAACAGTAGGTAAGCATGAGAAAAATTTGCTGTCATTCAGTCATTTTTCAGTTGTGTCTGACTCTTCATGACTCCATTTGGGGTTTTCTTGGCAAAAATACTGGAGTGGTTTGCCATTTCCTTTTCTAGCTCTTTTTACAGATGAGGAAACCAAGGCAAACAGGGTTAAATGACTTGCTCAGGGTCATATAGCTAGTAAATGTCTGAGGCTGAATTTGAATTCAGGTGTTCCTGACTCTGGGCCCATTACTCTATACACTGCACCCAATGAGAAAAACTATCAACATTCAAACAAAACCCTCCCCAAATCCATATGATTATATCATCACATGCAGAAAAGCCATCTTATAAAAATCTAACATAATAAGAACACTAAAAAAATAAGGAAATAGGGTAGTTTTTTTTTCCTCAGCATAACATAAAGTATCAACCTGAGACCAAGAATCAATATAATATGTAGTGAAAAAATAGGATTCTCACTTTCACAACTTCTATTTGACATAGCTTTGGAAATGCTAATGTAGTAGACATGACAGATATGAGGGAACATTCAGACCACAAGAGAGAAACAGATGCTGAGTCACCAGGTCCAGAGCAACTGCAAACCAGAATACTGTTGGTGGGTGTAATTGCTTGAACCACTGTCAGTGATCTTTGAAAGATTGTGAAGAATGAGGAAGGAGAGAGATAGAGAGACAGAGACAGAGAAATAGAGACAGAGACAGACAGAGACAGAGAGACAGACACAGGGACAGACACAGAGACAGACATAGACACAGACACAGAGACACAGAGACAGAGAGAGAGAGAGAGAAACAGAGACAAAAGGGCAGCTAGGTGGCGCAGTGGATGGAGCACCAGCCCTGGAGTCAGAAGTACCTGAGTTCAAATCCGGCCTCAGACACTTAACACATACTAGCTGTGTGACCCTGGGCAAGTCACTTAACCCCAATTGCCTCACTAAAAAAAAAAACAAAAAACCTGAGACAAAGATAGAGGGAGAGAGAGAGACAGGGACAGAGAGACACACATACAGACAGAGACAGTGACACACACACACAAAGAGGGAGAGACAGAGACTGAGACAGAGACAGAGAGAATAGAGCCTACAAATTCTAGGACAGTGAGTTTGACTTTGATTATTGAAAAAAATTCCAGAATATAGTAGTGAGCATCTAGGAAAGGAAGTAGTCCTCACAAAGAGCCAGCATGTTTTCATCAAGAGCAGAGTTTGTCAGACTAACCCCATTACCTTTTTCAAAAGCTTTTCTAGATTGTTAGATTAGATAGGTAGATAGATGGATGGGTAGACAGAAGGATAGATGGATGTGGAAAGATAGGTAGATGGAAGGATGGATAGAAAGTTAAATAGAGCATTTATTAGGCACTTACTATGTGCAAGGCACTATACTAAATGATCTGGTATACAAATACCAGTGAACAACAAAGTCCTTACCCTCAAGGAGCTTATAGTCTAAGGGGGGGTGGAGCACAACACATAACCAGAAGCTAGAAAGCTGGGGAGGATCATGCAGGGATAAGGAGGTAAGACTAGATAATGACTAGAGTGAGTATGGGTGGGGCCTTTCATGAAATGGTAGTCCTGGCTAGGATTCACTGATCAGGAGAGCAGAAGAATATTGTTGATACGGTTCATCTCAAATTTTGCAAAGCATGTAGTAATTCTTTTTTTGTAGTTAATAATAATAATAATTACAACAACCAGCATTTATATAATTTATATAATTGCTTTAAAGTTTGCAAAGTGATTTGCAAACACTATCTCACTGAATCCTTATAACCCTGTGAGGTAGGTACTTTTATTATCCCCGTTTTGTAGATGAGGAAACAGGCTGGGAGGAATTAAGTGATTTGTCTGTGGACATTCAGTTTGTAAAGATCTGAGATGGAATTAGAACTTGGGCTTTCCCGACTCTGGATTCAGCCCTGCTCCAAGGTGCCACCTCCCTGTCATAAGATGAGAGGTATGGGCTAGATGATGGTTCAATTAAATGTATTTGGAATTGGTTGAATGGTGAGACCCCCAAAAGACATGGTTAGATGTTAACCTGGAAATAGGTCTTTAGTGAAGTGTTTCAGGGATCAAGTAGTTGATACTGTAGATTTTAACATTTTTATCAATGAGTTAAATAAAAGGATAGATAACTTGTTACATGACAGGGTCAGATTCCAAAAGACTTTGAATGGTTAGAATATTGGGCTGAATCTAATAAGTTTAATGGAGATAAATATGAAACCTTAAAGCTGGGTTTTAAAAAAAATCAACTTTAAAGTACAAAACAGGGGAAGAGCAACTAAATTGGAGATCATGTGAAAAAGATCTGGGGTTTTTAGTCAATTTCAAGCTCAATATAGGTAAAAAATGTCTTATGATAGCCAAAAGGGCAAATGTCATCTTAGGTTGCATTAAGAAGAGCACCATTTCCAGGGTTATTGAGCTGAGAGTACCTCTGAACTCTGTTCCAGTCAGTATATATCTGGATTAATGTGTCCAAATTTAGATGCCACATTTTAGGAAGCATGTTGATAAGCTAGAAAGTGTTCAGAAGGTGGTAAAGGCCTGGAGATCATGTTATGTGGAGATCGGTTAAAGGAACTGATGTTTAATACAGAGAAGAGAAAATTTAGGAGAGATATGATAAACGTCAAGTATTTGAAGACAAATAATATGGAAATGGGAATAAACTTGTCCTGTCTGGCCCAGAGGGTAAAAGTAAGAGCAATGTGTGGAAGTTGTGAAGAGGCAAGTTAAAGCTTGGTCTAAGCTTAACCATACCAACAACTAGGGCAGCCCCAAAGTGGAACGGAGTGCCTTTGAAGTCAGTGATTTCAGGGGCAGCTAGGTGGCACAGTGGATAGAGCACCGGCCCTGGAGTCAGGAAGACCTAAGTTCAAATCCAGACTCAGACACTTAACACTTACTAGCTGTGTGACCCTGGACAAGTCACTTAATCCCAATTGCCCCGCCAAAAAAAAAAAAAAAGATTGTGAAGTCAGTGATTTCACCCTCAATAGTGGTCTTCAAATAATACTGGGTGTGCTACAGGGCAGGAATTCTTACTTTTTTATCTCATGGCAATCTGGCAAAGCTTATGCATCTCTTCCCAGAATAATGCTCTTAAATAATACCTATGTTTGGGGCAAACTGCCTCAGTTTACCCAGATAACTCGAGGAGACCACCAAGTCAAGTAGAGACAGATTTATTACATTCCTGCAGGAATGGGCAAACTCAATGACTGAGTCGCAATAGCTAATACATGCCTTGACCTTTTATAGGAATGTTGGTCAGAGGGGAAGTCCCCACGCACACTAGGGCGAGCTCAGAATCTAACATACAATCCTGTCTCACCCAGGGTGCGTGTTTACCTCGTGATCAATGTATGGAGACATGCATACGTGTTCCAGGAACAAGGGGGAAAAGGGGAGGGGGAACAAGGTCAAACCAAAGGAAGAGGGAACAGGGGAGTGACAGTCAGATATTTCAGATCTCTCAGTTCCCACTGACTCCCCTCTCCCGGCCCCTATCTCTAAAGATATTCAACTTGAATAACAGGAGGAGTCACTCAGGTGTTTCAGCATTGTTTTGTAGTCGTGTTAATTTTAGAAGGATGACAGGGTTAAAATTTATCTTCGGGTATGTTGGGAAATCAAAGAAATAGAATAAAGAATAAAATAATAATCCATTGTTGGGACCCTAGGGTCAAGCGGATTCTGCTCTGAGAAAAAGAGACATGTCACTTAACATCTGGTCTCAACTTAATTGCTGCATCTTGTGCTGAGCCCTGTCCTTTCTTCTTGAGTCCTGAGTATTGAATTGGTGGGCAAACTCCCTGACCCACTCAACAGGGACTGGGGTTCTGACACATGATGGATTCCAGATAAAACTAATATGTAGCTGACAAGTGGGGAGACTGAGCAGAAGTAAAAATGCTGTTATTTGGCAATAAAACTTAAAGGAGACAGTGAGAATTTGACAAGCAATAAACTTTTAAACTAACTATACTGGGGTGGGGCTGGGTATCTTCCAGACCCCATCCTCAGAATTTAATCTGACTCAAATCCATAATCATCACATACACCTAGAAGCAATACATAGCACTTCAAAGAAAATCAGTTGTTTCACTCTGATGCTTGTGTCCCTATTGAATAGTTACAGGTTTTAGACTTTCTCCAGCTTATCTTTGAGAGGGACTGAAAAAGGATTAAGACCAGGAGAGGAATGTAAACCCAGTCCCAAAACTCATTGGTATGGGACTGTCGCCTTATTGGTATAGCACAAGGACCTGCCCTTGGGTGAGGGACAGAGTGGAGTGGAGTTGTTGAGAGCATGAGAGAAAAGAGTCACTTGGAGTTCTCTCTTCATGCTTTGAGTCATTTCCAGTGACTCCAAGTTTGGGCTACCAGCTTTGAGAGGGAAGATGGAAGAGCTCACCCCCACTTCAGGTTGCTGAAGGAAAAGATTCCAGGAAGAAGCCAACATGAGAGAAGCTGGAAGTCTCTTTCATGTCCCTGACCCCAGCTCACCATGCTAGACTGTGGCATGTTTCCCCTTGAGTGAGAACTAGGACTCTTGCTTGAGTTGAGTTGTCTCATTCCCAGAGAACTCCTTCACTATGATATGATATGATATGATATGATATGATATGATATGATATGATGATATAATCTACATATTCATACTCTGATTTCTATTTTGCTACACTTTGGATAAATGGGTTTCTTTGATATTCGTTATGTGTGTGTTCATTGTAGAACTGGAATTTGGTGGGAAATGGATAAAGGCTTAGAAACAGCACAAAAGAATTAGGAGAACATTGTACACAGTAACAGCAACATTATGCGATGATCAACTTTGATAGACTTAGCTCTTCTCAGCAATACAATGATGATGATTGATTATAATGGCAAAACATATGGTACCTACTTTGCTGGGCTAATATGAAGAAAATTCTTTGTCGAGTTTAAGGTACTTGATCCAAGACAATTTCAAAAGAATCATGATGGAAAATGCTCTCCACATCCTGAGAATGTAGTCTGAATGCAGATCGAAGCATGGTATTTTCATTTTTTGTGCGTGTTTTTTTCCTTTCTTGTTATTTTCCTCTTTTGTTCTGATTTTTCTCTCACACATCACTAATGTGAAATATGTTTAACATGATTGTAAATGTATAACCTATATCAGATTGCTTGCTGTCTTGAGGAGGGGAAAGGGGAGGGAGAAAAATTTGGAACTCAAATCTTAGAAAAATGAAGGTTGAAAACTATCTTTGCATGTAATTGGGGGGGAAATTAAATACTATTTTTTTTTTTTTTAGTGAGGCAGTTGGGGTTAAGTGACTTGCCCAGGGTCACACAGCTAGTAAGTGTTAAGTGTCTGAGGCCGGATTTGAACTCAGGTACTCCTGACTCCAGGGCCGGTGCTCTATCCACTGCGCCACCTAGCTGCCCTGGAAATTAAATGCTATTAAGAAAATGAATAGAATGTGGAATCCTCCTCCCAATATTAATGACAGTAATCAAAAGTTAGAGAGAGCCCAATCATATCCTCCTAGACTAATAATATCTAAGAGAGCATATAGATAAACTTCTAGTCCAGTAGCTCCTCTCTCTGAGGAAAGCAGAGTGGATGCCTCTGGCCCCAATTGTCTCCTTCCATTTTTGGCAGAAATTAAAGTCTTCCTTGGAGAAAGGTAGCAGGAAGAAGCTAGAGATGTCCATCTATTCCGCCTCCTTTTGAGCCACACAATGACAACCCCATGCTACATGTGGAGGAAAAGGCCTTGTAACATGAGGGTTCTCACTATATTAAAAAAAAATTCAAAGACCCCCCCCGCCCCACCCCCCCAGGTTAAGAACTTCTGCTGCAGAAGATGTTCTTGTTCAGGTACAAATTGGGCAGCTGGCCTCTTAATACTGTCCCAATTCTGAAATTCTGTAACTCTCTGAAATATTTGGGAGTTCCTAGATCTATAATGAAGATTGCAATAAAAATATAATGAGAGAAATAGGAAGGACTAAGCAGATGGAAAAGGAAATTTAGTGTTCATGGTTAGATGGAATCATTACTGAAAAATAAATTCATTTACATATGTAATGTAATAATACTCAAAATATTGATGGGTTTCTTCACAAAACTGGATAAAGACATACTGAAATTTATATGGAAAGTCAACTGAGCAAGAATATAAAGGTGGCACACTGTGGGAAAACACGTGATGAAGGTAGACCTACGTTCTCAGACCTACTATTAAAATTATCCGATGGTGGGCAAAATATAAAGAACCATATTGATGGAAGGATAGAAATGCTCAATATCTCAACAAATTATGCAGAAAATCGGTGTTTGATAAATCTACAGCCAATAAAAACTAGAAGTACTTATTATTTGATAGATGAACTTGTTAAAAAGTGGTTAGCAATATGGTAAGAAATAGACTTATATCTTATACTGTACATAGTCAGATCCAGTTGGGTGATATCTATAAAAATAAAAAGTGAACTAAGTAGAATAATGCATTTATCTTAATTTTTGAAGGATAAAATTTTAAACCATCAAACAATGCAAAAAATATTAAGGCTAGGAAGATGCATTCCACTACATAATAAAAAAAATGTTAAACAATAAAACCCAATATAATCAGAAGAAAAATAACAGACTTGAAAAAAATATTTATGGTATATATGACAAATTAAAAATTATATCTAAACAATAAATGCCTTCAACAAAGAGGATAATGATGAATAGGATGCAGAAGAGAACCCTGTACTCTCTAAAAAGTAAATGAGAGTCTGTTAGACTTAAAAATGTTGAAGGAATGAGTATTCATCAACTGAAAGAGGGTCTGCTCTTTCCCCAACTTTCTCTCCCAGTACCAATCCAGTAAAAGTCACTGTAACATTCTTTGTCTTCTTTGGTCTAAATTTTTCTTGTATACTCAAATATAAAAAAAGCCCAGGAGTTAGCTAGAGATAAACAAACATTTTAATTAGGACAGAGGGCCAAACCTGTCTAAATAGAAGTCCTTTTGTCCCTTCATGGAGCCCCAAAGAAGTTCTCCATAAGTGTAAGCTCTCTATTGGACTCTGGGAGGTGTTTCCTTTGTAGAATTCTACCCTTTCTCAGTGTCTTTCTCGAATCCTGATACAAAAGCTGCTGTCAGTTACTGCTGCTCTAGGGATGCTGGTACTAGTTTCAGTAGTAAGTTATTTATTGACTCTTACAGGACCTTCATGACTTCTGATCTTCCAAAGTTCACAAATTCAATCCCATCAGTTATATCTAAAAAAATGGTTACCTTTTTTTTTTTTTTTTTTTTTTTTTTTTTTTGCGGACCCTCTGTTTGCCCAGGGCATGTCCCTACTTTCAGCTAGATATGTTTTCACCTACTGTAAGAAATAGAACTCCAATAACTTCTGGAACTCAGCATTGGTGATGTGTCAAAGGCTCATTTATTGTCATTCTCATGAGAATGGGCCACTCCCTAACAAAGAGAACAAGGGTGCAGGCTCGCTGGGCTGGCCTATCCCTACCAGCGATTGGCCCTCCCCCTAGTTAATCAATCAAACACAGCATCCCCACCCCTCCATATATATTTATAGTACCTACTGTGTGCTAGGCTCAGTGCTAAACACTGGATATACATAAAAGATAAAGAAAGATAGTCCTTACCTTCAAGGAGTTTACAATCTAATGGGGGAAGATAACACATTAGAGGAAAGGAAGAAAGTATTTGGGCTATCTAGGTGTCAAACTAGGTAGCAGTCCTGGGGCTAGAGTCAGGAAGACTCATCTTCCTGAGTTCAAATTTGGCCTCAGACATTTACTAGCTGTGTGACTTCCTGGGGCAGCTAGGTGGCACAGTGGATAAAGCACTGGCCCTGGATTCAGGAAGAACTGAGTTCAAATCCAGCCTCAAACACTTAGCACTTAGTAGCTGTGTGACCCTGGGCAAGTCACTTAACCCCCATTGCCCTGTAAAAAAAAAAAAAAGTGATTTGCTCAAGGTCCTGACTCTTAGTCTTGTACTCTTCACAGAACCATGGTTAGTAAACTGTATGAGAGTTCAAGAGCACCTAGGTATAACATTGAAGTTAAGATGAACAAGACAGCAGCAAAAGGAGAAAGAAATGGGGCAGCTAGGTGGTGCAGTGGATAGAGCACCGGCCCTGAAGTCAGGAGGACCTGAGTTCAAATCTGGCCTCAGACAATTGACACTTACTAGCTGTGTGACCCTGGGCAAGTCGCTTAACCCCAATTGCCTCACCAAAAGAAAAAAAAAAGAATAAAAAAGGAGAAGGAAATGTTAAAATACATTAGTGGGCTACCTCCATGAATGATCTCCATACTTTAAGGGAAGCTTTTTTTTTTTGACTCTATGAAACACCAGTGTACCCTGCTTGAAGTCTATCCTGAAGATATTTTGAATTTAATATGTCCCACACAGAACTCATTATCTTTCTCCTCAAACCTAATCCTCTGCTGAACTTGTATATTACTGTCAATGGCACCATCATCATTCCAGATGCTCAAATTCACAATCTCAACATCATCCCACTATCACTCACCT
Organism: Dromiciops gliroides; assembly: GCF_019393635.1. Lineage (NCBI taxonomy): Eukaryota > Metazoa > Chordata > Mammalia > Microbiotheria > Microbiotheriidae > Dromiciops > Dromiciops gliroides. The sequence goes on along the minus strand of NC_057863.1, from coordinate 277,708,359 downwards.
GTCATATCCACATTCTTTCCTTTTCCACATCTTTTCATGTCCTCTTTCCTGTACTCACACAGTCACTACTCTAGTTTGGGTGCTTATAACTTCATGAGTAGAAATAGCCTAATTGTTCTTCCTGTTTAAGCATCTGCCTTTTCCAATCCATCTTCTACACTGCTGTCAAAACAATTTTTTCCTAAAGCACAGATAGAATAGACTCAGTAAACTCCAGTGGTCCCCTACTGACTCTAGGATAATATAAACTCCCCTGCTTAATATAAATATAAACATAATATGTATATTGTGAATATATAAATATAATAAATATACATGATAAGACATAATAAAATAGTCAATCAATATATACATATAATAAATATAAATATAAACTCCTCTTTTGAAGATTATAAATTTTGTCACAACCTGAACTCTTCTTCCCTTCCAATCTTCTTACACATTACTCTCCTCAAAGCACTCTACAATCCAGCAATACCAACCTGCTAGCTATTTCTCACACATGACACTCCTCTCATCTCTGTGCCTGGAATACATCTCCTTCTCTCCTCTGCCTCTTGGAATTCCTTTTCCTCATCTCCTCAGCTACTCACATCTTCCCTGCCTTGTATTCATTTTGTCTATAGTCTGTATATACTTACATATATGTATATATAATCTCTCTGATAGAATATATGCTACTTGATGTCAGAGACTGATTCGTTCTTATCTTTGTATCTTAGCACTTAGCACACAGTAGGCATTTAATTAATGATTGGTAATTGGTTGACTGAATTCAGGAAGACTTGTAAAACTTCTTTGTGGGGCAGCTAGGTGGTGCAGTGGATAAAGCACAGCCCTGGATTCAGGAGGACCTGAGTTCAAATTCAGCCTCATACACTTGACACTTACTAGCTGTGTGAACCTGGGCAAGTCACTTAACCCCCATTGCCCTGCAAAAAAAAAAAAAAAAGGAATACTTCGTTCTGGTTAACTAGTTTTTGCATGTAGATTGTAGACTAGTGATGAAAAAGGGGAGGGTCCATTCATGTTAGAGACTAGGGGTTAAAACAGGGCCTTTGAGCCCCCATTCTTTGCATCTACCAGCTGCACACTGGGTTGCCCATTCTCAGGAGAATAACAATAAATGAGCCTTTGACACATCACTGCTGCTGAGTTTCAGAGAATTATTGAGCAGGAGTTGTTATCCTCATACTAGGCAACTAGGCATCAGAAGACTTGGGTTGTAGGTAGAATGCCACTGCTTATTAGCCCTGAGTAACTTAGGGCAAGTCACTTGATCACTCTGATTGTTAGTGCCTTCACCTATATGGGGATAATGATACCTGTTTTGCCTCTGGTCCCACTGTCTTTGGGAGGATTCCAATGAGATAAAGTACATGGAATCATTTTGAAATCAACAAAGCCCCATATAAATAGGAGAAATTGTAAATTGCTAGAGAAGGAATGAACCTTAAAAATCCTCTATTATACATCCATTTAATTTTGTTTTGTTTTGTTTTTTGGTGAGGCAATTGGGGTTAAGTGACTTGCCCAGGGTCACACAGCCAGTAAGTGTCTGAGGTCAGATCTGAACTCAGGTCCTCCTGAATCCAGGGTCGGTGCTCTATCCACTGCCCCACCTAGCTGCTCCACCCATTTAATTTTATGGCTGAGAAAGGTGAAATCCATCATGGTAAAATGACCTACCCAAGGTCATAGGGCTAATTCATGGGCAAGCCAGGATTAAAATCCTTTCACCACACTACTGGCTTTTTTTTTTCTTTTTAGGAGAGTGGTTATTTTCAGAAGAATAGGTACTTCAGAGAGGATTAGACAAAGGTCGGTTAGCAGAAGCTGACTGATACTGAAGAGAGTTGGGAGTTACCTGGGTGCCCTGTCAAAGAGGCCCATCCGTGTCAGCAGAGAAAAGGGAACTGAAAGAAATGAAAAGAAGAAATGATGAAGCATTACTGGCTTGTTGGCTTAAGCTATCTGAGAATTCTCTTGAGATCTGCAAATGTGAGTTGCAAATGTGTTCATCTGAACATCAACCCAGGATGGTTTGTGAATTTTATTTTGAATTGCCATGTTTTTCCCTCTGTATTTCCTACTGACCCAGAAAGTATCACTCTAATGACTGATAAACGGTATTTGTTCAGTGACTGTTTCGCTAGGGGCCAACCTCAGGGCAGAGAATGTACTCAGTCTTAGAAACTATGTTTAACAGGCATAGGCTCTCTCTTGCTTGCATCTATGTGGGCCTCTAGTCCAGTACCTTTGAATCTTTCAAAGCACAGAATAATAGGGTGGGTCTTTCACAACTTTCAAAACCCTCACTACTTCATCCTCGACCCCTCCCTCCATCAACACTTCCTTCCCCTCTTGAGTTTAGAGCTAAAGGTTAAAAAAAAAAAATCCCTGCCTCTAAACGAGCACACAGGAAATTGGTAAACCAAAGCATGGGCCATGTTATTTTGCTACTTTCATTTTCTGTGTGCAGAAAAAAACCAAACCATGCTACACAAAGCTAAACAAAGAAGAAAACAGAATGAAAACATTCTTGTGGAAAGTACCATTTGATTACCTAAGAGGAGGAGAGGATTTTCAAGATAGGTTGGCTAGAAAGTAATTCTTCCAGTTCTCTGCTCTAGGATGGTGAGCACTGGAACTGGAACTGTACTTGGAACATATATAAATCAGAACATTGAAGCAAAGAACACTATAAATCCAGGGCCAAATGCAATAGAGAGAACAGTTTCTGGGACTAAAATCCACAAAGTTGTGCAGGCTGCCTACTTGTTGAATAAAAAGTATTTCTACCCCAGGGGATCTGGTCACTGAGCTAGCCTTATTTGTTTTTTGTTTTTGTTTGTGAGGCAATTGGGGTTAAGTGACTTGCCCAGGGTCACCCAGCTAGTAAGTGTTAAGTGTCTGAGGCTGGATTTGAACTCAGGTACTCCTGAATCGAGGTCCAGTGCTCTATCCACTGCGCCACCTAGCTGCCTCAACTAGCCTCATTTGAAAAAAAGAGAAGCTAGGCATATGCAAGTAGACTCAGCAAGCACACTAGACAGTCCTGAATTTCCAACTGCCTGCCTTCCCTGTAGTGGTACAGTGTGGAAAAAATGCATTGGATTTGTAGTCACAGGATCTGGGTTCAAACCCTAGCTCTGAAACTCGTTAACTGTGTGGCCTTAAGCAAATGAAAGTATCACAGGGCCTCAGTTTCTTCTTCGGTAAAAGAAGAGGCTTGGATTAAATGATAACTAGGGCTTCTTCCAACTCTGAATCTATGATATTATAATCTTATACTGACACATTTTGTTACTCCCTGGACCCAAACTGTTCTTTTCCCCCTCCTTCCTTCCCTTCTCCTCCCAGCTTTCTCCTCTACCTCATCTCCCAGGATCCCTCTGGCTTCAGGCCCCTTGCAACCTTTCTACAGGAGTGATGGACAGAAGAGAAAGGATTTTCATTTGGTGGGTCACTCCCCTGTTCAAAAAATTCCAGTGGCTCCCCATTGCCACTCGGAAAAAGACAAATTCCTTGCTTAGCACATGAGTTAATGGAAAGAGTTTATTAAGAGCTTACTATGTGCAAGGCACTGGAGATAGAAATTTTTAAAAAGTCAGGCAGTCTGTATTCTTGGTTTTTTGCTTTTGTTTTGTGGGGCAATGGGGGTTAAGTGACTTGCCCAGGGTCACACAGCTAGTAAGGGTCAAGTGTCTAAGGCTGAATTTGAACTCAGGTCCTCCTGAATCCAGGGCCAGTGCTTTATCCACTGTGCCACCTAGCTGCCCCCTGTCTGTATTCTTAAGGAGCTCATATTCAAATGTGGGGAGATAAGAGGTTTCCCCTACAGAGCAAATGCAAAGTCTCAGTGTTCCTTAGGGTCCAGCATCAAGACAAATGATAATGAATCTTCTTTAGTGCCATTTCCATGAACAATAAAGATAGGGTGTTTCTGGCGCTCAAACATTTGATGCCAAGGACTTTGGAAAGAGGGATCTTCTTGCTGGGTCTTTAGAAGCTGTGGTTTCTGAAGAGGCAGGGGCTGCAGCTCTATAAGGACTGCCTCCTGGATGATGGCCGTGAAGGCTGAAGAGGAAACATGGCCAGTGGTCTGGACTGGGAGCTACTCCTCTGGGGAAGGGATGGGCTTTGGGGTCAGCAGTTGGTGTGGGTAGCAGGGATGGTTAACCCCCTGGAAGCTGGGCTGGTGGTCTAGAGTTCATACTCCCAAGGCTCCTGGTCCAGGGTCCTGGCCTGTAAGCAGGAGAGTATGAGGAGAAATGGTAGGTAGATGATAGGTAGATTTGATCCGCCTGGCACATACCATAGCTTTCCTTTCCCTCAGGCTCCTTTGTTGCTTTGGATAGGAGGGCTTTCCTCTTAGTGGTTGAATTTGGCAGGGATGGTGGAGGTCTCTTTTCCACAGGGGTTGATTCTGTGACTGACTGGTGGCTGTAGGGCTGGATTGGAAGCTGAATATTAGTGTTAAAGCGCCCTGGCTTTAACTTTTCTGCCAGTGTATAGCAATTGCTCTAGATGGCTGTAGGTAGTTGAAACCTGTTTGTTTTAAGTTATCACTTCTATTTCCCCATGTCTGGTGAAGTCATGGCTATTTTATTTATTTATTTATTTTTTAGTGAGGCAATTGGGGTTAAGTGACTTGCCCAGGGTCACACAGCTAGTAAGTGTTAAGTGCCTGAGGCCCGATTTGAACTCAGGTACTCCTGACTCCAGGGCCGGTGCTCTATCCACTGCGCCACCTAGCTGCTCCGAAGTCATGGCTATTTTTTAAAAAAATTGTATTCACTATTTCCCAATTACATTGTTTGTTTGTTTGTTTGTTTGTTTGTTTTGTTTTGATGGGCAATGGGGGTTAAGTGACTTGCCCAGGGTCACACAGCTGGTTAAGTGTCAAGTGTCTGAGGCTGGATTTGAACTCGGGTCCTCCTGAATCCAAGGTCAGTGCTTTATCCACTACGCCACCTAGCTGTCCCTCCCAATTACATTTTTAAACATTTTAACATTATTTATTTAATTTTATTTTTGCAGGGCAATGAGGGTTAAGTGACTTGCCCAGGGTCACATAGCTAGTAAGTGTCAAGTGTCTGAGGCCAGATTTGAACTCAGGTCCTCCTGACTCCAGGGCCGGTGCTTTATCCACTGTGCCACCTAGCTGCCCCTTACATTATTTAAAAAAAAATTTTTTTAACATTATATGTTTTTATATCTTGAGTTCCAAATTCTCTCTCCCTCCTGCCCCTCCCCTATCCCTTGTGAAGGCAAGCAATATGATATCAATTATACATGTGAAGTCATGCAAAACGTATTTCCATATTAGCCATGTTACAAAAGAAAGCACACACACATATACACAAAACAAGAAAAATAAAGAAAGTGAAAAGAGTATGCTTCAATATGCTCTCTGAATGTATCAGTTCTCTTTCTGGAGGGTCCTTTGGAATTATCCTGAATCATTGTCTTGATCAGAATGTCAGATCTTTCACAGTTGGTCATCCTTACAATATTGCTGTTACTGATTGCTCTTTTATGGTTAGGGAAGAATGAAAGTCCTATAATGTATTGACATTGGCACTCTCAATCATTCATTCAGATTCAACATATTGTGACATATTGCAGTTTACATGTACCCAAAGAAGTGAACTTATGAATTATGGATTATGTTATCTAATTTTAACTAAACTAACCCTCACCAAACGATGCGGTTTAAAAGGCCTCCTTCAAAAGACCACAGATTGAAGATAATATTGGTATATCAGTAATTGGGGGTTATAGTTGTTTGGCTTATCAGGAAAGCTAATTACTCCCTCTTAGATGGCCTTCACCCTGATATGGGGGACAGCTAGGTGCTCAGTGGATAGAGTGCCAGGCCTAGAATCAGGAAGACTCATCTTCATGAGTTCAAATCTGGCCTCAACATTTACTAGCTGTGTGACTCTGGGCAAGTCCCTTAACTGTTTCCCTCGATTTTGTTATCTGTAAAATAAGCTGGAGAAGGAAATGGCACACCACTCCAGTATCTTTGCCAAGGAAACCCCAAATGGGATCACAGTCAGACATGACTGAAATGACTGAGCAACAACCCTCATATGGACAGAGTTGCTCTTTCCCAGCTCTTGTCTTGTTTCCAAGGGAATGATTTTCCCTGAATCCGTGGCTTCACTATAACCCTCAGGGGCAGCTGAGACCCTTTGAACCAGCTTTGGGAAATAGACAATAGGAAGGAGACTTTCCTGAGCCTGCTAAGATTTGCCTCTTAGGGAAGTGAGTACAACTTTTTACTTAACCAAGCTTCCTTTACTTTAACCCAACTGTTTACTTCATTCTTTGCCAAAGGGAGTCTATGATGGTCCAGATTCTCATAGCTTAACCTCTTCCCTGATACTATTTACTATTTGTCAATTAGTTTTGAACCCACCTCTACCTACACCCCAAGTGATTTAGAAAGAGCGCTTCCTCCACACTCTTTTTGTAGCTCTCTTGAGCAAACAAGATACAAACAGACCCCTAATATTTAGGGTAAATCAGGTTCATTGTAATACGAGTTTGTAGGGAGACTGTGAATAATACTGCAAAATAGAAACTTTAAAGAAACAGAGATAGGGCAGCTAGGTGGCACAGTGGATAGAGCACCAGCCCTGGAATCAGGAGGACCTGGGTTCAAATCTGGCCTCTGACACTTAACACTTACTAGCTATGTGACCCTGGGCAAGTCACTTGACCCCAATTGCATCACCAAAAAAAAAAAAAAAGGAAAGAAAAAAAGAAACAGAGATAAACTTTGAAAGAGATACTCTTCTAGGGAGGAAGAGGGGATGTAAGAGAGAAGGGGAATGTTACCACGGTTATTTGTACTAGACAGATACGACTAGTCTTTTCACTGTAGACTTCATCTGGCTTGCACATTGTTCACCTCCTCCCCCCAGCTGTAGCAGTGGCAGTACTAGCGGCTGATTCTCCAGAAGCTCTTCACATTTTTCTCTCTTAGTTGTGAAGTAAAGGGATTCTGTTCCCTCCCAAGCACACTGTTTACTTTTCATCTTTTACAGGATTTTGACTTCCCCTCTCCTTCTTTCTTTCTTTCTTTCTTTCTTTCTTTCTTTCTTTCTTTCTTTCTTTCTTTCTTTCTTTCTTTCTTTCTTTCCTTCCTTCCTTCCTTCCTTCCTTCCTTCCTTCCTTCCTTCCTTCCTTCCTTCCTTCCTTCCTTCCTTCTTTCTTTCTTTCTTTCTTTCTTTCTTTCTTTCTTTCTTTCTTTCTTTCTTTCTTTCTTTTTTTGCAGGGCAATGAGGGTTAAGTTCCCAGGGTCACACAGCTAGTGTCAAGTGTCTGAGGCCAGATTTGAACTCAGGTCCTCCTGAATCCACTGTGCCACCTAGCTGCCTGCCCGCTCCTCTCTCCTTCTAAGATGAATGAATGGAACAGTCCTCAGCCTTTTCTGGCACAGATACAGTGATACCACCACCAGAAGTTCATATAGACAGGCATCAGGGACTTAATAGCCACCCACAGAGAACAGTCTCCGGCTACACTTAGTTATTTGAGCAGATAAGCAGATGACAAGGAAAATAACTTGTTCTTCTATTGTGAGCTCTTTGTCAGCTGCATCACAACGTAAAAATAACACAATCTATTCAGATCTTACAAGAAGCCAGCCCAAAATGTTTGAAATTGTCAAGAAGATTCTTTGAAATATGGATTTACCTCTATTCTCATTAATAAACACCCTTGCCCTAAGGATATCTATTTTGTCTTGTGGTACTAGCTAATGATAGTATGAAGCCATATCAATTAACAAGATATTTAAAAACTAAGCTTTGGGTTTTGTTGCTGAAACGTGTCCACCATTACAACTCTCTTTTTGCACAATTTAAAAAGCTTGGAGATAGACTTTTCTAACCGAACTAAAAAAATCTTCTAAAATGGAAGAGTTAAAGTGGGTTTTGAACTCATTTATTGATTTATTGAACTTCATGTATTGACTATAGAAAAAAAGCAACACCTTTTGAATATTTTTAAAGGACTGACATTAGGGAGGATAGGAATTGACTAGCTGAATTTCAAACAAAAACCTTTCTTAAATGATGGATGGGATTGAAAAATAAGCATCATGATTTAGCAGGCCCAGCCACCATTTGGATTTATATAGCTTTTGAAGTATCTTTTTTCAGCTCTCTCAGCTGTTAAAATCAGGAATAAAAACAAACTGAATTTAGAACCAGACCTTTCAATAGTTATTTCACAGGGTTAGAGAGCTTCAAAAATAATGAAGCATGTTTAATGTCATTGCTCTTAAAAATATTTTTTCTACCATTAGTAAAATAATTTGGTAACTATTGTTACATTAATAAAATTATTTTTTAATTAGTAAGAATATTAATAAAATTATGTAATTATTGTTTATTTAACTTCAGCTCATCCTTTAAAGTTTATATTTTGTATATGTTTTATAATGTACATAGTACATTAGTGCATGGAAATAATAAAAGGAATAATTAATAAATAACAAATGAATAAATCCCTTACCTTACCTTACTCTGGACTCCAAAAGTGTCAGACTTAGAGTGTGGGCTCTTCTCCCCTCCTTTCTCCATTTGAATACAGTTTATAGCTTTCCAATTGTACATAAGATCTTTGAATTCAGGCCTTGTTTTGTTTTTGCCTTTGAATCCCAGTTCCTAGAGTAGTGCTTTGCATAGAATAGATTGTTTATTAATATTTGAGTTGGATCCAATTAAAAGTAAGATTTTTTATTATGTTCCTTTTTTTTTTTTTGGAGGCAATGGGTTTAAGTAACTTGCCCAGGGTTATACAGCTAGTCAGTGTCTGAACTCAGATCCTCCTGACTCAAGGGCCAGCTGCCCCCACTTATGTTCTTTTAAAAGTATGAGGCACATGCATATTTTTTCCCCACAGTAATTTAGTCTATATAATACCTCCTCCTAATCCAGGGGGAAGCAGTATTTTTTTTTTTAATCATGAAGTTCTGAGTGTTTCAAGCCCACAAATGAAATGAGACACTTTTCCTTTTTAGGAACACCCAATGTATTTCTAGTTTCAGCAACAGTCCAGACCTCTTAAAAAATTCTCTGACTTCATTTTTCCCAACAGCTGTTTTGCTGAATACAAGACTCAGGGAAAGTTTTATGCATAAAATCTGGGTAGTATCTGATTAGAATCAGCTTGAAGCCTAGTGACTGAGAGCCATAAAATCCTTATTAACCACTCCTCTCCTCATCACTGGCCTTGTTTTGTCCCAGAGCATGGAATAAAGAATGTTTGGAAAGCCTGAGAATTATCATCCTTTAGTCACTTGACAAGTGCTTTGTTTCCAGGGCTCTGGGCTATTTCCACCATATCAGTCCTTCATCACTTATTACAGCACCCATGAGCACAAGGCATTGTGATGGGTGCAGAGTGAGATTAAACAGGCAAGGATTCTGCCTTCCAGGAAACTTAAAATGTAAAGCTCTCATGGACAAACATAAAAATTCGAGTCTATTCAATAAGCATTTTATAAAGTGCCTAATAAGGTGAGAGATAAGGGGCAGCTGGATGGCTCAGTGGATAAAGAGTTGGGCCTGGAGTCAGAAAGACCTGAGTTCAAATCTAGCCTCAGAGAGTTACTAGCTTGTGTGACCCTGAGTAAATTACTTAACCTCTGTGAGGTAAACAACTCCTGCTCAATAATTCTCTGGAACTCAGCAGCAGTGATGTATCAAAGGCTCATTTATTGTCATTCTCATGAGAATGGGCAACCCAGTGTGCAGCTGGTGGGTGCAAAGAACTGGGGCCCAAAGGCCCTGTTTTAACCCCTAGTGCCTAACATGAATGGACCCTCCCCTTTTTTATCACTGGTCCAATTACTTAAGGGTTACAATCTACATGCAAAAACTAGCTAACCAGAACACAGTATTCCTACCCCTAATTTCATAATTATTCTTTGGGTTCTTAGCCAATGGTGGAGGTGATACAGGGACAATTCTTCAGTCCTCACTTATATGGACATAGCTCAGGAACAGACCTAATTAAGACCAGCTCAGGGCTTCCCTGATCCATGTGATTTTGTTTGCTGGAGGGGGAGGAGAGGAAGGAGACTTTTCCTCAAACTGGTCTAGAGGAATGTAATTTGAATGGTGACTATTATATTCTTATTGAGAGGAGACCATTCCCCATTTCCTCACAACCTCTGTCTGCCTTAACACACTGCAGAAGGAAATGGTGAACCATTCCAGTGTCTTTGCCAAGAAAACCCCATGGACAGTATGGTCCATGAGGCCATGAGGAGTTGGATAGAATAACAACAAGGTGAGAAATAGGATGGTGATAATAAATAGTGCTTTGCTTAATGTCAGAAAAATCTAGTTAGGTGGTACAGTGGATAAAATGCCCAGATCTGGTGTTTAGGAGGACCGAGTCCAAATCTAGCCTTGGTCATTTATTAGCTTGTGTGATCCTGGACAAGCCATTTATCCTCTGTCTTCCTCAGTTTCTTTATCAGTAAAATGGGGATAATAATAGCACCTACCTCCTAGGGTTGTTGTGAGGATCAAATGAGCTAATAATTGTAACACTTAGAACAGAGTAAGCACTATGTAGATATAAACTATCATTATTCAAGTCCTACCTTTAATAATTAATACTGTACCTGGATGACCCTGGGCAAGTTGTATGCTCCTAGGATCTATCTGTTCCATCTGTAGCCTCCCTGGACCTTTCCCCTAGTGTTTTTTTCCCCCAGTCCTTTCCTGATCTCACCAGTTGTTGGTGTTCTACAAATTTCTTTGCAAATATTTGGTTTTTATTTATCACTTGGAGGAAGAAGTTTTTGTGTGTGTTTGTCTCCTTGGTTCATGGTAAGTACTTAACAAATGCTTGTTGAATTAAATATCTCCTACAGGGGAGAGATTTCCCACATCGGGAATTCCTTGACTAGAATCACAACTATTTTATGTATATGCAAAGCTTTACATTAGTCCCTGGTGACATAAAGGCAAAAATGAAAATGATTTACAAGCATGTGCATGACTACATAAGTATCAACCAAGATGGTGCAGTGGATAAAGTGCTGTGCTTGGAGTCAAGATCTTTCTGGGTTCAAATCTGCCCTTCGACACTTACTAACTGTGTGACCCTGGGCAAGTCAATTAACCCTGTTTGCCTCAATTTCCTCATCTGTAAAATGAGCTAGAGAAGGAAATGACAAACCTCTCTAGTATCTTTGCCAAGAAAACACCAAAATGGAGTCATGAAGAATCAAACACAACTAGAAAATGATTGAACAACAAGATGCGAATATGGTACTAACTGCTGTGGAATTATCTCGGTGGGTGGGTATAGACAAAACTGTAGTATGTTACCAGTATTAACTTGCGCATGAAGACTCGAGCAAAACACAACGACATGAATGACCAGTAAAAAGAAGTGAGCCAATCATATAGTGAGAATGAGTGCTATACTGGCATTCATTAAATACTAAATGACTGGGGGTAGCTAGGTGGTGCAGTGGATAAAGCACCAGCCCTGGATTCAGGAGGTCCTGAGTTTAAATCCAGCCTCAGACACTTGACACTTACTAGCTATGTGACCTTGGACAAATCATTGCCCTGCCAAAGAAAAAGAAAAGCAGTAAATGACCTAGAGGAAGCTAGAGGATGGAGGGACTACCTGTGGAGGAACTTTGAGAGAGGATACTCCATGAAATAAGGAAGTCATGGTTTGTTGTTGAGCAAGAAAGTAGCTTGATGAATGGAGCAGTTGAGGAATATTTCCCAAGTACTTGTAGATCAAACAGATGAGGAGAAATCAAAAAAGGGGATGGGGGGGGGTTAAGTCAGGAGAACCAGGAAGTAAGTGATGGCACCCAGCTGTCCTAAGGACCATGGGATTGAAAAGGAAGGAGTCAATTACTTCACTCCATCCTTCTCTAATCCCCTCAGGTGAAAGTGATCTCTCCCTCCTCCAATTTCTTTTTTATACTTGGTCTGGCTTTTGCCTTGACCTTTTTACACTTTACCTTGGATTATATTGATGTACATAAAGTCTTATTCTCCCTATTAGATTGTAAGCTCTTTGAGGGGAAGTACTATATCATTTTCATCTTTATATCAGCCAGTGATGCTTAAATTGTGATGCTTGATTGAAGACACACTTTAACTTAGAGAAGGGAAGGCCAAAGTCTTTACCTGAGAGAAACAGGGATGAGGGTGGGAGTAGGGGGAGGAAGGAAGAAGAGGGAAAGATACATCCAGCTAACAGTCTCCAACAAGATGAATGCAACCAGGTCATAGCTGCCAGAGAGGACAGGTAAGATCCACAACTCAGCCACCTGAGGGGCATTGCTGGGCCTCAGCAGGACAAAGAAGGGAGGTGATCCTGAGGTTGGTTGCCCTTGTACCCACAGCTGATGATGCCAAGTTCTTATCTCTTCTCCTTATTTCTATGTGGAAATATCTAAGTCTTATCCTTTCACAATGGTGCAGCTCAGTGATGCAAGTGGGTGTCAGATTTTATGGAAAGAAGCAGGGGGTCATTATGGAAAGAGAAAAGGGTACAGATAAAATAGATGCATTAATGACCATATCTGTTTAAAGGCTGTACAAACATGAACTATGACATATGGGAATGTTGGCAGGGTGAAGAATCTGGATTTGTAGTTAGAGGACCTGAGTTTAACTTTCTTGTGTGACCTTGGGCAAGTCAATTATGAAATTAAATTATTAAGCTAAAATCATGGTATTGGACTGGATGACTTCTAAAGCTCCTTCCGACTTTAAATGTATGATTCTATATATCAAGGGTTCTTAAACTGGGGTCTGTGAACTTGCTTTAAAAAATACGTACACACAAATCTCATAAGTATATCACAATAGAATTGGTTTCCATTTATAATAAAAAAGATTTCTTTTGAAAGGGCATGTTTCATTTTATGCATTTAGAGACCTTATTCTGATAAGAGGTCCATAGACTTTACCAAACAGTGAAAAGGATCCGTGTCCTAAAAAAGGTTTTAAAAATCCTATTTTTATGTGTTTGTGTGTGTGCGTATGTATTTGGTAATTAGAACACAGGAGCTAGGAAACACACTTGGATCTAGGAGCTTCTATCAGTGCTTGTTGTTATTCAGTCATTTCAGTTGTGTCTAACTCTTCATGATCATGTTTGGGGTTTTCTTGGCAAAGATGCCAGAGTGGTTTTCCATTTCCTTCTACATATTATTTTACAGATGAGGCAAACAAGGTTAAGTGACTAGCCCAAGGTCACATAGGTGTGAATTCAGGAAGATGGCTCTTCCTGACTCCAGGCCCAGCACTCTATCCACTGTATCATCTAGCTGATCTCTTTCTATGATACCTCAAATGAAAAAGTATCCCATAAGCCAGACATGAATGTACATAAGAAAGATTAATAGAGGCTCGTGCCTCTTCAAGAAACACATTTAATCAGACATTAAAGAAGTCATCTCAAAGTATATATATATATATATATGTATATGTATATGTATATGTGTATATATATATATCTCCTGGCACTGAAGAGAGTAAACCATGGGGTGTTGGGCATTTTGGCCTTAATGAGCCATTATAACACCTGACTCCTGCACTAGGACAAACCAACTATAACTAGACAGGACTGGAAGAAGAGAGTGGGGAGAAATGCTTGGTGTGCTAAGAAGACGACTTGGACTTGGAGTCAGGAAACCTGTGATCCACTCTCAGCTCTGACGCTAATTTACTGTCAGCTATGGGCAAATCCCTTTCCCTCTTTGAGCATCAGCTCCCTTACCTTTAAAATGGAGTTAATAATCCACTACCTCACCACCACCACCACCACAATAATAATAATAATAATAATAACAACAACAATAATTTATTTAGCTCTTTAAGGTTTATAAACTCATTTGATCCTCCGAGGTTGTTTTGAGGAAAGTGATTTGAAACCTTTAAACGCCTTTTGCATATGAGTTATTCTTATTCTTTGCCAAGAAGCAAAGTTAGGATGGGAAAGACTTGGATATTTCGCAGTTGGTCACAGCTGTTTCCCCATCCCAGAAAAGTGCAAAACTACTTATTGCTCCATAGGTCAGTGGATAAACTGCCTGATTAACCTGTAAGGGCAGGCTCACTTTACCTTTGTGCATTTAACAACATTGTTCTGAGAAGGGGTCCATGACCCCAAAACAAGTTAAGAAACCAGGTATTTTTGGTGATGGGGTAGGTTTTGATCTGAACTGGGTATAGATTATGGGTGTGTAACCCTTTGGAGTCAGTGAGATCCTTCAGATACCCCTGTAGCCAAAATAATTACTCACCTCTGATTTGGCATGTTTATTTTTAGTGCTCTTAGCAGTGCAAGCTCAGCAATCTAAGTTTAAAGGCCTCATTTGAATCAGAGCTTACCCAGTATACATCTGTTCATTGCCAAACTCCAAGTTCTCTTTCCCTCACATACAGAGAAGATGATGAAAGATTCTCATGAGTCTTAGGAAGTTCCTCATAGTTGATGGCTCTGTTCTGGAAACAAGATACAATTCTAATACCTTCCTATTTACCTTCTTTCCTCTTCCCCTATAGCTTTCAATTATCTTGGATTTAGTTAAGGCAAAATTTTTGTTCATATCAACCACAAAAAGACTCCACCCTTCACTACTCTCACCAAGGATATAAATAAATTAAATTGAGAGTACTTATTTGCCTTTTTTTGTGTGTGTGGGCCAATGAGGGTTAAGTGACTTGCCCAGGGTCACACAGCTAGTAAGTGTCAAGTGTCTGAGGTCGGATTTGAACTCAGGTCCTCCTGAATCCAGGGCTGGTGCTTTATCCACTTCGCCACCTAGCTGCCCCCTTGTTTGCCGTTTAAGTTAAAAGACAAATCATGAGTGGTAGGAATTATCTATTTGTTGCACTCTATCATTTAGGATTCAAAATCACTAGCAATAACTCTGGAGAAGTCATGAGAAAATGAGGCTGATAACTTTGTGTAACTCTGCCTCACAAATCCAATTTATGCACAAGTCAAAAGGCATCACCCATACCATTTTTCTATTTTACAATTTCATTCTTTTATTATTTTACTATTCAAACATTTTATAGTTTTATCATTATATTATTTAACTATTTTATTGTTTTACTATCTTACTATTTTGCCTACCTTGAAGTCCGGTGACAATTGGCTAGTGACAAAGCAGCAAGTGCAGATACACTTGGATCTGTAGTCGCTACCCAGGACACAGGCGGCCTAAGCCATAGGACCATCTCACTGGTCTGAAGCAGCAATGGGATTTGGTAGCCCCATAGGTGTTTGAGCAGCTTTTCTTAAAGACCAAGCTACTCACCTTCCGTCATAAGGAAGGGGCTAGAAAAGGTGCCCTAAAAACTGTCTGCTTTACCTAATCTCAGCCTGCTTGCCACAGCAGGTAGGGATCCTATTCTGCACTCAAAACACAAAAACAAGTACAAAAACTTTCGTGAAGGTAATTTCACTCCCCATTGGCACATGGAACATATATGCATACTTATGGACAACCAGAAATCCATCAGACCTGAAAGAACAGCACTTGTGAGAGAACTCGGCAGGTACCACATCCAAACAGCAGCCCTGAGTGAAACAAGGCTGGCAATTAAGGCCAGTTTACTGAAGTAGGATCTGGATACACATTTTTCTGGAGCAGCTGAAGTGCAGGATAGCTCTTTGAAGCTGCCATAGGTTTTGCAATCAAAACTAATCTAGTCAATAAGCTTGTATGCCTCCCACAAGGAGTGCATGACAGGCTCATGACAATGCAATTGCCACTTGCCCTAAAGCACCGCGCCACCATCATCCGTGTATCTTCTTCCACCATGACAAAACCTGATGAGGTCAAAGAGACCCTCATCATCAATATGCTGAAGGAGGACAAGCTTGTAATTCTGGATGACTTTAATTCAAGAGTAGGTACAGACAATTAGACATAGCAAAGGACTCCCTGGGAGGAATGGAGTCAGAAACAGCAATAGCAAAGGTCACTTATTATTGAAGACTTCTGCATCTCATGACTTTCTCATCACCAACACTGTCTTCTGTTTACCTAAATGCAACAAAACTTCTTGGATGCACCCTTGTAGTAAAACATTGCCATTTAATAAACTATGTCATTGTAAGGAGAAGAGATAGGATGTGAGAATGAAGAAGGCAATGTGTGATGCAGAATGCTAGACCAATCATAAAGTTATCCTCTCCAAGCTAAACATTCACATTCAATAAAAGTGGTGGCCCCCAAGGCGTGACAACTATCAGAAGACTCGGCAGCTAGGTGGCTCAGTGGATAAAGCATTGGCCCTGAATTCAGGAGGACCTGAGTTCAAATCCAGTCTCAGACACTTGACACTAGCCATGTGACCCTGGGCAAGTCACTTAACCCTCATTGCCCCACAAAAAAGAAAGAAGACTCAACAACAGATTAGAGCACTTATCTGTCTATAAACAACTTGTTCCTGATTTGGAGGGAAAGCTAAGCAAACACACTATTGGTAACAGTGGAGCAGAAAAGTAGCTTTCAGAGATTTGGTGTATAGCCCCACACTTACTCATCAATACTCACAAACATCAGGACTGGTATGATGAAAATGATAGGGAAATTCAGAAGCTACTAAATGAAAAATGAGAACTCTATAGAGTCTACCAGAAGCATAGTTCATTCATCTCTAAAAAGGCAGTGTTTAACTCCCTCAAAAGAAAAGTTCAAGCAAAGTTTAGAGAGATGAAGGATTCTTGGCTCAGTAAGAAGGCAGATGAAATGCAGTTTTTCAATGATAGTAACAATCCAAAGCATTTTATGATGCCCCCAAGGTTATTTATGGGCCAAATCATGAGGGTTTGTGGAAGATCATGGCAAAATGTGGTCAGCCACAGAAGTTCATCAGTATTGTACACTACTTACGTGACAGCATGCCTGCATGGGTTCTGGATAATGGAAGAAGCTCTTGTGCTTTCCTGGTCACCAAGGGAGTGAAGCGGGTATGTATATTTGTTCCCATGCTTATTAGCATGATGCTTTCAGCAATGCCAGATACCTTCAAGAAGAAAAAAAAATGACATGAAGGTCAGCTTTCACTCTGACAGTAAATTATTTAACTTGAAAAGGCTACAAGCCAAGACTGAAGTGGAGGGAGAATCGGTGCATGACTTTTTGTTCACAGGAGATTATACACACAATGCAGCCTCTGAGTCTGAGATGCAATATAGTATGGATCAATGGATTCTCTGCCACTTGTACTACTTTTGGCCTGACAATTAACACCAAGAAAAGAGAGGTTCTCCACCAGCCAGCAGTGCACCATCCATACATGGAACCATCTGTTACAGCAAATGGAGAAAGTTTGAATGCTGTGGATATGTTTGCCTAAATAACTATTTTACAAAGAATTCACTTAAAGCAAGTACTCACATGGTACTCAAAAGAAACAATACAAGGACACCTTCAAGGTCTCTCTGAAGAACTTTGGTATTGTAAGGGGCTAAAATTCTGGCTAGTCTGTCTAAAATATCTAATGAGTGGTCACCAATAAATTATAAGCTTTAGCAAGAGATAGACTTTTAAGCATTTATTTATTTATTTGTTTGTTTGTTTGTTTAGTGAGGCAATTGGGGTTAAGTGACTTGCCCAGGGTCACACATTAGTAAGTGTTAAGGGTCTGAGGTCAGATTTGAACTCAGGTACTCCTGACTCCAGGGCCAGTGTTCTATCCACTGCGCCACCTAGCTGCCCCCTTTTGAGCATTTATTAAGGAGAATAAGAATTTGGTGAAGAGAGAGAGAGAAAGAGGCCTAGATTCGGCTATCTATCTCAGGAAGCTTGCATTTCTGCTTCGCTCTCCATGAGAGTCCTGACAAAAGAGAGCGAGAGTCCCTGCCTCGACCCTTCTTCCTCCCACAAGCCTCCTGTGAAACTGGGAACATCCCATCCACACGCACAGACAGCTCCAAGCTAATTGGCTGGTAGCTTTGATAAACAGTACCCACAAGCAAATGTCACTTCCTGACGCCAAGGAAAAGCTGCATGGCTTGCCCTCAGATGCCTTCTCCTCATGGTGCAGCTTTCCTATAGTAACTCTCCAGCAGGTGGCATCACTCCAATCATTACAGTTTGTTGTTTTGTTGTTTTTTTTTTTGCGCTGGGCAATGGGGGTTAAGTGACTTGCCCACAGTCACACAGCTAGTAAGTGTCAAGTGTCTGAGGCCGGATTTGAACTCAGGTCCTCCTGAATCCAGGGCCGGTGCTCTATCCACTGTGCCATCTAGCTGCCCCTTTTTTTTTTCTTCCAATCATTACAGTATTAATTGTGAGACATGGGAGACACTGATACAGGATCAGCCAGCATGATGTGCCTACATCACACAAAGCACTGTGCTCTATGAGCAAAGCAGAATTTCAGTAGCTCAAAAGAAATGTGAGATATTCAGCGTATATTCTCCCACCCTGACAAACCCTGATGAGGTCAAAGAAAAATTTTATGAAGGCCTGGAGACCACCATCATCTATATGCTGAAAGAAGACAAGCTTGGAATGCTGGGTGACTTTAATTCAAGAGTAGGTACAGACTATTAGACATAGCAGGGAGTCCCTGGGAGGAATAGAGATGGAAACCACAAATTTTAGAGACATCTCCCTCCCAAATGGTCATACAGACTATTTGTGCCCGACACAAGTCTTTTGAACTTCTCTTGGTATGACCAGCCATAGCCAGACACACTGTACGTTGACCCCGACATCATGATGTCATTTTGGTTCTCTGAGCATGAATAGTAAACAACAGCAGCCTCTGACTAGCTATGCCACCTTGGGCAAGTCACTTCCCTCTAAGAAGTCAGTTTCTTTATCTGTCAAATGAAGGGACTGGAGATTTTCTCTAAGGTTCTTTCCAGTTCAAAAAATATTCTTTTCCCAAAAGCCATATGAAATGGTCAGAAATAAACCAGATTAAATTGAATATATTCAGTGAAGAAAATGGATCTACATTCAGAACCTAGCCTCTCAGTACCTGAAACACAATTTGAGGAAGTACGAATGGCATTGTACTGACCAAAAACATACAAAAGATGTCTGCTGGTAGAGACAATTTTAAAAGGCATTCAGGCATCGGTTTTCAAGATATTAGAGAGGTAAAGATTTCCCCCGCAAATGGAAAAGATAATGGATGATACCAGAGAAAGAGAGAGACAGAGATGGAGACATGGAGAGAGAGAAAGAGAGAGAGAGAGAGAGAGAGAGAGAGAGAGAGAGAGAGAGAGAGAGAGAGAGAGAGATCGAGATCATCCACTATATAAACATTGTCAACTTTCTCCTCTCTAAAAAAAACATTTGTGGGAATGGACCATGATAGCACTAAAGGTATAAAAACATGAGAAATGAACAGCAGGTTCCCCATAGATGATTTTCTATAGCAGATTACATGGTCACAGTCAGAATATATGATCTTATTGCAGGAAGTAGAGAAACAGAACTTTAAACTTCCCTCTTTCCAACTTTTCTTTTTAACACTGAGACAAACAATTCCCATATTTCCTTTCTATTCTAGGGAGAGGAAGGAAGAAAGGAAAGAGATAAGCATTTATTTCATTTATTTCTTTGTCTATTTATTTACCCACTCATTTATTTATTTGTTCAGTTTTTTGTTCATTCATTCGTTTTGTTTTGTTTTTTGTTTGTTTTGTGGGGCAATGAGGGTTAAGTGACTTGCCCAGGGTCACACAGGTGGTAAGTGTCAAGTATCTGAGGCCAGATTTGAACTCAGGTCTTCCTGACTCCACGGCTGGTGCTTTATCCACTGTGTCACCAAGCTGCCCTCGAGATAAGCATTTATTAAGCACCTCCTATGTACCAGCCACCATGCGTAGTGTTTCACAAATATTATCTTAGTTGATCCTCACAACCACCCTGGGAGATGGTTGCTATGATTCTCATTTTATGGTTGAGGAAACTGAGGCACAGAGAGTTTATGTGACCTGCCCTGGGTCATACAGCTTGTATGTAATTTGTCTGAGTCTGGTATTAAACTCCAGACCCAGCATAGCATCTACTGTACTAGGTAGCTGGAAAGAAAATATCTACTTTGACAAAGGCAGGAAAGCATTAGAACTCCTGGTTGTAAATGTGTGGTCAGGCATAAGCTCTAGGCAAAGCTCTACCATCTCCCCAGGTCTACTTTCTGAAAAGACTCCTCAGTAGCCTCCTGTCACACTGATTTACTCTTATACTTTTCTGCCTTTACAAACATTATTCTACTGCCTAGAATGTCCTCCCTCACCATCTGCCCATATCCTACTCATTTTTCAACCATTCCTTTCCTGATCACCCCTAGTAATGGACTCCTCCTCTGAATGCCTATTGTCTTGGTACTTGTATGGTATTTATGAGCTCTAATTAGTAATTTTTATCCTGGGAGAAGTACCACAAACCAGGCTCAGGGAAGACACCCTCATTTGGAGGAAAGGGTAATGCTATCCCATGGAGGTTGTGGGGGATATAGACCTCAGAATACTGGGGGTCCTGGAGTGAAAAAACAGATGGTTCCATATCTATTGTTTCATAATCTTTTTTTTCATGATCTTTTTTAAGCCAAACATTTTTTTTTTTTTTTTTGGTGAGGCAATTGGGGTTAAGTGACTTGCCCAGGGTCATCCAGCTAGTGTTAAGTGTCTGAGGCCAGATTTGAACTCAGGTCCTCCTGACTCCAGGGCCAGTGCTCTATCCACTATGCCACCTAGCTGCCCCTTAAGCCAAACATTTTTTGAGTTTATAGAATACAATTGGGCAACTAGGTGACACAGTGAATAGGCCTGGAATCATGAAGATTCATCTTCATGAGTTCAAATCTGGCCTCAGACACTTACTAGCTGGGTGACCCTGGGCAAGTCACTTAACTCTGTTTGTCTCAGTTTTCTCATGTGTAAAATGTGCTGGAGAAGGAAATGGCAAATCACTCCAGTGTCTTTGCCAAGAAAACCCCCAATGGGGTCATGAAGAGTTGGATACGACTGAACAACAACAGAACACAATGCAGTCTTTAAGATTCTCTTCAAACAAGACATCTTTCCCCAGATGTATTAAAAATCATACAATTTTCAGTAACATATGCATCACTTTGTTCAGTGATCTGCTAAATATCAACATCAAGCAAAGTATAAAACAGGGAGACATGACAACAAAAGGCATTTGCCTTCATCACTGGGTATGTCCTGTACACAGTCTGAATAAAAGGGAATGCCTAATCAATGGCTACATTCCCCAGATACTTCGGTTCCCAGATAACATTTTGCCGATGACATCATGCCCTCCAGCACTGAAGGACTTAGTGAAGTTAATGGCTACTCAGAAGAGACAGGTCCAGTGAACTAAACTGGAAAAAAACAAAGTGGATAAAAATGTGTATTGCTAACATTAGGACACCTGGCAGGACAGGCAGCCTGTGGAGTTAGTCCATCAGTATATAATGCCTGGATAGATACTTCTGAGTGAAAATGAGCCTGGTCCATAACTGATTAGAAGAAGATTGGGTTTGATGGAATCAGATTGGGTTTGATGGAAAATTACCTAGCAATTTTCCAAGCTACTCAATGCAACAAAATCCTACTTTAAAAAAAAATCAGTATGTTCCTTAGAAAAGCTATATGACTATAATTCATAAAACATCATGATATCAACAGAATCAAAATTACAGGTTATACAAAGCCAATGGAAAGAAGCAAGGTATATAGTAGCAGAATACGACCTTTTGCCACAATTTTTAACATTTCATTAAGCACCTACTGAATGTACATGGCACTGTGCTAGGTACCGGGAGAGATATAAAATTTGTGTAAGATTTAGTTGTTGTTTTCAAATAATTTAGTCTAGTGGTAGGATAAGACATATATGCACATAGCTGTTATGTATTATATGCCATGAGTTAGATACAATAGAGAATCATTGAAAACATTTTAAAATTTTAAGTTGCCAAAAATCTACCTTCTCTCTCTCTAACCTGTCTTGTTTTTGCAAAAGAATGGGGGGCAGCTAGGTAGTGCAGTGGATAGAGCACCGGCCTTGGAGTCAGGAGTACCTGAGTTCAAATCCGGCCTCAGACACTTAACACTTACTAGCTGTGTGACCCTGGGCAAGTCACTTAACCCCAATTGCCTCACTAAAAAAAAAAAAAAAAGAATGGGAAACAAAACCCTTGAAAAAACATGCATAGTCAAGCAAAACAAATATTCATCATGGTAATGTCAAGGAAACTATATGTCTCCATCTGTGCCCTGAGTCCATCACGTCTTTGTCAAGGGGTCTATAGCATGTTTCATCACAAGCCCTCTGGAACTGTGGTTGACCATTGTGTTAAATCACTTCACATCATTTCATACATGTCTTTCCAGACCTTTCTGAAGTCATCCTGCTCATCATTTCTTATAGCACAATAATATTCTATCACCATCATATACCACAGTTTGTTTAGCCATTCCCTGATTGATGCGCATTCCTTTGATTTCCAATTCTTAGCCACCACAAAAAGAAGATGCTATAAATATTTTTGTACAAATAGGTCTTTTTCTCTTTTGGGGGATGTCTTTGAGATATAAACCTAGCAGTGATATTGCTGGATTAAAGGGTATGCACAGTTTTATAGCCCTTTGGGCATAGTTCCAAATTGCTCTCCAGATTGGTTGGATCTTTTCACAACTCCACCAACAGTGGATTAGTGTCCCAGCTTTCCTACATCCCCTCCAACACCCAATATTTTCCGTTTGTGTTATATTTGCCACTCTGATAGGTGTGAGGTGGTACCTCAGAGTTGTTTTAATTTGCATTTCTATGATCTATAATGATCTATAATGATCAATGATGATCTAAAGCATTTTTTCATATGATTATAGATAGCTTTGATTTCTTTGTCTGAAAACTGCCTGTTCATATCCTGTGACCATTTATCAATTGGGGAATGACTTGTATTTTTATAAATTTGACTCAGTTCTCTATATAGTTGAGAAATGAGGCCTTTATCAGAGACATTTGTTTCAAAAATTCTTTCCCAGTTTTCTACTTCCCTTGTGATCTTGGTTACATTTGTTTTGTTTATGCAAAAGCTTTTAATTTTACATAATCAAAATTATCTATTTTACATTTAATTTTATTCTCTATATTGTAAAAAAAAATTTAACTTAACCCTAATCTGTAAATTTTATAACTGGACTTATATGAAAAATTATAGCTAGCTGAAAAATTATATCTGGACCATAAGTCCTGCTGTGGTTGCCATTCATTGTAAAAAATATTTTAACTTAACTGGGTCCTAATCTGTGAACTCCTGGCTGGCTATCTGGCTGCTTTTAGCTGGTAAAGTTATAGCTGGCTATTAACTGCCTAAGCCAGTCTGCAAGGGCCACTTAAAATTCCCCCACTGCTTCTCCCAAATGGATAAGCAAAGCCTCTTTTTTTAAATAAACAAAGCAGGGTTTATTTATATGAAACAAACTTAGAATTGAATACTAAGAGAAATACAACCTGACTGCATTTTAAACTTTCTTTCCTGCAGTTGCCGCCTCTCACCTGAGAGTATGCTGGCTGCTGCCACCATGGCCTGCAGCCACGCCTCGCTGGAACAGTTCACCTTCAGTCCTCTCCAACTTTCTCAGTCCTCTCCCTTTCACTCTTCAACTTCTCTCTCTGTAGCGACCCCTGCTTCACCATAGCAACCCACCTTTTTTTCCGTACCTTTGCTACCCCCCCAGTGTCTCTAGCGTCTCTCACTACATCTTCTCTACTTGCTCTCCTTTCACTGTCAGTCCCCCTTTCACTACCCCTGTTCCTAAATATAAACCCTTCTTTCTCACCGGACCTTCAGGCTGCACCGCACCCACGCAAATGCCAAGCTAATTCGCTGGCCACTCCCGGGGCAAGTGTCCAAAGCCAGCAGGGGCACTAAGTCTTCATGCTGTGCACGCCTGGAGCTGGGGCTGGGCAGAGGAAGCTCCAGCATCCCTCAGGCCGCCCATGAGCCTCCCCGCTGAGTGGGGTCCTCTGCACAGGCTGCACCATGCCACTCCTGGGGCCTGGGGTTTTCATCTATGCTGCTTAGCTGGGCTCAGAGGCCCCTGCAGCTGAAATGGAGGGGGAGGGACGGCTCCATTTGGGGAGCCTGAGGCTAATTTTAATGCTTACAATATCTTCTTTGGTCCTAAATTCTTCCCCTGCCCATAAATCTGACAGATAAATGATTCCACACTCCCTTAATTTGCTTATGGTATCATCCTTTATGTATAAATCATGTACCCATTTTGACCTTATTTTAGTATATGGTGTGAGATGTTGGTCTTTACCTAGTTTCTGCCATACTTCTTTCCAGTTTTCCCAGCAGTTTTTGTCAAATACTGAGTTTTTGTTCCAAAAACTTGGACCTTTGGGTTTATCATATACTAGATTGCTATAGTCATTCATGATAGTATAATTTCTATCTATTCTATTCCACTGATCTACCTCTCTATTTCTTAGCCAGTACCAGATTGTTTTGATAATTACTGCTTTATAATACAGTTTGAGACCTGGTGTTGCTAGACCACCTTTTTTTGTATTTTTTTTTCATTGTAAATCAGAGCTCTTAAGGCTTTCTGAGTTGTTTGTGTTTACAATGCTGTTGTTATTGTATATATTGTTTTCTTGGTTCTTCCCACTTCACTCTGCATCAGTTCATATAAGATTTTTCTGAAACAATAGTATTACATCACATTCATACACTATAATTTGTTCAGCCATTTTTGAATTGTTGGGTACCCCCTATTTTTACAGCTCTTTGCCACCACAGAAGATCTGCTATTAATATTTTACATTTGGATCATTTCCTACTTTCTTTAATCTCTTTGGGATAGTTAAAGTTGGGTTAAAGTTTAATATCATCTTGGGTATAATTACAAATTGCTTTCCAAGTAGCTTGACCAGTTCATAAATTCACCAACAGTGCATTAATGTACCTGTTTCCCCAAAGTTTCTTCATCATCTGTCATTTTCCGGTTTTGTCAACTTTGCCTCACTGATGGTTGCTTAATAGGGAAGTGACATAGCCAGATCTATTCATAGTAAAGAGTATTCTGTCAATGGTATGAAGAAAAGACTTGGAATAGGGAGAGAATAGAGATGGACAGCCTCTAAAGGGTCTATTACCATTTTCCAAGCAAGTAGAATGAGGACCTATGCTAGAATGATGATAATGGGAATAGAAACTAAGATATAGATGTAAGAAATGTCAAAGTTAAGCTCAAGCATGACCTTCTGCATAAAGCCTTTCCTGATCCTCCTAGATGCTAGTATCTCCCCCACCCATTGTCTTGGGTTTCTTTGTGTATTTATTTGGCATGTATACATGTGTGTTTATATACATATATACACATATAAGTATAAACACATACATATATGTACAAATGCATGTGTACACACATATGTGTAAACACATACATATATATGGGGGGTCTGGACAACGAGGGCCCTATCCTGGGTACAGGTATATACAGTAAGCCCATTTCTGTAGATTTGTGATGACAGCTTTCCATTTCAGATAAATTACAGGTATTTTGTGACCATTTTCACTCTACTTATTGTATGATGAAGAAAAGGCCTTCTGATTGGCTGCTGAGTCAGAACTTGGAATACACACAAAAGACCCCAACAGAGATTCTCTATTACTTCTCGCTGGCCATGAGATGTAAGAATGACTCTGACTTCCAGAGGACTACTGAAGAACAGGGTCTTTTTCCTCAAAATGGCAAGCCTGTACCTGGGATGGTGACACATCTTGTTTGTGTCTTCTTTCCCTTGGTTCAGAGTTCAGTGAGACTTTGAAAAGTTGATGGTTGTCCATACCTGAATTTGCCAGTAGCTGATCCTGGTGTAGTCTGGTCTGGTCCTGAGGAGTGACCTACTTGATCAAATTCAGAAGGGCATCAACCCAATTGCTGAGGCATCATGTGCAGCAGCAAGAGACTGATAAGTCTAGGCTACATGCAGAAGTGAACTTAATGAGGAGAATGCTTAGAAGCAACTACTTTAAGTGTGATCCCACTCTCCTCAAAAAATGAGATGTATGTGTGCTCCTTGTTTGGGAAGGGGGTTATTTTTGTATTTGTGATCTCTGCAAATATCCCTTTGTAAAAGTTAATTGTTGTTAATTGTTGTTAAATGGTTAAATTGATAGTGGGCTGCTTGTCAATGATATCAATGATGCGAGAGGATATTAACTGGCTTTGGTGATAGATATTGGGAGGAATACACTAGTATGGAAATTCAAATTGATAGCATTAGAAAAATTGCTCCAATCCCTCAGGGGTATCTTTGAGAAGCCAACTTGACAATGCCAATAGGAATTGAGATGAAGACCCTCAGAGCTCCTATAGAGCTTTCCTTGTCTCCTTGATAGAATGTAAGGTCCTTTATGACAAAAACTGTTTCATTTTCCTGTCTTTGTAAACTAAGAGTCGAGCATGGTGGCTATTAAACATATCCTTTAATGACACAATGCAATAAAAACTACAGTGAATAAAGGACATTTGAAGAAAAAATATTCAACTTTAAATGGAGATGAAATACTATAATCCAAAAGAATATGTGAGTCAGATAACAAA
Source organism: Dromiciops gliroides (assembly GCF_019393635.1). Taxonomy (NCBI): domain Eukaryota; kingdom Metazoa; phylum Chordata; class Mammalia; order Microbiotheria; family Microbiotheriidae; genus Dromiciops; species Dromiciops gliroides. Next base: position 277,681,725 of record NC_057863.1, on the reverse strand, counting down.
AATAGAAACCATAGATAACTTCATGAAAGAGAATGACAACAATGAGACAACATGCTAAAATTTATAATGTACAACAAAAAGTCATTAGGGAAAAATTTATTCTTTCTAGAAACTTCTAGCAACAAAAGACAGAACAGATGAATGAATTGACCTTGAAAAAAAATGAGAAAAACAGAAAATAAAAAACCCCAAGCAAACATACACGCAAAATTTTAAACTTGTTTTTTAATTCAGAGAAAAAATATAAGGGGCAGCTAGGTGGTGGAGTGGATAGAGCACTGGCCCTGGAGTCCGGAGGACCTGGGTTCAAATCCAGCCTCAGACACATAACACTTACTAGCTGTGTGACCCTGGGCAAGTCACTTAACCCCAATTGCTTCACTAAAAAAACACACCAAAAAACAAAGAAAAAATATGCATTGATAAACTAGGAAAGAGGGTTTTTGGAGGGAGAGGGGAGAAATAAAATAGACAATGCATTAGCTAATTTGATAGGGAAAAAGAGAGGGAAATCAAATTATCACACTGAAAAATGAGAATTATAACCAGATAAATATGAAATAATGGAAATTATTTGAAGTCATTTTGACCACTTATGTTCCAACAAATCTAATAATTTAAATGAAATGCATATACAATAGGAGACTGGTCAATGAAGTCTCAGTCCTGTAAACATTTTAAGAGGTTTTTCCTGCTTCCAACCCATGTCATAGGTTTGGTGAATCTGTTGAAAATCTATAATTGAAGAGCCCTGTTTTCCAGTTCAGAGTATGCTCAGTATCCTGACTGTTTCCTTCTGGCATATTAATCCATGAAGAACAAGTTTATGGGATAGAATTGAATGTGGATACAAAATCAACTAAATCAATTCATTCTTTCTTTCTTTTTCTGCTGTCTATAAGGCATGAGGATAACTTGTTTGGCTCCAATGGTTCAGTGTGTTTGTAGAAGGGGGTACTGGGGGGTGGTAATGAAGGGGGAGGGGACAGTCCATTAGCATATGACCTTCTAGGCAAGGCCACATCTAGGATGGGGCCACCTTCTATGTGTGTTTTCTTTGTTTTTGTATAGGACCTTATGAGATATTAAAAAGCTGTAAGAGCCAACAGAAGTTCAGCAGCTTAATCCAGGATGAGTCAGCCTAGAGGAATAATAACTTGTTTGACCCAGACCTATAGTGGGCTAACCCAATTGTTGAGATTCTTTGTCTTACAAACAAGGGAATAGGGGCAGCTAGATGGCGCAGTGGTAAAGCACCGGCCCTGGATTCAGGAGTACCTGAGTTCAAATCCGGCCTCAGACACTTGATACTTACTAGCTGTGTGACCCTGGGCAAGTCACTTAACCCTCATTGCCCTGCAAAAAACAAAACAAAAACAAACAAGGGAATATCAGTTATACCGTATTCAAAAGTGAACTCTAGTAGGAATAATGTTATATTATAAATACCACTCTAAGTTTGAGTCCACCCTCCCCAGGGGCCAAGGAATAGAGGGAAGAGTATGCCTTGGTTTGTAGGGAGGGATGGTTTTTGTATTTTCATTTTTTCTATTTGTTCTTAGTAAATATTCCTTCATAAAAGCTAATTTATGTTCATTGTTTATTGATGATATTACATAGATATCAACTAATTATATGCTATCGAAGAGATAATTGGTTAAATTGATAGTGAGGATTATAATCATTGATATTGATGATATTGAGGAGTTAATAACTGTAACTGGCAACTGATATTGTGTGTCACACATCAGAATGGGAGATTGAGCTAATAATATTAGAAAGATACCCTTAACTCCTGGTGACTTAATAAAATGTCCAGGTCAACAGAACAAGAAATTAAAAAAAAATAAATAACACAATCTTAGAAAAAAGAAAGTGAATGAGCCATAAATGAATTTTTTTTCTTTTTTCTTTTTCTTTTCTTTTTTTGTGGCGCAATGAGGATTAAGTGACTTACCCAGGGCCACACAGCTAGTAAGTGTCAAGTATCTGAGGCCAGATTTGAACTCAGGTCCTCCTGAATCCAGGGTCAGTTGCTTTATCCACTGTGCCCCCTAGTTGCCCCCTCATAAATGAATTTCAATTTTAAAAAACTACAGATGAAATTTTCTATCAAAAAATATGCTTCAAAGAAAAATCAGTTCCATTATTTTATAGATTGTTTACAAAAATAGAAAAGGAAGAGATCTTACCAAACTCTTCCTATGGTACAAATATGGTTCTGATACCTAAGCTGCAGAGTGAGAGCAGGGAAAGAAAACTATATATTCGTATCTCTAATGAATATTGATGCAAAAAAATAAATAAAACATTTGCAAAAAGGCAAATTAAATTAAAGAAAATTGTTTCTTATGATTAGATTGGGTTTATACCAGGAATTCTGGATTATTTCAATATCAGGAAAACTGTAAATCTTTTTTTTTTTTTTTGAATTTTTTTTTGGTGAGGCAATTGGGGTTAAGTGACTTGCCCAAGGTCACACAGCTAGTAAGTGTTAAGTATCCAAGGCCGGATTTGAACTCAGGTACTCCTGACTCCAGGGCCGGTGCTCTATCCACTGCGCCATCTAGCTGCCCCGAAAACTGTAAATCTAATAGAGCATATTCATAGGAAAACCAAATGATAAATAACATAATTACATCAATAGATGCAGAAAAAGAAAAAGTTAGTATTATCTGTAATGGGAAGATACTATAGGGTCTTCCAACAAGCTCAAGGGTAAAGAGAAAAATATATCAATTTTTATCACTACTATTTGCTATAGTTCCAGAAATACTAGGTATTGCAATAAGACAAAATAAATTGAGTTAATAAACATCAGGAAAGAAGAAACAAAATTATCATTTTTGTAGATGATATGATTTGTTAGAGAGCCTAAGGAGTCAACTAAAATTAATTTAAATAACTGATAACTCCAGTAAAGCCACAGGATATAAAATAAAGTGACAGAAATCGTTTGTCTTTAGTTTAACAATAAAACCAAACAAGAAGAGATACAAAAAGAAATTATATTCAAAATAATAACAGAATGCATAAAGTACTTATGATTCTACCTACCAAGGCATAATATGAATTATATGAATAAAACTATAAAATAACATTTAAAGATATAAAGACAGATTCCAATAATTTGAGATAGTTTATGCTTACACATGCCAATATAATAAAATGACAGTACTATCTAAATTAATTTACAGTTTTAATGTCATACCAATCAAACTACCAAAGGGTTACATTATGGAACTAAAAAAAATTTAACAAAATGTATCCAGTGGAACAAAAGGTTGAGATCTTATCAAAAAATTCAAATGTTCATCAGTGAAACAAATTAGGTAAATAAGACCCAGAAGCAAACAAATTAGAGACCAAGAAAATGAGATAACTTTTCACAACTACCAATAAGGGGAAAGTTCTTTACCAAACAAGAAACAGATGATTATGAAAGACAAAATGGAAAATTTTGATACCATAAAATTGATTAGCTTTTACACAAGGTAAGCACAATTAGAAATAGAAGGGAAATAGTTAACTGGGAGGGGAAAAAAAACCCAAATGTTTGCAGCAGTTTTTTTTCTGAGGAACATGCAATATTCAATATATGGGTGACAGCCATGATGTGGTAGATAGAAAACTGGCCTCAGAGCCAGGAAGATCTGGGTTCAGCTCCCACCTTTGACATATACTGGCTGTGTGACCTTGGAAAGGTCTCAGTATTCTAGATAATTCTCTTTTTTTTTCAGGGCATTGAGGGTTAAGTGACTTGCCCAGGGTCACACAGCTAGTACATGTCAAGTGTCTGAGGCCAAATTTGAACTCAGGTCCTCCTGAATCCAGGGCCAGTGCTTTATCCACTGCGCCATTTAGCTGCCCCCAATAATTCTTTAAAACTGTAAGTAGCAGCTGTAACACACGTAGATTCTTGGGATCCTTAACCCAACTCATACACTGACAAATTGGGTTTCCCAAAGCAAGGCTAACCAAATCTCCCCATAGGAGCACCCATGAGGAGCTGAGATATCTTTCTAATACCATTGACTTGAACCTCCATTCTGATATATTCTCCCTAATATCAGTTGCCAGTTATAATTAGTACTCCCTTATATCATTGCTAAACCACATGATTAGTGCCTCAGAATCATTTAACCAATTAACTTCAATTAGCTATAAACATTTTACTCACCTCCTAGACTTAGGGTACAGATTGCAATACCTGGTTTTTCATATATGGCCAATGCAGGAATTTGTTTTGCTTAATTTTGCTCTTTTTTTTTTTTTGGTGAGGCATTTGGGGTTAAGTGACTTGCCTAGGGTCACACAGCTAGTAAGTGTTAAGTGTCTGAGGCTGGATTTGAACTCAGGTCCTCCTGACTCCAGGGCGGGTGCTATATCCATTGTGCCACCTAGCTGCTCTGCTCATATTTCTTTTTTTTTTTTTAGTTAATAAAGTATTTTATTTTTTCCCCATTACATGTAAAGATAGTTCTCATCTTTTGTTTATGCAAGCTTTACAATTTCAGATTTTTCTCCCTCCCCTCCCTCCCCCCTCCCCTAGACAGCAGGTAATCTGATATAGGTGTTTTATATATACACACACACACATATATACATATATATATACATATAATAACATTAATCCTATTTCTGCATTAGTCATGTTATAAGAGAAAAAAATCAGAGCAATGATGAAAAACCTCAAAATAGAAAAAAACAACAGCATCAAAAACAAAAGAAATAGTATGGTTCAATCAGCATCTATACTCCACAGTTCTTTTTTTTTCTTCTTGGATTTGGAGATCCTCTTCTATCATGAGTTCCCTGGAACTCTTCTGTACCATTGCATTGGTGAGAAGAATATAGTCCATCACAGTAGATCAACACTCAATGTTGATGATACTGTGTACAATGTTCTTCTGGTTCTGCTCATCTCACTCATCATCAGTTCACGCAAGACCCTCCAGGTTTCTCTGAACTCCTCCTGCTCATCATTTCTTACAGCACAATAGTATTCCATTGTATTCATATACCACAACTTGTCCAGCCATTCCCCAATTGATGGGCACCCCCTCAACTTCCAATTCCTTGCCACCATGTAAAGCCTGCTCATATTTCTTAAAAGGGTTTTGTTATTGTTTTTTATTTGAGGGAAGGAGGACGGGAAGGGAGAGAAAATAAATTTGTATAAATTGAAAACAAAGTAATTAAAACATCAATTAGCTTGTATAATGTCATATTTACTTATCACCTCAGCGCCTGGGGAGAGTGAGCTCAAACTTAAAGGGGATGATACAAAGTCTTTACCCTCTAAGGTTCACCTAGGAATGCAATATAGCTGATGAATGAAGTTATTCTCTTGCTGGCAGTCTCTGTCATGTCTCTATTCCCAGACTGCTACTCAAAAGAGTATGGGAGTTTCTCTTTAGGTGAGATCAAGTACTCTCTCTTGGTTGACCTGAATTACCCCACTCCCAGTGGTAGAACTTCATTCTGTATTGTCTGGTATACATTCTCCTATATCTTCCTGTCTGGTACATATACTTTCTCTGATTTCTGTTTTGTCATGATTTGCATAAATGGGTTTCTTTGCTATTCGCTATGTATGCTCATCATGAAACTGATATTTGGTAGGAAAGATGCCAAGCCTTAGATATAGAACTTGGACTCCTTCCCCTCAATAATAATGATAAGCTCAGAAGTGAGACTGAACCAATTTTATCCCCTAGACTAATAATATTTAAGAGAGCAGAGTGGTCTCCAATCCCAACTTCCAGCTTCTTCTCCTGGAAGGAATTAAAGTCTCCTTTGGAAAGAGATGGGGAGAGAAGAAGCTAGAGATGTCTATTCTGCCTCCCTTAAAGCTGTACAATGGTGGTCCTCATAACATATACAGAGCTTCCTCTCTAACCAGGACTCTCTAACCCTATACAGTCCATTTTCAAAAGAAAAGGAAAAAAGCAAGCTATCAATATGATATCAGTAGAGTAGCATGAAATATGAAAAAAAATGCTTCAAATCACTATTTTAAATAGGGAGGAGTTGGGGTGGCTAGGTGGCACAGTGGATAAAGCACTGGCCCTGGATTCAGGAGTTCCTGAGTTCAAATCTGGCCTCGGACACTTAACACTTACTAGCTGTGTGACCCTGGGCAAGTCACTTAACTCCATTGCCCCATAAAAAAAAAAAAAGAGTCTTCTTTTTTGGGGGTAGCTAGATGACACAGTGGTTAAAACACTGGCCCTGGATTCAGGAGTACCTGAGTTCAAATCTGGCCTCAGACACTTGACACTTACTAGCTGTGTGACCCTGGGCAAGTCACTTAACCCCCATTGCCTGCAAAAAAGAAAACAACAAACCCTAAATAGGGAGGAGTTTTCCATGTAGACATCAAATAGTCTATCTAGTTTTCTCATTATAATTGGACCTGTTTTATATATTTGCAGCACATGAATAAATTATGAGTGTGGAGTGGAGTCTAAAGTGTTATAATAATAAGGGTAATATAAATGTTACAGTGTTTGGGGGTAGCTTATTCAATATTATGAATCAGTGCAGCTAATTGGCATAGTGCATAAAGCACCAGCCCTGGATTCAGGAGGACTTGAGTTCAAATCTAGCCTCAGATAATTGACACTTACTAGCTGTTTGACCCTGGGTAAGTCACTTAATCCTCATTGCCCTACCAAAAAAAGAAAAAAAAAAGAAAGAAAAGTCGGTATGTATTCCATTAGTTGAGGTTTTGAGTTTATCAAAGCCTAAGCTACTAAAAAAAAATAACAAAATTTTAAAAAATTCTGTCAATATTACAATATTATGAATCGATGATAAATTAATTGTACTTCATACCACCTATACTTTTTCATATACACACTTTTTGCTCATTGTCCAACATATTGTTTTCTTGCAAGTGTTTGCATCTGACAGTCCATATCCATAAAACTGAAGTCAGTCTTCTATTCTACTATGTTACAGAAATGCTTGTTTTATTGCTAAGGTTTAGAATAAAATGAAAGAATGAATTTTTAAAAGAACATATAAAAATAACTCATATTAAATGATATATAATATTAAATGTAATATTATTTTTAAAAAATTGAAATCAGCATTTATGAAGAACCTGCTAGGTTCCACGTGTATATCTATAGCATATGGCTATCTTCTATAATGGCATGTCCTGTCAATTTCCCAGTCTAACTTTGGGTGGAACCTTTTTAAAGTGAATGGATAGGGGCAGCTAGATGGCGCAGTGGATAAAGCACTGGCCCTGGATTCAGGAGGACCTGAGTTCAAATTTGGCCTCAGACACTTGACACTAGCTGTGTGACCCTGGGCAAGTCACTTAACCCTCATTGCCTCGCAAATAAATAAATAAATGAATGAATGAATGAATGAATGAATAAATAAATAAATAAAGTGAATGGATAGGGGCAGCTAGGTGGCACAGTGGATAGAGCACTGGTCCTGGAGTCAGGAGTACCTGAGTTCAAATCCGGCCTCAGAGACTTGACATTTATTAGCTGTGTGACCCTGGGTAAGTCACTTAACCCTCATTCCCCTACCAAAAAAAAAAAAGTGAATGGCTAATTAATGCTCTAGAAAGAACCCTCTTGTGACTATAAACTATAATTAGACCATATAATCAACTTCTGGGGAAAAAGAAAAAGTCAAGTCACCAAACATTTGTTAAGCACCTACCATGCACCAGGCACAGCATTAAGCACTGACTATACAAATAAAGACAACAAATAGTCCCTGCCCTCAAAGAGCTTGTAAAGAGATAACAGGCAAACAATTAGCTCCATGCAAGCTATATACTGGGTAAATCTGAGACATCTCGGATGTCAGACATTAACGTTAAGGGGGATCAGGACACAATATGACACTGCCAATTTTTAAAAAACTTAAAACACTATATATCTCTATACAAATAGTCCCTCCCCCCCAAAAAACAACAACAACAAATAAACACATAAAAGCCCTTTAGTCCAACTTTTGTACAATCAACCAAAGCACATTTTTCCGTCATAAGGAAGTAGGCAAGATGATAGTGAATTCATGGTCACTGAGGAAAGGTATAGTAATATCATTTTGCAAAAACAGCTGCTACATTAAAATTGAGGGGATGCCCATTAATTGGGGAATGGCTGAACAAGTTGTGGTATATGATTGTGATAGAATATTATCATGTTATATAGGAAATTATGAGCAGAATGTTCATATAAAAACTTGGAAAGACATGAACTGATGCAAAGTGAAGTGAGCAGAACCAGGAGAACATTGTACACTGTAAGAGCAGTATTGTACAATGATCAACTATGAAAGGCTTAGCTATTCCCAGCAATACAGAGATCCAAAACAGTTCTGAAAGAAAAAATGCTGTGCACCTCCAGAGAAAGAACTGATGGAATCAAAATGCAGATCAAAGCATACTGTTACTTTTTTGTTGTTGTTGCATGGCAATGAGTGTTAAGTGACTTGCCCAGGGTCACACAGCTAGTGTCTGAGGCTGGATTTGAACTCAGGTACTCCTGAATCCAAGGCCAGTACTTTATTCACTGCATCATTGTTTTATTTCAGTTCTGAATCTGAAGCACCAAACAGGCCTGAGTTAGACCCAGATGAAAATCCCATTCAAAAAGGTTATGAAACAAAGGAACATTGAGCAACTTAAGCTTTACTATTACTCTAATTATATAGTACAAGAAATTAAAACAAAATATTTGAAGGAACCTCATTAAAAACTAAAATTAAAATAACAAAAATACATCATACTGTTTATCTAAATTACACTAAATCAAGATTGGTATATGGCATTGAAAAGTTCAAATTGTAAAATTCAAATGTCATTAAAGAGCCACCAGGTGTAGTTCAGAACAGAGAACTGGGTTCTACTCCTGACTCTGATACTTGTTAGTTGTGAATTCTTGGGCAAATCATGTAACTTCTTTTAGCATCAGTATCTGTATCTGTAAAACAGGGGTAATAGTTTTTGTGTCACAGAGATTATTGAGAAGATCAAATGAGGTAACATACTAAAGATGCTTTTTAAATCTTAGAGCATTGTATAACTTACTATTGGGAAAGGTAAACAAGAAAATGCCTTGTGATTTAAAAAGATTTACAAACAGGTTTCAAGAGAAATGCAATATAATGGATAGAGAACCAGGAAGATCTAGGCTCAAGTGCTGCCAATGATACATGTTGGCTTGGACCTTGTCTATACTGTAGAATTGCTTTGGCAGAGGAAGGCTTCTCATTGGGAGTTCCCTGTAGCAATGCTATAATAGGTCTAATAAAAACAAACACACCTTACAAAATACTTCTCTACTAACATACAGGCTACCACAGTAGCCTCCTAATTGACCAATCAGTTTTTTTGTGTGTGTGTTTGTTTTTTGTTTTTTTTTTGTGGGGCAATGGGGGTTAAGTGACTTGCCCAGGGTCACATAGCTAGTAAGTGTTAAGTGTCTGAGGCCGAATTTGAACTCAGGTACTCCTGAATTCAGGGCCAGTGCTCTATCCACTGCGCCACCTAGCCACCCCCGACTAATCAGTTTTAAAATACTTGAAAATAAGTAAGAAATCTCTCTCCAGCCTCTTCCCCATGGCAGTCAGACACTGGCATATCTCCCAGTCACATTCTAGAAACTACCAAAAACCGAAGACCAGATTTGAGATCTTGTAAGATTAATTCAGATTTAAAGCCCTACAAAGGATCATTATCTTCCTACATTAAAACAACATCACTTGGTGACTCAACAGGAAGTCTTCAATATGCCCTGGGGTGATGGAGGATATCCATCAGGAAAAGTGAAGGGAGATTGTCTTGGTAAACAGCTCTTTGTTCTACTATAACATCTTTCCGGTGAAAAGCCTAAAGCACTTGACTCAAGTTACAGGCTCACAAATCTTCACAGCACCCCTCCAAGGTAGAGGAGATAAGATTTACTATATGGTATGCCATATTCCAAGAGGAGTATCACCTTCTTTTTGATCTTCCCAGGTAACTAGTAAAAGAATTTCCACCCACGTGGGAGGAGTCTGGAGATACCTGTTAGAGAAGAAAGGATTGAATCATTTTATTAGGTTTCTGTTCTCACCATCTCAACTTTTTTAAGTGTATGATGTTATCTGGACCAATTATAATTTTGACAATAAATACTCCCGGCTCAAAATCTGGAGTTAATCACCTTTTTTACTTGAGGGTAGGATTAGGACAAGGGAATACAATCAAGTGTCAAGTCCTAGAACTCTGTCTTCTTATATTCTCAATCTGTCCTTTCCATTCTATTGCCATCTCCATTTTATTGTCATAAAAAGACTACTAGAGGGGCAGCTAAGTGGTGCAGTGGTTAAAATGCTGGCCCTGGATTCAGGAGTACCTGAGTTCAAATCCGGCCTCAGACACTTGACACTTACTAGTTGTGTGACCCTGAGCAAGTCACTTAACCCTCATTGCCCCGCAAAAAACAAAAACAAAAACAAAAACAAAAACAAAACAAAAAAAGGACTACTAGAATCATACTTGGGTTACGATAATCTCTGAACCAATCTCCTTGCTTCAAGTCTCTTCTTTTTCTATTAATCCTTTCTGCATACTTGCTGACAAATTACTCTATTTTGTACAAAGTGGTTACTTCCTCCACAGAATGCACCTCACCTAGTTTTTTCATCCTCTGCGATTAAAGAAATTTTAAAGAACTCCTACCAGACTAAGATATCTTAAATAGGGTTTTCATTATGTCATTCCCTTGCTTTAAACTTCCAATGATCTCCTTCCATCTACCAAATACAGTCCACAATATTTATTTCTTCATGATTTGACCCCAATTTAGGTTTTCCATTCCCCCCCTTCCCCATTATTCCACTAAACAAACCCTTCACTCTAGTCAGAGTGGACTATTTATTTTTCTCCGAACGTGCCTTGGGTGTTTTTAAATCTATCTTATTCAGTGTCTGCCTCTGTTGTTTCAGTAATATCTGACTCTTTGTGACCCCATTTGGGGTTTTCTTGGAAAAAAATGCTGGAGTACTTTACATACTGGAGTAGTTTACCATTTCCCTCTCAAGCTCATTTATAGATGAGGCAAACAGAGTTAAGGGATTTGTCCAGGGTCATGAAGCTAGTAATGGTCTGAGGCCAGATTTGAATTCTAATAGATGAGTCTTCTTAACTCAAGACCTATCCAGCTCTATCCATTGCTCTACCTAGCTGCTCCCACTACTTCCTCTATCTTCCCCCATCTCCCTTTATTTTATTTTTAATTTAAAAAATATTTTTTGCAGGGCAATGAGGGTTAAGTGACTTGCCCAGGGTCACACAGCTAGTAAGTGTCAAGTGTCTGAGGCCAGATTTGAACTCAGGTACTCCTGAATCCAGGACTGGCGCTTTATCCACTGCACCACCTAGCTGCCCCCCATTTCCCTTTCTGATTATCAGAATTGTAAACATTCTTCAAAATCTGTTCTGTGAGAAATGGGTAATTGTCTCCTCTCAATGTGGATATAACAGTCAGTCATACTCCCCTGACCTGTTTGTAAGACAAAGGTCTCAGATCCCTTCTTCCCCCTCAGGTTAGCAAGGTCACATGGTTCAAGGAGCCCTGGTCTCAATTAGGTCCTCTCCAGAGTTCTGTCCATATAAGGAAGTATAAGGTCCACTTCTGAGTTATGCCCATACAAGGAAGAGGGGTGGGAATACTGAGTTCCGATTAGCTAGTTTTTGCGGGTAGATTGTAACCCCACAAGTGATGAAAAAGGGGAGGGTCCATGTGCGTTAGGGACTAGGGTATAAAAAAGGGCCTGCCGGCCCCCTTTCTGGGCACCCACTAGCTGCACACTAGGGTGCCTCCTTCTCATGAGAATGAAATAAAGAGGCTTTGTCACCTTGCTGCTGAGTTCCTGAGAATTATTGAGAAGAGGATGAATTTTTCCCTCACAGTTCAAATCTCACTACCTCTTCAAAGCTTTCCCAAACCACCCCAGTAGACTGGATTTCATAGAGTCTTAAGAAAGGTAACATTGTACAGTGGAGAGATTATTCAAATGGGACTCAAGAGACCAGGGCTCTTTGTCTAGGCTCTACCACAGACAAACTGATAGTTAGGAAAGACCTTAATTTAAAAATGCCAAGGTCACCCACTGCATCCTGGGCCATCACCAGTCGTCTTAATCTTTGTCTTGCCACTGGTCCCCGATGACACTGGAGGAAAGAGGAAGACTGATGACTTTGTGCAGCTCTGCTTCACTCAAATACAATTCCTGGGCAATTCAGGATGTCATGTTTGTGATGCCATTGCACCTCCTTGAGAATGAAAGACAAACAACAACAACAACAACAACCAGCCACTGACTAGCAGGATGACATTTGGGAAGTCCCATTATCTCTCTGTTCCTCCCTTTCCTCATTTCAAATAAGAGTATTAGATGAAATAAATTATCTCTAAAGGCCTCTTGTAGCTCTAAAAATAATTTGATTCTGAGTTCTTAGGAATCTTAAAGGTCATCTTAGTTCAACCCTTCCCTTTTTAGTTTATAGGATTCATTTGTTATTTATCTTAGTTCCACACATCCCGAATTATGGTTACATTGGTAATATTTACTCCTACTGATTTCACAACCTCTCCATTCATTGTTCAATAGTATTAATAAATTTCTGTGGCACAGGCAAAACTAATCACTACTTGGTAACCACCCTTCTGGCCAAGAGATGATGAATTGGACTGGTTCTCAAAAGACAGTGGATTACCTAGTTGGTATTTGAAGCTTATTATCTCAATATGATTACATTGCTTTTTCACTGTATGCACCATGTCTCCTTAATTAGACTTTAATTAGACTTAATTAGACTTTAGCCCCACTTAGGGCAGGGACCATGTTTTATGCTTCTTTTAATCCCCTATAACACAAAGCAAATGTAGTGAGATGAATAGGACAATCTGATCAATTTTTATCCATTGATTTAAATAATAATATTTTGAATTAATATGATGAAAAGGACAAAGTTGCCCTTTCTTATTCTAGTCAACCACATGGACTAGCTCAGCACTTGTGAGTATAGGGGATGACCTTACTCAGCCCTGAAGGACTTGGATACTTTGAAATGATGAAGTAATCTCCTCAAAGTCACTGAGGTGTAACAGCCAATGACTCACTCGGAGGACTTCTTTTTTTGTGTGTGTGTGGGTCAATGAGGGGTTAAGTGACTTGCCCAGGGTTGCACAGCTAGTAAGTGTCAAGTGTCTGAGGCCAGATTTGAACTCAGGTCCTCCTGAATCCAGGGCCGGTGCTTTATCCACTGTGCCCCCTAGCTGCCCCTTGGAGGACCTTTTTTTTTTTTTTTAAAGAGCACTTGCAATTTACTCTTCTTTTGATTCAAGTAGTACTTGCTTTCTCTGGACTCTTTCTGGCAGTGGCAGAGAGGGAAAGGGTGGTGCCCCTTCTCCTCATAGGTGCTCCCATAGAAGCATGAACTCAACCTGGTCCTTGGGACTTTTCTATGCTTTTTATTTCCTGAGTAGATGATTGAACATTTTCTCAAGCTAGACATGCCTAGGATTTTGAAGTTTGAGAGTCCACTTTGAGAGATCCTGAGTCTATTGAGTATAGTTTGAAAAGGGAAACCTTTTCATTGGAAAAGGCACTATGAACAAGGGAAGAATCCCATAACCTTGACCTGGCTTACCAGAAGGCATGAACTTTAAGGGAGGCAGTACAGAACTTAGGTTAAATATGGAATGCCTATTTTGTTAGCCTTACAGATTGCTTTATGTTCTGGTAAGATTCAAGTTTCAGTTTCCCAGTAGATTGTAACAATATTTTTAAAAATAATAAACATTTTTATTTAAAGTTTTGAGTTTCAAATTCTATCCCTTTTTCCCTCCCTCCCCTCTTCCCTCCCTGAGGCAGTAAGCAATCAGATAGAGGTTATACATGTATGATTATGTAAAACATTACCATATTAGTCATTTTGTATAAGAAAACTTGAATAAAAGAAAACAATGAAAGAAAGTGAAAAATAGCATGTTTCAGTCTGAGTTCAATCAATATCAATTCTTTCTTTGGAGGTAGATAGTATGTTTCATCATTAATCCTTTGGGATTGTCTTGGATCATTGTATTGCTGAGTTGTCATTCACAGTTCTTCATCCAACAATATTGCTGTCACTGTGCAGAATGTTCTCCTGGTTCTGCTCACTTCACTATACATCAATTCATACAAGTCTTTCCAGGCCTTTCTGAAATAATACTGCTTGTCATTTCTTATAGCACAATAATATTCCATTATAATCATATGCCACAGCTTGTTTAGCCATTCCCCAATTGACGGGCATTTCTTTGATTTCCAATTCTTAGCCACCATGAAAAGAGCTGCTATAAATAGAGACCTACAAACAGGTCTTTTTCTCCTTTTTGAGATGTCTTGTAACAATATTTTTAAGCTAAATCACTGAATATTTTAAAATCATTCTGTCAGTTCACACTTAATTGTCTGTTAGGTTCTCTAGGACTGAACCTTTAGGGACAGGGAGTAGGAAATTGCCTCAGCCCTCCTGAGGCCACACTATTCCTTATTGTTAGATAAATAAAATCTGATCAATTTTTATCCATTGATTTAAATAATAATATTTTGAATTAATATAATTTCTTCAGCTGGGGTAGAAACAGTAGCATCACATTTCTCTGCAATAAAAGGCAGGAGAGAAGCAAAAGAGAGATTGCTTCAGAATATAGGATAGAGATATAGAGAGCTAAGCTCAGACAGATTTAGTGACCTGACCACAACCTTAGTGAATATGTCCTGAGACAATATGTCCTTTGTTCCTCAGTGGATTTCTTGAGGATTCCTGCCTGGCTTTGAGCATAGACTGGAATGGATAGAGTTAGCAAGATCATGACAGTTGAGGTGTAAGGGAATAGCTTCCTGTGGCTGAAGGTGAAAGGCCTAGCAGAACAGAGAACCTACAGATTTCATATTAGGGTTAAGACCTTTATCTGTGTGCCAGAGATCAACCAATACTACCATGGGTCCAAGAGAAAGTGCTTCCACATTCCTTGAGATTCCTGTCATTACCTGGTACAGCTTAGCCATTGCCATTCATTGGTCCAATGGAGACCATATTGAAGGATTTATCACCCAATATATCGAAGAGACATGACCCTCATGTGATAGGCTATAGGACATCCCTCTCAAAGACATTCTTATGGTGATCTACTACATATTCTGTATGGATATACTAAAGCAAGATATCAGTTATGACTTTTGCTGTCAGTTACTGTCATTGCTGTCAGTGCCTAGCCAGCATACCCAGCAGCCCATGCCAGCCCGTCCCAGCCTAGAAACCTAATTCATTGTATGAGGAGTAGTGGTTCGTGGTGGTCATTGGCCTCAATGGCCTTATCTTTATACTGCTGATAGTCTTTGTCCTCATTAACCTTGGCTTATAGTAAGAAGTGTGCCAAGAAGTCAGACTCTGGGAACAATGGTAAATTCAGTGCTTTGGGCCATTGAGAGATGGAGTATGGGTGAAAGGAGCTTCCCAGCCACATAATTCAATGGTTGCCCTCTCATTAAAGAACATCTTCTATTAAAATAATGGCATCTATACCAGTTCTTCTCTAAGTCCAGTCCAAGCAGGCAGGCAGGAAGGAAGGAAGGAAGGGAAAAAAGAAAGAAACAGAGATCTAAGAAATGAGAAGGAATCTGATGAGAATTTGAAAGATGTTTTAGAAATTATTTCCTCCTAAGTAACATTACTGTGCTATTGAAATATTGTCACCTTGACTTTGAGAAGAGAGGGCTTTTAAACAGTAGAAATCATAGGAAAAAAAACTATAGAAGAGTTGTGAATTAAGAAGTGGTACTTTTGTGCTTAGAAGTTGTTTTTCTTTTTACCTTACTTTGTATTGTTTATTTAAAGTTAATTTAATTAGAAAAGATATGCTTCCATTATTCCAGTGAACTCAATACCTTCTTTTCTCTGTCCAAATACAACCACTTCTCACCACTGCTATGAGGAAGAGTAGTAGCCAGTTATGTTTATTTTATAGATAAAGACACAAGAAACATGAAGTGGTTTGGTATGTTATCAAGTGAGTCTTTATATCTATTCCAAGTAGGACATTCAAAATACACACTTGAATGGTTTGGGAAACTGTCATGGGCATAATCATTATTTCCACAGCTATAAGTGTTTAATTTTTTAAGACATCAGTTACAGTTACAGTTTTAAGACATCAGTTACAGGGAAAAATTGTCCTTCCATAGGATTATCTATTTAGAGCTAGAAGGATGTATAGAGATCATATAGTCCAAGCTCCTCCCCTAAAGTCCATGTGGCTTAAGTGACTTATTACGGTTACACACTAATAAGTATCAAAGATAGATTTGAAAACAGTTCCTCTGACTCTTGAGTTAGTGCTCTTTCCCCATACCATGCCACTTCATTTTTTTTTGTTTTTTTAATTAATTTTTTTTCTTTTTTTCTTTTTCTTTTTCTTTTACCATGCTGCTTCATAATGTTCAATATTTTATAATATCTCCATAAGGTACCACCTCATAAGAAATAGCTGAATACTGGAAATTCAGGTTCTTTGGGCCAGAGATAAGTCTCTTGATGTGCTCTCTTTGGATGAAGCACACTAGGACAACAAGACATCTTTCTCTCATCAGGGTGGGAGAAGAGACCCAACACTAAGTTTGAAGAAAGCTAGAGAGAGATTGAGGAGATGGAATAAAAATTGGATTGGTAGTCTAGCGTTGCAGACAGGGGAAGGGGAGGAGAAAGGAGCAAGGATTTGTTAAGTACCTACAATGTGTAGGCACTATGCTAAGCACTTTACAAATATCATCTCATTTGATCCTCATAGCAACCTTGTGAGGTAGATGCTATTATCTCTATTTTACAGTTGAGGAATTAAGCATGGATAAATTGAGTGGAAAGCATTGAGGCATCTGGCTGGATAGCCAATATTTGAAGAGGTAGCCTCTGCTGCTTCCAATGAGGCACCTGTCTACCTGGCAGGAACCTGGGGAGGGGCATGGCTAGAACAGACTAAGGCTTACAGAGCTTTTCTCTCTGGGAGATATGATGGAAAATGGCATGCTCTTTGTGTGCCTGAGTTGGTAGACATTTACTCTAAAGGGTTTTTTTTCTGTTTTCTTTTTAAGTTAGTTAATTCCTGATTTAAATAGTATTCTAAAGCCACTTTACTCTGGATAGAAATATGATTGTTGTAACCTCTTTGGCTCTTTCAGTATCTATAAATAAGGGGTTAAAAAAAGAAGGGAATAATGATTGTATTGATATTCACATGATCCATCAATAAAGCTGAATACTATTTCATGCTCAGGATTTATTAATTTTTATACACATTTTAAAGTAGGTAAAGCTGGACCTGTGTTTTTTTGCTGGCAAAGTGAGTCAGTCACCACTGCCATTTGGTAGAAGGCTGGGCTGGCAAGTTACTCTTCTTTCTCCATTGTATTCTCTGTATCTCTATGCACATACAGAGAAAAAAATCTCTCTTCAGGGTTGAAAGTTGTCAGTGACTAGAGAGCAGGTTATGCCTTGTTGAGGGAGAAAGGGAATATCTGGACTTGGCCAGCAAAAGACATATTCCAAGAGTAGGGGCCAGAGGAGGAAGTGAATACCATTTCTCTTTCATTTTCACTCTCAACCTCAAAACCCAGATAGCACAAAGACTATAGATAGAAGTACATATGAATGTTTGAAAACAGATTATGGCCCAATGATCTGTTTATATTTGCCTAGGAACTACTTTGGTGGATATGTAGAGGAGTAGATTATAATTTTTCTCACCTAGTAAAACAGATTGGATTGCTTGACAAGTAGCATGTGGATAGAACTAAAGAACAAACAAGGGAGAGAAAAGTGGGTGGCAGTCTGTGGGCAGCAACTTTCTTGTTTTTATATAATAATATGCATGTAGAAACAGTAATGTTTGGCCTTATTTTTTACTTTCATCATGAACTAAAATTTAATTAATTCAATTATCATTTACATATTCTATGTAACCATCAGGGAAACAGTTTAAATCATGAAAGCATCAGAACAAGATCTACAAAGTGGTAGCATAAAGAACAAATATAGAAGGGAATAAATGTATTTCTAGTAGCTAGGGGAAAGCTAGTAAAGATGCTGGAAAGCATCCTACTGCCCCCTATCATACCATTGCCTTGATCTAGAGGGAGACTGACTTCTGAAAGGCCTAATTAGGGTAATCCTTTTTATTCCAAATGCCTTTACCTATGTAGTACAGAGAGTCACTTAGAAGTCTAAGCAATTGTTACAGGTAAGAGAGTTCTTCTGGGTCTTTACCAGACTTTTTCAGGTGTGGCCTAGGAGTTCTCTTGCCTGTGTTCAAAAAGTAATCATTATTCCATTTGAAAGCTTTTTATTTTTAATTAATTAATTTATTTTTCGTTTTTTGTTTTGGTTTTGTGGGGCAATGGGGGTTAAGTGACTTGCCCAGGGTCACACAGCTAATAAGTGTCAAGTGTCTGAGGCTGGATTTGAACTCAGGTCCTCCTGAATCCATGGCTGGTGCTTTAGCCACTGCGCCACCTAGCTGCCCCCTCATTATTCCATTTGAAATCAGGTCTTCCTCAAATTCCTTGTTTTCTTTATTCACTTAACCTGAAAATATTACAAGACAATGAACTAGTAATCAATTGTCTGACATTTTCTTTTCTTCCTTGGCTCTGTTCCAGCCCCATCCTTCTATTTTTGCATTTGCTATTGCTTCTATGTGTTTTGTTTCTTAGCAAAATGATTACAAATAGAGACATATGACAAACACACAACTGTTGGTCCTGAATCTTCACCCTGCCCTCTAGTCTTACATTCATCACTCAAAACCAAACTCAACAGATCAACACAAATTCGGTTCAGTGTATTCATTCCCTAAGCCAATCCTGTTCCTTTGGAGGTATGTTTGGGAATTGTTTAGCCTGAGCCACTAAGTTACAGTGTCATCCTATGATGATAGGAAAAATTAGTTCAGTTTAAATAATTATTTCTTTAACTTCCTGCATATTGCAAACAGCAATTCCAACCCAAGTTAGACTCTATCATCTTTATGTGGTCTTCCATGTTCCAACTCATGCACCTGGTGGGAGGGTGGGAAAGCCTACAGATAGACTATAATTAAACCCTATTTAAATGACAAGTCTTCCCTGCTCCTTAATATACTAGCTACTGGCCATCAGGGGTTCTCAGTGTGAAAATAAAATTTGCAGAGAAGGATTTAATTTTGCAGTATTCTCAAGTACAAAATAATCCATTTCTTAATTCTGTGATGATGACTAATGGAAAATTGCAAAGGGGAAAACATGTCATTTAAAAATATCAAAAATTGAATGATTTTGAAAAGGCACAACTTAAAATCATAAAAATTCTATAGAATGCTTTATACGTGGGGATATCTTTTTTTTTTTTTGAGGCAATTGGGTAAGTGACTTACACAGTTAGTAACTATCTGAGACTGGATTTAAACTCAGATCCTCCTGACTACAAGGCTCTATCCACTCTGACCTAGCTGCCCCTATATGGGGATATCTTGCATCTATGAGACAGAACACCAGGCAAGAACATGAGGTAAAAAATTTTCCAGGATACTCTTTCATGGCACTTGCTATTTATCTACCACCATCACCCCAGCTTTGTGTTATCTTCAAATTTGATAAGGTTGCTCTATACATAAGCTTTTATTAAACTCATTTGTAAAAATGTTCAACTGCAGTCTACTAGAGTGGAGTCAGCTCTCTGAGAAGTTGGCATGGATAACTACTCTTTGAGTTAATTCAACCAATTCCATACATATCCTTTTAATTTTACTATTACCTAACCCATATTTCTCCATCTTTTTCATAGGAAGAGTAGAAGATACCTTCCTCAAATAGTATGCTAAAATGTACAGTATTCTTCCGAATTAACAGTATAGTAACACTATCAAGAAAGGAACTAATGTTAATCTGACATGATTTTTTGTTGATGAAATCATGTTGACTTCCTTTTCTAGACGTCAAATAATTATCTCCTTAATAAAAACAAAAGTGCTTAGCAACCATGGGAATTCAAGAAAGCCAGAGGTCCCATGCTTTTAGAAAAGGGATTTACTAAGAATATAGTAAGAACAGTTGCCCCCCCCCAAACCAGGGGGCTCTCCCCTTGCATACCCAAGGTCCCTGGGGGGAGTGTGGGACATGTAGAGTATGCAAGTGACTCCTGGCCTGGAAGATCTTTATTTCCCCTACTTATGGTGGTAAAATGGAGTCCTTATTAAATTTCCTTTAAATGTTTCCTTCTTCTGGGCTCTGAGAATTGGTGCCTTTCTGGGGTACATAGCTGACCCTTTTCTCTCCATACTGCTGTGGACTAACTGACTCTTCCCTTTTTATGCTCACTGAGGCTGTCACCATGCTAAGGTTACAATCTTTCCATACATGTCTTCTTTTCTTGGCCACCACTATTCTAGCAGCTCCTGCTAACATCTCTGGTTGCATCTTTTGTATACAAACTGAATTTTGGTTCACCCATTCCTGAATCATTAGTTCTTTCAGCTCCAAAACCAATTAGAAGATTTTTTTCACTATCACCCAATACTAAACCCAGAGATATCCTAGAAACTCAAAGCTGCAGATGTTGGAGTCAGGTGGGGAATTAGGTGAATATGTTCTGTATATTCCACGAGGAAGGGAAAATCTGGGCAAGTTCTTCCTATTACTTACAATATGTTCTAGAATTTTTCCAATAATCAAAGTCAATTTCATTCTACTTTATAGATACTATTCTTTTTTCCCCTTTACAAGAATTATGATACCGAACCTTTTCCAGATCTTCAGTACCTCTCCTGTTCTCTATTATCTTCCAAATATTGTGGACAGTGGCTCAGCAATCACATCTGCTAATTCTTTGGGTTTGTTAGGTTGAAGTTCACTTGGTCAATTTGACTCGAATTCATTTAGTGTAGCTAGGTGTTCTCTGATGTAACTTGGATATTACTGTTAGCCACTTTTTGCTCTACTCTTTCTAGCTCTACTGTCATGCTCCTTGTGTTTTTAGATGAGTTGAGCTAATTCCAAGGGTTGGATTCTCTTGCCCATCCCCCAATATTTAGCAGGCAATACTTTCTAAATGAATAGTCACATTGTAAACATCATTACCCCCATACCACTAAAAGGTGCAAAACCCAATATTCATGTATATTCTGGTACAATTTAACAAAAGATATGAGTTATTGCAAAGATGAATTCCACCTGGTTGAAACTCAAATGGAGAGCCACTCAAAAGTTGCCATTGGTTCCCTTAGATACTTCCAGATGAAAGGCATACTCCTCCAGACCTGTAAAGTTTCTCTTGGTTCTATATCAGCGTCCTCTGTGTTTATACAAACACCAATATCTATATGAGAGGCACAGGGTGAGTCTTCAGCAGGAATCTTATCAAAAGGTTAGACTGTTCCTACTAACATAGTAATAAGAATTCATGTTCTAAAGAAGCTTTATCAGTAAAGTCCCCTGATCACCAAGTGTTCATTAAGATTTAAGAATGGTAGGGATATTCCAGATATTAAAAATGCACTTGATACAGAACTATTTTTCAGTGGATGAGATGGAGAACATTATTCTGGAAGAAAAAAAAAACTTTCACAAATATTTGGTGTCAGATTTTTTAGCAAAAAACCCCTTCTGTCTGCAGTTGTACAGATATTCATCTAAAGAACATTTTGAATGAAATTCTAGCTCAGAAGGGCATCTGCCAAATGCCTGTCACTTATTTTTAGTTTTACTTTCAACATAAAATTCTTTGTACAATTTATTTTATTAATGCCCTGTTTTTACATCACATTCATTTCCACACATATTCTCCCCCTTACCTAGCAAGCCCCTCCTTGTAACAAAGATTTTAAAAGAATTGGGAAAAAAAGTTAAGCAAATCATTCTACACATGAAACATGTCTGATAATATATACACTATTACACAGTCTTATCACTCATTTCTGCAATGCCAGATGGAATCAATTATAGAAAGTCCATACTTGCTTGGAAAGATTCGTCTTTCCTCATCCTCAGATGCATTGTATATGGATATAATGGGAATTTATTTCTCTGAAAAAATTATGAAAAGAATAGATTCTTAGAAACCTGAGAGTACTTTTATGAACTGATACATGGAAAAAAATAGCAGAATCAGGAGAATACTACACAATATAGTCATTGTAAAAGACTTGCAAAAGCCTTAAAAACTATGATCAATACAATGGTCAGTCATGACTCCAGACTGATTCAATTCAATAAGCATTTGTTAAGTGCCTACTATGTGCCAGACACTGTACTAAATACTGTTTTTGTTGTTCAGTCGTTTTAGTTATATGTGGCTCTTTGTGATCCCATTTGGGGTTTTCTTGACAGATACTGGAGTGGTTTGCCATTTCCTTCTCCAGCTTATTTTACAGACGATGAACCTGAGGCAAACAGGATTAAGTTTCTTGTCCCAGGTCACATAGCAGTAAGTGTCTGAAGCCAGGTTTGAATTCAAGAAGATGAGTTTTCATGACTCCAGGCCTGGTACTCTATCCACTTTACCATCTAGCTGGCCCTGTGTTGCAAGGTTAAATGATAAGGGAGTGCTAATCACTGATCCCCTAACAAATTGAAATATAGCTAGTAGGAGCTTGAACTCATGGTAGAGGAAGGAAATTCCCTAAATAATCAGGGTACCCTCAGATACTGATGGGAAGAAGTAGCAGGCTGGCCCTGAGAGAGTGGATCAATGGCATACCTATTACACATAATCATCATTTGTTTATAGAGATAATCTTATACATTTTTTTGGAGAAGGTAGGAAGATATGGGTTAGACAACAATATAATCAGATGGATTTAGAAATGGTTAGTCTATCTCAAAAAGTAGTTGTTAATGGTTCAATGTTAGCATGTCATGATGTCTCCAGTGAAGTTCCCCTCCCTCCCACCCCCCCAACCTGATTTCTGCTTCATCAAGTGCTACTTAACATTATCAATGACTTGGATAAAAGCATAGATTTTATCATCATGAAATTTGCAGATGACACCAAGCTGGGAGGGATAGGTAACATTCTAGGTAATAGATTCAGGACCAGTCTTGTCTGGCTAGAGCACTAGGCTGAAGCTAATAAGATGAAATTCAGTAGGGATAGATTTGGGTACAAAAATTAACTTCATAAATATAAGAGAGGCATGGTTATATGGCAGTTGTTCTGAAAAAGATTCAGGGGTTTTAGTGAACTGAGATCAAAGTGAGTCAGCAGTGTGATGTAGCAGCAACAAAGTTAATGTGATCTTGGGCTACATTAAGAAGGGCATAACCGGGAGTGGCTAGGTGGCGCAGTGGATAAAGCACCAGTCCTGGATTCAGGAGTACCTGGGTTCAAATCCAGCCTCAGACATTTGACACTTACTAGCTGTGTGACCCTGGGCAAGTCACCTAACCCCCATTGCCCCGCAAAAAAAAAAAAGAAAAAAGAAAAAAAAAGAAGGGCATAACCTCAAAGAACAGGGAGGCGATAGTCCCATTGTACTCTGACCTTGTCAGACTTCATCTAGAGTACCATGTTAAGTTCTGGGGACCATGGTTTAAGAAGGACATTGATAGGAGTAGCTAGGTGGTGAAGTGGATAGAGCACCGGCCCTGGAGTCAGGAGTACCTGAGTTCAAATGAGGCCTCAGACACTTAACACTTACTAGCTGTGTGACCCTGGACAAGTCACTTAACCCCAATTGCCTCACTAAAAAAAACAAAAAAGAAGGACATTGATAAACTGGAAATTGTCCAGAGCAGAGCAACCAAGAAGGTAAAGGACATTGAGTTTGTGTCATATGAGGTTTAGCTGAAGAAGCTGGCTATATTTAGTTTTAGAGAAGACTGAGGAAGTTTATGATATCTATCTTCAAGTATTTGAAGGGCTGTTATGTAGAGAAGGAATTGGATTTGTTCTTTATGTTCCCAGAAGAGGATAGGGTGCATATTCAATTAAGGATTGGTCTCAAGAACTAATAAGAACTGGGTTCAAAATGGCAGCTGAGGTCACCTTTCAGCTCTCAAATTCTTTAATTTCTTTTTGCTACAACAAAAAAGTATAGTCATTAAAATTTCTGTACATATATGTCCTTCTCCTTTCTTTGATCTCTTTTGGAACTATGACTACTTGTGGTTAAGTCAAATGGTATGAATAGTAACATGATTTGGAGGTTATTCTTGCAAATTGCTTTCCAGAATGGTTAGATCAATACACAGCTCCACTAATAATGCATAAGTGTTCCTATCCACTGATAACCCCTCCAATAATTTGTTATTTTCCTTGTTTGTCCTCTTTGTTAATCTGATGGGTATGAGGTAGAACCCAAGTTGTTTTGATTTGCATTTATCACATTATTGGTTATTTATGTGGTTGTTTATAGCTTTCCCTTCTTTTGAGAATGATCCATTCATGTCCTTTGACCATTTGTTTATTGGATAATGTCTCTTGGCCTTATATATTTCTTTCAATTCCCTTTATATCTTGGATGTCCTCTTTTTATCAGAGATATTTACTACAAAGATTTTTTCCTCAGGTGTTTCCCTTCTAATTCTAATAGCACTGGTTTTGTTTGTACAAAAACTTTTATGTGTAACACATATACCTACTTTGTGAGCAGTGCCATGAAGGTGCTATACCATGTGTATGTGTGTGAAGGCATGCCACCTGAATGGGTGAGAGAATGTTGAGCCATGATACTGAATGAGAAGAGAAGGTACTTAATTTCTGTTTCACTGGAGATGAAAGGATCAAGAGAGGATCTTGAGAGGTATGACTCAAGAGAGAGGTGAGGCAGAGTATTAATGGTAGACTGGAGCCCCAGAGCTACAGACCTATAGGGAAAGTTGTCACTCCATCATATCCCTTGACTACTGAAACAGACTTCTCCTTGGTGATTGATTGTTCCCTCTCTTCTTGATTGAGTTGTGTGTTTTTAGTATATTGTAATCTGTATATCATCTTTGATTTCTCCTTGCTACTTTCTTTGACAAAGAGGTTTGCTAGTTATTTATGATCTTTTGTGTAACCAGAATTTGGTGATAACTATCAAGTGTAAGTTAAAGATTACCCATCAAAGTGATCAAGAAAGCAGCTTTCATTATGAACCCCTTAGAATCATACCTCCTAGACTAGTTATTTAAGAGGTGGCACATACATGTACATATACACATATATATGTGTGTATATATAAATTCTCATTTCATATCCCTAATGGAGATAGGAGAGATCTCTCAATTGAAGCAGCTATAGATCCTGCCTGCCTCTTTCTCCACTCAGGCAGACAGTCCCACTATTCCTCTACAAAGATGGGCCAGATTCCAGGTCATATCTATTCATGCCACCTACAAGCTGCATTTTTGTATATTAAATAGTGGGTATGTGTACATGTGTGTCTGTCTATCTATGAGGTGTGTGTTGTCTATCTAAGTTATATGCATGTCAACATGAATTTGTCAAAATAAGGATTTCAGGGAGGTGTGAAAAATTATCTCTGGAATCTTGCCCATTCCTTTCCAAAGAAGACTTTGATTCTTTTCTTGCTGCTTTGCTATCTTCAGAGAACAAGTGTCAGACCAGAATTATATCTATCTGCACCCCCTGCTTTTGTTAGTCATGGGGAAATAATTTTTAGGTTCTAGTCACATTTCTTCATCACTATAGTTCAATGTACCCCATGTTATATCTGAAAGTTTGATTCCCTTCCCACCAAATGCCATTTACACAGACCATCAAACATAGTGAATAATGAATAAACTCATTTATCCAAGCTGACAGCAAACAGAAATAAGAGAAGTTATACAGATGAGAATAGACTAGGCTTATTGCCTGGGAGAGTGAATGAGCTTTCCCATGGGGCCTGTGATATTTCAGCTCAACTCAGAGAGAATCCCTCATTTCTCCCAAAGGGAACTTCCCCAAAGTGTTGAAGTAAGGTAGGAATAGGGACATGATGAAGGCATTGTCTTTTCTACCTTTGGTTTCTTCCTTGAACTGTCTCTGTCTCTGTTTGTCTCTGTCTCTGTCTCTGTTTCCATGAACTTCTTCCCTGAGTTTGTCCTCTCTTAAAAGTTGGAAGACAGAACAACTGTGCTCTCAAGCTCTCACTGACTGCAACCCTTATGCAGGCACAGAGAAGAGTGCAATCATTCTCTCCACATATGGGGAGTCTTGATCAAATGCATAGGCTTGAAATTGTTCATTTTATTTCCATTGAGTCTCTCTATCCCTATCTACAGGAAGCTTTTCCCAACCAATCTTAATTCGAGTGCCTTCTCTCTTTTAATTATTTCCTATTATCGAGAGAGAGTGGAGGATAGAAGAGCCTGGCATGCTATGGTTCATGGGATTATGAAGAATCAGATGTGATTGAATAACTAAACAACAACAAAATTTATCCTATATAGCTTTTTAAATAAATTTTTGATAGTTTGTTGTCTTCCCCCCATTCCATTAGATTATGTGCTCCATGGGGCATCTAGGTGGCTTAGTATCAGATAGAGCATTGGCCCTCTAGTCAAGAGGAACTGAGTTCAAATCTCGCCTCAGACACTTACTAGCTCTGTGTGTGTGACTCTGGGCAAGTCACTTAACCCCAATTGCCTTAAACATCTGGTACCATCTCCAATCATCCTGATGTATATCTTGCCAGTGGACCCAGATGACTCCGGAGGAGAAGGTGAGGTTGGTGACCTTGCACAGCCCTCTCTCCCTTAAAACCAATTCACTGCAAGTCATGACATCACCCTGATGTCATGGTCCTCTTCTGGATGAAGAACAATGAGCTCCTTGAGGGCAGGGACTGTCTTTTGCCTCTTGATAAATCTTTATTGACAGCTATTCCTTTTTTTTTTGCGCAGGGCAATGAGGATTAAATGACTTGCCCAGGGTCACACAGCTAGTTTCAAGTGTCTGAGGCCAGATTTGAACTCAGGTCCTCCTGAATCCAGGGCCGTTGCTCTATCCACTGCGCCACCTAGCTGTCCCCAGCTATTCCTTTTTAACAATGACTGCTGTGTGCTGAACTTGCTAAACTGCAGGTTTAATGAAAAGCTAAAAAAACAATCCCCACTTTTAGGAATTCCGAGTCTAATGGAGGAGCTGACATGAAAACAATTATGTACAAACAAGATATAAATAAGTGGAGATAAACAGAAAAGAGACCAGCATTAAGGGTTAGAAAAAGGTTATCAGGAAAGGCTTCTCAACTTCTGCCAGTCAAACATCCTCCCCCCATTCGGTTATCAGGAAAGGCTTCTCAACTTCTGCCAGTCAAACATCCTCCCCCCATTCAGAACTGCTTATTTATCAATCAGTCTATCAAAAAGCATTACGACATGCTAGGCACAGGGCTAGGTACTGAGGATACACATATATTAAATGAAATAATCCCTACTTACAAGTAGCTTACATTTTAAAGGGCCTGGTGTAATAAGTCTGGATTCATTTAATCTTTCTCCTCCTGCCTTTGCAAAGTCATGGAATATAAATGAATAAGATTCTTCTACATTTCCCTGCAAAACCCCTCATTGGGAGGATCCTGACAAGTTCTGGTAGAGAATCTATTTTCTTTGTCTAATTTTTTCTGTATGTGTGACTGGCTGGCCTCTGAAGAATGAAACACATACAGCGTCATAAATTGCCATAGTTGACCATACTTTTATCTTATGCCAAATTCTAATGCTAACTGAACAGAAATATAAACATTTTAACAAATAGGTCACTTTTGGAGTACCTCTAATTTGTCAGGCTTCTTTCTAGTTTTCTAAGCATTTAAAAAAAATCAAATAGTATGTTTTTATCCCAGTAGTTATAGTCTTTGGGTTTATCAAATGCTATGCTACTATGTTTGTTTCTAATCCTTGTGTACTATATCTTTTTTTTTTTTTTTAAGTGAGGCAATTGGGGTTAAGTGACTTGCCCAGGGTCACACAGCTAGTAAGTGTTAAGTGTCTGAGGCCCGATTTGAACTCAGGTACTCCTGACTCCAGGGCCGGTGCTCTATCCACTGTGCCACCTAGCTGCCCCAACCTCTTAGTTTTAGATAGATGTTAGTTATATTTAGGAAAGGTCCACTTATTTTTTTGTTTATCTTTTTTTTTTTTTAACATAGAAGGGTGTTGTATTCTGGCAAGAGCTTTTTCTGCATCTACTGATATTTTTATTGTTTTATTATTGATAGTCTATTGTTTATAGTTTTCCAAATATTGAACTGCGTTCCTAACATAAATCTAACCTAATTATTGTGTACAATATTTTTTATCATGTTACTGTATCTTCTTAAATATTTTATTCAATATTTTGGCATCAATATTTATTAGAGATATTAGTCTGTAATTTTCTTTCACTCCTTTTTCTTCCCCTTATTTAGATATCAGGACCATATTAATCTCATAAAATTAGTTTATTGGGATCTCTAACTTTTCAGTTTCCTTCTTTCTCACTTACCTTTTTATGAAGAAAAAGGGTTATCATACCCTGTACCATAATTAAAAACCTCTTTTGTGTTTCCCTTTGGCTTTTTCCTGAACAGGCCAGACTGCTCATTCTCTTTCAACCACAACTATTTCTTAAATTAGTCTTACATTCCTACCTAGTCCCTACTATGTCTAAGTAATCCTGACCTAAGTATGTAGAATCATAGATCTAGAGTTGAAAGGAACCTCAGAGGTCATCTAGTCGAACCTCTCCCCAGGCTCATTTTACAGTTGAGGAAATGGAGTTTCACTGGTACTGTGTTAGGGGTGGGATTTCCATAGAGGTTCTCTCTGACTCTAAAGCCTGTGCTCTGGGTTTTTCCATACGAAAAATTCATGTTTGAGATCATCCCCTTTACATGTGATTTGTGGGGGATTTTATTTTGTTTCCTCTTGTCCATCTTTGCAACTAAAACTAAAAACTAAAACTAAAATTTACTAAGTTTCAAACTATGATTTTTTTTTTAGTCTTAGATGCTGGTATGCTGATAGAATTCACAAAGTAATTAGCATTTAAGGAGTTACATTATAGTCTAAATCCTTTTTCGTCTTAGAAATATGATCTCATTTGTGGTATTTTCTAGTTGCAATCATTCAACTAGAACTTCTGAAGTGTGGATAGAGAGAAATAGATTGAAATGATTTTCACTGATTGAAAAGGAACAGAAAAAGGATAAGGAAGTTGTTCATCCCTAGTCATGGCTTGCTAAGGCTTCATCCAGTCAGCTCAAAGACGTAAAATCATTAAGCCATT
This sequence comes from Dromiciops gliroides, assembly GCF_019393635.1. Lineage (NCBI taxonomy): Eukaryota > Metazoa > Chordata > Mammalia > Microbiotheria > Microbiotheriidae > Dromiciops > Dromiciops gliroides. The sequence goes on along the minus strand of NC_057863.1, from coordinate 277,652,423 downwards.
AAATGAGATTCATTATGGAACTATGTTTGCATTCATAAGTGATAAAGATTATTATAGTTTATGAATTAATCCTTCTTTGCCCTTTACTCCCAAGAACAGGTGAGATTCTGAAAACTTGCTTTGTTTTACTCTGTAGAACTAGCTCTTATTTAGTTCTTGAAAAGAACATACAAGTTTCTTTTGTAAGATAGCTAGATGGTGCAGTTACTAAACTGCGGGACCTAGCATAGGGAAGACTGGAATCAAACTCTGGTATACTTACTAGCTGTGTGACCTTGGGCAAGTCATTTAGCCTCTATTTGCCTGTTTCCTAATGTATAAAATAGAGATAATTATGCCTACCTACTAGAGTAGTTGTGAGGATAAAATGAGTTCATAGTTGAAAAGCACTTTCCAAATCTTAAAGTGCTTTGTAAATGTTGGCTTTGTCAAGTTAGTATATTGTTATTCTTTCCCCTGTAACTTCAATGCCCTTATGTTGAATGTGCTTTGTATTTTCATATAAATATGAGTTGATTATTTTAATCACACTATTATGAACCCAGATTAGTAAAAGGTAAAGAAGTTGGTTTTGTGCATGCATATCAGATATTGCAAAAAAGAAACTATTTAGCACAGTGCCTAGCACATAGTAGTTGTGTTTAATACATAATAATAAAATAAATAATAAACAAAGCTGATTTACTACTTACCTCCTGCAATTTTTGCAAAGGTTGTTTTTAAAAGACATCTGAATGCATCTCTCAAATGCTAGCATTTGTAGATATACTATACAGAACTAGGTCAAAGTGGGAAATACTCTTGATATTCTCTAGGGAAATGTATACTTGATTCTAGAGTGCTTGTTTGTACTGTAAACTGCCTTGGTTCTCAGAAGTGGTATCAGAATCCAAGGCTTTTCTGAATCCTTAACACATGCTTATCTTTCTCCATGAAAATGTACTGATAGGAGATAAGGTAACTGGCTATTTCGAGGCTGGAGATTGTTGCAGGTAGCACTGTACCACATCTATCCTGTAACACTTCTTCCTCTACCTTCCCTCAGGACACTTGAGATTCTATATATGAACTATAGAAAAAATGAATTTTCAGCATAATGATCATAGAGTCTAAGAATTAGAAGGAAACTCAGCAGCCAACTAGTTTAATTCATTCACAAAATGAATTCCCACTACAATATTCTCAACATGAAATATCCAGGCTTGTAAAGTCAGAGCATCCACCACCTACCTATTTAGGCAGCTGCTTCCACTTTTGGACAGCTCTCATTGTTAAGAAGTTCCTAACATCAAGCCTAACTTGATCTTTTTGCAACTTCTACCCATTGCTCCTGGTCCTGCCCTCTGAGACCAAAGAGTGAGGGGGATGACTGGATTTCTGATTTCATTCCTGTAGAAAATGGCATTTTAGTTAGGACTTGAAGCCAGAAGTTAGAGATGAAGAGAGTATTCTAGATATGGAGACAACCAGAGAAAATGCATAAAGCCAGGAAATGGAGTGTCTTATTGAAGGAACAGCAGGAGGTTCGTGTAACTGGATTAAAGATTACATGATGGAGAGTAAGGTACAGCCATACCTTGGAGATATTGCAGATTCAGTTCCAGACCATGGAACTTGTGAATTATCACAATAAAGTGGCTGCACTCATTTTTTGGTTTCCCAGTATGTACAAGTTATGTTTACACTATCCTGTAGTCTATTAAAGTCTACAATAGTATTATATCTTTAAAAATGTACAAACCTTAATTAAAAATACTTTATTGCTAAAACATGCTAACTATGATCTGAACCTTTAATGAGTCATAATATTTTTGCTGATGGAAGGTCTTGCCTTGATGTCAATGGCTGCTGATTGATCAGGGTGGTGGTTGCTGAAGGTTGGGGTATCTGTGACAATTTCTTAAAATAAAAACAACAATGAAGTTTGCTGCATCAATTTGACTCTTCTTTTCACTTGAATACTTAAGAGGCCATTGTAGGGTTATTAATTGGCCTGGTTTCAACAGTGTTGTGTCTCAGGGAATGAGGAGGCCAGAGGAGTAGGAGAGATAATGGCCAGTTGGTATAGCAGTCAGAACACACATTTATTGCTTAAGTTCACCATCTTGTATGGTATGGTTTGTGGTGCCCAAAACAATTACAATAGTATCATCAAAGATCACTCATCACAGATCACCGTAAGGGATATAATGAAAAAGTTTGAAATATTGCAAGAATTATCAAAATGTGACACAGAGCCTCTATATGGCACATGCTGTTGGGAAAATGGCACCTACAGATTCGCTCCACAAACATTCAATTTGTAAAAAATACAACATCTGTGAAGTGCAATAAATCAGAATGCAATAAAACAAGGTAAACCTATATGAGAAGACTGGAAAGGGAGTATATAAGGTTATAAAGGACTTTGAATGCCTGAGGATTTTGTATGTGATAGAGTTAATTAAGCAGAGGGTAACATGGTGAATGAAATCCATTGATGGCAACTATGAGCTCCCTTAATATCTCATTTACCTTGGGATACCAACTCCCTATTAGTCATTTTTTTTTGTTCTGTCATTGACAGTATAAAGGTCATTCACTTTTGCAGAGAAAACAGGAAATGAGAATTGAGCAGCTCTGTTCTCTCCATTGTTAGTTATCATCTTCCCATCTAAGCAAAAGTCCTATCTCTTCAAGCCTTCCTGGCTCCTCACTAAAAACAAAAAATAAAAATCAAATCTTTTTGTTGTCCATAGCTTTCTTTGTCAGCTTCAGCTCATTCTGCCATTTAGCATTACTGACACTATTTTAAAAGGGCTATGACACTTGCTTTTTAATCATTGTTACCTGGTCTTGCTTTTATCTTCTGTACATTTAAAAAAAAAATCTAAGTTGGTGAGTGACATGTTTCCTTTATATCTCCATTGGCCTCTTTAGATAAATCTTATCTTTCCTTCTTATTGGAATGATTTCCCTTTATTTCTTCAGAATTTCATTTATAAGCATTATCCATCCTTCCTGGATTAATTTCTCCTGTAGCATTTTACTTCATGGGATCCCACCTATCTTCTTTTTCAACTCTTTGAAATCTGCTTTCCCAGAAATCTAGTGTATAGATCAGATTATGTCAAGATTTCCTCTCCTCTATCACTAACTCTAGGGTATCAAGGTGGCACAGTGGATAGAGTTGTGGGCCTAAAGTCAGGAAGACATCTTCCTGAGTTCAAATCAGGGCTTAGACACTAGCTATATGACCCTGGATAAGTCACTTAACCCTGTTTGCCTCAGGTCCTTATCTGTAAAATGAGCTGGAGAAGGAAATTACAAACCACTCCAGTATCTCTGCCCAGAAAACCCCAAATGGGGTCACCAAGAGTCCAACAGGGCTGAACAGCAACAACAAATCACTAATTCTAAGGAAGGAGTGGTCACTTCCCTCCACAGTTATTTCACTCCAGTAACCTCCTCCTCAGATGCAGAATTGAATTTTCTTTTGTTGGTTTCCATATCCTTTTTAAGGATAAAATTAAGTCAAAAAGCTTTTCTGTTTTTGGTAGAAAGTCAGTAGAGGTGTGGATAATTGAAGTTTTCCATCACTCCTATTAATGTTTCCCAACTCATAGATTTTCTCTTTATATCCATGTGTACTTGTATTCCAATGACAGAACCACTTGTTTCTCCCTCTTCTGACTTTACCTAAATACTTCCCAATATGCTTCCTTACCCTGGTTCCTGAATTTCCTTACATATGGAAGTTTTCTTAATGTAGAATGGTTCACATCTCTCCTCCTTTCCCCCTACCTATTGAGGCAGCATGGTACAGTGGGAAGAACACTGGGTTTGGAGGTTCTAAAGACCAGGAACAGAAAACCCACTCTCCTGCATACTGACTGCTTCTGGAAGCTCGGGTGAACTGATTCCAGTTCATCCCTCACCAGGTATCCTTCTAACGCTCCGTGTTTCTGGTGGGAGCTAAATCTAATCACTTTTGAGGCATGGCACAAACTCCATTTCTTCCTTTTAATTTTCTTGAGTTGAACAGTCTGGGTGAAAAAAAGGATTTATGGAATCCAGTTCCCCCCCCCCTTGTGGATCGAGTCCTGGTTTCTAGGCATACGCTGGGCTTTTAGACTAGATAGTCGAGGTTTCATGTTTAGCCCTAACAGAACCGATTTGTGCCTGCAGAGGAGCAAGGACCACGCCGCCAGGCTGGCCTTCAGGGCCCCCAGGGGAGGCACAAATACTGGTACGCCCGCGGCCCCGGGGGCCTGCACGGGTTAACGCTTAGCATCTTTCGGACCAGCCCGGTAGATTCTCGAGACCCGGGCTAACCGAGGAAGAAGGGCAATGGAGGTGTAGAGGTTGTCTTATAACTCTCCCCCACCCCACTCCCCCCAAGCTGGGGTAAAAACCAGGGTAGGAAGAGCCGAGTTCCTGCGTGGGGCAGCGGGGTGCAGGTGGGGGGTCCAGGTCCCGGGAGGAGGTGCGTAACAATTGGCGTCGTTTCTGCGTGTGATTGTCTCATTGTTTTCCCTGTAACGTGGGGGAGGGGGCGCGCGCGCCCGGCGCCGGCGCAGGGGGAAGGGGGAGGTTTCGGTTCACAGCCCGCGCGCTCGCTACCTTGGCAACAGAGCCCGGAGAGGAGAGTCAGTCCGTGAGCGGACTTCTGTCGACCCTCCCACCCACCCCCACGCCCGGGGTCACTGTTCCGCTCTCCAGAGCGCCCCCTACACCCCTTTTCCTCTTTCCTCTTTCTTTTCCCCTCCCTCGCCCTGCCCCTCTCCCTCACCGCCCCCTTTGGGATTCCATCCACGCCACCATCCCCCGCTTTACAAAATGGCCGCTGCGCCCGGCATCTGCGGTCACGTGACCCTCCACATTCTCCGCTCTCGGCCTTTTTCTGGATAGCTTGGACTTCGGGGAGGCAACACGCAGGCGGGTGGGGGTGGGGTGGGGGCGGGGGAGGGGCAGGTTAGAACGGAGAAATCTCACGAGACCTCCCAAACCCAGAGACAAGGAGCAGAAAGAGGAAGGAGAATTGGGGGGAGGGTAAAAAGAAAGAGAATTTTCGCGAGATCTTGAGTGCTCCGAGTCTGGTAGAAATCGGGGAAGAGGAGTTCTCGCGAGGCCTTGAGGGTTCGAGGACGAGGGGGGGTGGGGGGAGGGGGGAGGGGAAAGGACGTGGGGGGGGGGGGTAGCGACAGAGAAGCTCTCGCGAATTTTGGAGGACTTTGCTCTGCTGAGGCAGTGGGAGAATAGACTGTGACGGATTGTTCCCGCGAGGTTAGGACCGACTGATTGGCGCGGCAGCCAGAGAGGAGAAGCGGTAGTGGTGGCGGTAGGGGGAGGTGTGGGCCGGGTAGGGAGAGGAGGCGACGGGGGACGGGCACGTCTTACGTGCTGACGTACAAGCCGTCGGAGTGGGTATATTAGGGCCGTGGCCGCGCCGGGCGTTCCAGAGCCGCAGTTCCCCGGTGAGAGGTGCTTTGCGGTGAGACATCCCCCCCACACAGTTGATCCGCAGTGGTAACGCCAGAGTCCCCGGTACTCTTCAGGGATGAGTCATGTGGCGGTGGAGAATGCGCTCGGGCTGGATCAGCAGGTAAGACGGCGAGGAGGGAAGGGGGTCGGCCCCGCGCGGATCTCATACTCCCGCCCTCCCCCCACAAGCCTGGCCTGTGGCGCAGTGCTAAACCCTGTTGGTTCTGCGAGTACCCCGGCTCTTGGGTCATGTGCTCCTGGCCGGAGTAAGTCGCCTTCTCGGGGTTGTGGAGGAGGAGAGAGAAGTCGGTGGAAAGGTCAGGGAACAGCGTGTGGAAAGGGACCGGGTAGAGGCGGGCTTTGTGTTGGGCCCGGCTCGCCCGAGGTATTGTCCGTGGTCCGCGCACAATGGCGGCTTTTGTGCGAGCGTGCGCAAGCGAGTCGGGAGGGAGAAGGGAGCGCGCGCCGGGAGCGCGCGCCGAGGGGGGGGTTGGGTGCGCGCGCTCTGGAGGGGGCTCTTTGTCTGAAGTCTTTTGTGCTACTCTCCAAGAGTGTTTTTGCCTTTCGGAGCTGGCTTTTGAATGAACTTTGTAGTGGTTGCTCTTGGCATTTGGCATGGGCTGCTTTATCTCGTGGAAGGCGTGAATGACGAGGGACGGAAGACCCGATACAAGGTGGCGGGGGCGCGCGGGCTGACGGCCTTCGCTCTGGGTAATGGCGGCGGCCTCCTTTGTGTGCTGCTGCGTGGCTGGGCGGCGCTGCGGCCCGCTAGCGGTGTGGGGGGCGGGGGCGAGTGAGCAGCCGCCAGCGCGGGGGATGCGGGGGAGTAGAAAAGCACGAAGGGGGAAATGGGTGCTCTGGGGAGCCCTATTTTTAAGTCATTCTTGTACGTTTAAAGGGTTCGGAACTTGTTTTATCTACCCTTTTGCGGGGAGATCTTTGATTCCACTGTCCCGGTAGGCGAAGCAGCGTTTCCGGAGTGGAAAGTTTTGTGACGCAGATGGGCCGAGGAGGGATTGTGGTGGGGGGAGGGGGAGAGAGGAATAGGCCCGTCCGTGCGCCGTTGCGCCGGGTAGTGGAGATGGAGGTGTGGGGGGAAGGCCGTGGTGTGGGGATGATATCTGAATAGTTAGGGTCAAGAGGCAGCATTTCCCCCTGAACGTGGTTAGCCCTACGTGATGCTTCTAGTATTGTGAGCTTTCATTTTGGTCGTCGGGCCTGGAAAAATTCTGAAATGGGGATTTGGATGGAATAGAATTTTGTGATCAAGTAGGGTATTATAACAATAGTTTAAATACATCTGAGAAGTCCCAATAGTCTTTGTGTGTGAGAATTAGGTGAAAGGATAGGGGGTGGAGAGGATGGATTATAGCAGTGGCACTAAGGCTTTTGAGAGAAGTCCATTGTTTGGTTTTGTCTAGACGAAATCAGGTTCTGGATCAATTTTGCAGATCTATCATAGTGATTAAGGTTTCTGTCTTAAATGAGCTGCTAGGAGACGTTCGTGGAATGTATTAGGTTATTTTCATTCTGTTTGATTTTTAATAAAATAAGTAAATGTTGTATATAGTCTTATTAGGTGTTTGCCAGCAAAGCGTACTTGTCCAAAATTAGCCTTATGCAACAGCCAAGTAAAACTGGTTGGCAACAGTGATCTGGAATTTGAGGATTGGTGATTTGTAATTTGGGGGATTTTGAGGGATCTGTTTCATAATGGTGCCATCGTTTGTATACTAACTGGCGTCCAAAAATAGTGACTTAGTTTCACTATTAATTAGTGCACTGGTTTGAGGGCACTGTCTAGAATTTTAGAAATGAATTAGAACCCTCCTTGAATTCATATTTGATTTGACCTTGACCATTGTAAAACTTCCTATAAACATTAAAATTTAAGCAGTAGTGGGTATGTTTATGTTTCTTAATTAGGTTTTCTGAATGAAGCACATAGAAACTTAATAAATAATAGGAATTGAAGGGAGTGTTTTAAAAATTGCCGTAATTATAGAATGTAAAGTTTAAAGAGCTTTCTTTCATGGTTAGAGATTGGTTTTTATATCTGCCAAGCATGTTGGATATTGGTTGGGGTGGGGGTCTTGATGTAATTTTTTGAAAAACTGGACAATAAGATGGATTACATCTTGGGAGTAAATACTACAAGGGCATACATCCGTCTTAATCTGCAAAGGAGGAATGGTATCTCATGCTTCCTACTTTTAAAATGATGAACTTTCATAGGTGGTGAATGTAGCAGGTTTTTATTTTATATTTATATATATATATAATACACATCCCATTTTATTTATTAATGTGTCATGTGGGTTTATATCCAGTGACTTAAACTTTTAAAGGGTGGCATTCATGCTTAGCTTACAAAGATTGCTTTTTAGCTAAAATATGCTTTTAACTTGTGTTAGTCATTTGTTTACTATAGGGATGATTACAGTTAATTACCACCAAATTCCATTTTTTTTAGGGTAAAAGGTACTTTTTTTAAAACGTAGGATTTTGAAGTTGGATCAGAGTTTTGGTGTCAGTGGGAATAAATAAAAATGAGTATGAATGGTTAAATAGAAAATGAGCCCTTTAAAGGAATGATTGAGATTAAAGAAAGGTGTGAGAGCTAAAGAACTTGACATTGAAGTGTAAAAAGAAAGTATGATTACTCTATTTGGAGCCTTAAATACTAACATATCTCCCCAAGGAGAACAATTTTACATAAAAGATCATATAGATACAGAACTGGAAGGGACTTGAATCCCTGAGAAGTTGGACCTAGTCCAACATTATACAGATGAGGAAACTGAGGCCCAGGGAAGTTGTAGGATTTTTTGAATCTCAAGTACTGGCTTAATCCTTAAACAGATGACTATTGCTAATCATATACTTTGGTTGTCCTAAATATATAGGTCCATTCCTTAAAATGAGGTACAAATATAAGTTACATCTATGCATTGAAAAAAATCTGTAAGTTGCAATGCACTCTTTTGTAAAATCCAGATTTGGGTGCAAGGTATAATTGGGGCCAATGTGGTAAGATCTCCAAGAATATTTTTTATAAAAATAACTTAGCAAAATGAAGCATTAGATTAACATTTTCACACATAAGATTTCATAATTTGAGGTTTGTGGCTATTTGAAGTTCCCATAAAAAAGTGAACTTATTATAGGTCTTCCTAATTAACAAATTCTAAGTCCAGTGTTTACTTAGTAGTATGACTTACAAAAACAGTAGCCAAGAGGATAATATTCTCATATATGTCTCCCACAAGCCCTAAGGTTGAGTGAGTAGGAACTGTGATACAGACATTTTTAGGTTAGGAAACAGGTTCCAGAATATTAAGTAACTCACTTGGGGTCATAGGTCAAGTTAGTGGCAGGTCCAAAGCTAGAAATGTTACTAGCTGACCCCTTACCCTTTGGCTTATTAAAGCCATAAATGATTTTTCTTTTCCTGAGCTATTTAATGTGTACTGACAGTATAGATCTTTTATTTTTCCTTCTCTTTTTTCCTAGTTTGCTGGCCTAGACCTGAATTCTTCAGATAATCAGAGTGGAGGAGGTACAGCGAGCAGTAAGTATAAAATTTTAGGTGATTTTCTTGGGATTCTAACTTGTTTATAACAAGCTTTTTTCCTTATGTCTTAACCATGTCAAGAGTGCCAGGAAACTCTTTAAGACTATCATTAATTTTCAAAGACTATTGGATTTGATTTTATTTGGCTAAATTTTTAATTGTGGAAAAGATAGGCAAAGACATGTATACACCTTTTGACATGGATTTACTTTCTAAGTAGGGTTGGTTGGCTAATGGTCCAAATTGGCAAGTGTCAAAAACAGGAACAAACATTTAACCCAGTAACCCAAGAACCAAAAGAAATACTCTACTAGGTGGGTGAGAATCAAGATTCTCTGTTGTGGTGTTTTGGTGACTAATTTAGAAGTTTTATAAGATGGGGGAGGGATTTGCTATATGGATGTGAGTTTGTAATGGAATGTTAATTTGCTTTTTAACAGAATACTAGCCAAATGTATTTATTACATTGTTAATCTTTGTCATTAAAAACTGCTATGGTAAAGTCACTTTTACTACCCCAATATCTAGAAGTTTAATAATTCTGCTTTTCCTTTTTAAATTCATTACTTAAAAGTGAGTGAATGAGATAGCCACAGAGGAGGAAAAGGAGTAAGGAATCTTAATTTTATAATCTTAGAAAGCCAGAGATGTGAAGTATAGGGCAACTTTTAATTCTACCTTGGATAAAGTAATTTATGTAGAAATACATTCCAATAGATTGTAAACTCCATGAAGACTGGAGGGGAAGGGGTGGGGGTAGGGTGTTTATCTCTGTGAATGGTACTTTGCACTTAATTTAATAAAAATTCTCTAGAGTAGGAAAGTAATAGTGACTCTCACTGCTCCTGACTGGATTAGGTGTATTTCAAGTTATTCAAGCAGTGAGTGGTGAGTTCCTTGTTTCTTTTGAATTTGATATCCTGTTATTATTTTTATTACATTTTTATTATTTAACATTTTAAATTTATTCAAGAACTGTTTCTACTTGGCCAGAGATCTTCAACCAAGTTGAGAATTTCAGTAGTTAATCTAATGAATTGCCAAATATCATTCCTAGGTTTTTGATGTTTTTGGCAAATGGATTATCCACCCAAACCCCCATCCCCAATCGTCTTAGAAGTTTGTTTTTGTGAAATACGAATAATTTTTTCTTAATGGTTAGTATATTAGAACAATAAAACTTCAGTGAGGTGAACATGTTCTGTTCACTAAGACTGATGTTTTTTCAAGTTAGTTGAGTTAAACAGGGATATCTTAGACAAGCCCTCTCCCTCACCTTGGTCACACTGTAAAAGAGCTTTTGTTTTAAAAATTTTGTAAAGATAAAATTGTTTTTTCTTAGAAGGACGTTACATTCCTCCTCATTTAAGGAACAGAGAAGCTTCTAAGGGTAAGACATTTTTCTAATGTATCTCATCTCTAACAACGTACACTTTTGTCCCCTTTTAGAGTTTTAGAAACTTCATGAATTGGGGTGTGGGGGGGTGAATAAGAACCCTTAAGTGAGTGCTAGGAGGTATAATGTTAAAAGGAATATTTAATTTGAATACATTTGCAATGTTTAAAAGCTGTTTCTTGCTTGATGATTGGAAGTTTGAGCTGTATACATTATGATGGAAATAAGTTTTTTGCTTTTTTTGGATTGTAATCCCTGTGCATGCTAAACTATGATCTAAACCTTCAAGGTTTTAGGACCATTTTTCAGTATCATTGCACAGTATTAAAACACATCCATTTCTGATTTAAATTGAAATCCTTAATACTTTTGAGGCAAAAAGTTTATTTCACATGTTTTTTAATGGCACAATCTCATTCTGAGAACTGCATAGTAATTGGGTTGGCATGGTTATCATCTTAGAGCTGTCAGAACAGCATTTTTATAGAATAATATACTAATATGAAAGCTAGTAGCAAATTTAGTAGCATTATCCATTTTCTTCATGTTATTTATTAGCTTTGATTAAAATATTTGAAAATTGTTTAAGAAAACAAAATTCTTATTCTCTGCAAACCAACTCCTTAGTGTGGAGTTTATTATTATAGAACTGGGGTGATTGCTTTACATAAGATGAAATTAAGAAGTGAAGTAATTTGTTCGAGGCCACATGGCTAACTTTTAGGAGTGAAAGAAGGAAAGGGAATTCTGATATCTCAGACATAAAGTGTTACTGAATCACCAGATAAATTCAAACTTCTTATCCATGGACTTTTTTGCATTTTTAACTATTTTGGTTTTAGATCACCTGCATTTCTTTTCTCCCTACTCTAGTCCATCATTTCATTTGTAAACAAAGTAGATAAGGGTTGTGGTGGTGGTGAAAGTTCAGCTAAACAAGTCAAATAGCATTTTACCTATTGCTGAATTTAAGTACCTGATAATTAATTCCCATCTGGATAGTTATTTGTTTTGCAAAATTATAAAATGGTTTCTGACCACTTCAAAGTCAGGAAAAAGGGAAGGTTGAGTGGTATTTTTATTAAAAGTATATGTGGTTCAATCTTTTAAGATATGATTACCAATAAGGAGGTATATCTCAGGATAGAGTGCCTTGGCCTAGAGGCAAGAAGAGTCCTCTTGAATTCAAGTCTGGCCTCAGACACTTATTAGCTGTGTGGCCCTGGGCAAGTCACTTAACTGTTTGCCTCTGTTTACCCATCTGTAAAATAACCTGGAGAAGAAAAATGGCAAACCGTTCCCTCCCAATGTCTTGCCAAAAAAAACCCAAGTGGGGTCATAGTACTAAAATTGAACTATAGGACTTAGAATTGATGGATACATCATTATCTAGGTGAGCGCTCCCACTCCCATTTCCCCAATTTTTGTTTTTAAACTTTTGGGGGTGGGGGCAAGGCAATGAGGGTTAAGTGACTTGCCCAGGGTCACACAGCTAGTAAGTGTCAAGTGCCTGAGGCCAGATTTGACTTCTGGTCTTCCTGAATCCAGGGCCAGTGCTTTATTCACTGTGCCACCTAGCTACCCCTCCTCTAATTTTTTAACTGAAGAAACTAGTAGGGCTTGTCACAAAGTTAAGTATCAGAGCAAGATTTTAAATTCAGGTTCCAAAGGAATATTGGGTCATCTTAATTGTATCTATAATACAGTATCCCCAACAAATAGTCAATCACCTTAATTACTTGATGGTATTTAGTTATTACTTGAAGGGCATAAAAATATGACAGGGCCAAGTTATGTATCTGTCTTAAAGATAGAGCAGTTTTAAGCTATTAAAGGATAATGTGTGTGTGTGTAGTAGCACTGTCTCAAATTAAGGATACCTCCAAATTATATTTAACTGAAAGATCTGTTTTATTCTTCATGAACTAATACTTTATGGATTGTTGACTAAATCCTAGAGGGCTTGTTTTCAGGATCCCAGCAATTTTCGAAAGTAGTAATCAGGGACAAATTGGCCATTATTTGGTATGTTTAAATAGCTTTCCACAGATAATTTGACATCAACTTAGTCTTGAAATCCTATATTAATAGATTGACCTCTGGAAACTACTTTTGGAAATTGGTAATGTTATAAACTTCATGAAATACTATAGGCCCTTTACTACCTAATTTTATGTTTAATATTAGTTACACAAATGGTTAAGAGAGTTGGTTTTTCATTATAAATTTTTAGTGTAGCTTTCCTGCCTGGTGGTTAAATGTTATACAGTTATATTAGGTTGTGCATAAAAGTAACAATGTTGATGCCTTGTAAACTTCTATAGATTGATCTTGCAGTGTTAAACAGGGAAATTAATTGCTCAGCTTCTTCAGAACTACAAATTTGGTCATTTTGTCAGCCAATTGCTTATGGGTATTTTTGTTAAAAACTTAATCACTTGAATGAAGTGGTGTAGAGCAACATTTAGAACCCTAAAAGAAAGAGAATATTCTTTGTTTTAGTGAGGAGGAAAAAAACCAATGTGCCTTGAATATGATGGCAAAGTGGTATGATAGAGAAACCCTGAATTTGGGGTTAGAAACTGAATTTGAATCTAGAATATTTACCTGTGTGACTGAGTCACCTCTCTGGCCTTTAGTTGGCCTTTTCATCTGTAAAGTTACAGGGTAGGGCTACATCTCCTGTGAACAACTTCAAGTCTTAATATACAAAAGTATAGTATACCATTAGTTAATAATTCTGTTTCAAAATGAGGGGAAGAATCACTAGACACCTGTTCTCCAGTGTGTGTCCTGTCCTGTCCCATCCCTCCTCACCCCCCAGTAAATACTGAATTATATAATTTTGTTGTCAGCATACTGTCTTAGACACTCCTTCTTTGGGGAAGGGTTCAGATTAAGTAATACAGTAATTGGAATGGTCTTTTCATATATAACCTTTTTTTTCTTTCTTTCTTTCTTTCTTTCTTTCTTTCTTTCTTTCTTTCTTTTTTTTTTTTTGATGAGGCAGTTGGGGTTAAGTGACTTGCCCAGGATCACCCAGCTAGTAAGTGTTAAGTGTCTGAGGCCGGATTTGAACTCAGGTCTTCCTGACTCCAGGGCCAGTGCTCTATGTACTGAGCCACCTAGCTGTCCCCACACATAACCTTTTTATGGTGGAGAATAACTCTTTAGTTATGATGTGATTCCAGTTCTTAATGATGCACCCCTTGTCTTATAACGGGAGAATATTTTGTTTGTTGTGCATTCTTATCCTTTTTATCCTTTTAAAGCATTACAAGCGAGGTGGCTCAGTGGAAAAAGCACTAGCCTTAGATTCAGGAAGACCTGAGTTCAAATCCAGCCTCAGACACTTGACACTAGCGATGTGACCTTGGGCAAGTCACTTAACCCTCATTCCAAAAAAATTAAAATTAAAAATAAAAAATTTAAAGCATTACAAAATAAGACAATTAAAATGTCTCATCTAACCTATCTATAGATTACTGGGTTCCAAATGTTATATTCTGGACTCTCATGGAGGTTTGGTGTGTAAACCAAGTCTCTTGCCAGTTGTGTCCTGGTTCAGGGCTGAAACCTCTTATAATCATATGCAAACAGACTATATTGCCCTGTTTAAGTTTCTTAAGTCCTAATGTTAGGTCCTAGCAGTTAAAGGAAGAAAGTCAATCTTGTTCCCTTTTTGGTAGGATTCTACGATAAAGATAGTTCGGGGTGGAATTCTGGTAAAGATAAGGATGCATATAGCAGTTTTGGTTCCCGTAGCGATACCAGAGGGAAGTCCAGTTTCTTCAGTGATCGTGGAAGTGGACCAAGAGGAAGGTGTGTCATTTGTTCTATTCTGACTATTCTCTTACATGATTATATACATAGCTCTCTTGATAGGAAGCTGGTGTTAGAAAAATCCACATGCTTATTCTTTATTGATTTGTAAATGGCTTTTAAAAAAATTAAATCTATTTCCTATATATGGAACATTTTTTTCATATATATGTATCGAAATCGGTTTTTTAAAAGTCATGAGAGATCTTAGACTTCTATAAAAATGAGACCTGCATCATTCTTAATCTTTGATATTTACATATTTAAAATGTAGGCTAACATAGTCAATAGCCTAACTTGTTTGAGGTTTTTGCGGGTTCTTTTCCATAAATTTTAAACACCTTGTATTTTTGATTACACGAGTGTGGTGAACTGACTTTATAGCTGTGGTTAGTCCTGTATCCTGATTTTTCGCAAACATGGTATACCAGGCCTAAAACTAAACACATCTTAATTCAGGTAAGGACTATTTTCTACCTTTTGTCCCAAGTCTCCTACTGAGGAATTCTTTCCTATAAAGATTATAATGTAACTGGGGAATGCAGTACTTTGAGGTTGGTGGTCTTCCCCAAATAACATTTTTCATGAATAACTTAGGTAAAATGTAGGAGTAAGCTTTGTCCGAATAATTAAAAGCTTGTAAAATGTTTATCTGACTCCTAAATGATCGATTGGCCTGTTTTTCATAAGTCTAGAGACATAATGGCATGCTTGGAGAGAGAAAAAAGATGACAAAGTACATTTGGCTAATTTGGAGAAATGTTTGGTAGGTGAGATACCAGAATGTTGAGTCCATTTTAATTCTACCTCTGACATAGTCTGGTTTGTATCTTTTGAAGCACTCCCTTGGTATTGCATAATAAATTGGATAAGCAGCATGGGGGTATCTTAAAGTTGAGGGTCATTTTCCCTTCTAAATGGGTGGTATATGTGATAGTTGTTTTCTACTGTTTAGATTTGATGATCGTGGAAGAAGTGACTATGATGGCATTGGCAGTCGTGGTGACAGAGGTGGCTTTGGCAAATTTGAACGGAGTGGGAATAGCCGATGGTCTGATAAATCAGATGAGGATGACTGGTCAAAACCACTTCCACCAAGTGATCGCTTGGAGCAGTAAGTGATTTCCAAAATAATTATTCAGTATATATCTTCAGCTGTATATCATATAGTAACTACAGTTGAACTTTCTGGCTTCAGGGAACTCTTCTCTGGAGGAAACACTGGAATTAACTTTGAAAAATATGATGACATTCCTGTTGAGGCAACAGGCAACAACTGTCCCCCACACATTGAAAGTGTAAGTCTTTGACATTTAAAAACAAAGTAGCCATATATAAGGTGTTCTCCCTGCCCTTCCCCCAGTGTTCTGTATTTTCATCTAAAGGGCTCCTTTTTAGATACCAGAACTTCTGGAGTTATAGCAGGATACCGTTTACCCTGGGAGGAGGGGAGGTGCTAAGATTATGAAGTTTCTTAAATTTCCTTTTGATATAGTTCTCAGTGGAACTTGAAGCATCTGTAATTGAGATTAATTGACTTATCTTTGGGAGTATGCTTAACTGTATTGAAAATAATCTTCATTCTAGTTAACACCTTTTATCTTCACAGTTTAGTGATGTTGAGATGGGAGAAATTATCATGGGAAATATTGAACTCACTCGTTACACTCGTCCTACTCCAGTGCAGAAACATGCTATTCCTATTATCAAAGAAAAGAGAGACTTGATGGCTTGTGCCCAAACAGGTAGTTATTCAACCAATATAGATATTATGAAAAATAGAGATTGGTTAAAGAGTTGTATGTATATACATGACTGTACTTAGAAATTTTTTTTATATTTGTTGGCAGAAGAAATACTCTATTCTTATAGTACTTCCCCTCAAAACACCTAATCTAAACTTTTTCTCCCCCAAATCTTGACTTAAATCACAGTTGGTCTTTTGCCTATAATCTAGCTATTGCCACTAGCTAATTACCTCAGTGCTAATTCTAAATACAACTTAGTAAATAACTAGTTGGACAAAGGGGAATAAAAAGCTACTTAATTATCATAATGTATACTAGGCCATTTTATGATTAGAATAGGAAAGTAACAGTTGTGTGATTTCTTACCTTTTGTGATATTTTTGAAAATTAGTGATCAAAGTAGACCATTCTATAAATACTGGAATTTAAATTTAATTTTCTATGAGTTGTTAAATAGCCTTACAATCCTGGCTAAAAGTAGCATTGTGTTTTGTTTTTCAAGTCAGTGAACATAATTGCACATCTTCATCTTTAAAGTTGGGTTGTTTTTGGATAATTTGTCTTTTGTTTTCTTTAATAGGATCAGGAAAAACTGCTGCATTTCTTCTGCCAATTTTGAGTCAGATTTATACAGATGGCCCAGGCGAAGCATTGAGGGCTATGAAGGTTGGTTTTCTAGTTCACATGTGCTAAAATTTTACATTCACCCTAGTGATAAATGGCTGATCACAAGTGTCAAAGCTTTTGTTTGTTTTATTTTTAGTGAGGCAATTGGGGTTAAGTGACTTGCCCAGGGTCACACAGCTAGTAAGTGTTAAGTGTCTGAGGCCGGATTTGAACTCAGGTACTTCTGACTCTAGGGCCGGTGCTCTATCCACTGCGCCACCTAGCTGCCCCTAGTGTCAAAGCTTTTAAAACAAAATTGAGGTACAATATTGTGGTCTATTTTGGTTCATGCTCGAGTCATTTTGTGCTTTTTTTTTTTGAAAGGCAGCTTTCAAGTGTGCCTCATTTAAAAAGTGAATCAGATTTTAATTTTTAAAATAGTCCATGAGACCACTAATTTTAAACTTTTTAAGTTCAGGGACTACAGGGAAAAGCCCCTTTCCTTTAGATTGAAAACATTCCTGTTTGGGTTTATTTAAATCTGGGCTGATATTACAAGAATGCTTTAAAACTATTGGGAATGATTCATTTTGTAGGAAAATGGAAGGTATGGGCGTCGCAAACAATACCCAATCTCCCTGGTTTTAGCACCAACAAGAGAATTGGCAGTACAGATCTATGAGGAAGCCAGAAAGGTAATCTTTAAAATTATGGTGATTTAGTCTTACCACTAAAAATTTCCATGACTGCTTTGAAATATACAATAATATTTTTTTTGAACAGTTTTCATATCGATCCAGAGTTCGTCCATGTGTAGTCTATGGTGGTGCCGATATTGGTCAGCAGATTCGAGACTTAGAACGTGGATGCCACTTGCTTGTGGCAACTCCAGGACGTCTAGTAGATATGATGGAAAGAGGAAAGATTGGCTTAGATTTTTGCAAGTATGTTAATAATTGTCTTAGCTGTTTTGCCTGTGCTAGATTATATAATCTGTTACATGAACAATATTATCTTTAAAGTTCCTGTTAAAATTTTTAGAGAGCCACCTACATTTTGAGAATTGTGGTTCCAAAAATCATTCTTTTTTTTAAGCATTTAAAAATTGTATATCAGTATCCGCTAAACTTTTATACCCTTAATAGTGGAAGGTTAGCATATTTACAAAACTAGAAATTGGCAGTGACACTTATTTTTGCAGAATTGTGCTTATAGTCAAATGTTACAAGTTTGTCCATTGGCTTTTTTTTTTTTAAGTGAGGCAATTGGGGTTAAGTGACTTGCCCAGGGTCACACAGCTAGTAAGTGTCAAGTGTCTGAGGCCGGATTTGAACTCAGGTACTCCTGACTCCAGGGCCGGTGCTCTATCCACTGCGCCACCTAGCTGCCCCCTGCCCCCATTGGCTTTTAAGAAGCCATTTACTTTTTAAAATGATAGCCTTTAAGACTTAAGATGTATTACAAAAGTTGAGTTCTCTGGTAATGATTTTTGCCTGGTCAAATTTATAGTTTAATCTTAAGTATGAACTACATTAACAATTTTTCTGCCATCAGGTATCTAGTGTTGGATGAAGCTGATCGTATGCTGGATATGGGGTTTGAACCTCAGATTCGTCGCATAGTTGAGCAAGATACTATGCCACAAAAGGGAGTTCGCCACACTATGATGTTTAGTGCTACTTTCCCCAAGGAAATACAGGTACAGTTTAAGTTTTTTTAATGTCAATATATTTAGATGACATTATTTACTTCAGGAAATACTAAGTTTGTTTTCTTCCTATAGATGCTTGCTCGTGACTTCTTGGATGAATATATCTTTCTGGCTGTAGGCAGAGTTGGCTCTACTTCTGAGAACATCACACAGAAAGTAGTGTGGGTGGAAGAATCAGACAAACGGTCATTTCTGCTTGACCTCCTAAATGCCACAGGTAAAGAAAATTACGACGAATTTCAGCACAGCTCTGGTGGCTCAGGTAATGAGAATCTGTGTTAGTTGGAGGAAAAGCTTTTAGTCTTTACCTCCTTGTTCATAACATGCTATTGAAACATTCTGTTTGAATTACTTCAATTTGCATGCCTTTAAGTGCAACTAAAATTCAACTGGTATAAAACTTTCACCACTTGGTGGTGCTCAGTGTTTATAAATTATCCTAGTGTTGAAGCATTCTTTTCCATCCTTTCCAAATTCAGGCAAAGATTCACTGACCTTAGTGTTTGTGGAGACCAAAAAGGGGGCAGATTCCTTAGAAGATTTCTTATACCATGAAGGATATGCTTGTACCAGTATCCATGGAGACCGATCTCAGAGAGATCGAGAAGAAGCACTTCACCAGTTCCGCTCAGGAAAAAGCCCGATTTTAGTAGCTACAGCAGTAAGCATACTAATTTTGTTTATAATCTCAATATGTATGGTGTTTTTTTTTTTAATCAACCAGACCTAAACAGAATTGTTTTTCAGGTAGCAGCAAGAGGACTGGATATTTCAAATGTGAAACATGTCATAAACTTTGATTTGCCGAGTGATATTGAAGAGTATGTACATCGAATTGGTCGTACAGGTCGTGTTGGGAACCTTGGTAAGGTTTTTAACTGGTGAGAAACTTAAACTGTATGTTGCATTGTGATCTTTTGCAGAGCACTTAATGGGGCTTTAAAACTTAAGCTGTAATTCCCATAGAGTGGTGAAATTTCATCTTTGTGTATGTGCTCTAATTAAATAGTTGTTTGTGTAGTTCAAATACAGGGAGAAAAGACATTTGATTGGATTGGACTATCCGTTTTTAAGCCAGTTGCCAGCAGTAATAATATAATAGAAAGATAGAAAATTATAATGCATTGTAGAAAAAACATGGGGTAATTCCTTTGACCTGTTTTTAGGTCTTGCCACTTCATTCTTCAATGAGAGGAACATCAACATTACCAAGGATTTGCTGGATCTTCTTGTTGAAGCTAAACAAGAAGTGCCTTCATGGCTAGAAAGTATGGCTTATGAACATCACTATAAGGGTAGCAGTCGTGGACGTTCTAAGAGGTACTAAAATTAATTTCGTTCTCAATCCAGTCTGGTAAATCTGTTTTTTTTTTTTTTTAATGAAATGATGGTATAATGTGTTTTTGTGCTTTTCTTCCCCCCCCCCCCCCCTCCTCCTCACAGTAGTAGATTCAGTGGAGGTTTTGGTGCCAGAGACTATCGACAAAGTAGTGGTGCCAGCAGTTCTAGCTTTAGTAGTAGTCGAGCAAGCAGCAGCCGCAGTGGTGGTGGAGGTGGCGGTCACGGCAGCAGCAGAGGATTTGGTGGAGGTAAGTTCATTAAAATTTAATGAATTTTTTTCCCCCCTTAAAGTAGTCATTGAAAAAATGTTGGGCTGTTTAACTTTAGCATAAAATGACTTTAAGGAAGAATGTGGTATCTAATATGTGTGCTTTTTTGTTTGTTTAAGGTGGCTATGGAGGCTTCTACAACAGTGATGGATATGGAGGAAATTATAACTCCCAGGGGGTTGACTGGTGGGGTAATTGAATCTGCTCACAGCAGGTCACCCTACCAAACAAGCTAATATGGAAACCACATGTAACTTAGCCAGACTATACCTTGTGTAGCTTCAAGAACTCGCAGTACATTACCAGCTGTGATTCTCCACTGAAATTTTTTTTTTAAGGGAGCTCAAGGTCACAAGAAGAAATGAAAGGAACAATCAGCAGCCCTATTCAGAAGGTGGTTTGAAGACTTCATTGCTGTAGTTTGGATTAACTCCCCTCCCACCCACCCCTACCCCAAACTGCATTTATAATTTTGTGACTGAGGATCATTTGTTTGTTAATGTACTGTGCCTTTAACTTTAGACAACTTTTATTTTGATGTCCTGTTGGCTCAGTAATGCTCAAGATATCAATTGTTTTGACAAAATAAATTTACTGAACTTGGGCTAAAATCAAACCTTGGCACACAGGTGTGATACAACTTAAACAGGAATCATCGATTCATCCATAAATATTACAAGGAAAAACTTATGCGGTAGCCTGCATTAGGGCTTTTGATACTTGCAGATTTGGAAAAAACAAAACCAAAAACCAAAAACAAACATCTTGAAGCATATCAATGGAATTAGTTTCTAATGTGGCAAACTGTACTAAGTTAAAGTTCTGATTTGCTCACTCTATCCTGGATAGGTACTTAGAACCTGATAGTCTTTAATAAGCCATTCCAGTCATGATGAGGTGATGTATGAATACATGCATACATTCAAAGCACTGTTTTCGAAGTTAATGCAAGTAAATACAGCAATTCCTCTTTCAATGTTTAGGCAGATCATTAATGTGAGCTAGCCAAACGTGGGCAGAATATTACAGGGAAAGTTTAAAGGTCTGATAACTTGAAATAGTTTTTAGGAGAATTCATCTATTTAGACTTTTTAAATGCCTGCCATAAATGAAAATTGAAATGGTAGAATGGCTGACCACAGCAGTGATCGGTCCTCTTTAAGGGCCTGGCTGATTTTGGTCTAATAACGCATGCTAGTGTTGATGTTTTTTGGTCAAGAGGGTATGAACAGGAAGAATTATGCAGCAGGCTTTATTTTAATGCAGATTCACATTACTCTGTTCAAGCTGCGTTGAGATGTTAAACTGGCTTACTGTAGACTTTGTAAAAATGGCTCCAGAAGAGTAACAAACTGAAATCTTTTGAGATCACAGAGGTTGGAAATATGTACATAACTGCACAAGGTGTCAATTCTGCTATCAGTGCAGTTTTAGTCAGTTTTAGTTGCATAGGTTTCCATTGTATTTATAGTCTGTTTATGCTAAATCTGGCCAAAGATGAGTATTGTCCACCACTAAAAATGCCTCTGCCACTTGGAATTTCTGTGCTAACTTTGTGGCCAGAGTGCCGTGATCAAAACTCTCAATCTTTTTTCAGTGGCATAGGAAGACGGCAAAAATCTCCTAAAGTGCAATAGATTTTCAAGTGTATTGTGCCTTGTTCTAAAACTTTTATTAAGTAGGTGCACTTGACAGTATTGAGGTCATTTGTTATGGTGCTATTTCAATTAGTCTAGGTTTAGGCCCTTGTACATTTTGCCCATAACTTTTTACAAAATACTTCTTTTATTGCACATTCAGAGAATTTTATATATATGTCTTGTGTGCGTGTCCTTAAACTTCCAATCTTATTTTGTCTCTTGGAGATTGTTGAACGCAGCTTGTCTAAGAAGGGGAAGGGACTAGATTCTAAAATTTATTTGGGACCATGGGAATGATAGTTGGGAAGAAAACTATTTGCACACGACAGATTTCTAGATACTTTTTGCTGCTAGTTTTGTGTAATATTTATTGAACATTTTGACAAATATTTATTTTTGTAAGCCTAAAAGTGATTCTTTGAAAGTTTAAAGAAACTTGACCAAAAGACAGTACAAAAACACTGGCACTTGAATGTTGAATGTCACCGTATGCGTGAAATTATATATTTCGGGGTAGTGTGAGCTTTTAATGTTAAGTCATATTAAACTCTTAAGTCAAATTAAGCAGACCCGGCATTGGCAGTGTAGCCATAACTTTCTGATGTTAGTAAAACAAAATTGGCAACTTGAAATTAAAACATGCCAAGGTTTTGATACACTTGTCTTAAGATATTAATGAAACACTTCTAAACACTGATGTGAAGTGTCCAGATTCTCAGATGTTTGTTGCGTGAGTTTTGTTTAGTTGTGTGTTTTTTTTTTTTTCTCCGTGAATGTCTGGCACATTGCAATCCTCAAACATGTGGTTATCTTTGTTGTATTGGCATAATCAGTGACTTGTACATTCAGCGATAACATTTTAGCAAGTTTTATCAGCCAGCAATATTTTCAGTTCATAAATAAGGATTCAAAAAATCATATGCAAGAATGGATTTAAACTTGCTGAATGTAAAGATTGAACTTCAAGTCACTGTAGGTTTAGTAATTGCTTATTGTATTAGTTTAGATGCTAGCACTGCATGTGCTGTGCATATTCTGATTTTATTAAAATAAAAAGTTGAACTGCAGAGTCTACTTTTCTTTGTTGCTCTCACTTGCAGCCCAATATTAGGTGAAATAAATATAGATTGCTTTGTAAAAAATTCCGATGTTATTTTCAACCTCATGAGTGAAATGGGAGACTTTAAGTTTTTATCCTAACATCCAGTTACAGTTATAAGTTGTTTAATAGAAATACACTAACAACTTTTTAGTGGTTCAAGTCAGTAACCATTTGCATAACAGGCTCAATTGGAGTTTAAAAGTCTACATTTGCCATCAACTAGCTGTGACCTTTGTACAAGTTCATGACCTCTCCTTGTGGATAGTGAGTGGGATATACCAGATAATTTTTTAAGATTCTATCCAACTTTGCTAAGAAATTTGACAGATTAACCAAGGCACTGGTGGCAAAGGGACATAGTTCATTGTTGGAGATACAAGGGGGTAGGATTCAGTCTAGGTCCTGTTGAACTTTGTGTAAACATAGCTAAGGGAAATTGTCTACAGTATATACTCCAGTTTGTTAGCTTTAAGAGCCCAATTAAACTCAGTTCTAGAAACAAATTTATTAAGCACCAATTCTATGTAGGGTACTTTGATAGTAGATGTTGGGGATATGAAAAACTATTCCTGCCATCAAGGAATTGATAATTCTGAGGAGTTAAAAGTAAGGTACACAAGCAAGTAAAAAGCAGTTTCGAGAAGTACCAATAAACTGAAATCTCAAAATAATAGGAAAGGGGAATGGAATCTAACATTAGCTAGATCTCAGGCTCAGAAGGCAGTCATCATCTCAACTATTTGCTGAGTGAGTGGAACAGTAGATACGGAAGACCTGACATGAATGTAGTCCAGTGCTGATAAATATAATTACTTGATCTGATTTGTTTGGCAGAATTTAGGTTTAGACTACACCACAATAAGCTCCAAGTGGATGTGTGACCCTAAACAATGAGAATGGAAGGAGTTGCTTTTGATATGTGGCTATGGGAAAACCCTCAACTAAATGGATATATGGGGTGTTTTTTAATATCGGTTATTATGTAAAATGAGCTTTTGTACAAAATGAAATTCGAATCCAAAGACTGTCAAGATGGGGAAATCCCAATAGACAAATGGTCAAAAGATGACTGAATAGACCTTTCAGAGGGATTGATTTGATCCCAAAAGTACCAGATTGCAAAAAAACCAAGTGCATTCTAGATCACTAATAAAAAATTCAAATTAGCAACTGAAGCTTCATTTCAAGGACCAAATTGGCAAAAGTGAATAAATGCTGGAAATGCTTGCAGGGTTGCAGGAAGACAGGCACATTAACACTGTTGGAACTGTGGGCTGGCCTAAAACCATTCTGAAAAAAATTTGGAATTCTTTGTCAAGTCACTGAACTGCATTCTGGCCATTTTCCTCCTGTGCTGTTGCATGCCACTCTGGACCCTTGGTCTCCAACCTGCGCTTCGGCCTTGAGGCCTTTCATTCCTGATTGATGCGAGTTCACCATATCCAGCAGCCACAGTATTCACCGCTCTGCACTCTGGCAATCCTATCAAAGAGGTGGCAAACAAATGCCCAAGACTCAACTCACCCTCCCTTTGACTTCCCAGAACAAAATTTCCTGGCTATAATTACCCTATGTGTATTGTTTTCCTCTATGAGAGTGTAAGCTCCTTGAGGGCAGGAACTATTATTGCTTTTTGTATTATTTGTATCTCCCGTGCTTAGCACAGTGCCTAGCATGTAGTAAATGCTTAATAAATGCTTTCATTCATTCATTCTCTATCTTGCGATCCTACTACTGGGCACGAGGAGGCCAAAGGCAAAGATCCACATCATAGCACATTGTGTTAGCAAAGGGCTAAAAACAAAATGATGCCCAGAGATTGGGGAATTACTGAACAACCTGTGGCATGTAGAATATGTTGGACTATAAGAAATAATGAAAACGAATTCAGAAAAATGTGGGAAGTTTTTTTTTAAATGAGCAATGAAAGATGAGAGAAATACGGGAAGACTTGTATGAATGGATGCAGTGTGAAGTTAAACTGAAGCAGAACATGATTCTGTTAACATGTATGAAAACACTAAAAGCTGGATTCTGAATAATTATGACCATTTTTGGTCCCTGAGAACAGGAAAAATGCACTTTCCTATCTGGGTTGGGGTGGGAAGATAGTGTGGGCATAGAATGCATCTATTAGGTGCCCTTGTTGGTTGAATTAACTTGGGGAGAACTAGATGTGAAGGCAGCAGGGGAGGTGGGCATTTTCGGAAATGACTGATGTAATAAATTTAACTGAAACTAAATGTGCTCAGAATGTACTGCTTCTGGTCTGAGCACAGGTTACAATGAAACAATTCCTCCACTCTGGACATTTACTAACACGTTTTTGGATTACTACATCAGTTTAGTGACTCATTTAGCTTGTAGTCCACTAAGATCCTTTGACTCTTGGACATAACTGCTTTCTACCAATTCTTTCCCACTCCTCAGCCCTAGGACTGCATCTCAATCTGCATGTAGGGCATCAACTAGAAGTTTCGACAAAACCTTAAATTTTTCTCCCTAATCTTGCTAATCTCTCACTTTGATACTATTCACCCAACCTATGTTTTAAACATAGTATCCAGCTCCTCTACATAAAGCTTCAAAATCAAATAGAAATAGAGGCCATTAAGATATATGTAAAGATCTTTGTGGGCCACATGTTGACTTTTGAAGTGTAATATCTCTTTTTAAGTATTTTCCAGTTAACATTTTAGTTCAGTACAACTGGGAGTGTTGGGATTTTGAATCCTCTGTTCTACATCACCTTTTCAGTAAATCTTTCAGTTTCTACCTCCACAACATCTGTACACCCCCCTCCCCCCCCTTTTCCCATTGTTTGCCATATTTCCAAAGCAATTTTATGTTAAGGTACTTTCCACAGTTTGCTAGGGATATAAAAACTAAAAGCTCTCTGTCTTCAAGGAGTGTATATTCAGTGGGGGTAGGAGGTGATGGTGCTATGACTACAAAATGAAATAAAGCATTGAGATCAGAGACGATGCCATGGAGAAGATGATGGGTTCAAATTCTGCCCCTGATACTTAACTACATGACCTTGGGCAAGTCACTCAACTGCCCAAATTTAATTTTTTCATCTTTAAAATGGGGTTCGGAATACAGGTGCTCTGAGTTCTAACTCACTCTATGGTCCTAAATGAATTCATCTGAAGAGTGACATGTGACCAAGACTGCAAGGAGGTAGAGGGATCAATTTAGGGAACAGCTATTTGGACATTTAAAAAAGTTTTTTTTTTTTTAATCACCTTTGTTTCCAAATATATTCCTTTCTTTTCCTCTTTGAGCCATCTCTTGTAACAAAATTTAAAGGAGGAAGAAAAGGTACAATTCCTGGAAAAACACATTAACTGGGTCCAGAAGTGTGTGCAATATTCCACATCCACATTCCCTCATCTAAGGAATTGGGAGATATAAATAACTATTCTCCTGGGGCAAAGCTTGATCATGACAATTATACAGTATTCCTTTTTGGTCTTTTTGGTGATTTGCACATTACATATTTTGTTTTTCTGGCTTTCTGATTCCTTCATGCTGCATTGATTCATAAAGGCCTTCCCACACTTTTATAAATCTGCATTGGTCCTTTCTTATGGTGCAATATTCCATCATATGCATTTGTTTAGCTATTCTGTAATTGACAGGCATGCTTTTTATTTCTAGTTCTTTGCCACCATAAAAAAAAAAGTGCTGCTATGAATATTTTAGTATATATGGAACCTTTTTCTCTGTCTTTGCCTTGAAGTCATTTATACCTAGAAGTGGGATCTGTGGTATCTTTGTATTTTTTCTTTCTTTTTTCTTTTTTCTCTTTTTTTTTTTTTTTTGGCAGGGCAATGAGGGTTGAGTGACTTGCCCAGAGTCACACAGCTAGTAAGTGTCAAGTGTCTGAGGCTGGATGGGACCAGTGCTTTATACACTGAGCCACCTAGCTGCCCCCAACTTTTTTGGTTCAGTTGTGAGTGGCATCTGACTCTTTTGCAACCCCATTTGGGTTTTACTTGGCAAAGATAACTGCGTTGTTTGCCATTTCCTTCTCCAATTCATTTTGTGACTGAGGCAAACACAATTAAGTGTCACACAGGGTCACACAGCTAGTGTCTGAGGCTGGATTTGAACTCAGGAAGATAAGTTTTCCTAACTCCAGGCCTGGTATTCTATCCTCTGAACCACCTAGCTGCCTGTGGACATTTTAGTCACTTAAAAAAAAATACCAGAATAGTTGAATCAATTGATTCAACAGTCCATTAAATGTGCCTTTTTTTTTATATACAGCTTTTTTCATCTTTGCCAGTTTGCTGGTTGTGAGGGGGAAATTTCCGAGTTGTTTTGATTTGCATTATACTCATTCGTCATGATCTGAAGGCTTCTTTCATTTGGTTGCTAATAGCTTACGGATCTTTTGAGAACTGCACATCCTTTTCCTGTCCCCTTTAGGAATGGTTCTTAGTCTTACATATAAGGAATTAACACAAATATTTATCTTGGATATAAGACCCATATCAAAGATATTTGATTTCAAGATTCACCCCCCCCAACAGTTTCTCTTCTTAGATTCACTGATTATTTTTAAAATGCATTTTATTCTCAGTATTTTGAGACAGTATTCTGATTTGCAGATACTTTTTATATATTCCCCCATCAGAGTGGGAGCTCCTTGGAGAGAGCAAGCATATTGAAAAGGGAGTAGTCAAAGAGAGAGATTGATCTCAGGAAGAGGTTTTCTCCAAGATTCACCTGCATTAGCATTATTGTTGTTCTCTTTGGAAATGAGTTGGATTGAAGATGCTGGCTGGAGTCAGAAGATTGATCGAAGAGAGTAAGGATTTTCACACCCTACAAAAATCAAATAGCAAAAAGTAAAGAGAAATGTCTAAAAGAAACCACTCACAGATAATAAAAACCAACTACATTAAAAGCATTTTCATGTAATCATCTATTTCATCTTTTGTAATTCTCTTGTTTGGTTAAGAATTCTTCTCATAGTTATAATTGTGACAGGTGCCTGATCTCATTCCTGTAGAGGCAATTGGTGGCTTAATGGATAGAAAGAAGGTTAGGACTGGAGTCAAGAAGACCTAAATTCAAATCCAGCCTCAGACTGACTCGGTTTCCTCAGAGTTGTTTTGAGGGCCAAATAAGTTAATATTTGTAAAGTGCTTAGCAAAGTGCCTGGAACATAGGAGGTGCTACCTAAATGCTTATTCCCTCTTTGTTTTATGATGTGACCTTTCATATGTAGGTCACCTATCCATTTTGGCTCACTGTAGTTAGCAGTTTTGCTTGGATAGGGTTTGTGAAAGGGAGTATTATGAAATGAGGCTGGAAAGGCGAGCTAGATTCAGATTCATTGTGAAGTACTTTAAATGGTGGGAGTCTGTTTTCTCCTGAATACAAGAACCAAAGAAGGTTTCCAAACTAGGGGGTGACTGATTGTCAACACTTGCTTAAGAAGATTATCACAGCAGCTTTTCTCTTGTAGAAGGGGAGGAGATTGGAAACAAACAGTTGATTAAGGGCCATCAACAGTATTCCAAGTGAGAGGTTAATGAGGATTCAAACTAGGGAAGTGGCCATGTGAGTGGAGAGATGTGAAAAATTTGAAGAAAACTGGACAATTGGTTGGAAAAGAGGGGAGTTGCTGAGAAGGGGATGAATGAAGGAGGCCTCCAAGATTACAAAACTTGATATGACTGGGAGGATGCTAGTACCTTCAACAGTCAGGGGAATAGAGTAGAGGCAGGTTGAGAAAAGGTGATGAGTTCTCTTTTGGATGCAGTCATTGCATGAATATTGCAAAAACTTCCCAACAATTCTTCCCACTTCTAATCTTTCAATCTTTTTTTCACAGGTTACCTTGTGCTTAGGTCTGGTCATGTCATATAAATTAGATATTTTTTAACTGGTGGGGGTGAGTTCCCTGAGGCTGGATTTGAACTCAGGTCCTCCTGAATCTAGGGCCATGCTTTATCCACTGCACCACCTAGCTGCCCCTCCCCTTCCTATACTTTTTTTAAAAAAATGCTTATTTTAATTTCTATTTTTGAAACTTATTAAACTATCCATCATATTGAATCTTGTCCATGTGTATAAGTTCAAGATTGAGAGAAGAAATTAATTTAAAAGGAAAATAGATTTTTCCCAAGGAGAGCACAAGCTGATGAAAATTTGGTAATAACCCAAACTGACTTTCAACTAGGAGACTTAACAAGGAAGTACAAAGAAATACATAGAATACTTAGCAAATATCCAAAGAGAGGTGTTCAGAAGAAAGGAAAAGCCTTTCTCTTCATTCCTTTTATATAACACTTAGTAGGTGATTTTTCCAGGTTCAGTGGCTGATCTTTTATTCAAGTTCACAAAGCCCAATGACTGGGATGAGGGGACCAATCAGATATTACTTGGTTACTCATGTCATTCAACAAGGTTCAAGAGCATACGTCCCACAAAAAGGGCCAGATTGCCCACCCAGATCCATGGGAAGGGCTTCAAAGTCCACTTCTACTCCAGGCCGATTAAAAAGTTGCTCTTATAAAACAATTCAAAAGAACGGGGAGTGAATGGAGATCTGTGTGGAACAAAGACCCTAAAGGCAAGGAGTTAGAAGGATGTGACAAAGAATATGAACCAAGACACACAGAAATAGAGGGAAAATCTCTTTAGAGGTCATGTGTAAGCACCATGGAGCAGACTTCCTAATGGGCAGAAACACCACCACCACCACCACCACCAAAAAAAAAATCCAGGGTACTACTTTGTTCTGATAAGCCAGAAACCTCCCCATAAATTGTTTTTCTACCTACTTGTCTCTACTTTATTTAGCCTGGTGTCTTCCCTCCTTTCCCTACAGGATTCTTTCCCTTTCTGCTGCCCTGAACAGAGCTGCTATGGGCAGAGCAATTGAATTTATTTTCCTCTCACCAAGCCCCTCTAAGAGAGGCTTTATTCTGTTTTTTGACATAGCCTCAAATTTCCTACATTGCAGGGAGTTTTCTGTTTACTAAGTGTTAACACTTTGTGAGGAGGCTGCTCCTGTTCATCCCTGCTTCTCTGTCTTACCTCCTTGCCTTTGTTTGCTTTGTTCCTGTTTCTCAGAAAAGTACCATTTGGGGCAGCTATGTGGCGTAGTGGATAGAGCACCGACCCTGGAGTCAGGAGTACCTGAGTTCAAATCCGACCTCAGACACTTAACACTTACTAGCTGTGTGACCCTGGGCAAGTCACTTAACCCCAATTGCCCTGCAAAAAAAAAAAAAAAAAGAAAGAAAGAAAAGTACTATTTGCTTCCCCCCAGTTAGTGTTCATCTCCCAGAGTTAGATTCCTGATTTTTCACTGTCCTTGTAAGCTTGCATCTCCCTTTACCTTCAAGGGTTTTAATTGACACTTCCAGTGCCCCCTCCCTCTCTGTTCTTCCCATCTTCTTTCCCTTACCTCTCTTCTGTTCCTTACCCTTCTCTCTTGTGGTCCTGGGTACCTAGGCTCCCAACTTGGATAACAGTTTATGGAGATGAAAGACTCAAGCAGATACTATCCCAGAGTTCCCTAATTAGTGACATCTTTTAAACTTGGCTTTTTGGAATATAAACCTTCAGGACACTCTCCTTCCTTATTGAGTTCAGTGCCTGGATCTTCAGTGTCTTTAAGGTCTGTCTCTCTGCAATTCTTGCTCTCATACTTCATCTTATATATCTTGTATATCATACTTCATCTTATAATACTCCCTTAAAAACCTTAATCTCAGGGGCAGCTAGGTGGTGAAGTGGATAAAGCACTGGACCTGGATTCAGGAGGACCTGAGTTCAAAGCTAGCCTCAGACACTTGACACTTCCTAGCTGTGTGACCCTGGGAAAGTCACTTAACCCTCATTGCCCTGAAAAGACAAACAAAAAAAAAACCAAACAAAAAACCCCCAAAACCTTAATCTCATGGTTCCTCAAATTAACTATTTCCCATGACCAATTCCTTTACCTTGCTTCAACTACTCACAGATACTGGTGTCAAAGGTCATACCTTTGACCTTCACCTCACCCACAAATGTTTCTCTTCCATGTTCATAAACTCTAAAATTCCTTTATCTGATCATAATCTTTTTATCATTCCATCTTCTCTGTCTTACAACCCCTAACCCTATTTTTCATCTTTATAAGGACCCCCAATCCTTCTACCCATCAGTTCTCTCCCAGGCCATTACCCTTGTGGGGGCTATGCTCTCTCTTCCCCATACTGCCTCTTGGTGAACCAGTTCAACCCAATCCCCCTTACCCTATCATCTAACTTATCCTGCTAAACCCTAGCCTTGAGTTACTCCCTCCACCTGCTGCCTTCACTCCTATACACAACTGATGTTATTGAACAAATCTGGATAAAACCTTAATACTATCCACTACAAATTTGTTACATAATTTTAACATCCTGGCAAAAATATTACAGCAAATTAATTTTTAAAAATCCACTATGATCAAGTTTGAGTTCTACTGGGGATGCTAGTTTGGTTTAATATTAGGAAAAAATATAATTAATCGTATTAGAAACAAAGACATTCCAAACCATATGATAATACCAATAAATGAAGACAAATAACCTTTGTCAAAGTGCAACATTCATTTAAGCTTCAAAAAAATTAGCCCCAAGCTGAAAAGTATAGCCATGGAAAGATCTATTAGAAAAATTATCTAAATCCAAAAGCTAGCATTACAGCAATGAGGAAACAGGAGAACCTTTCACAATAAATATTGGTGTAAACAAAGATCCCCTCTTTGCCCGTCTTGTTACTTGACATAGATATAGACTGAGGTCACTTGGGAAAGGACTCAGCTGCAGCAATTTGTAACATGACATACGGAGACCACCAAAGTCCCCTTGTACTCCTTGGAAGTGGGCACTAGCCATCCTTAAAATGCTAAACTCTTTCCTTTCTCTTCCTTTTCTCTCCCCTTTCCCTTCCTCTTCCCTTCCCTCTTCTGCCCTCTCCCCTTCCTTCCCCCCACCTCCCCTCTTCTCTGTCCTCTGACCTCAGTAGTAATATAGTACAAACTATAACAGGAATTCCCACTATAACATACCTGACAAGCAGTCATCCAGCATGTGCTTGAAGATCTATAAGTTCGGGGAACCTACCACTTCTTAAGACCACCCATTTAGCTTTTGGATACCCCTAATTTTTAGCAATTTGGCAGTAGGCTTAAATTTTGCCTCTTTCCAAACCTTTCCCCTTCCCTCCCCATCCAATCCTCTCCTCTTCTTTCTACCCTTCTTCCTTTTGTCTCTATCTTCTCTCCTTTCCCCCTTTCCAATTTCTCTCTCTCCATGTCTCTTCCACTGTTTTTCCTCTTTTTGTCACAGACCCTTTCCCCTTTTCCCCTCCTTTCTCCCTCTCCCCCTTTTCTCTAGCTCCTTTTCTTCTTCCCTTCCTCCTTCCCATCCCCTTCTCTTCTCCTTCCTTCTTCCTCTCTAACTTTTCACTTTAGCTTAAACAGAAGTGTCAAACAATATTGTAACTTTATCTCTTCATTAGTGGTAGAGCCTTGGGTCTATGCTGTCAGGATTACCAAATGAAGAACACCTGGAGGGTTGATTAGCTTACAGCTGAACTTAATTAACACCCAGAGGACCTTAGCTGTAACTATAAGAGTGAAGGTGAAGCTCAGAGAAAGGGGATTTGGTTGGTTGGTGTTTATTATAAAAACATCTAAGGGAAGGGGTCAATTATATCACACATGGCACTAATTGGAAATACTGATCCAAGAGAGTAGAAAAAAATGGTTAGTGAACACTAAGAACATTCTTTTGTAGGCTTTTAAGTCAGGTTGTATATCTAGAGAAAAATGTGGAATAGACAGAAAATATCTGGGAAGACATCAAAAACTGGAAATCAAGCTACAGCTGGGGTGAAAAATGGAATCTGGAAAAAAAAAGGCCAAAGATGGAGTAGTGTCTCTTAATATGGACATTAAAACCTTTTGTACTACAGAACTCTATAGCTCTTTAATAATAGGTAAAAGTCAGTGTGAACCAAGAATGTTAGTAAAATGTCAGCATGTGATAAGCTATGCCCCTTGGAAAACAATAAATTGTGTGGCAGTAAGAAGGGGTGATGTGGTCAATAGCTCATTAAAAAACATTTAACAAAGTTCATGACTTCAACTATTTTTTTTAATAATAAACATTTTTATTTATAGTTTTGAATTCCAAATTCTAGATCTCCTCTCCCTTCTCCCTGAGGTGGTAAGCAATCAGATATAGGTTATACATGTGCAATTATGTAAAACGTTACCGCATTAGTCATTTTGTATAAGAAAACTCAAGAGAAAAAAAATGAAAGAGTGAAAAAAATAGAATTCTTTAGTCTGTGTTCAATCAGTATCAGTTCTTTCTTTAGAGGTGGATCATGACTTCAATATATTACATAGTTATCCTAAAAGCTCTATATTCCCCATATATATGTGTATATATACATACATTAGTCACATTCATATATATGTATATGAATATGACTAGTGTGTATGTGTATATCTTTGTGTGTGTGTGTGTGTGTGTGTGTGTGTGTGTGTGTGTGACTAATCAGTAGCCTAGAGCAGCTAGGTGGCACAGTGGATAGAGTGCTGCATCTGGAGTCAGGAAAACTCATCTGCTAGAGTTCAAATCAGGTTTCAGATATTTACTAGCTGTGGGACCCTGGATAAACCACTTAACCCTGTTTGCCTCAGTTTCTTCACCTTTAAAATGAGCTGGAGAAAGCAATGGCAAACCAAACCACTCCAGTATCTTTGCCAAGAAAGCCCCAAAGAGGGTCATGAAGAGTCAGACACAAGTGAAACAACTGAACAGCAATGAATCAGTAGCCTAGTGCCTATAGATCCAGAAATGACTTGCAGAGCACCAAATAACATCAGAAAAAATTAAATTGATTGTATTTTAATGGATAGAAAAATAACTCAACTGATGTGAAAGTCATTCCTTGTCCTGAGTTGTTAGAGCAAGCAAGGATAATCTTTTATACAAAGATAGAAGAAAGAATAAAAAGGAGAAAATACATGGCATACAGTGAAACAATTCCAACGTTACCTTTTAATATGAGTTGTTGATGCTGAAAAATGAGAAACGGAAGACAAGGAAGGACATGGATTGCAACAATACCATGCAGAAATTTAACCCATATAAATTAACCACTATAATAAGAAGATTAAAAAAGATCTAAGAAGCTCTTTAGTCAGCAAACACTTGACTTAATTGCCAAGTAAAGAGAAAAGGCAGGCCAGGGTGACACAGGCTGAGAACATAAACTTGCTTTAAAAAAATCTTACAGAGAAGGTTGATGGAATATTATGATTAGTCTTGTCTCAACAAAGTGAGAAGCACCGAAGAGGAAAAACAATTAAAATCGCAAGATTGTATCCGCTTAGACTTTAGCGAAGTTGAAGGTCATACTGGACAAGAACAGAAACAATAAAATATAAAGATGAGAATCTTGTAGGCTTAGTTTCATGGATTGGAAGAGAGTATGAAGCTCAACTGTTTATGAAAAGGGAACAAAGACACTCAATGGACATATCCCACAGGACAGGTTGCCTTCATACCTTTGTCGCCAGTCACTCATTTGTGTAAGACCCCCAAAAGGAATATAAGAAAAGTAACCAACTGGTCACAGTAAATAAAGGGAAACCAGCCCTGGACCAGTTAACAACTGTAGAGCAAGATAGGCGATCCCTCCTCCACCTCGGTTGGGAGGGGACAAGGCTAAGGGGCTCTTCTCTTTCTATAAGAGGACACTAACACCCCAACTGTAAGGGGCATGGTAACACCCCAGTAGAAGGAATGCAGGGTTGACAGAGTCTGGAGGCAGTGAAGCCTAAAGCTGCCCACTGAAGTATGAATCCCAAAGTCTATCAGATCTAAACTTACTTAATAGAGATGCTACACTCTATCAAGAGCCATCCAGCAAAGATGCCACACTTCAGGGAATCAGTTTAGCTGAGCAGTGAAGCAACGGGTCCATTACTGATACCATGATCTGCAGGGAACTTCATGAGGACACTGGAGAAAGAAAGAAGGTACAACAAAGAACAGCAGTTGTGTAGTTATGTGTTGTCTTGGTCAAATGTGCTACTTATACATGTGTTTCACTATCATTATACTTTAAAAAATTTTTTTAAATTTATTTTAACATTAATTTTTTAAAAAATTGAGTTTCAAATTCTTTTTCTCCCTTCTATTCCTCCTTTACCCAATGAGATGAGAGACATGTAAATCAATTATCCATGTGAAGTCATACAAAATATATCTCTATACTAGCCACGTTGCAAAAACCAAAAACCAAAAACCCAAGGGAAAATAATCAATAGTGATTTACATGTGACTACCGATAACTTTGATTTCTTCAGAAAAGTGCTTGTTCATATCCTTTGACCATGTGTCAATTGGGGAAAGACTTATATTTTTATATTGGCTCAGTTCCTTATACAGTTAAGAAATTAGGCCTTTATCAGAAAAATTTGCTATAAATTTTTTTCCTGTTCCCTACTTTTCTTCTAATTTTGGCTGCATTGGTTGTTTGTGCAAAACTTTTAAAATTTCATGTAATCAAAATTATTCATTTTACTTCCCTTGATCCTCTCTATTTCTTCTTTAGTCATAAACTCTTCACTTACCCATATTTCTGACAGGTGAATTTTTCCATATTCTCCTAATTTATGATATAACCCTTTAGGTCTAAATTACTTACCCATTTTGACCTAATTTTGGCATATTGTATGAGATGTTGGTCCATGCCTAGTTTCTGCCAAAATGCCAGTAATTTTTGTCAAATAGTGAGTTCTTACCCCCAAAGTTTGGATCTTTGGGTTTATCAAACACTAGATTACTATGTTATTGTGTATTATGTACCTAATCTATTCCACTGATTCACCATTTTATTTCTTAGCCAGTACCAGATTGTTTTGATGATTGCCACTTTGTAATATAGTGTGAAATCTGGTACCACTAGTCCACTTTCCTGCACATTTTTTGGGGTTGATTTCCTTGATATTCTTTTTTTTTTTTTTTTGGATGAGGCAATTGGGGTTAAGTGACTTGCCCAGGGTCACACAGCTAGTAAGTGTCAAGTGTCTGAGGCTGGATTTGAACTCAGGTACTCCTGACTCCAAGGTCAGTGCTCCATCCACTGTGCCAACTAGCTGCCCCTCCTTGATATTCTTGACCTTTTGTTCTTCCAGATAAAGTCTGTTATTTTTTTTTAGCCCTATAAAATAATTCTTTTGTAATTTGATTGGTATGACACTGAATAAGTAAATTAATTTAGGTAGAATTTTCATTTTGATTATGTTGGCTTGGCCTGCTCATTAACAATTAATATTTCTCCAATTGTTTAGATCTGTCTTTTTGTTTTGTTTTGTTTTTTTGTGAGGCAATTGGGGTTAAGTGACTTGCCTAGGGTCACACAGCTAGTAAGTGTCAAGTGTCTGAGGTCAGATTTGAACTCAGGTCCTCCTGAATCCAGGGCCAGTGCTTTATCTACTGCACCACCTAGCTGCCCCTAGATCTGTCTTTATGTGAAAAGTGTTTTGTAATTATGTTCATATAGTCCCTGGGTCTTTCTTGGCAGGCAGACTCTCAAATATTTTATAATATTTGCAGTTATTTTATTTTATTTTTGGTGAGGCAATTGGGGTTAAGTGACTTGCCCAGGGTCACATAGCTAGTAAGTGTCAAGTGTCTGAGGCTGGATTTGAACTCAGGTCCTCCTGAATCCAGGGCCAGTGCTTTATCCACTGTGCCACCTAGCTGCCCCTGCAGTTATTTTAAAATAAATTTCTCTTTCTTTATCTTCCTGCTGGGTTTTGTTGGTAATGTATAGAAGTGCTAATGATTTATGTGAATTTATTTTATATCTGCAAGCATCCCTGTTCCTTAGGGCTCTTGCTCCTTTGCAACCACAACAGATACTGCATATAAGATCCCTACTCCTTTAGACCGCAAGCGCTCCTCTCTGCTCAAGAATTGTGAGCTGGAAATTATATAGGCAATGGAGTGGCCGAACAGTGCCTTGTCCTGTGCCCAATACTAGTACAGGGGTCCCTGTAATATCTTTCTGATCAGTTGCCAAATCCCCTCACTGACTGTTTTGAAAGCCCCCAAAACAGCTGCTGCTACTGTTGCCACCTCTAAGGTTCACAGCTGGTGTTACTGCCACATGGATTCCAGGCCAGCATCCCCCCCCACCCCCCCCAGTGTCATACATTTCTACTTCTAACCTAAATTCTCTTGGGCTGGAAAAATGTCTCACCCCAACCTTTTGTTGGCTCTGCCACTTCCAAATTCTATCTGAGGCATTATATTCAAGTTGTTAGGAGGGAAATGTTGAGAGAGATCCACTGCAGTGCTTCCTCTACCCTGCCACCTTGGCTCCACCCCACTATCATGGACTTTAAATGTGTCCATTCTCCCCTCCCCCAACACTTATGTTTGTGGGAGAATAAGCTCCAGACTTTGAGACTTTTTGCTGTCTAACTAATGTTCTTGCTATGCCATCTGAATAAATGACTTTTTCAAGAACCAACTCGTCTCCTGACTGTTAATAGGAAGAGTACTGATGAAGGTTTGTAAACTTCAGTGTTCGGAATAGTCACCCACAAGGCTACCCCTAGAACCTAAGGTACCATCTACCCTCTGGAGACCCAAACTACCAGAGTGAGTGTGAGTTAGGGTACTGAGTCCAGAGGGGGTGCTACAAGAGAAAATGTGGGAAGAGATCTGGACACATTTAAGAATATATTTAATTGGAAGGACAACAGGAAAAGGATAGAAAATATCTGCAAAGATTTTTTTTAAAATAACAATCTTTTTCTCCATCGAGAACTGCATTTGTACTCTAATAACACAGTTACCTGTTTGT
Organism: Dromiciops gliroides; assembly: GCF_019393635.1. Classification (NCBI taxonomy): domain Eukaryota; kingdom Metazoa; phylum Chordata; class Mammalia; order Microbiotheria; family Microbiotheriidae; genus Dromiciops; species Dromiciops gliroides. The sequence continues at coordinate 277,614,859 of NC_057863.1, read as the reverse complement.
GCATATAAAGTAGAGATGGTACTAAAGAAAACAAAAATGTTAAAAGCAACTGGATTAGAGTAGAAGAAATTAGAGGTGAAACATTTTTAGGGGGATTGAAACATCAATTTTCCAAGTATCTGAAGGAAGGTAAAAAAAACTTCTCATTATTTAAAAAAAGGCAACCAACAGTTTTAATAACTACCAACACATATTTTCTCACCTGTGTACAGTTTTTATGAGAATTAAATTTTTTTTCAAGCTTACATCAAGGTTATATTTGAAGCGAAAATCAGAAGGAAATGGACAGGATCTTGCAGATGATATTTCACAGTAGACCACATCCATACAGTGACACAATAGACTGAAAGATGTAGAAAATCCAAGATAAAGGGCTTATTGTTTATTGAGTATAAAAAGTATTTGAGGGGCAGCTAGGTGGTGCAGTATTTAGAGCACCGACCCTGGATTCAGGAGGACCTGAGTTCAAATAAGGCCTCAGACATTTGACACTTACTAGCTGTGTGACCCGGGGCAAGTCACTTAAACCCAACTGCCTCACCAAAAAGCAAAAAGCAAAACCAAAACCAAAACAAAACAAAACAAAAGTATTTGATTCAGTAAAGCAAAATGATAGTTTAAGGACTCTTCCCCTACAAAATTATGTAAGATTCATCGAGAGATATAACAAAGATAACTTTGTTCAGTGATCCTTTTATCATTAATATCTTCCTGGTAGTGTCCTCACCATGATTCTATTTATTCTCTGACCATCTTCAATGCAATACAAACTTGGACTCTACCCTTGAGACCTTTGGCTCTGATAAATGAGTCTTTGCTTTATCTTGCTAGGTCCCAGGCCTCCATTCCACTTCCTGGCTATCTCCTTGCTATGTAGGTACCCTTGTGTCCTCTTTCCCTCCATCTTTGCTAGGCCCACTTCATATGTTGTCTTCTCCAATAAGAATGTAAGATTCTTGAGGACTATGGTTATCTTTCTTGCTTGTATTTGTGTCTCTAAAATTTAGCATAGTGGGGGCAACTAGGTGGCGCAGTACATAAAGCACCAGCCCTGGATTCAGGAGGACCTGAGTTCAAATCCGACCTCAGATACTTGACACTTACCAGCTGTGTGACCCTGGGCAAGTCACTTAACCTTCATTGCCCCACCCCCAAAAAAATTTAGCACAGTGTCTGGCATATATTAAGTACTTAATACATATCTTATCTATCTCAAGGGAAACACAGGGGCAGCTAGGTGGCATAGTGGATAGAGTACCAACCTTGGAGTCAGAGGGACCTGAGTTCAAATATGGCCTCAGACACTTAACATTTACTAGCTGTGTGACCCTGGGCAAGTCACTTAACCCCAATTGCCTCACCAAAAAACAAAAAAAAGACAGTTCAGTTTCCAAATGAGGAAAAATTCCCTAGAAATAGTGCTCTGGTTTGCAGATTACATTGTGCTAATTTTATCAAGAATATTTCAGAGCCTCCAAAACAAGATTCATAATCACTCTCTAGAGTTAGTGCCAATTATTCACAAAGAAGAAATGAAGTAGAAGGAAAATATCTATGGTCCAGACTATGATATGAAGGTGAATATACAGCCTAAGGAGGCTTAGATGACATAGTAGATAGAGCTGGATTTATTTGTATTTTTTATTTTATTTTTTGTGGAGCAATAAGGGTTAAGTGACTTGCCCAAGGTCACATAGCTAGTAAGTGTCAAGTGTCTGAGGCCGGATTTGAACTCAGGTCCTCTTGAATCCAGGGCCGGTGCTTTTTCCACTAGGCCACTTAGCTGCTCCCTAGAGCTGGATTTAAAGTCAGGAAGAATTTAATTCAAATACTACCTCAGACATTTAATAGCTGTGTGATTCTGGGTAAGTCATTTAAGCTATCTGTTTCCTCATTTGTAAATGAGAGGGTTGAACTCAATTGTCCCTTAGGTCTCTTCCAGCTCTAAATGTACAATCCTATGAGATCTTATGACTTACCAAGCTTGCTCATCATTATTTTGAATAAGATACTGTAAATTGACAATTGTTTGGGCTCAGAACTGAACAGGAAGAGAGCCAGTTGGATAGTAAATGGGAAATCACAAAATTCTCTCAGAAGCTTTCCCCTGAAATAAAAGCCTGTTGTTTAAAATACCAGGTTTTTTGGGGGGGAGGAGGGCTATTGTATGGCTTCAAGTCATAGAACACGGTAACCTGAAGAATTGAAACTGAGGACCATCTAAAGGAGAGGTTCGAATGTGAACAGGTTACACATTACAAACAAGGAATGACAAAGGAGAAGAGGTTCATAGGATGCCTGTCCACTCCCTTACACATCTTCCAGCATTTTTCTGTAGTTTTCATCACATGTACTCTTATTATTGGAGATAATATGTTCTGCTGCCTTCCTTCTCTTTTCATCCTAATATATTCCTTCTCCCCCCCCCTTATTTCTTTCTCTTAAGACTACTCAAATAAAACAAAACCATTTTAGGCCCTCTGCCTATCTTGATATTTGATATTTTGATATTTAGAATTTTATTTCCCCAAATTACACATAAAATATGAATTTTGACATCAATTTTTTAAAACTTTGTGATCCAAATTCTCTTCCTCCCTCCCTCCCCATGCCCACTCCCCACCAAGAACTCAAGCAATTCAATATAAGCTATACATGAGCAGTCATGCAAAACATTTCCACATTAGCCAGGTTGTGATAGAAAACAGACAAAAACAAAACTTCAGATAAAGGAACTAACAAAAAAAATATTATGCTTCAATCTGTATTCAGATACCATCAGCACTCTCTCTGTAGATGGATTGCATTTTGTTAAATGGTCTTTAAGACCCCCAGAGACATCAGAGTTCTGAGAGGGCCTTTTGTTTCTTGTCCTTCATTATAATGTAAAAAGTTCATCAAATAATCCTTTCCAATTAATCAAATGTTTCAATGTTCTATGTTATTCTTGACTCATGCATTTTCATTTCATAGTTTCTACTTAATTTTGGCCTTTTCATTAGAAATGTTTAGAAATCCTTTAATTCAATCCTTTATTTCTTAGTTTCTAATTTTTTTTCCCTCTGTAAAGATATACTGAATTTTACCAGATAGGTTATTCTTGATTTATAAGGCTTTATCTTTTGCCTTGTAGAATAAAATATTCCAAGCCCTTTTCTTCTTTATAATGGCAGTTGCCAAGTCTTGTGTGATTCTGACAGTGGTTCATTAGTATGTGAAATCCACCCCCCCCCTTTTAAAATTTTTTTGGTTATGTACTATATTTTTTCTTTAACTTGGAAGTTCTGGATTTTTGCTATGACTTTCCTGTGAGTTTTCATTTTGGATTTCTTTCAGGAGGTAATTGGCAAGTTCTCTTTATTTTTATTTTTCTCTCTTGTTTTAGAGATTAGAGCAATTTTCAATCATGATTTCTTGAAATATAGTATCTAGGCCTTTTTTTTTCTCCTTTTGATCACGACTTTCAGATATTCTAATCATTCTTAGATTAAATATCCTTAGCCTATTTTCCATGTCAGCTCTTTTTTTTTTCTTTCTTCTTTTTTTTTTTTTTTTAGTGAGGCAATTGGGGTTAAGTGACTTGCCCAGGGTCACACAGCTAGTAAGTGTTAAGTGTCTGAGGCCGGATTTGAACTCAGGACCTCCTGAATCCAGGGCCGGTGCTCTATCCACTGCGCCACCTACCTGCCCCCATGTCAGCTCTTTTTGATAGCATTGACGAGGGGTCAGCAAACTATGGCCTCCAGGCTAAATCTTGTCCAACACTTTTTGGGTGGGGGGAGGCAGGGCAATGAGGGTTAAATGACTTGCCCAGGGTCACACAGCTAGTAAGTGTCAAGTGTCTGAGACTGGATTTGAACTCCCTCCTGAATCCAGGGCCAGTGCTTTATCCAATGAACCACCTAGCTTCCCCCTAAAATCTCATCTTTTACAGAAAGCCTTCTCCAACCTCTCTTAATTATAGTACTTTCCTTCTCTCTGTTAATTATTTCCTCTTAATCATTCCTGTATATAGGGGCAGCTAGGTGGCACAGTGAATAGAGTGCTGGGCCTGAAGTCAGGAAGACTCATCTTCCTGAGTTCAAATCTGGCTTCAGACACTTACTAGCTGTGTGACCCTGAACAAGTCACTATTAACTTCAGTTTACTCATCTGTAAAACAAACTGGGGCTAAGAAAACCTGGAATGGAGTCATGAAGAGTTGGGCACAACTGAAAAATTATTTGAATACAGCAATCCTGTATATTGATTTCTTGTTTTGTTCATGTTTGTTTTCATATTGTCTCCCCCATTAGATTGTGAGCTCCTTGAGGGCAGGGACTCTCTCTTTTCTCTTTTTTTTTTTTGTATCTTCAGTACATCACACAGTGCCTAGCACATTTTGTTGTTGCTGTTCAGTTGTTTTCAGTCATGCCCAACTCTTCATGACCTTATTTGGGGTTTTCCTGGAGTGGTTTGCCATTTCCTTTTCAGCTCATTTTACAGATGAACAAACAGAGGTAAGTGACTTGTCCAAGGTCACACAGCTGGTAAAAGTCTAAGGTCAGATTTGAACTCAGGAAGATGAGTCTTCCTAACTTTAGGTCCAGGATACTATTCACTGCACTGCACTCGCCTAGCACATACTAGGCTGTCATTTCCTTTATCATCACATTTTGTATCTTTTTTTCATTTCTTCCAGGTACTCTTATAGTCCTTGTAGCAAAAACATTCTTCCTCTGAGAAGATATTTGGATTTCTAGAATGACTACATTTTTCTGGCTTTATGCCTTGGTCATCTTTCAGTCCACAGTACTTTTTCACTGTGCTTGTTTTCTTCTGTTTATTTCTATTTTTAGCTTCAGTTTCTGGATTGGAGCTTTGTGCTTGGGTCAGACTCTAGTCCTCTCCTAACATTTGGAGAGTGTAGACAGACCCTGACTGGTCCTCAATGTGATAGTTAACTAGGCCCCACCTTCTCTAGGATTTATTGGGTTTAGGCTCAGCTACTTGGTGGTTAAACTGAGGTTTTGGATGTCGGTCAAGATGCAGAGAAGTCCAAGCCGGGTTGAAGGCAGAACAACTTTATTAGGAGACAAATCAGACACTGGTGCCAAGGCCCACCCTGCACAAGGTACAAAGGAGCCCACAGTACAGGAGAGGCAGGGGAGATTTATGCTTGAAAACCACAAAGGAGACATTCAGGGAGGGGTTGGGAAACCAAATGGACAGTCTTTCCCGGGAACGGGTGGACATAGAAGCAGGATGTTATACAGGAACAGTTGATCACAAGGCTGGTTTGGGCTGGTTTGGGCTGGTTTGGGCCAGTTTGGATGGCTGGGGGGTGGGGGTGGGAACAGCTCATCAAGATCGGCCAGTGGGGGGCAGCTAGGTGGTGCAGTGGATAGAGCACCGACCCTGGAGGCAGGAGTACCTGAGTTCAAATCCGGCCTCAGATACTTAACACTTACTGGCTGTGTGACCCTGGGCAAGTCACTTAACCCCAATTGTCTCACTTAAAAAAAAAAAAAAAGATCGGCCTGGCCAGTGAACATCAGCAAAGGCATCTGGGAGTGAGTAAGACTTTGGTTTACTGCACTCTCCCGATTGGCTCCTTTCAGCAAATAGGCTTAGTCTGTGTCTGGTGCATCTGCCTTTTCCAGGTACTCTGGTTCCCAATTTCTGACATTGTTTCAGCCTACTGTGTTTTGGGCATTGGGTTGCCTGGGTGCTGTGCTAGTTGGGTACTGCCCCAGCTTCTGCTGTGCCCCAGGTGGAACTAATCAGGTGCTAAGCTACCTGGATGTTGCTCTGGGTTTCCCCTCTGCCTGCCAGAGGTTTGCCTCTGATCCAAGCTTCCACAGGATCTTATGGTCTTTTCTGTGGTCCTGAACAGGATGGAGGCACTTGGAGATGTTCCTCTTTGGTTTTCTTTATTACAGTTTCTTCTGGTGTAGTTTTAGAACTTTACTAGGGTGTTTGGGTTGGGGGGGGGGAGAGAGGATCTGGGCTCCTTTGGGTCCTAACACATTGCCTTCTTCCCACAATCTCCCTTCCTGTGTCTTTTTTTTCAAAAAACATTGAGTGAAGGGTCAACTAGGTGGCGAAGTGGATAGAGTACCGGCCCTGGAGTCAGAAGGACCTGAGTTCAAATCCAGCCTCAGACACTTAACACTTACTAGCTGTGTGACCCTGGGCAAGTCACTTAACCCCAATTGCCTCACCAACCCCCCCCCCCCAAGAAAACAATCAAACAAAAAAGATGAAGGGCAATGGAAAGACTTACATGAACTAATGATGAGTGAGATGAGCAGAACCAGAAGAACATTGTACACAGTATCAACAACATTGTGTACTGATCAACTGTGATGGACGAGATTCTTCTCACCAATACAATGGTACAAGAAAGTTCCAAAGGACTCATGAAGGAAAAGAATCTCCAAATCCAGAAAAAAAAAAAAAAGAACTGTGGAATATGGATGCGGATTGAACCATACTATTTCTTTTGGTTTTGGTGCTATTGTTTTTCTTTTTTGAGGTTTTTCCTTTTTGCTCTGATTCTTCTCTTATAACATGACTAATGCATAAATGTGTTTGATATATATATATATATATATACACACACACACATATATATAACCTATATCAGATTACCTGCTGTCTAGGGGAGCGGGGGAGGGGGGAGGGAGGGAGAAAAATTGGAAATTGGAAATCTCAACTATCTCTACATGTAACTGGAAAATAATAAAATACTTTTATTAAAAAAAAGAATGAAGGACAAACAACAGGGATGCTGGTGATGGTGTGTTGACAGTTGATATATGGCCAGGTATTCTGCAGACCTAACAGAGCATTCCCCCGACCTGGAATCACTCAAAGGTCCCTGAGAATCCTTGAATTCCATGTACTAGCTGTCCATTTGAAACTGGACAGACTAATTTATTTCCTTCAACAGGGCCTGTTGAAATATATGTAAGCTATGCATTTGGTTTTGTTTTACCCATCTAGTGGTTTAGTGGTAGCATTTATCACACAACTCTCCCCTTGGATCTCAGGACACATACCATGAATTTGTAGGGAGTGAAACTAGCTCAGTTTCATTATTTTCTCTAGCAATGATCAGCAGACCTAGGACAAGAAGAGTCAGTCAGTCAGTCAGCATTAAAATGCATTGAGTGCCTACTATGTGCCAGGAACTTTGCTAAGTTGTTGTTATTGTCATTTTTTCAGTCATGCCCTATTCTCTGTGACCCCATTTGGAGTTTTCTTGGAAAAGATACTGGAGTGGTTTGTCATTTCCTTCTCCAACTCATTTTACAAATGAGGAAACTGAGGCAAACAGAGTCCCACAGCTAGTAAGTATCTGAGGCTGGATTTGAATTCACAAAGATGAGTCTTCCTGACTCTAGGCCCAGGTCTCTATCTAGGGATACAAATAGAAGTAAAAAAGAAAGACAGCATGTGAAAGGCAGCTGAAAGGTAGGAAATCTGCATAGGGTCATGGTGGCAGAATCCAGATGGTCAGAAATAGATCCAGGAGAAGGATGAAGGATGGCTGGCCTGGAGCCCTTCCTCACAATGGAGACTCCAGGAAGAACTCACTAATGGGAGAAGGGAGCCATGGAGGAGAAAGGATGCCCCAGGGAAAGAAGGCTGAAGGTATCCAGGGAAGTTACAGGGCTGAGGAGGCAGTTGAGGCATGGTGTCTAAGTCCCTAAAGTCTGAAGCCGAGGTAGGAGAGTAATAACAGGTAGATGCCTCCCAGGGTAGCCCAATCCAGTTTTGGATGGCTCTGAAGGTGAGAGTTTTCTTTATACCAAGCCTAAATCTACTTTTCTGCTTTCTGTTTTTGTTTTTGTTTTTGTTTTTATTTTTTAGTGAGGCAATTGGGGTTAAGTGACTTGCCCAGGATCACATAGCTAGTAAGTATTAAGTGTCTGAGGCCGGATTTGAACTCAGGTACTCCTGACTCCAGGGCCGGTGCTCTATCCACTGCGCCACTTAGCTGCCCCTAAATCTACTTTTCTGAAACTTCTACTCATCGCCCCTCATTCAGCTCTCTGAGTCCAAGCACAACAGCCTCATCCTTATTAACCAATCAATCAATTAACCAATCAACCAATTAAACACCTAATACATGCTAGGTGTTGTAATACAAGTAAAAAGAATGAAACAATCCTTACCTACAATAACCTTATTCTAATGGGGGAAGATAACAAATACATATAAAAATATACAATACAAATATAAGGTGAATTAATACAAATAGCTGCCAAAGAGTTAAATGTACATTTGGGAATGAGTTTGCCATTTCCTTCTCCAACTCATTTTACTGATGAGGAGACTGAGGCAAACAAGGTTAAGTGACTTGCCCAGGGTCCCACAACTAGGAAGTGTCTGAGGCTGGATTTGAATTCACAAAGATGAGTCACAGTCGATGAGGGATAGGGCTGGAAAACTGTGCAGAAGATGGTACTAGAACTTTACCTGGAAGGAAGAGAGGGATTCAAGAGGGCATGTATTCCAGGCATGGGATAGCCAACATATAGGTAGGGAGGTAGGAGGTGAGGTGGTGACTATGAAGAACAGAGTCCAAATGGGCTGTATCCCAGAGTTCAGGAAGGGGAATGATCCACGGTGAACCTGAAAAGACTGGTTGGAACCAGGTCTAATAGGACTTTAAAAGCCAAACAGAGAAGTTTCTATTTTGTTCTACAGGCAACCGGAAATCATTGGAATTGGTTGAACAGGGGAGTCCAATGATCGTATTTGTGCATGTGGAAAATTGGGCAGTAATGCATAAATTGACTGGAATGGGGCAGAAAGACAAATCAGGAGACTGCAGCAATAAACTAAGGGAGTAGTGATAATGACCTGACTTAGGGTGGTGGACAACATTTAAGTAGAGTGAAGGGACTGAATATCTGAGATGTTATAAAAGGCTAAAGGGAAAGATTTGGCAACCAGTTGGACATTTAGGGTGAAGGAGAGTGAGTTGTCTTATAGAATGCTGAAATTAAAAACCTGAGATACCGGGAGGTTGCTTGTGCCTTTGACAAAAATAGGGAATTCTGGAAGCCAGGAGAGTTTAGGGGGAAGATAACTGTTTTGGTTTTAGATATTGACTATATGATATCTCTGAGATTTATGTTTGAAATGTCCAATACACAGTTGGTGATACAGGATTGAAGACTGGGAGAAAGACTAGGAGTTATCTGAATAGAGGTGGTAGTTGAACCCAAGGGAGAGCTCAGTGTTTGTGAGTGTGTGTGTGTGTGTGTGTGTGTGTGTGTGTGTGTGTGTGTACGTGCATATATGTATGTGAAAGGGAGGGTGAGGAAAGGGGACGAGAGAGGGAAGGAGGGAGGGAGAGACAGAGACAGAGATACAGAGAGACACAAAGAGAAGGGGAGGAAAAAGGGAAGTTCAGAATCTTACTACCTCTCATCAATGCATCATCTGAGGCTGAGATCCAACAAAGTATGGTTTGATTCTCTGCTGCTTGTGCTCTGAAAGAATGTGTAGAGGGGCAGCTAGGTGGTGTAGTGGATAAAGCACCGGCCCTGGATTCAGGAGGACCTGAGCTCAAATCCAGCCTCAGACACTTGACACTTACTAGCTGTGCGACTCTGGGCAAGTCACAACCCTCATTGCCCTGCAAAAAAAAAAAAAAAAAAAAGAATGTGTGGAAGAGAAGAGGTATTTAGGCTGCCTACCAAACTGAAGGTCTACAGAGTCATTATGTTGACTTCATTGTTGTATGCCTGTGAAACTGGGACACTATACCAGCATCTTGCCAGGAAACAGAATCTGTTCCTTTTGAATTGTCTTAGGAAAATTCTGAAGATCACCTGGCAATGTAAGGTACTAGCATTGAGACATTATTGGGACATTGAGGTCCTTTCTCGAGCTGAACTGACAAGCATTCAAACTCTGTTACAGAGAACACAACTCAGATAGGCTGGCCATGTTGTTCAAATGCCAAGAGTACATTTGCCTAAAAGACCATTTTACAAAGAACTCACACAAGGCAAGTGCTCACATGGCTGTCAGAAGAATCAGTACCAGGACACACTCAAGGTCTCTCTGAAGAACTCTAGAATAGATTATGAGACATGAGAGACAGTGGCACAGGACCACCCAGCATACTGTGCCTGCATCCAAGAAGGTGCTGTACTCTATGAACAAAGCAGAATTGCAGTAGCTCCAAAAAAAACCAAACCATGAATTGTGTAAATTTAGAGACATCTCCACTCCAAATGTTTATAGATACTATTTGTGCCTGACCTGCGGTTGACCCTTCCAATCTCATATTGGTCTGATGAGCCACAGTTGGACACACCATACCTTGATCCCAACATAGTGATGTTATTTTGGTCTCCTTTCAGAACAAAGGACAACCAACTAACCCAACCTCTCATCTGTACTATTGCAATAGCCTCCCAATTGGTCATCTTGCCTTTAGTCTCTCCCCTACCTAATCCACCCTCTACACAGTTGCCAAATTGATATTCCTAATGCCCAGATATGATCATGTCATTCCATGGCTCAAGAAGTTCCTGTGACCTCTAGGTCACTTATTTGGCATCTAAAGCTTTATGCAATTTGACTCAAGTCTATCTTTCCAATTGATGGCACAATATTCTGTTTCATGACAGATGTGTTCCAGCTAAATAGACCATCTAGTTTTTTCTTGTAGATGACATTTCATCTCCCATTTCTTTGCCTTTGAATAGACATTTCTTTTTTTCTTTTTTTTTTTTGCGGGGCAATGAGGGTTAAGTGACTTGCCCAGGGTCACACAGCTAGTAAGTGTCAAGTGTCTGAGGCCGGATTTGAACTCAGGTACTCCTGAATCCAGGGCCGGTGCATTATCCACTGCGCCACCTAGCCGCCCCTGAATAGACATTTCTGATGCCTGGGATGTATTCCCTCCTCCTTCTGCCTTGTAGAATCCTCACTTCCACTTTGTAGAATTCCTAGCTCCCTTCAAAATTGATCAAGTGTCACCTCTGAAACATGGCCAAGCCTGATTCCCTTAGCTGCTAGTTCTCTTTTCCCACCTGGTAAATTACTCTTGTTTCATCTGCATTACTATGGAAATGAGTGAATTAATTAATTAAAATACATTTATTAAATACTTACTATGTTCCAAGCACTCTAATGGGGGGGGGGGGGGGAACAATCCATAAGAGAAAGTTCAATTGTAGGGTAGATGGGAAGGTGACCTAAATTATCAGCAGTGGTATAGATGGCCTGCAGATTCCTAGGTTCCATCAGGCGGCCAGATGAAATGCCAGGGTCTTTTGGGGAATAGAGATAGGGCAGATAGTAAGGCCCTTAGGGGGCATCAGTGGGGCCAATGGTAATGGACATCCATCTCACTGTAAGGAATAGCATCAATGACTCTCATCTCATTCATACTTTTAGACTCAGTCAAGTAACCCAGAGTAGGTCCACTCATTGGGAGGAGAAAGATGTGGTTTGGGAAGAGTGACCATTTTCACATTCCAAAGGCGGTAAGGGAAGGAGTTAATACTTCCTTTTCTTTTTCCCCCTCAGACCTGCAAACCCTTCCAGACACAGATACTCAGTAGTTACGTTTATCACACATAACCTTTGAAATGACTCATCTATGATAAAGTTGTTACACACCAATAAAATGTAGGCATCTTGAGGACAGAGACTAATTTCTTCTTTGTTTTTTCACCCTCAGTGCCTTATCATGGTTCCTAGAAAAGAGTCATTTAGTGCCTGCTGAATTGAAACAAAGCTCAGGGCAAGTCTTATTGAAAGTCTAACTGCCTAAAGAGTGAGGGGAAGGGGCAGCTAGGTGTCACAGTGGATAGAGCACTAGCCCTGGAGTCAGGAGTACCTGAGTTCAAATCCGGCCTCAGACACTTAACACTTACTAGCTGTGTGACCCTGGGCAAGTCACTTGACCCCAATTGCCTCACTAAAAAAAAAAAAAAAAAGAGTGAGGGGAAGAAATTCGAGGCTTACATTCCTACCTTGAGAAGGATGATAAGGGAAAATGTACTAGAAAAGGACAGGGTCAACGTCAGGAAGTGATAGGGATAATCACATTCTTTGCCTTGCCTAGTAAATACTTAGTTTGCTCAGTGAATGAATGAATGACTATTTATACACTACTGTCTCTGTAACTTTTGAGTGCCTCCCACAAATTATCTGGGTCAGGGAAGGGTACTTAAATGTAAGGTAGGTGTGAGATGAGGTGGAAGGTTATTATTGGCTGAGATTTCTCAACTTGCCTTCAGGGAGATGATCCAGGACTAATTATTTGACTAAATGATCTAATACTGCTGAGTTGACAGACTTAAGCAGGATGTCACCCCCCCAAAAAAAGGTGTCTGAAGGAAGAGATAATCACCCAGAAGGGGTGGTGAGACATTGCTCATCTTTCTAAATGAAAGAAGCAATAGGAGACAGGATACTACTACTACTACCACCACCACCACCACCACTACTACTATTACTAGCCAACACTTCTATACTACTTTAAGGCTTGTAAAAGATTTCACATATATTATCTCATTTATCATCCCAACAATCCTGTGAAAGAGGCACTATCATTATTCCTATTTAAAAGATGAGGAAAGGGGCAGCTAGATGGTGCAGTGGATAGAGCACCGGTCCTGGAGTCGGGAAGACCTGAGTTCAAATCCAACCTCAGACACTTAACACTTACTGGCTGTGTGACCCTGGGCAAGTCACTTAACCCCAATTGCCCAACAAAAAAAAAAAAAAAAAAAAAAAAAGAAGAAGAAAAAGAAAAAAAAAAGATGAGGAAACAGAAGTCAAGTGTCTTGCCTGAGACTACAAAGCCTGTAAATGTCTGAGTCAGGATTCCAACTCATGTCTTTTTTTACACTAGTTGGGTGCTCTATCCACTTCACCATCTAGCTGGCCTTCTTGAAATTTTTTTTTGTCTGTGAGTCCTAAAACCCAAGTAAGATAAATGTTTGCTTTCTTTTAGAGAGGAGAGCTCTTTCCCCCTGCCTTGGCTTCCCAATAGGAGCAGGACTGTGAGAAGAGGAGCTTTTCTTACCTATTGTTGAAATCAATGAGAGCATCTGACCCACTGGCAATAGGAATTTAACTGAGACTGAGTTGGCAGTGATGCCTTAAATAATAAAGCCTATTGAAGGGGGTGACTATTGACTCAAGGAGGGATATGAGTTGCTTTATTAGTAACACAAAGATGTTACCACATAGGAAAAAAAAGTGCCAGGTAAGGTTAGGATTTTAATGGCAAATTCAGGACAGTGGTAACAGGACATTTCATCTCTCCAGAGAAAGAAAAAATGATTAAACACACAGAGCATCACTGAACTAGAGAGAGGGGATCCTGAGATGCTTCTTTTTTTTGTGAGGCAATTGGGGTTAAGTGACTTGCCCAGGGTCACACAGCTAGTATATGTCAAGTGTCTCAGGCCACATTTGAACTCAGGTCTTCCTGACTCCAGGGCTAGTGCTCTATCCACTGCACCACCTGGCTACTCCTGAGATGCTTCTTAATATAACCTCCCTCCCGAAGGTCTTTATTCAAGACAACCATATTGGATTTTTTTAGAAGTTCTGATTTCTAGAAAAGAAATAGTACTTTAATGAAGATGTGTTGGACCACACATCCCAATTTTTGGTTTGAAAAATATGGCTATTGTACTCATACCCCTTCCAACGGCATCCATCAAAGAGAGAATCTGGACACCAGATGCACTAGGTCTTGCACTGGATAAAGACCAATAAGTAAGGAGCTAGGTCTGATTAAAGCCGATGAACAAAGACATGACATTTCCCCAGACTCTTCCAAGAAATATGGCGATGTATGATCCAAAAAACCCATGTGCTTCAGTTAATGGAAATATTTATCTTCTAAGTCAGTGGCGTCAAACTTAATAGAAACTGGGGCCACTAAACCATCCATAAGGATCCCTGTCAACAGCATATTGACTTGAAAGTCACATTATCTATGTTGTGTTTTTATTTTGTTAAATATTTCCCAATTATATATTTAATCTGGTTCAGTGATGCTCTTGCAGGCAGTGGTTGACAACCTCTACTCTAAGTGACAAAACATTGTTTGGTTCATAGGGTAGCAACTTCTCTAGTCTTAGTCTTCTGACTCTCACTTGCACTGGGCAGGTTGGGTTCCTCAGGTGTCAGCTGACTTACCCTTAGATTTCTAGGGATAACCCTGAGGGTTGTGGCTTTTCATACTATCTCATGAAGTCTTTTTCTCATGTGCTCCCCCAATATCAGTTGACTAATTGTCATCAATTACTTTTATGTTGTTTCTTTCTTTTTCTTTTTCTTTTTTTTTGTGAGGCAATTGGGGTTAAGTGACTTGCCCAGGGTCACACAGCTAGTAAGTGTCAAGTGTCTGAGGCCGGATTTGAACTTAGGTCCTCCTGAATCCAGGGCCGGTGCTCTATCCATTGTGCCACCTAGCTGCCCCATCAATTACGTTTTTTTGTTGTTTTTGGTTTTTTGGTGAGGCAATTGGGGTTAAGTGACTTGCCCAGGGTCACACAGCTAGTAAGTGTTAAGTGTCTGAGGCTGGATTTGAACTCAGGTACTCCTGATTCCAGGGCTGGTGCTCTATCCACTGCGCCACCTAGCTGCCCCTCATCAATTACTTTTATAAAGGGAAGCTAGGTGGCACAGAAGATAGAGTGCCAGGTCTGAAATCAGGAAGATTCATCTTCCCAAGGTCAAATCTGGCATCAGATACCACCTGTGTGACCCCAGGCAAGTCACATAACCTCATTTGCCTCAGGTTCCTCATATGTAAAATGAGCTGGAGAAGGAAATGGCTAACCACTCCAGTATCTTTACCAAGAAAACCTCAAGTGGAGTCATGGGGAGTTGGACATGACTGAAATGACTGAACAACACTTTTATACACGGATGTTTATTGAGAAAATATAGGAAGGAAAGAAGTTATTAACATATCCCCCCAAACCACACGTACTCTCCCCTTGCATGTGCAAAGTCCTTAGACCATTTGGAAGGTGGGCTCAAGCTTAAAGTACATAGGTAATTAGCACATGAATAGAGAAGAGCTGGGGCTTAGGGATAATCAGATTCCTAACCTTGACTGTCTTTCTTCCTTCAATGAACCTCTATGAAATTCATTTTAAGGTGAGGCATCAGTGATGGAGTAGCCACTCCCCTTGCCTCCTTGGGCTGGCTCCTTGCTGGACTCAGTTTCTGCTGCTACCATCTCTTGTGGTCTTCTGTTACAGACCCCACTTATTGAGGGAACTTCTGATGGCTCTTCTGACCTTTCCAAGATCATAAAGTCATAACCTGGACAATTCTGTCTGGATACTCATTCATCTAAGATCCAGAAATGATGAACACAAAAGAAATAGGCATCATGGTATCTGGGCGGGAGGAAAAGCAAGTTGCCCTTTTCCTCATCCAGAGGTTGTGAGACTCTATGACTGGGAGAATAGCAGTATACTTAACGATAACAGGGAAGCTTAGCAGAACTTTGAATGGGAGATTGGGACAGCAGTGGCCATTCAGGTAAATTTACAGCAGGCTCTTGGTGCAAATAGGTGCTCTAGGGATGGTGGAAGGAGGTGAGATATCCAATTCCCTATTGGGTGGGCAGAGGGAGCTTTGGGTGTGGCACCTGAAACATCAGGTAGATGAAGAAGCAATCAGTTACCAGCTTAGGGGTGCAAGTAAAACTGTACTATGAAATTTATTGCTGGGATTATAACAGACCTCAGCCTTATTCAAGCCAAAGCCATCCCCTAAAGCCACCACCCCATTTGGAAATAATGTGCTGCTGGACACTGGCCAATAGTGCAGTGACATAGCAAGGAATCTACAGTGGGCTGATTGAGGCAGCCCAGTTTCCTTGGTGGGTTTTAGAGGGCAGATGAACAAGAGAAGAGGCATCATGAACTTTCGAGAGTCATCACCTATGAAGGAACTTATGGCAAACTCTGTTCCAGCCGCTGTGGGTAGGATCAAATGGAAACCCTTGGAAATCCTTGCTCTAGCCACCCCATTTAGTAAAGCCCAAATAATACTGGATTCCAAGAGGGGGTAAAAACCAATTTCTTCCCTCCTCCTTTTTTTTGGTAGGGCAATGAGGGTTAAATGATTTGCCCAGGGTCACACAGCTAGTAAGTGTCAAGTGTCTCAGGTCGGATTTGAACTCAGGTCCTCCTGAATATAGGGCCAGTGCTCTATTCACAAATTAACTCCCCTTTCAACAGTCCTGCATGGCCTTGGGGAAGACTGCTGGCACCTGTTAGCCCTGTTAGCTTGCAGTGGTGCTTAACAAAGTTGTCACACCCACCGCTGAGGCTGTTCTTGACCTAGCCAAGGGGATGGAGCTGGTATCTTAGGTATGTGCTGAGTGATATGAGGTTGTTGACCTTGATAATGCCTTTTTCTCTAGTTCTGTGGCTGAGACTGGTCAGGAGCAGCTCACTTCTACTTGGGAAAGAACATGGTATGCATTTACTATCCTTCCCTCAGCTACCTGAACTCTTTCTCATATTGCCAGTCTAGTGATGAGACCTGAAAGAGTTCCCCATCCCTCAATCCCCGGTCACCTTTCTCCTGAGGGCACTGCTGTACACCACCACACTGATGGTACAATATTGATTAGAGTCCATGGGGAATGATCGGATGGTGGTGTGGTCTCTGTGAGGGAATAAGTGTAAGAGATCAACCCTAAGAAAAACCAGGATTTGTCCTGTTCAATCAGGTTTTGAGAATATAACAGAGCCCAGAATATTCTAGGCACAACTGGGAACAAGGCATTTATAACTCACTCCCTCACAGTCTAAAAGGAAGCCCAAGGGAATATTATACCAGACCTAATCCTAATGAGGGAAATCCAGAAAAGTCACAGTGACTAATTTTTCCATCCCATCTTGGCATAGGGAGACAGACAGGGAGGTCTACAGAGACTGGGAATAGGTGGAGCACTCTAGCAAAAGGAGAGGCTGTGCACCAGGACAAGTGGAGGTTCTGGACATGTATAGGGCACCAGCAGACACATACCTGGGTGGGGAGGGTGCAGCTAGGTGGCGCAGTGGATAGAGTGCCTGGGCCTGGAATCAGGAAGACTCATATTCATGAGTTCAAATCTGGCCTCAAACACTTACTAGCTGTGTGACCCCGGGCTAGTTACTTAACTCCATTTGCCTCAGTTCCTCATTTGTAAAATCAGCTGGAGAAGGAAATGGCAACCCACTCCAGTACCTCTGCCAAGAAAACCCTGAATAGGGTCATGAAGAGTTGGACATGCCTGAAGAATGACTTAACAAGAAGAGACATAACAGATCACTGCAATGGGGACAGGTGACAGTGGCAGTGACTGCCCAGTTTAGGGTCACAGATCCAGGGTGGACTGAGAAGACCGGTGTAAGGGACCAGCATTCTTAGGTATGGAGGCCCTGGACTGTGTATGAAGAAAGAAGGACGTTCAAAAACCTGCAGCAGTGTGGTGGTATGGTACAGACCCCTGGTACAGAGCAGGGTCCCATTTTCAGCATCTAGCACAACCATCAGAAGAATAACCAGGAAAGAGATTACAGACCAAAGAAAGTGGCAATGGGATCAGTCCAGACCTTTTCCTAGAAGTCTGGCAGAGCCTAGCCTTCACTTCAAGTCCTGGGGTAGCTAGGTGGCACAGTGGATAAAGCACCGGCCCTGGATTCAGGAGGACCTGAATTCAAGTCCTGCCTCAGACACTTGACACTTACTAGCTATGTGACCCTGGGCAAGTCACTTAATCTTTATTGCCCCTCAAAACAAAACAAAACAAACAAACAAAACAACCCCCCCCCAAAAAAACAAAACTTCAAGTCTTACATAATGAAATATACTAGAATAATGGGCAAACAAAAAAAGAACCCCACCATAATGAGCCACTGTAACAGTGGCAGGGACCCTCAAGACATAAACACAGCTGAAGAGAATGACTCAAAACATCTATAAGAAAAACCTTAGGGAAAACACAGTTTGGGCACAGATTCAACAAGAATGAGCAGAAAATATGAAACAAGAATTTTTTTAAAAAAGAGTTTAAAATGGAATGAGAGCACTTGAAGAAAAATTGGGGGACAAAAAGAGCTATGGAAGAAAGAATTGGACATGGAATTAACAGTTTGGCACAAGAGGTACCAAATTTGCCCAAACAACAAAATCCCTGA
Organism: Dromiciops gliroides; assembly: GCF_019393635.1. Classification (NCBI taxonomy): domain Eukaryota; kingdom Metazoa; phylum Chordata; class Mammalia; order Microbiotheria; family Microbiotheriidae; genus Dromiciops; species Dromiciops gliroides. The sequence continues at coordinate 277,596,671 of NC_057863.1, read as the reverse complement.
AAATTAGAATGGACCAAATAGAAGCCAATGACTCTGTAAGGAAACAGGAAACATTAAAACAAAGATTTTTGGACTAAAATTCAATTTATGGATGATGCTTAAGATTGCTTTGCAGGGGACAGCTAGGTGACAGCAAAAGGCTGAAAAAAAAGAAGAAAATGTAAGGTATTTCATAGCAAAAACAACTGACCTAGAAAAAAGGTCAAGGGAAAAAATTTAAGAATCAATGGATACCATGGCCAAAGGCAGAAAAAATAAGAATATAGATACCCTATTTCAAGAAATCTTAAAAGAAACTGCCCAGATCTCTTAGAAAAATATGGAAAAGTAGAAATAGACTCCACTAATCACTTCCAGAAACAAACTCCAAACTGAAAACTCCCAGGAACATCATAGCCAAAATCCAAAGCTTCTAGGTCAAAGAAAAAAATATTGCAAACAACCAGAAAAAAAAAGAATTCAAGTGCTGAGGGGAGCCACAGTCAGAATCACACATGACTTAATAGCCACCACTGTAAAGGAAGCAGAGAACATGGAATATGATATTCCAGAAGGCAAAGGAGATGGACTTATAGCCAAGAATAACTTATCTGGTAAAACTTGAGTATAATGCTATGGTGGGGGGGATGGGTCTTTAATGAAGTAGAGGACTTCCAAACATTCTTGATAAAAAAGATCAGAGCTGGGGAGAAGCTTTGAAGTTCAAACATAGGAATGAAGAGAAACATAAAAGGTAAACATGAATGAACAATGATAAAGGACTAAAAATTCAAATATGAGGAGATGAATCGGATGTCCCCTCTGAACCTTATCATCAGAGTTCATATTGGGAGTCAAATTAGACAAGGCCTGGGAGCGGCTCTGTTATGACTTGATAATCTTAAGAAAAAAATGGAAGGAGAGAGGAAGAAGAATAAACTGGGGCAGGGCCCCAGGAAGGGAAAGGAAGGTTAGGGAAAATTATCTCACATAATCAGAGTGCACAAGTAGACATTTATACAAATAGGAGGAGGCGGTGGAGGGGAACATCTGACCCTTGCATCTCACTTTCATCAGCACTGGTCAAAAAAAATAAAGAATACACACACATACACACAGAGTTGGGTACAGAAACACATTTCATTCAATAGGGAGATAGGGAAAGGGGAGAAAGGAGGAGGGGGAATCAGAGGGAGGTTAGACTAAGGAAAGGATTAATCCTAAACAAAACAAACTAAGGATGTTCAAAACTATGTTGTTCTTTTTTGTGGTGGAACTCTGAGGAGGTGCCCATAAATTGGGACATAGATGAACAAATTGTGGTATATAAACGTGATGGGATACTATTGAGCTGACATCAGCATAATGACCATCCAGGATTCTAGAGGACTAACAATGAAATATACTAGAAAGTTCCTTATAAAGATTTAAAGGACTCAAGATGCAAAAAAGAGTTCATAGTTGTTTGTCTTTACAGTGTTGTTATTGTATAAAATAGTTCTCCTAGTTTGGCTCACTCTAGTCTGCATCAGTCCATAGAAATTCTTCCCAAGTTTCTCTGAAGCCATGTCTTTCATTATTTCTCATGGCATACATTAGTGTTCCGTTAGTGGATAAAGTGGTGGGCCTGGAATCAGGAAAACCTGAGTTCAGATACAACCTTACATACGTCCTTGCTAGTTGCACGTCCTTGGGCAAGTCACTTAACTGCTGTTTCTTCAACCGTAAAATGGGGATAATAATAGCACCTACCTCCACGGATAGTTGTGAGAAACAAATGAGATATTTTTTGTAAAGTGCTTAGCACTGTGCTTGGTATATAGTGAGTGCTTGATAAATACTTGTTCCCTACCTTCTCTATAACCCCATTACATTCATATAATTTGTTTAACCATCCTCCAATTGATGGGCACTCCAGTTTTCATTTCTTAGCATATATATATATGTATATATATATATATAAAACAACTCTCTGCTATAAATAATTTTGTGCATGTAGGTTCTTTACCTTTTTTCTTTGATCCCTTTTGCATTATAAGCCTAGTTGTATCATTATTGGGTTATTTAGTAACTTTAAAGGCATTTAAAGGTTTCAAATTACTTTCCAGAATGGCAGGACCAATTTGCAGCTCCCACAATGGTCAAATAATGTCAGTATATAATTTTTTTTTTTTAGTGAGGCAATTGGGGCCAGTGCTCTATCCACTGCGCCACCTAGCTGCCCCAGTATATAATTTTGGGAAAAAAAATTGCTTATCTGTTAGTAAGCCCTAGTTGCTACTGAATGAAGGACACAGGATCAGCCATACCATTCCTTCTTCCAGTAATGCCTGTTATGAGTTGTATGTCTATCGTAGGTAAGACACAAGAGGCCTCTTTTGTTCAATGGAAATAGTATATTCAAGATCCTGCTGACCAAGGTACCTCTAGCATCAGTGACTTTCACTAACAATTTGTGGCTCTGTCCACTCCAACCCCTGATCCCTCGCCTTCTCTGTTAGCCCAGACCCCTACCTTTGAGGACTTGGCTCCTGAGGAATGCTAGTGATAGGCTATCCTGAGAAATGGTAGACCTGGCCAGTCCTCCCAGTGGGTTTAATTGTGAGTTTTATGGGTGATGCTTAAGATTGCTTTGGGTGGGGGGGGCAGCTAGGTGACACTAGCTGTGTGATCCTGGGCAAGTCACTTAACCCTCATTGCCCTGCAAAAAAAAAAAAAAAGACTGTCTTGAGGGAAGATCTTCATCTACACTGATTGCTAAGTGGTGGCCATGGTTCTGACGGAGTGGTCTGGGACCCAGAAGCAGACAAAATAGGATCAATGAAGGAATTTTGAGGATGCTTACCTCTGCATCTAGTTGTTTTATATGGCATGCCTCTCATACATCAGAGACGTCATATATCCTCAGATGAACTGAATAACTAGGTTGATGTCATTATGAAAATGGCTGAGTGGACTTAGGATCACCGATGTCATGTTGTGCTGTCTCCCCTAACAAGATGAGGCAGGTACTTCTGCCAAATGAGGCTCTTCATGCCAATTGGAACACCTTCCTACTCCATGTAGGCCTTGACCTGTCCCCAACTGGCAAACTGGCCTTCTTTCAGCATCTCAAGCCAAGAGCTTCACCTCTGCTAAATGGTAACTTCATTATCATGCCCTTGACTATGGAGACTGAGTGTTCCACCTCCCAAAGCCATTTCTATGCTGAATGAATGCCAACCTAGAAAAGTGGTTTGTGTCATCCCAAATGATGCAAGGAATATAACAAATATTGCCAATGATTACGAAATTTGGGGTAAGAAAACTAGAGGCCATAGAAACCAAAATTGTGCTTTCTTCACTATTGATGGCAAGGGGTACAGATGACAAAAACTAATTTGGGAAGTGAACACCTGGCTGAGAAGGCAATGTCTCAGAGAATGAGATCTGGACTTCTGTAGCTTCAAATATGGGGATGGCCAGCTGATGTCCAGAGATGAAATATACCCAAGCAAAAGCTGCTAAAATGTATTTTCTAGGTGTCTTAAAAAATTTAGTCAAAAGTGTTTTAAAATAAAACATATGGGTGAGGGAGAAGACTGCTAATGTATATAGCCCTCTAGATAATGACAAAGAATAATTACAAGGATGAAGAATAGCAGTGAAGGCACCCCCAAGTTTACAAAATCCAAAGGGACAAAAATCCAAGAGCCAGAAATAAAATCCATGGTCTCAAATGTCTATACCCAAAGTTTCATCAACAAGTGAAAGAAACTTAGAGGGGCTGAGGCAAAAGGGAAATTTGACCTATAGATATCACTATGATAGAAGAAATTCGGGGTAGCTAGGTGGTGCAGTGGATAGAGTACCAGCCCTGGAGTCAGGAGGACCTGAGTTCAAATTTGGCCTCAGATACTTGACACTTACTAGCTGTGTGACCCTGGGCAAGTCACTTGACCCTGACTGCCTCATCAAAAATAAATAAATAAATTCTCTAAGAAGAAATTCAAGACTGGACTGGGATTTGGGGTGGGTATGCCTTATTCAGTAGAAACAGGATGGGTAAGAGGGATGAGGAGTGGGCTAATGTTATATATTAAAAAGGTATATTCTGATCAAACACAGACTGAAGCATGTTGTTTTAACTTTCTTTTTTTTCTTTTGTATTTTCCTATGCAAAATGACTAATATAAAAATGTTTTATATAATTGCCAAAAATGTATATCCATGTAAAATAATCCATTGAAGGAGGGGGATGGGGTGGGTAAGATTGTTAGGAAAATCCAGGAGCCAGAGAGAGTATTCTGTGATAAGATGGTCTCTATAGCTCCAGCTCTAATAATTTATGGATCTAAAGAGAAAAGGAAAAGGCAGGATTGAATTCTGGAAAAGGGAATGAGAAAGTCAGAATTTTAGGCACCAGAATTTCAGCCAGCTGGCTGATGATAAAGGCAGCTACTGAAACAGGGAGAGGAGAGAGCTGGGAAGAATGTCTAGTCAGCCTCTTGGGCTAAGGAGAGACTAAGATTAGTTGTCACTGAGGAATTGAATAACACAAGCCAAGGGCCCAGCACCCATTAAAAAGAAACCTTAAAGAAGCCATGAAACATCCAACACAGGCCCCCTTCATGTGAAATGGAATGGAATTTCCCTGTGTTCACTTGGGGTGAAAAGAAATGGAAAAATCTTAGCTCAAGCGGATGGAGTTTATTGCTGAAGAAAATTCCATTTGCTCTTGATCACTAAGAAGAGAGAGAGAGAGAGAGAGAGAGAGAGAGAGAGAGAGAGAGAGAGAGAGAGAGAGAGAGAGAGAGAGAGAGAGATAGCAAGAGCGAGAGCATGCCTGTCTGGGCGGCAGCTGTCTTCAAGGGCATTCTGAAGTGGCCTCCTGTCTCCTCGACCCCACAGCTCCTTCCTTTGTCTGCCTCTGGGGAGTGGGGAAAATGTGGTGATGGAACAGGATTCAGGGAGCTAGAACTAGAGATCTCCTCAGACTGCAAGGGAAAACATTGTCTTTCTGGATCACAGATAAATTTCACAGCTTTTGCCTGCTCCAGGAGGCTTCTGGATTAAAGTCACGCTCAAACAGTCCTGAATGTGTGTTTACATTTCTGTGCAAAGTACAAACAAGTCAATCATACAAGCAGAGGCAGGTTTTGAACTCAAGTCTTCTCACTTCTAATCCAATGTTCAGTGTATGGCTAAATTTTACTGCTGAAAATCTTGGCATCTTGCCACCCTTAATTGGTACAGGGATATAGTCACCTGTTCTTGGCTAATAGAAATGATGTATTGGGGCAGCTAGGTGGCGCAGTGGATAGAGCACTGGCCCTGGAGTCAGGAGGACCTGAGTTCAAATCCGGCCTCAGACACTTAACACTTACTAGCTGTGTGACCCTGGGCAAGTCACTTAACCCCAATTGCCTCACTTAAAAAAAAAAAGAAATGATGTATTGAGGTATTTCTGATTTCATATATAAACACGCATACATATACATGTATGTACATATATATTTATATATAGCAGAATACTCTTGGTGATGTCAACCCTTGAAACTTGAAAACTTAAGGTGAAATAAGGCCTTAGAGGTAATTGAATTCAATCTTAATTTTATATGTAGCATCTAGGGCACCTCCTCTTGCACATGGAGCCCTAAAATATCACCCCAGGTTCACAGTAATCTATGGGTTGGCAGCCATTCTAAACCATTGTCTATAAGCCCCTACCCATATGTTTGCTTTTACTGGTCTGCCAAAGTACATGATTTGTTCAAAGCCAAGGTAGTTAATGAAATGATATGACACAAGTAGCAATAGAACATCCTCCTGTAAATCTGGGGCACACTCTTCCATAAGTACCTATACCATCTGTGGAAATAGTCAATACAAATAGGGATCACACATGGTGACACATGACAAGGGAACAGTTGTGGTCAAGGGCAAAGGCATGGGAAGACAATTCTTACCTCTAAAGTTGCAGAAAGAGTCTCCAGTGTCTTCTGTTGAAATCATACCACTGCCCTTTCTGGGTCTGCATACGGGCATAGTGTCTGGTCTCTATTTTTCCCCTTCTTTGCTTCTCACTTATAGGTTTCTCTACTTTCTGAGAGTTGATTCTGGATGTTTTGTCCCCTCCTATCAACTTGGCTTCATATTTTCTTTTTCTTTCTTTCCTTTTAAGTGACTTTCCCAGGGTCACACAGCTAGTAAGTGCAAAGTATCTGAGGTCAAATTTGAACTCAGGTCCTCCTGAATCCAGGGCCAGTACTTTATCCACTGCGCCACCTAGCTGCTCCTTGGCTTCATATTTTCAAGTCCACTTGATGAATAGCTGAACTTCACTCTGTGTCACCCTGGGCAAGTCACTTAACACCAATTGCCTTAAACATGGGTCCATCTCCAGTCATCCTGATATATATCTGGCCACTGGACCCAGATGACTCTGGGGGAGAGAGTGAGGTTGGTGACCTTGCAGAGCCCTCCCTCACTTAAATCCAATTCACTGCAAGTCATGACATCACCTCCCAATGTCATAGTCCTCTTCAAGAATGAAGGACAAACAACAATTCTTCATTACACTGTGGACCATAGTACACCAAATCTGTCCATGATGTTTTCTTGGCAAGGATGCTGGAGTGGGGGCAGCTAGGTGGCGCAGTGGTTAAAGCACCGGCCCTGGATTCAGGAGTACCTGAGTTCAAATCCGGCCTCAGACACTTGACACTTACTAGCTGTGTGACCCTGGGCAAGTCACTTAACCCCCATTGCCTAAAAAAAAAAAGGATGCTGGAGTGGTTTGTCATTTCCTTCTCCAGGGGAACTCCATTCTATGAGAGGTGGTTGATAGCTGTTTAGTGATAACCGGAGGCTATGAATCACCTCATCAAGATAACAAAGGTCGAGCAGAGTGTTTAAGATTTTCTTTTCTTTTTCTTTTCTGTTTGTTTTTTGTTTTTTCAGGGCAATGGGGTTTAAGTGACTTGCCCAGGGTCACACAGCTAGTAAGTGTCTGAGGCTGGGTTTGAACTCAGGTCCTCCTGATTCCAAGGCTAGTGCCTTATCCACTGCGCCACCTAGCTGCCCCTAAGATTTTCTTTTAACTCCTATGCTTGAGGTTGGGATAACTTCCCATTGTCCCAGATAACTATTTGGCCTGGGAATAGAAAGTCCCAAGATTTCCCCTTCAGATTTGGCATGCAAAAAAAAAGGCAAGTGACAGAATCTTGTGGGACACCCTAGAAGAAGATCCAGCAAAGAAGATTGAGAATGAGGGGTCAGATAGGTAGGAGGAAAACCAGGATAGGGGAGTATCAGGAAAATTGAGAGAAAAGAGAATATTGAGAAGAAGATGGTCAACAGTGTCAAAGGCTGCAAAGGGGTCAGACAGGATAAGCATTGAGAAAAGGCTATTATACTTAGCAATTAACTTATTGGTGGCATAAAATTTAGGAGTGATGTTGAATGGGATTTGTACATTTCAAAAACTTATTCTCACCCACCACTCTCTTCCTATTTAATTCTGGACTATTAATTGTCTTTTGGGAGTACCTGTTATCTTTCTCTCTCCATCTCCATCTCCATCTCCATCTCCATGCCCATATCCATATCTTTATCTATACCTATATGTATACACATATACTAATGGAATAACTTTGTGAGTTTTCCATACAAATGCGTATCATAGTTTGGACAATGGGTCTTCATCCATTCATTTTTCCTGCATGGATTATTAGGTAAAACTCTTTTAAGTGGTTTTGAGCTCACTTGGGAGACTGTGGTTTGTGCAATAGAATAAGACTTGAAGCACAATGTCACTTGCAAACAGAAGCATCAGGAAATTGAATTCCTATTATCGATAGGAAATTTCTCTTCTTCTTGGATTCTATACGTGAACATCCTACATGACAGTGGTAAATACCTTTGGCAAGCATATATCTCTAAGTTTTATGCTTCAGTTGGAACTGACCCTCAGAGAATCATTAAACAGCTATAGCTTTGATTGCACCTAGTAAGGAATCTCATATGATTGTAACATATTCATAGGAGACATGTTTTTGAAGGAGAACCTGTAAGGCTATTTTTTCTCTACCAGATCAAATGCATTTTTTTTTTGCAGGGCAATGAGGATTAAGTGACTTGCCCAGGGTCACACAGCTAGTAAATGTCAAGTGTCTGAGGCTGGATTTGAACTCAGGCTCTCCTGAATTCAGGGCCGGTGCTTTATCTACTGCACCACCTAGCTGCCCCCAAAATGCATTTTTAATAATAAAAACATTTAAGTGGGATTTTGTATTCTCTATATCTTTTGCTCTACTGTTTAATTTTGATGATGTGGTTGGTGGTAGAAAATAATTTCATAGTGTAGCCTTGGGTTGCTCAGACCCAGAATCACATCAACTTTGGAGGACCTCTTGTGGGTCCACCAAGACTTTGCAAGATCTTCTGAGGCTCATAGAGACATTGGAGGACAAGGAGGAGAGAGAATCCAAAGACTGGTCTATCGGCAAGAAGATCAGTTTATTTTGAGATATCAGTAGGTTTTGATGAAGAGACAATTATTCAAGTTTTGGGAGGGGCAGAAATGCAAGGGAGGTAAAATCGAGACACAAGTCAATGAGTGCCTGAATCAGAGAATGAAAAGAGAGAAAGGAAGCAGGAGGGGACTGGAGCTGAGACCAGGTTGAACAGCAATTAGTAGTTACAGAAGTTGGTAAGAGGAATTCTCATCATCACCCATCTTTCTTTTCCCTACATAAGGTTACCTTAGCTGTAAGCTTTAAAACAGGTTTCCATATCCTTTTTAAATGTTTATACTACTATGTTACTTGATCATGCTAATTAATTACATGATTAGAAGTGATTTTGTCTAAGCCTATGAGTTTGGGATTAGCAATTCAGTGAAGATGCTAACTCATGGGAGAAAAGCTTTTCCTGGTTTACTCTGGAGTGGGGAATGAGCTAATTAGAGAGTTTAATTTGTAATGGGCAGGTTGGAGGGGTCTCAGCAGACTGGCCAATGAGCCCACTTAGCAGGTGCAGGGTGCTATGTTGATACAATCATGCAGACCAGGTGTTTCCTCTTTCCTGCATGGCTGTATTCAAATGATCAGGAAAGGACTGTTGTATTCTTCCTATCAGGGAGAGAAGTCAGCCCTTTATTACCCTACTGGGCTGCTACCATGTGCCCCATTAACTCATGACCTTGTCACTTCCGTCCAAGTTGTGTCTATTCTTTCCTGCTTTAAGATGAAGAAATATTGGACTAGGCTGCAACTGTGTGAGCTTCAAAAGATCAAGAGAACAGACTGCCAGAGATCCCAGAATCCAGGCTAGAGTTTGTCATTTGACAGGACAGCTCTGGGGAATGACAGAGATCTAATCTAGCTATGAATTGAGCCCTTCCTACTACTGATTGACACCCCTCAAGATGACAGGTCCCGTATGAGGGAAGGACTCTTCCACCGGCTAGGCCCCATTTCTGAAGTGCTTTAATTTAAGACCACTCTCTCAAGGGACCAAGTACAGAGAGAGCACAACCACCAGTACTGGGGAAAGAATGTTTGTCTTTCTATTCTTGCTCTATCTTCCCTGTAAATATCCAATCTGTAAAAGCTAATTGATGTTAAATGAAACTGGACACTAGATATTAGTGTTTGATATTAGGAAGAACATGCTAGAATGGAAGTTTGAGCTGACCAAACCCCTAAGCAGTACTCCTGTGACACTGAGAAGTAATTGCCACCTTCCTTGTTCAAGGATGTGACTCATTAATGTGGCTAGTTAATAAGAGTGGAAGTTGAGAGAAGGATTCTCAAAACTTATTTTAGCTACATATACAGTTTTGGCAGTTTCTGAGAATTCCATTAGGTTGCCTTTGGAACCCAAAGATAAAGAATTAATAAAGTGATGGGCCAATTAATTGGGCTGAGGTTGTTTTAGTTTATTCAGCACAATCTTTAGACAATCCCCCAAATTAGCAGCCTTTTGCAAGGGCCTACCATACCACAGCTGTTGGGCCTAGAGATAACAATGACCTCAAACTGGATCTACAGATTCAACAAGCAAACATTTTACAATATTCTCACCTGCCCCGGTACTTGAACTGGTTGGTCCCATCCCAAAACAATTAGGAAAGAAGAAAATTAAAAGCCACCAGGGGGAGTTCATGAATGAAGCCAAGAACCATCTAGCTCCAAATAATAGCGGCAAAGGCAGCTGCAACCCTGCATTTACAAAATCCTTCCCCCCTCCTTCCCCCTTCCTTCCCCCCTCTCCCCACTCCAGCTTTCAGCAGAGCAGTCTGGCACTGCACAGTGAGCTGGCCAATCTAAGATTTCCTTGGCTAATGTGGCTTTCTTTCTTTTCACAGTATGTGGGCTTTTTTCACTTACTGTTAATATTAGTCTCTCCATGTCTAAGGAATGATCTGGACTTAGGCGCTTTGGAAGGTTATGAAAATAACATCCTCATTCTCCTTAGCTCTGGTCCTCCCCCTCCAAGGAGAAAAGCACATTTTGCCCCTTTAAATCTTTCTGCTCCTTGGTGGCCTCTTGCCTCCCCCTCCCCTCTCTCTCATTTCAAGCATTTAACAACCAACATGCTGAGGGTTGATGGTAAAAAAAAAAAATAACAGCTTGATTAGTATAGTACCCGATCATAAGCAAGTTAGCCGCTTGGAAAAGCAACTATAAGGGATAAAATAGGCTTTTCTCTTTTTTATTCTTCCACCCACAAATTAAAGGATAGGAAGCAGTGAGTGGTGGATAGGTAAACAAGAGCAGATCTATCCTTTAAGGTGGTGGGATGGAGATAGAGAAAGGCCTTGACTGCTGCACCCACTGCCGTCTGTGGCCACAGCCTGATCTGCTCTGTGGTTTGGATCCAGTTAGTAGCTCAGGTTGGGTCTGTCAGCATGATCATCTCCTCTCCCCTCCTCTCCTGGCCATTGCTCTGCTCATGCTGAGATGATTCGGGATGTTGTCCTGGAATGTTGTCTATTCTGACCTTCTGTCTGCCTCACAAGGTGTCTCCTCTGAGACCATCCTCTTGGCTTGGTTCAAGGTCAAGAGTAAAACTACCAGAACTTAGGGAACTTTGGGTACAGTCTGCTAGGTCCATAGGCCCACCGAGCTTTTGTGGCAATGAGTCTGAGACACTGGGTGAGTTGAGGGGTAGTGCATGATTTACTCCATTAAGTCATCCTGCTCCACTTGAAAAAAGTGCTAATGTGCCCCCAGGCACATCTTAACCAGGTGAAGCCAATCAAACCCAACTACAGACTTTCTTTCTTTTATAGGTTTTAGACTATGTGGAAAATCCTTAGGACTGTTGTGAAGCTGCAAAGGAATTGTGCTGGATAGACCAAGGAAGCCTGCACGTGCCCCTGGGGTGCTCTACAAATGATCAGGTTACCTTCAGACCTTATGAGATGCTGGAGTACATGTATCCTTTCATGAAAGTCCCTGAGGAGGAATCACCACCCACCTGAGTGGGAAGGAGAGACCAGACAGACATCTCATGAAAGTTAGCCCTGGTTTTTGGGAGTTGAACTATGGAGACAGAAAAGGCCCAGGGAGCTCAGAAGAGTGACCTGCTCAATAACCACACTGAGTTAAGAGGAAGAAACATGAGGATATGACAAGAAGAAAAATGATACGTGTGGGAGGGGTGTCCTGCAGTACCAGAGCAGAGAACTCCCTGACAGCAGAGGAGCCAGCTCTCTTGAGAGGAAGTGCTTCTCTCAAATAGCCTATGAGAGAGCACCTCAAGTTTGTGGGGGAATTTTTTTTTGCTACTGTTCCGATAATGCTGTCTCATTGCATTTGCTTTGAGCTAATTGTGTCAGCTTGCTTGTTGGGGCTTATAAACTATGGTTTTAGGACTGTGGATCCACATATCATTCTCTGGGAAATCTAATCTTCAAGTTCTAATTGAGGGATATGGGGCAGGGAAAGATGGATACACATATGTATTCTGCATGTGTGTATAGGAATTAATTTTAGATATAGGAATTGATATTATTTATACATATACATACATAAAAACATGTGTTTGTTTACATTCATAAACATAAATGAACTAAGAGCCCTGGACGCTAGTTATGGCCTAGTCACCTATTTGCTTGCAGCTTAAGGTCTCACAGAAAGTGATTGACAGGGCAATACCTAGAGTCCAAGGCTCTTAATTCCCAGTGCTCTTCCCCTTTATCTTCTTCACACCTCCTCCAACTTGAAGACCATCTTCTGACCAGGAAGGGACAAACCCTAACTCTATCTTAAATTTAAAAAAATTTTATTAATTTGTTTCTTTTTGGTTAAGTGACTTGCCCAGGGTCACACAGCTAGTAAGTGTTAAGTATCTGAGGTCACATTTGAACTCAGGTCCTTCTGAATCCTGGGCCAGTGCTTTATCCACTGCGCCATCCAGCTGCCTCCTCCCTGCCTGCCCCCAGCTCTATCTTAGTTCTATAGTATTGGGAGTCTGATTTGTAATGGGATAGAGAACTGGTTAAATCAACCATGGCTGAACTGACCTTTCCCCCCACTCTCCAGAAGATGAGGCTCTCCTTTGAGAAGCATCTCTGGTTCTCTCCTGCTCCTAGAATCTCTTGCTCCTAAGTCCCAAGCCTAATATCCACCAGGGGAGAAGGAAGAGTGTAGATGCTCATTCTATTCAAAATACTCTGCTTTCTTCTTGCTTTGGTAAGCACCCAAGAAGCTCTCCTAGAAACAAGAGAATTGATGTGAATCTGAGAATGAAAATATTAACTGAGACAAAGAGTAAGGAAATGCACATCAGAAAATGCTGCAGTCTCAAGGGACTGTGAACATGGATCAGATCTCCAGGACTGATGTGTCCCTTTTACCTGCGACTGTCCTTGTTGTCAGCCAGCCAGCCAAATTCTGCAGTGAATTTATCTGCAAAGTACCATCTAGAGCTTTATGACTGCAGGGAGTGCAGATAATGTCCTCTCCTCTTTCCTCTTTCTCCATGGTTCAATTCCTGTGAATGAATCATTTAGCACCCGAAAACAAGCAAAATACAAAGACATTTCCTGGTTTCTGTGTGTGATGCTGCTAGGAATGACCAACCACCAGCCCCACTTTCTCTGCTCTGCTCCAAGGAGGAAACTACGGCATTTAGGCATGATTCATCACATTTCATGGAGGAATAGCGTTTTAAGGAACAACCGCAACAAAAAAGACACCCACAGGAAGCCAGCCCTGAGTGAATGCATTTGTCTGCCCAAGCAGTGGGGGAACAGAGAAATGGCAACGCAGACCTCAGGTGCACACAGCATACGTGCTCTCTGTGGTTTTTGTAAATGTAAGTCTGCATTACAAGACCACGCATGTACTTGCAAATCTGTCCAACTCAGGACGACGAAGAGTAAAATTGCACAAAGCAGACAAAGAGAGCACAGCCCAGAAGTAACTGAGTGCTGCACAGGAAACTTGTGGCAATAGCTGGGAAATCTTTGCCCTATTGAAGACTAGCTCTTGCTTTTCACAGACATTGGTGTGTGGGGGGTGGTTCACTGCTTACTAGCAGATGTTCTGACCCTCTATTTCCAGCACATTCCTTTGTAGGATGATTTTTCTTTTCTTCTTTCCTTTTTTCCTCGCTTGCTGTTCTTAGTGAAAAAAATAAACTTAAAAGCATCCAGAAGGACAAAATAAACAAACTCCGAAACATATAAGCTTGTCCAAAGAACAGAAAATGACTTAGAAAAAGAAAAGCCACATAAATAGAGCCTCACCCCAAGCAAAAACATCTTTGCCAGAGAGATAAGAAAGCTTGTCTCTCTCCATGAGCTATTTAATGAGCAAAATAGAAACTTTCTGTTTCAGGGACCAAATTTCTTTAAAAGAAAAGAAATCTACTACAGTATTACTATAATAGTTCCATTAGAAGCAGAATGGTTTAATCAGTCTTTTTAGATGTTCTCTTGCTCTACCCCTTTTCCTCCTCCCTCACCAACTTCTGGCCATTCTTTCATTCATTCAAAGACCATTTTATTAAATGTCTGCTAGGTGCAGAGCATCGTGCCTCATTCTGGAGGTAGAAATGAAAATAATGAAGACATAGTTATGAGCCTCATGGAGTTTAAAATGAGCAGGAAGGCTATAACACATGCACAAACACACAATAGTGTACAATCATGACAGGGAAGAAGCAGACATTAAATGCTAAGAGCTTTATGAATATGATCTCATTTGATCCTCACAACAACCCTGGGAGGTAGGTGCTATTATTTCCATGCTTTAGTTGAGGCAACTGAGGCAGACAGAAATTAAGTGGCTTGCTCAGGTTCCTACAGCTAGTCAGTGTCTGAGATAAAATTTGAATTCAAGTTTTCCTGGCTCCAGGCCTAGCATTCTATCTATTGTGACATCGAGCTGCCTTTGACAGAGCAAAATGAGAGCATAAGGGAGGTGTCAAGTGTTATATAAGGTCTGAAGAAGGAAAAATCGTTTCTGCTTGGAGGAAACATAGTAGGCCTCCTAAAGAACATGCCACTTGAGCTTAGTCTTGAAGGATGGTTTAGGATTTTAAAAGGTAGAGATAACTGGAGAGCAATTTAGAACTATGCCCAAAGGGCTATGGGGCTGTGCATACCCTTTGACCCACCAATACCACTGCTAGGTCTGTATCCCAAAGAGATCATAAAAAAGGGAGAAGGACCCACATGTACAAAACTATTTATAGCAGCTCTCTTTGTGGTGGCAAAGCATTGGAAATCAAGGGAATGCCCATCCATTGGGGAATGGCTGAACAAGTTGTGATATATGAATGTAATGGAATACTACTGTGCTATAAGAAATGAAGAGCAGGCAGATTTCAGAAAAACCTGGAAAGACTTAAGGGGACTGATGCTGAGTGAAGTGAGCAGAACCAGGAGAACATTGTACATAGTAACAGCAACATTGTGTGATGGTCAACTGTGATAGACTTGGCTCTTCTCAGCAGTGCAATGATGCAAGACATTTCCAAAGAACTCATGATGGGAAATGCTCTCCTCGTTCAGAGAAAGAACTGTGGAATCTGAATGTAGATTGAACCATAGTATTTTTACTTTTTTGTTTTTTTTCTTTCTTGAGGTTTTTCCCTTTTGTTCTGATTCTTCTTTCATAACATGACTAATGCAGAAGTATGTTTAATGTGATTGCACATATATAACCTATATCAGATTGCTTGCTGTCTTGGAGAGGGAGGAGGGAAGGAAGGGACAGAGGGAGAAAAATTGGAACTAAAAATCTTATAAAAACAAATGTTGAAAATTATCTTTACATGTTACTGGAAAAATACTGTTAAGATTGGGGGAAAAAGGTAGAGATATGAAAGAGGAAGGTATTCCAGGCATTGGGAATATAAGTAAAAGTCCAGAGGTAGAAATGCCTTGATGTATGCAAGAGGTATAGCACACATGGGAAGCCATGATGTGAAGTATAACTGGAAAATTAAGGTGGTACTACATCTTGGAGGGCCTTGAAGGTTAAGCTAAAGAGTTTGAATTTTATTGAGTGGGCAATGGGAAGACATTAAAGAATTGTTGTTGTTCAGTTGTTCCAAGCTCTTGGTGACTCCATTTGGGATTTTCTTGGCAAAGATATTGGAGTGGCTTGCTATTTTCTTCTCCAGCTCATTTTATGGATGAAGAAACTGAGGCAAACAGGGTTAAATGACTTGCCCAGGGTCACACAGCTACTAAGAATATGAGGTTGAATTTGAACTCAGGAAGAAGAATCTTCCTGACTTCAAGCTCAGCACTCTATCCACTGTGCCACTTGGCTATCCTTAAAGAATTTTTAGAAGAGGAATAATATTTGTATTTATCTTTAAGAAATATTAAACAGGCAGCTGTGTGAAGGATGTATTAGAAGGGCAAGAGACTATAGGTGGTAAACCATGTAGGAGACTGTTTCCATGGTCCAGTGGGTGGTAAGAAGTGCAATGGTATTGGAACTAGAAAGGGAGAGATGGCTATGAATATAAGTGATATTGCAAAGGGAGATTCAGAAGTACTTGGCAATTGATTAAATGCAGGAAGTGAAGGACAATGAAGATCCAAAGATAATATTGAGGTTTCATGCATGGATGACTGAGTGAACTGTAGTGCCAAGCTTGGAATAAATAAGGAACAAGGAACCAGTTGGGGGCAAAAACTTTTAAGTTTCATTTTGGCCTTGTTGAATTGGAGGTGTACAAGAATGGAAAGTGAAGGTCTGGAATTCAGCTGGAGATAGAAATTAGGGAAGCATCTTTCTTTCTTTCTTCATTCATTTATTTGCTTATTTATTTATTTATTCATTCATTCATTTATTCATCTATCTATCTATCTTGGTGAGGCAGTTGGGGTTAAGTGACTTGCTCAGGGTCACACAGCTAGTAAGTGTCAAGTGTCTGAGGCCAGATTTGAACTCAGGTCCTCCTGACTCCAGGGCCAGTGCTCTATCCACTGTGCCACCTAGCTTCCCCTGGGGAGCATCTTTATAAAAGTGATAACTGAAGTGAGGAAAGTGAAAGAGATTTCCTAAGCTGAGAGAAGAAGACTCAGAAGAAGAACTTTTGGGTTCAGAGCAGGAAGAAGGTAGAGCATCATGAAAGCCGTTGGGAGACAATGTCCAGAAGGAGGTGAATAGTAAGCAATGTCAAAGGCTGCAGAGAAGCAGAAGAGAAAAGGCAATAATAACCCTTCTGACTTGTGAGGTGGCCCCAGGTGGAGAGAGGCTCATAGGCCCACAGATTTAGAACTAGAGTAGACTTGGCCATCATTGAGTCCAATGACTTGACTTTACAGATGAGAAAACTGAGTCACAGAAAGGTTATATGACTCACCCAGTGACTCAATAAATATTTATTAAACAACTACAATATTTCAGGTAATGGGTATACATAGAAAGGCCGAAGTTAGTCCCTGAGCTCACAGTTTAATAGGAGAGGCAATCTGCAAACAAGATATATAGAGGATAAACTGGAGGTGATCACATTGGTAACAAATGGTATAACCCTGATGTGAATTCAGGCCCCTTCACCCCAAACCCCCCAGTAAAAAGGATTGGAGAAGCAGTTTCATGAGGGTCCAAGTAGGATTTTCCGGAAGAATTCATTGTTCTTCTTCCTTGAAAGGGATATCCTTCCTCTATTTGATTAATTATAGACCTATTACACCCCTTGGAGGGCATGAGAAAACAATGAGTAATCCTGGAACCAATCCCTACCTGAGCTTAAAACAAGAAACTAGACCTAGAAAAATGATGCAGAATCAGCCTGTTATCCCCAAACCCAAACAGGGCAGCATGCAGTCTATGGGAGGTCTCCGCAAGCATCCCTTGCCCTCTTTCTACAACAAATTAGGTTGATCCTTGAAGAAAATACCTGTGTTCTATCTATAAGGATCTTTTGTGTAGATCTCTAACTGTTCTAGTTAGAGAAATAACAAATGTCTTCAAGGCCAGACAGACTAAAATAGAAAGAGATGTGCTATGAGAAAGGACACTTTTTTTTTCTTTCTAGATTCTGATCATTATTTTGAAAAGAATGCTTTCTTTTTTCTCTTTTTCTCTCTCTGCTCTGGAGAGATGCTCCGAGGACACTCTTTTTTTTTTTTTTGGTGAGGCAATTGGGGTTAAGTGACTTGCCTAGGGTCACACAGCTAGTAAGTGTTAAGTGTCTGAGGCCACATTTGAACTCAGGTTCTCCTGACTCCAGGAGTTCTATCCACTTCGCCACCTAGCTGCATCGTGAGGACACTCTTGACATCCTCTCCCACCCTAATCTTTTTCTTAGAGTTTTCTCTTTTTCTGATGCCAAGAGGCTCAGAAACTCTTGAATTTTATTTAATTGGAAATTTGAATATGCCTGCAGTAGTTCAAAAAAAGGCTTTGTTTTTCCAGGCCTAATCTTTCATATAGAATGATCCATTCTTAGTTTTCAGAAAAAAGTAAAGAGTGTGAAATGGAAATTCATGGTTTTATATTGGATCCTCTTTTTATGTTGTGCTGTATATATGGAAATGTTTTTTTTCAGTCTTTTCGTATTTTAGTTCAAAATGAATACAATTTAAAAAAAATCATCCCTTCTTCCTGGCTGTCAATCCCCCCCTTTTCTAGGATTTTCTACATTTCCATGGTAAAAACTTCCATCTTGATAATTGGAACTTTGTGACATCAAAGATGAGAAATCAAGAAGATGAACCTGAGAGAGAGAGACCATGCCTTTCCTCATAAAACCATAGTCCTATTCAACATCTCTGGGATACTTGGAGTGATCAGAGACCCAGGAGTCTTAACTCATGGAACCTGGGAGGTATAGTAAGAGTTTGGTGTACTCACGCACTAAGTTGGGGTGTGACCTCTCACAAGACTTTTCTCCCTCCTCTGTAGACCAAAAACCATGACCCCTCCAAAGCTCTGGTGACATCTGTGGTTACACCTCTTCCCTGTGTTTTCTCATACTATTTTGGAAACATCAACTTCTGCTCTAAGTTTTTTTGTTTGTTTTTTTTGGGGGGGGGGTCTGTGCTTCCCTAGTATCCTTCTCTTGTTGCTCCTTCCCCTGTTCTACATTCCTACCCTTGATTGTCTCAAGGTAAGCCACAGACACTCCAAGGTGTTGTCCTGAATCTTCTTCTCTTCTCCTGCTATACTATTTTGATATGTGCTCTTATCAGTCCCTATGGCTTCAATTGTCATGTCTCTACAGATAATTTTCACATCTACTCAGCCAGTCTCATCTCATTCCTGAGTTTCAGTCTCATATCACTAATTTCCTGGTGGATTTTTTATTTTTTTCATTCACCTATTTACTTACTTACTTATTCATTCATTCATTCATTTATCTATCTGTTTATTCATTTACTTATTCAGTAATTCATTTATCCATTTATTTATTCATCCATCCATCCATCCATTCGTTTGTTTATTTATTTGTTTTTGCAGGGTTAAGTGACTAGCCCAGGGTCACACAGCTGGTAGACTTAAAAATTGAAAGTATGTGTCTGGGGTTGAATTTGAACTCAGGTCCTCCTGACTCCAGAAGCAGTATTCTATCCACTGTGCCACCTAGCTTTCCCTACTCACCTCTTTCTATACTCCAGTGATACTGGCCTTTGTACTATTCTTCCTAGGGAACATTCCATCTCCCAATTCTTACCATCTGTTACACCCATGCCTGGAATTCCTCCTCACCTCCACCTTCTAGCTTTCTTGAAGTTTTCTTAAAGTTAAAAGACTGAATTCCACCTTCTACAAGTGGCCTTTCCTGATTTTTTTATTTTTTTGCAGGGCAATGAGGGTTAAGTGACTTGCCCAGGGTCACACAGCTAGTGTCAAGTGTCGGAGGTCAGATTTGAACTCAGGTTCTTCTGAATCCAAGGCTGGTGCTTTATCCACTGCACCACCTAGCTGCCTCAGGAAATATCTTTCTAAAGATAGATATATAGAGTTATTGAGATAGAGATTGATAGATATAGATATAGATAGATATATATGTGTATATACACACATATGTGTAACATGGATATTTTCTCTGTGAGACACATCTTACTCTCATGAACTATAGATCTGTTTCTCTTACTTTCAGTTGTGTATGTTTTCTCTTCCTGTTTGTGGTTTGTGTCATTTAATAATGAAAGTGGTGAAAGGTAAATTCCTAGTGTAAAGCAGTTAGTTGATTGAACAAATTCTTGGTTTGATGAACAAAGATTTACCTATTTGTCTGTGAACTGACATTAATTCTGTCCACTTAGAACACTTATCCTGTTTTCTTTTTTCTTTTTCTTTTGGTGAGGCAACTGGGGTTAAGTGACTTGCCCAGGGTCACACAGCTAGTAAGTGTCAAGTGTCTGAAGCCGGATTTGAACTCAGGTCCTCCTGACTCTAGGGCCAGTGCTCCTATCCCACTGCACCACCTAGCTGCTCCCACTTATCCTGTTTTCAAAGAAAGACTTGGGGGGCACCTAGGTGGCAGAGTGGATAGAGCACCGGCCCTAGAGTCAGGAGGACCTGAATTCAATTTTTGCCTCAGACACTTAGTAGCTGTGTGACTCTCAGAAAGCCACTCAACCCTGTTTACTCCCCTGCCCTCTGAGAAAAATTTTTTTAAAAGACAGACTTGGGGGGCAGCTAGGTGGCACAGTGGATAAAGCACCAGCTCTGGATTCAGGAGGACCTGAGTTCAAATCCAGCTTCAGACACTTTACACTTACTAGCTGTGTGACCCTGGGCAAGTCACTTAACCCCAATTGCCCCACCAAAAAAAAAAAAAGACAGACTTGGGATGATGTGAGCTGTTGCATACAATCTGCCAAGACAAACTATTGCCAAAGCGAAAAGATCTCAACTTTAGGAGAATCCTAGGATACATGTAAAAACAGCCAGTGTCCATGAGCAAAGTCTTGCTAACATAGGTTTCATCTGCTCTAGTAGAGTGTGAGGTTTCTGCAGGCCGTTTTTCATCTTTGTGCTGACTACCTTTCATTATAATTGGTGTCTATTAAATGTTTATTAACTGAGTAAAAGGTCAGGATAACGAAAGGGACCTGGAGAACATGCCATAGAGGATCAAATGGTGGATGCATAGCCTGCAAAAGGGAAGGTTGAATGGGATGCAAGCTGTTCTCAAGCATTTGAAAGTCTGTAATTTGGAAGAGGAGCCGACTTGTTCACCTTGGCCCAAAGGGGCAGTACTAGGAATGATGAGTGGAAGTGGCAGAAGCAGGTTCAGACTTGATGCAAGGAAAACCTTCCTCATAATTAGAGCTATCTGAAAGTGGAATGGATGGCTGCTTTGGCAAGTGGTGGGCGCCCTGTCACTGGGGACTTTAGGTGGCAGCTTGATGGACGACTACCATGGATGTGGTAGGGGAATACCTCTATTTAGGTGTGGGTTAGATTAGACGGTCGCTTGTTGTGCTCCCCCCACTCCACTCCCACCCTGCCTCTCCCTCTCCTGTCTCTGTGCCCTCTGTGTCACTGGCTTCCTGTGTAGTGATATGGAAACTGAGGCAACATTAAGTGACTTGCCCAGGGTCATACAGCTAGTAAGTGTGTGAGGCAAGATTTGTGCTTAGGAAGATGAGTCTTCTTGACTCCAGGCCGGTACTCTATGCACTGTGCCACCTAGTTTCCCTTTTAACATATATTAGGTGTTTAATAATTGATTCCTGATACACTGATTGATCTAACCTACAGTAGTCAAAGAGGTACATTATGAACTGAGATAGTTGAGTATTTATTAAATTCTTGCTCCAATGGAAGACTAAATTTAAAAGGAATATACTTAGTGGAATCATTGTAAACAATAGCCATGTCAACTGAACAGCCATGCACTTTGACCTGTTATTAAGTTTCATGGCCATCTGACTGGCGATAGGCTAAATTTACTCCTTCCTGGTCAGGTTGAGGCTGGGTGTCTCCTGATCCTTTACTTGCCTGATACCAAACCAGTTTCTCAATGGCTGGGACCCCACCCAAGCCTGACCTATGCCATTTCATGTAGTTGCACCCTTTGTAGGTGCAGTGAATGAGTCATGACCTTAGGCAGCCCAGAGCCACTCCCTCCAGTCCTCTCCTGAAAACAGGTTAGAAAACATGTTTCCAGCCAGGTACCACTCCAGGTTCAGATGATCTGACACAGAGGAGCACTGCTTAGCCTCCATCAACTTCCCAGAAGCAACCCCTTGTCTTGTGGCTCAGTCTAGTCACCAATGTGGTAAATACTGTGGATGTGTGCAAGCAGACACACTGATTGATACAGAAGTTGGCAGATCACTTATGCAACGGAGCCAACCCCTTCCAAAGCCATGAACTAGGGCAGGAGGCTTTGTTGTGACAATAACCCAGCCACCCCATCATTTGGGAACAGCCAGTTTATTTCCACACCACTTGGCATTTCTGGTTCTTCTTGCCTAGGGGAAATTCTAGTTTAACCTGGATCATTATATTTAATGCCACTCAGCTTTTTGCTACTTTAAGGGATAGTGCCCACACTTGGGGCTGAGGGAGCAGGTCTGTGGGAAAGATTTCTTAAGTTTCCATATTTGAGAAACCATACTCTGAGGGCCTCTGGTGGTGCCAGTGTTATTGACACAACAAATGCTTTACCCCTTAGATTTCTTATCCCAGTCATGTGACTGTGTATTTCAAGCAATTTTTTCTATTCACATACTAGTCAGGCTTTTCAGATTAAGAGTTCCTTTGGTCTGTGCTAGTTTTTGTGAAACTTTAAATTAAAAAAAAAAATGTCAACCAGAGATTCAGGAGGTTTCTCATCGTGGTTATTTGGTTGTCCTCCCTCCCCCCCCCCCCCCGGGGCAATGAGGGTTAAGTGACTTGCCCAGGATCACTCAGCTAGTAAGTGTCAAGTGTCTGAGGCAGGATTTGAACTCAAGTCCTCCTGACTCCAGGGCTGGTGCTTTATCCACTGTGCCACCTAGCTGCCCCTCTCATTGTGGTTATTAAAGTGTCTCCATAATTTATCATACTGTCTCTATCCAATGTAAAATCACAGATATTTAGAGCTAGAGGGGACTTTAGGTCTAATCCAATTGACCTACCATTATTCCTCCAGCATGAATATGAGAGACCTAGTGAGTCCATGTCTCTCTCAAGCCCCCCAACAATAAAATTTTAACTCTTCATAATTTAAAATATATATTAACCAACAAATAATAGTGGAAAAAATACTGTAGTTACAGTCAGAAAACCAAATATGGTGGAATAAATGCAGGGACTTGCCTTAGTTCTCCCAAATTCCCCTCCAAATAACTTTAAAATAATGCCTCAAAATGAATTCTGGAGCAACAGAACCCAAAAAAGGATGCAGTGAAACCATTTTCCAACCTAAGACAACTTAGAAATTTAGCAAGAAAAGTCTGTCTTTCTGAGGTGAGAGTGGAGTGCAGTCTAGCACATGCCATGTACCAGCAAGCCAGCAGAAAAAGGTAAAGAGGAAAAAGAAATCATAAGGAATTCAATAAGGTTATACATTCCTACATGGGATGATAATACTTGTAACTCCTAAAAACTTTATCATTATTACAGCAGTTAGATGGAACATACACAGATGGAGGGCACAGTTGTGAATTGACTATGATAGAATGATATCTAAAAAAAAAATAAGGGGGCAGCTAGTTGGCATAGTAGATAAAGTTTTGGTCCTGGATTTAGGAAGACCTGAGTTCAAATCCTGCCTCAGACACATGAGTTCCCAGCTGTGTGACCCTGGGCAAATCACTTAACCCTGTTTGCCTTGTGAGAAAATAATGGGATCTGGCAGATGCTCAAAGGCCCCACCGTGGAGATTAATTTAGAACTTATTGAATTAAGTGAGACTGACTGAGAGTGATTGACTTTGCTGATTAATCTACTTAAAGTTAATTCAATTAAAGCCACACCTGTCTGACTCCCAAGAGGGAGTGTTCTCAGAGGCTGTGGACTACAACATAGACACAAGACCACCCTCAAATCCAGTGAACCAATGGATTTGGATGATGCTAACCAATCAGCTTGAAGCAGTGTGCAAGGACCTATAAAAAGGACCTATACTCTTCCAGACCTATAAAAAGCTTCCACACAAAGTTTGCTCTAGCAGTTTGTGGCTGAAGCAGGCTTGTGGCGAAGGACTTGAGGAAGAACCAAACCAGGCTGGAGCTCTATGATAGATAGACCTTTTCTTAACTTTCTGAACTCCACATGTTCTCTTTTTACTAATACCTGGTATACTTTAATAAATGCTTAATGCCCAAAGACTGGTGCTAAAGCTTCTAATTTAAGGCAACCGCACATTTAGATTTTAAATGTCACAATCTCAATCTTTTTTTTTTATGCAATGGGGGTTAAGTGACTTGCCTAGGGTCACACAGCTAGTCAATCTTTTTTTTTTTAATCTGGACATTGAGCTGGAGAAGGAAATGGCAAATCATTCCAGTATCTTACCAAGAAAACCCCAAATGGGGTCATGAAGGGTCAAATACAATTGAAAAAGACTAAATAATATTATCCCACAGATATTTCTTGTTTTCCCTTATGGAAGCCATGGCCCATTACTGAAACTTTGGACTCACACAGTCCAGTTTCAATCTTGAGGGCTTCTCGTGCAAATCTCATTAGGACTTGTGTCCCTACTCAGGATTTCTCCCTGGAAACATTGGAATTTGTCTTGTTTGTTGGACTCTACAAAAACTGAAAAAGGACCCTCGGCTCCTAGTCAAGCACTGAAGCTTAAAAAGGATCAACATAACTCTACAAAAAAGACAAAGTACTCACATTCTAGGCCACAAACAGCCAAAGCTCCCTTTCCTTCTCTGTGCCTTTGCCTTCTCCATGACCTAGAAAGTCCTCTGAGATGCATGGGGTGTTCAGGAAGGACCAGCACCTTTGGTGTAAGGGCTTGCTGAGCCCTTTTTAGGACTGCTCAGCTACCTTTGGTCTCTCTACCTGGCAGTCAACTCTCCCCTGTGGTTCCAAGAAGCTGTAACCACACACCAATAAAACCATCTCCACAGATGGGCTAAACCAGGTGAGGGTAAGCAACAGGCTTCCAACCTGTCGGCAAGTTACTGGGATGTCTACACCGAGTATGTGAACTTTTCCCTGGCAGAATGGGCAGATGAGAAAAATTTGTTCCAATGGTTATGAAGGCTGTGGAAGCAGATGCTGTGGAGCACTTAGAGCTTCATCAAACATCAAAGACTCCAAGGTCATCCATTGCTTCTGCAGACATCACCAGTCTTTACTTTTGTCTTGCCACTGGGCTTTGATAACTCTGGAAGAAATTGCAAGGCTGATGATTTTGTGCCACTTTGCCTCTCTAAAATGCAATGAACACACTAGTCAAGGCATCACCCGTGATGTCATTATTAGTCCTCTTTGAAAAAGAAAGACAAGGGGCGGCTAGGTGGCGTAGTGGATAAAGCACCGGCCCTGGATTCAGGAGTACCTGAGTTCAAATCTAGCCTCAGACATTTGACACTTACTAGCTGTATGACCCTGGGCAAGTCATTGAACCCCCATTGCCCCACAAAAAAAAAAGAAAAAAGAAAAAGAATGACACACGGGGCAGCTATGTGGTGCAGTGGATAGAGCACTGGCCCTGGAGTCAGGAGGACCTGAGTTCAAATCTGACCTCAGACATTTAACACTTACTAGCTGTGTGACCCTGGGCAAGTCACTTAACCCCAATTGCCTCACCAAAAAAAAAAAAAAGACACAAACAACCAAAATATCCTCTAGATGTATATTAACCTGGGTAGAGTCTACCCTCCAAGGGAAAAGATTCTGGGGTTGCTATAGTCGATCTTGCTTCCATGGACCTGCCATTTCACAGGATCATAGAGATTCAGAGTCTTTAAAGGAGAGACTAGAAAAACACAAATTCTAGGTGTGTGCATGTTTTCAAGATGGAAGTAAACTCACTCTATACCCTTAGGCTGTAGCTTCCTTTTTTCTTCTATCCTAAAGTCTTTTTAAACTTCTCAAGTATTCCTTGTTTTATAACCTCGGAGGCCTGTGGGCTCCTGGGAATGCTATCTCCAGGGTTATGCCACTGATGGAGGATTACATAAGCAAAGTACCTTATCTCCTCCCACGAATAATAGTTCTTCCTTTTCCCTGGTCCCCCAGGTTGAAATCTGTTCTTACTTCACTCCCCTTACCACCTTTGTGCCAGAAAAAGGGAAAACTGAGCATTATCCAGATGTGGGGATTAACTCTGTCCCTCATGGCATTGACTCTAGGGGTGGAGATATCCCTTAGGATGTACCAGCTTCTCTTGACTCAGCCAGTGGTAGGAAATTTTGGCTGCTCCATATACTCACTTTTGCTATACTGAACATTCTAGATAGGTACCCCCTAGCTGCTATGCCTTCTTTAGCATCTTGGAAGTTAGAGAAATTCCAAGGCGATTCCAAAAGACTCATGATGGAAAATGCTATCTCACATCCAGAGAAAGAACTGATGGAATATGAATGCAGATTGAAGCAGACTATTTTAACTTTTAAAAAAAAATTTTTCATGTTTTTTTCCTTTTGTTCTATTTTTTCTTTCACAATATGACAAATGTATAAATGTTTTATGCGATTGAACATTTATAACTTTTATCAGATTGCTTGCTGTCCTGGAGAGGGGGGAGGGGAAGGAGGGAGAAAATTTTGGAACTCAAAATCTTTCAAAATTGAATGTTGAAGATTGTCTTTACATGTAATTGGAAAAATAAAATACTATTAAATTTAAAAATTAAATTTTGTTGTTGTTGTTGTTTTGCAGGGCAATGAGGGTTAAGTGACTTGTCCAGGGTCACACAGGTCGTGAGTATCAAGTGCCTGAGGCCGGATTTGAACTCAGGTCCTCCTGAATCCAGGGCCAGTGCTTTATCCACTGCCCCACCTAGCTGCCCAAAAATTAAATATTAAAAAAAAGGAAAGTAAGAAAAATATCACTGTCTCTTCCTCTCTAGCTCTGGAGAGGGAACCATGGCTTGGACAGAAATGGTAGTAGCTATGTAAGTCTTGTATCTCTTTTCATCTTCTTCCTAGAGTTTCTTCCAAAAACCTTGCCACTATATGGTTATCCATTCAGAGTCTACAGTGAAGGAGTCTCTCAACACCCCCAATGCCAGCCTGGTCTATATGCTCCTTAGGTCAAGTGAGGCTACATCAGAGCTTCATATGGTACTATAGACCTAGAACAATCTTCTCATTTCTCTTGTTTTTATTTGCTCTGCCCATTGATAGTTTACAAATGAGGCAAGTTACTGAGAGGAAGGATTCAGAAATACATTCCTCCAATGGTTTAAGAAATACTCAGGCTCAGCCCTGTCTTCTCTTTACACTGGGCTTCACCACTTATTCTCAACATCTTTGCAAAAGGATCGACTAATTAAGCAAATGCCTGACTGTTCTGTGAGCCATTTTAACCTTGCTGAGTGGGGGGAAATCCTACTTAAGATGCTCTTCATTTTGCTACAATCACAGGAGACAAGGTTGCTCTAAGACCTTTTGAAACTACAGACAGTTCTTGCTTTATGCAAATTCACTTTACTGTAAAGAATTCTTTTTTGGGGGGTGTGTGTGTGTAAGGCAATTGGGGTTAAGTGCCCAGGATCACACAGCTAGTAAGTGTCAAGGGTCTGAGGTCGGATTTGAACTCAGGTCCTCCTGACTCCAGGGCCGGTGCTCTATCCACAATGCCACCTAGCTGCCCCCATTCTCACTCTTTCTGCCATCATGGTTAAGTCTCAGTTTTTCAGGATCCTTTTTCCCTCTAAAGATACAGTAATAGGGTCCAGAGTTTCTGTGGAAGAAGCTATTAAGGCTGATATTATGCTTCTATTTACTTACTGTTGTTCTCCCTTTGTTCCCAAAGAGGACCAATGACTTCACTAGGGTGATATCATGACTTGCAAATGAATTGGATTTAAGTGAGACAGGGCTGTGCAAAGTTATCAGCCTCACTCTCTCCTCCTGAGTCATCAGAGTCCAGTGGCAAGACATTGGTCAGGCAGGTGATGGCTCGGGTATTTACTTATATGTGTACATTGTATCACAAGTTCACCTATCTGGGGTTGGAAGAGACTTCATGCTGTTTCACTTGACAGAACATAGGCTCCTTGAATATAGAAATAACACAGTGCCTGGCCCATAGTAAATGTGTGTTGACTAAATGGTTGATTTCTCTGACCTTGGTATAGTAT